>NC_090445.1:1662726135-1663404885 GCF_031143425.1 Pleurodeles waltl
CTTTATATATATATATATACATATTTTTAATTTTTAAAATTCAGAGTTAAAAATTAATACTTAAAAACACAATAAATTATGCAAAATAAATTCACTTATCAGGCCAAAACAATTGTAATCCATAATAAATGACTGAAATTTGAGTGTTTGAAATAGTAGCATGCAGCCGTGGCCATGAGCTTTTGTAATCACTTACAGCTTTTCATATCCACCTCAGGACCATCACTGTTGAAAGCTCCTTGTAGGAAGTTGGCTCTGTATGCACTATTTCAAAGTAAGGAATAGTATGCACAGAGTCCAAGGGCTCCCCTTAGAGGTAAGATAGTGGCAAAAAGAGATAATACTAATGCTCTATTTTGTGGTAGTGTGGTCGAGCAGTAGGCTTATCCAAGGAGTAGTGTTAAGCACTTGTTGTACATACACACAGGCAATAAATGAGGAACACACACTCAGAGACAAATCCAGCCAATAGGTTTTGTTATAGAAAAATATATTTTCTTAGTTTATTTTAAGAACCACAGGTTCAATTTCTACATGTAATATCTCAATTGAAAGGTATTGCAGGTAAGTACTTTAGGAACTTTGAATCATTACATTAGCATGTATACTTTTCACATAAAACACAATAAGCTGTTTTAAAAGTGGACACAGTGCAATTTTCACAGTTCCTGGGGGAGGTAAAGTAATGTTAGTTTTCACAGGTAAGTAAGTCACTTACAGGTTTCAGTTTTTGGTCCAAGGTAGCCCACCGTTGGGGGTTCAGAGCAACCCCAAAGTTACCACACCAGCAGCTCAGGGCCGGTCAGGTGCAGAGGTCAAAGAGGTGCCCAAAACACATAGGCTTCAATGGAGAGAAGGGGGTGCCCCGGTTCCAGTCTGCCAGCAGGTAAGTACCCGCGTCTTCGGAGGGCAGACCAGGGGGGTTTTGTAGGGCACCGGGGGGGACACAGGTCAGCACAAGAAGTACACCCTCAGCAGCGCGGGGGCGGCCGGGTGCAGTGTGCAAACACGCGTCGGGTTTGTAATGGTTTTCAATGAGAGATCAAGGGATCTCTTCAGCGTTGCAGGCAGGCAAGGGGGGGGCTCCTCGGGGTAGCCACCACCTGGGCAAGTGAAAGGGCCTCCTGGGGGTCACTCCTGCACAGGAGTTCCGTTTCTTTAGGTGCTGGGGGCTGTGGGTGCAGAGTCTTTTCCAGCCGTCGGGAAAGGGAGTTCAGGCAGTCGCGGTCAGGGGGAGCCTCGGGATTCCCTCTGCAGGCGTCGCTGTGGGGTCTCAGGGGGGACAACTTTGGTTACTCACAGTCGTAGAGTCGCCGGAGGGTCCTCCCTGAAGCGTTGTTTCTCCACCAGTCGAGTCGGGGTCGCCGGGTGCAGTGTTGCAAGTCTCACGCTTCTTGCGGGGAGTTGCAGGGGTCTTTAAGTCTGCTCCTTGAAACAAAGTTGCAGTTCTTTTGGAGCCGGGCCGCTGTCCTCGGGAGTTCCTTGTTTTGCTTGAAGCAGGGCAGTCCTCTGAGGATTCAGAGGTCGCTGGTCCTTTGGAAAGCGTCGCTGGAGCAGGGTTCTTTGGAAGGCAGGAGACAGGCCGGTAGGACTGGGGCCAAAGCAGTTGGTGTCTTCTGGTCTTCCTCTGCAGGGGTTTTTCAGCTCAGCAGTCTTCTTCTTCTTGTAGTTTCAGGAATCTAAATCTTAGGTTCAGGGGAGCCCTTAAATACTCAATTTAAGGGCGTGTTTAGGTCTGGGGGGTTAGTAGCCAATGGCTACTAGCCCTGAGGGTGGGTACACCCTCTTTGTGCCTCCTCCCAAGGGGAGGGGGTCACATCCCTAATCCTATTGGGGAATCCTCCATCTGCAAGATGGAGGATTTCTAAAAGTTAGAGTCACTTCAGCTCAGGACACATTAGGGGCTGTCCTGACTGGCCAGTGACTCCTCCTTGTTTTTCTCATTATTTTCTCCGGCCTTGCCGCCAAAAGTGGGGGCCGTGGCCGGAGGGGGCGGGCAACTCCACTAGCTGGAGTGTCCTGCAGTGCTGGCACAAAGGGGTGAGCCTTTGAGGCTCACCGCCAGGTGTGACAGCTCCTGCCTGGGGGAGGTGTTAGCATCTCCACCCAGTGCAGGCTTTGTTACTGGCCTCAGAGTGACAAAGGCACTCTCCCCATGGGGCCAGCAACATGTCTCGGTTGTGGCAGGCTGCTGGAACTAGTCAGCCTACACAGATAGTCGGTTAAGGTTTCAGGGGGCACCTCTAAGGTGCCCTCTGGGGTGTATTTTACAATAAAATGTACACTGGCATCAGTGTGCATTTATTGTGCTGAGAAGTTTGATACCAAACTTCCCAGTTTTCAGTGTAGCCATTATGGTGCTGTGGAGTTCGTGTAAAACAGACTCCCAGACCATATACTCTTATGGCTACCCTGCACTTACAATGTCTAAGGTATTGCTTAGACACTGTAGGGGCACAGTGCTCATGCACTGGTGCCCTCACCTAGGGTATAGCGCACCCTGCCTTAGGGCTGTAAGGCCTACTAGAGGGGTGACTTATCTATACCTGCATAGGCAGTGAGAGGCTGGCATGGCACCCTGAGGGGAGTGCCATGTCGACTTACTCATTTTGTTCTCACCAGCACACACAAGCTGGCAAGCAAGTGTGTCTGTGCTGAGTGAGGGGTCTCCAGGGTGGCATAAGACATGCTGCAGCCCTTAGAGACCTTCCTTGGCATCAGGGCCCTTGGTACCAGGGGTACCACTTACAAGGGTCTTATCTGGATGCCAGGGTGTGCCAATTGTGGAATCAAAAGTACAGGTTAGGGAAAGAACACTGGTGCTGGGGCCTGGTTAGCAGGCCTCAGCACACTTTCAATTCAAAACATAGCATCAGCAAAGGCAAAAAGTCAGGGGGTAATCATGCCAAGGAGGCATTTCCTTACACTCCTATTCAAAATACTAATGGGCTTGAATAAAGTTGTCTGTTGCAGCTTGTTTTACAGGCAGTGGCTGTCCACTTCACTGAGGTCATCTTAACTATCGGACATTAGTCCGGGCTGCACTGCAATTCAGAATTTTGGTCAGCAGGTTGAACACTCATTAATGCTGTACTCCGCTGTGGTTTTCATCTTGGTTTGTATGACCAATGAGCATTTTTGTTACATTAATAAGTAATAAATCTACCTTGTGCTAGCAATGTTGATTTCCTTGCTTGGCTACATACAGAGCCCTTCCAAGAATCAATCTCACCAAACAGTGGTAAATTATGCTGTTAGGTTCATTGCATGTCTTTGACGCTGGAACCACATTACACCTGCCTTGAAGACCCCAAACTGGCTTCCCATCAACATTAGAATGCAGTTTTACGTATCCATGGCAAGTTCACATTTCCATTCTAGACTTCAGCTCCCGCTCTACCAGTTATTCCAGAATAACAGATGTCAGGTACGTGAAACCAACACCACATCTGTCCAGTTCGTACAAACAATATGAGATCAGATGCATTTACATAGAGTATTCATCACTCTGGAACACCCTCCCTTCACTAAGACTACAGGAAACATTAGAACGTTTTGGAAGGTTATGAAGAACTATTTCTTACCAGATTATTATAACTAGCAACTACTAGCCATACTAGCCACTGTAGCCTCCCACTTCATGGACATTACTTAGTTGCTTTTAGTACTGTCTGTCAGTGGTTAGACACTTATGACCGAGCCTCCTCACTAACCAACCTCTTGTATTGTTATTCCTCGGTGGTTCTCAGCTTATTGTTTAAAAATAAATGAAAAATTTATAACTAGAAAGGTAGAAAAATAAACTTTCAAGCAGAAAAGAGAAAGAAGGATACAAATATCTGGGAGACACCATTGAGGAGGGAACTGGTTGTGTTCAAGAACCGGTCATTGGCAATGATTTCTGAGTTGCAATCAAAATAAACATACTCCCCCCTGTTCTCTGACAATTTGCTGAATTTCATTGTTTGCTAAAGATTGCAACACTTTGAAAGTTGTTCACAGCTGTTAACAGGTGTCATCTGATGTTACCATCTGCTCTGAAGTGTGATGTATATCAGTGTTCCATAGTAAGGTCAGGTCAGGGATCTAAAGAATCGGGCATCCTCAGTACATGTCTTATTTTATTGATCTATTTTTCTTAGATGGCTCATTCGTACAGTCGGTTGATCCAGCAGTGGAGGGAGAGGGCATCGAGAGGGCAGGCAGAGGCCCGCAGAGTCCTGGCAGAAATGCTGACCCCTTCAGGTGATTTGTTTAGTATTAATATCTCCATTTAAACATTTAAAAGTCCCAAACTTGAGTCACAACATGATAATTAATTTTAACCACTAAGAGTCATTCACAGCCACATAATTGAACAGACCTACTTTTTCACAAAGCACACACAATGATGTTTTGTCTCAAGGACTAATGGTCAACAAAAAAATTAAGAGCCGTGTGGTAGGGTAGGAGTAACAACAGGCCATACAAGTGATAGAAACATGCTACAGAAATACTGCTAGGTTGATATTACAATATAGGAGTCAATATAGGGAGGGTGCAAATTTACTAAGCCATTCTTTGCAGACAACATTAAATTGAAATATGCAGACAGAGGGGATAATTTAAAGTTTGACAGAAGAAGCCAACCTCTGAATATCTGGGTCCACCAACCTAGCAGTTACCCTGCCTCATTTAAAGGGGAGTGAATTGCTTGATTTCTCATAGTGGAGCCTCTGTGGCTACACTATCAGATACCCTTTCCTGACAGGTCATCTGCCACAGAACTACTGGGGTTGCAGCATCAGAAGGCCCACCCTGTTTACAGAGGTAATTCTAAGGCAGAGTGTTCCTGTCTTGCGAGGCATGGCTGATGGAGGGAAAAAATATTGTGTGGTCCCTAGGCCAGGCCCTTCTCTTTGCATCAGAGCCATTGCTTTGTAGTACAAAAATAAACTCCTACTTAGAGTGTTTGTTTCTGGGAGAATGAATGAAACACCTATTTATAGAGTACAGACAATTGTCTCTATAGCAGAACAGACTGAAAGGCTATAGAAACGGAATAACAAAAACAAGAAAGTCTTCAACGTTTCCTAAATTATATTACATTTTTCATTTGCCTCAGCTCCAGTTGATTCCCATTCCATATATAGGGAGCAAGAACAGAAAAGGTCATACCACCTTTTCTCGATTTTGTAAAACGAGGTCTCAAGAGGAGATGTGGGTTCCCCGAATTTAGTGATCTGAAAGTCTTGTGTCTAAGAAGAAGAGACTGAAAGAGGGACGTCATAGTTCCATAATAAGCTTTATGGCAGATACAAAGGGTTTTAAACTTTAACTGATACTCTACTGGTAGTCAGTGGGGAATTATAATTCTTGGTACCCTTAGAACAATTGGATTAATATAATCCAATTGAGCAATTATGAGGGTGTTCGCTACTGTTGCTCTATGTTATGTTGGTAAAAAGGGGTTAATTTTACAAAGTTGTCTTGGCTGTAAAAAAGAGAGTTGAAACTACATTATTTAATTGAGGCATAAGCCTGTTTTTTTGTCTAGAATCAAGCCTTCTCTGGCTCCTCAGGGTATGTGCTAACATGTATGGGCCAGGTTATTCCAGTCCAAATATTTTTTATTCCAACCACCAGAATTCAATTTTCAATCCATTCAACACAAAGAAGTTCCAATTCATCCAGTTTCACACTGATATTAAATAATTATTCAATTCTCTTTTTTAGTACCTCCACTGCTTTGTTAAATCACAGAATAATCTACATATCATCAGCATGTATATTGAGGATTAAAAAGCCTACAATGGACTCAGACAAAGAGGACATATATATGTAAACAAGGATAGGGGAGAGCTACAGCCCTTGCAGAACTCCACATAACAGTGAATAGTTTGTGTACAATGAGATAATTTAACCTTAAATCTTCTATCCATCACAAATGATCTAAAACAATTCAGAGATGTTCTGGCTAAGTCCACCTCACCCATCTATCTAATTGAGATGGTATGATTGACTGTATCAAAGGTGCCCAATAGATCTAGCATGATGAGGAAGATGAGGTGCCTGATAGATCAGTCATGATGAGAAAGATGATGTATTCGGCATACAGGTTTAAGCTAATGTAGATAAGAACCGAGACCAGCGCAGCTTCTGTTCCAAGACAGATCAAAAACATAATTGACAGCTATCGTGTTCATGTTCAGGATAGCAAAATGTTCAATTCAAGATGCTCCTTGGGCCTACAGGACATACTTTCTTTCCTCAGTTTTGCAAATGGTGAGAGTAAAGAAATGGGCCAGTTGTTAAAACCTATAGAAGGAGAGGCCACTAGCTATTTCTGAAAGTGTCAATAAATTGTACCGTTCAGAAAATAAATGTCTGTCTTCAGTCTAATACATGGGTACTTGCAAACATTTTCCCAGGGGCCAAAAAGTTTGGTCTGTGACGTGCCTGGGGTCCGCATTGATGCCAGGGTGGTGGAGGTCGGGTGGGGTGACTAGGGGGATTGGTGGCAAGGTAGGTGTAGGGGAAGCAAAGGATATGCATCTAGTGGGTGAAATAAACAAAGGGAAACCAGAAAACCTGGAATGAATCCCGGCTTACCCACTTTTCCAAATTTTGTGATCCTAGGCAATTGTTTACTGTCACTTTCCCTCCTTTTTCTGCATTATCACATTTAAGATGACCTCGAAATACATTATTCATGGTGTGCGCTGCACAAAACCTGCTTCTGTGTTTGATTTAATAAACTATAATGTTGTTTATGTATGATAGGAACCCAGGCCACCCATAAAGGGCACATACCAAGTGACTTGCCTCTTTAATTTACTATTGGTGGTGTTCTCAGGGTAAGGGAAATAATTAATGTTTCCAAATTTATGTTTGAAAACTATCACTTTAAAATGAATACATCTCAATGCACTGATAAAATAAATTGTACTAAGGCAAAAAGGTTCTGCATGTTAACTAAATACACTTAATTAATTTTGAAGAGACTGTCTTAGTTTTACACTTATGCTGCAAGATGTCTTTAAAAATGAAGGCGTTTCTAAAGTTAAGTGCAGGAGTCCCTAGTTACTTCCTTTCATTAACACCAATTAAGTTTGAAATAAATTATTGTGTGCGTATTTAATATTTTTGTTAGTGCGGAGTCAAGCAAACAGCTGCCCAGCGCTCCTGTTGCCCCAGGGGCCGCATGTAAAGGTCAGAGGGGCCGCATGAGGCCTGCGGGCCGTACTTTGAGTATCCCTGGTCTAATAGAATCAGTTCAAGTGTCTGTATGTGTTTGTCCTCTCATGTATTTCACCCTCAGACACAAAACCATAGCACATGCTATTAGTCAACTCCTGCGCCCAACACACTGGAGGCAGCTAACCCTGCGGTGGACTCTTGTTTTTTTTAACCTTTTTTTAAAATGGGAAAATCTTTTTCCTTTTTTACTGTATTCATACTGAAAAATAGCTTTTTTTCACAAAAAATGTGGTCTTTTTCTGCTATTCTCAAATGGGTACAAAATTGTGATTTTCAATAAAATTGCTATTTTAGCTCCAACAACCCCTTTGCGGTGCATTTTTCCATGCCTCTGGCGTAGCACTCTGCAGGGCTCTGACACCTCTCAAAGTGCACCTCCCCCAGCAGCAGGGGGAATGATTTTTCCACAAAGGAGAAATCATGATTTTGTTTAAATTGTGATTTTCAAGATAGTGAATAAAATAATAAATTATTCTTATCAGTCAATCACATTTGAGAAAAAAAATTAATGTGATGCAAAGGATTCATGATTTTCTGGGTGTTAACCCTTTCTAGCCTACCTGACAACCTTTTTGAAGACTTATATTTCAAAAACCACTGAATGGATTTACACCAGGTTAATGAACCCGCACTTTGAGTAAATTTCTACTTTCATGCTCACTAAGGTGTAAACCAGTTCCGCGTTTTTTTTCTATGAGTAAAAGTTCCTGTGGGAGCTAACATTGGAAAACACAAACCTCTATTAACCTTTTCCCCCTGCGTGGATCTTCACCCAAATTGTCATGTCTGACATTACCTGACTATAGCAATCGTTTGCGAATTCTGGTGCTAATCTGTGCCCAGGTCAAAAGCTATAGGCAAATGAAAAAAATTATTTTCAATGGAAAGTGTGACTGAACCATAACTACAACTTAGCAACCGCCACTGTATAATATATTAAAAAAGCACGTACCATGAAGGGTGCAATGTAAAGTTGCTCTGTGTGTACTACCCCCTGTTGTAAAGATACTCCAGATGTACTGACCACAATGTAACGCTTCCAACGTAAAGACATGCAAAGTAAAGACTGATATCAACTGGCAGTCTCCAGGATACCCAGGTAAACATGAAGTGTCACTTTTCTGAACACTGCTGTATTACACGTTTGCTGTTTCTTTAATGCCTCATATTTCCTCAGTTTCCTCATTGCTAAATCAAAGCACAAGTTGTATCTAATTTCTAAAATGCCACAGTGATACACAGAATTGTTCAGATTCTGCACTACCGCAGTAGTGTATAGATTTGCTCATTTCCATTAATGAACCTTACACATACATTTTTATAAAAAAATCAAATGCAACAGAGTCATATTATCGTGAAAATACATACATCCCCCCGTACCTGGCTAGCTTGCTTTGTAACCTCACCGGAAACAGTACTGCACTGAGATTACTGTTTATTAGATTTGACTCCTGTTTGGTTCGACTGGATTGAGTGACTTTGCCCAGTTCAGACAATGAAAATGGCTGCATAGTATACTCTGCCTTTCACCTCAGTATGTGATGTATAAGTATGTATCTGGTAGTTGTAAAGCGTGAACCTAACCAAAAAGCTGCAAAGAAGTGGACTGTTGTTACATCATGATGTAAGGCTCTTTAAAGAGAGGCATGTTGTGGTGGTGGTAGGCTGAAACTACACTCAACAGTTCCCTTAGTACCAAAACTGATGGGTCTGACCATCATGTTGAAGAACAGTAGACTTGGCAGTGTGTTGAGACATCTCCTGCTTGGTCCACAACTGTTCAGGCAAACTCAGCTGTAGACTTTTCTGGGCTTTCCTACCCCAACAGTGATAGCCGATGAAGTTATGAATTGTGCAGAACAATCCAGTTGTTTAAAATATCTAAGCACAAGTTGCAGCAAGGGAAGAATCCCTCGGTGCAGATGGCTGGCCCCGGAAGCATCGGGTTTCAAAGACATAAACACAAGGTTGTGTAGCCTTCCAGTAAAAAACAGCACAGGACTTTTGCAGCTTCCAGGTTCAATGGTTTGTTCTGACTGCTTCTCCAGAGCTAGGTTTGAGCTGTAGAAGTACCTGAACATGCAATAGATACAACGTAGTCATTGCCACTGAAGAAGCATGTGTGGCACATAGATGTTAACACTTCCCAGAATGATAACCAAGCACCGTTCTCTCCACTGCACAGGGGGCTCCCGGTGCAACTGCTACCGCTTCATCTCCTGGGTGACTGGTTGCAGTCACACAACCATCAGCAAAGTAAGCCAACAGATGAAGAGGACTGGTGGGCTCAGGGAGCCGCCACCGCACAAACTGAAACGGCAAACAAAGGTAAGTCAGAACCTGCCTGGAAATATAACAATTGCAATTGTATTTATATAGCGCTTACTACCCGTGACGAGGTGTCGAAATTATTTTCGGAGAGTAGCATGCGACTCTGGAACCCAAAAGGATTAGTGGTGGATTAGTGTAGGGAAATATGAGTATAGTATTAGTATTGGGAGGTATGAGTTAATTTGAGCAGAGGACGTGAGTTTGTTGGTTAGACTGAATAGAGTAATGGAGGGATAGAAGAGAGAAGAATTCAGAAGGTATTAATTGGGAGATAGTAGTAAGATCAGGTTTGGGATGAGTGAAGGAGAGGTGGAGGATGGAAGAGTCTGTAGAAAGGGATTAGTGAGATCATAGTAGTGAAATAAGCTTTGGGATGAGTCTAAGGAGAGATACAGGTGAGAGAATATAGTAGGGTTGTTTGGGAGATCATGGGAGTAAACTGAGATTTGGGGTGAGCCAGGAGGGGTAGAAGAAGGAAGAGTCTAGGAAGGGTTATTTTGGAGATCACAGTAGTAGAAAGATGTTTGGGATGAGTCAGAGACTATATTGAGATTAAAAGTTGTATTGTGTAAACACAGACTTTCAAGTGTTGCAGTACTTGAAGTTTTTGTGCACATTTATAACATCTTTATCTTTCTTCAATATTTCATAAGTGAATGCCTGTAGATAAATAGTTAAAATAATATTTACCTATTGTGATAGATGAAATAAAACAGAGACTCATAAGCATCTAATCAAACAACTTAATTAGAAACTATGCAATGACCTATGAACATGTTAAGTGTAAAATATATATAAATCTATCTATATATATCTAAATATCTATATATATATATAAATATTTAACCCTAGGTGATATATACATTTGTTAAACAGGCCTAATGAGTATGTATATATTTTAAGAAAAAATCATTGTTATAACTATTAATACAAAGGAATACACATATCTAGATATTTACATATTAAATTGTAAATGTTTACATGCACAGGGATATACAGTGCAATGCTGTTTGAGTATAGTGGTTATGTAGAAAAGAGACAACTCTTGAGTAGCCTTCTGAAGATATGATAGTTATTTGTAGATCTTATAATTGGGGGTAATGAATTCCATAGTTTGGCCACTTGAACAAAAGATGTACCACCTATTGTCTTTTGATACAGGGTGCCAATCTTGAGGGGAGGTTCCTTTGTGGTATGTATTCGGTGATTATATTATTATTATTTATTGGTCCTATTCCATGTATTGCTTTGTGGGTGATACAGAGCAGCTTGAGGGTGGATCTTCTGGCAACCGGTAACCAATTTAGTGCCATCAAGACAGGGGAGATGTGGGCTTGTGGTTTTATATGTAGGAGTAGTGTGGCAGCAGAGTTCGGATTCTGTTGTAGTCCTTTCATAGTCGATAGAGATGACCCATGGTAGAGGCCATTGGCGTAATCCAGTTTAGACAGTACGATAGAGATAGTAGCCTGGACCTTGTGTGAAAATCTGAAGTCGGGGAGGATGCGTCGCTGTGTTTTCATGGTGATGAATCTTTAGTTTGCTAGTTTGTTCACTTGGGCATTCATTATTAACTTGGAGTCCGTGGTAATTCCAAGGTTTCTAACTTCCTTAGATAATTTAAGAGGTGGTGCCAGATCATCTGGCCAGGCGCAGAGTGGGTGATAGTTTTTCCAATTGCCACATGTGAGTATTTCTGTTTTGGAAGTAATCGGTTTGAGATGGCGTGTCATCTGCATAGTTGTAGCATGTGAGCTGAAATTAATTGATCATTGCCGGTAATGACTTCATGTAGATGTTGAAAAGCTTGGGTGAGATTATTGAGCCTTGAGAGACCCCTGATTTTGTAACGTATGGTTTGGATGAGAAAGGGGGAATATGGATGACATTTGCTCTATTTTTAAGGTAGGATGTGATCCAGGTGAGAGCAGTCCCCTCTATGCCGGACTCGTAGAGTCTTTGTACTAGGGCGTCATGGCCAACTGTGTCAAAGGCAGCTGAGATGTCCCAGAATAGTAGTGCAGAAACTCCATTGCGGCCTACTGTGATTTTCACATCATCCCAATTGGTGATGAGGGCAGTTTCAAAGATAACTGATGTTACTGTGTGTTGTTTTTATGTAGCAATTAGCACTCAAAAAGATCTCACACCAATGTCCCTGCAGGGACAGCATTACATGCTGAGGTTAGGTGCATCTAACTCCCAGCATGAAAGGGGAAAATGGACATCTCCTGGGGGTGTTTTGCAGTCACTTAAATATAAAATAAATAAACAGGGGGAAAATGGATTTGTGGGAAAGCTCTGCTAAGGAAGTGGACTTCTGATACCAATAGTACTTGACCCACAAAATAGTAGATGAGGACTTTGACATAATGGGCGAAAAGCAACAACCTTATAAGGATAGCTCCTATGCCCTGGATGCAACCCAACTACTCTTGAAAAGGGATAGAAACTCAGCAATCAAAACATCTGTTATGACAATCACCTGTAAAACAGTATTACGAAATCTCCTGCAGTGGAGGAATGTGGTTGATCCGGAAGAACATGTGCATCTACAAAGACTTGACTCACACCTGAATGAATAAAAGTTACAGCTCACCCATGTAAAGTGCTGGGCCTGTCCACCTCCCCTCCCTTACAGAGGTGCAGGTCAGGGCTCTGAAGCAACAGTTCAAGCTATGCTTTTGTTTTTAATGGCAGATGGACCTGACTGTGGCCATAAAGGCAGGCACGTGGGTAAACAGTGTGACGGTTTGAACCACTGCTGTGTCAGTAACTTGTGCTCTGTCCAGCCCTTATAACCGCTTTGGAAGTTCACAGGTTGTGTAATGTAGTGCATGGTTCTGGTCTGCTCTACACTCACCCAGTGAGGGTGCATACTGGAACTTTGCATCAAGCTTTTTAATGTTAGCTGGGCGTCATCCCTTGCATGACTCTTAACCACTTTATCTGGTTGGTTACTGAGAATGAAGCATCTGGTATCTGACTTTCCACCTATGCGACTTTGAAGAGTCGGAAGTATACAGACCCCACTCCAACTGAAACAAACTAGTAGGGGGCAGTAACAGGCTTTAGAGCCAATGTCTGCGGGTACATACAGCTCCCCACTGGAAGAGCAATGCACTCTTTAGTCCTGCACAAAAAGTCAACCCACCAAAGTGAAGCTTCAGGGACACATTATTAAGTGGAATAAAAAAGGCAGTTTCCAAGTCATTGGACAGTGACTTCTCAAGCCTGTAAAAAAAAAAGAAAAAAAAAACTGTCTGCGGGTGGCAGGTAGCTTGATCAAAGAACACTTCTGAAGTATTGGGTACTCTTATAAGAATTAATAGCACCCCAGCCTCGTCCAGTGGAGAGCTTCTTGGTACAACCAGGGACATCTTCACGAGCACTGGAACCACCCAGATTCACATTGGTTGGAAAGTCCAATTCTTCCCTGGTCCTGTATTTGTGATACTACTGTGTTCATCTCTTAAGTCCCAGGAAGAAATACTAGACCAGGGGTCTCCACTATGAAAGAGCTACTTGTGTTCAATGGAAAACAGCCCATATTGTAGATATTATTAGTGTTGTGTGTCCGCAGCAAACAAAATTAGATTAGTGGCCGGCAAATGCATGATTACTAGGGTGATCATCTAAGTGCATCAGGCAGGGTTGCCAAGAAGTGATGTAAATTGTCAATTTGGAATTCCTCTACATGGGTAATGCATAATAGCCATAGCTGTAAGGCCTCTGGGCCCAAGGTAATCATATTACTAATATCTCTCTGCAAGGTCACATGATCTATCACTCAAATATCAGCTTCAAATATATTTTTTTAATGTATTCAGCCATTTTTCTTCAAATATTAGCTTACAAGTTCTGAAAATGCTCACATTGTCGTCTTGAACACACACACTCTATTAAATTCAAACAAGGAAAAGCACCTAATTTAGTAGGCTTGGCTGCACAAAGTAGCTACTGGTAGCGCTCCAACTCTCCGTAAGTAGCTGTCTTATTGGAAAGTTTTCTTATTTCCCAAGCTCTATAGCAAATTAAAGTTTTCACAGACAGCTGAAGGGATTATAGAGAAATCCTTTCATAGAGCTACATGCATGCATTCTCACACGGGTGCACATTCACTGTGCAGATTTTGCTGCAGTCGTAGGTGTCAAACAGAGGAGGGAATGTTGGTGTTCCTAGGGGAACGCCTGTGGACTGTGAAATACAGATCACATAAACACCAAATAAACAATGCCTTTTTGGGCACTGACAAGCATTTGGAATGCCCTTCCCATAGTTCCATGAACTTGAAGTATTGAAAGCGTGGGAAAGAGTCGGAAATGGAATGTACCACAAAGGAAATTAACTTAAATGTGAAGGAAAAAATTAATAAATATGAAGTTTGACATTTACCTGAACACAACACCTCAGATTTTCTGCACTGTGGAGGTTCTGCATGTGTAGAGTTAGGATACACTGGTTTACTGTAGGAAATGTAGGTATATTTAACTTCCACCTGGACGTTGGCGAAACATAGAGTAGATCTCAATGGGTAATGGTATGCACACTAGTCATTTAGGCAACAAAAAGCCTCTTCTCATGGGAAATGACCTCCAGTCATGAAGCAAGGCAGGATGCACAATGTGGATGGGTATAAGACATCTCTTTTGGCTGGCAAGAAGTCTCAAACTGAGAACAAGTCTCCTTCCTATAGAAGTAGACTAGACCCAACAGATCTTTAGATGGGGAGCAGACCTATCCTCTAGTCGTTATGAGGGGACGGGTACCCAATATTCCTGCCCTACAATGTAACAACTCTTTTTGTGCTATTATACTTTCACATAATTGCAAAGTAGTTCTTCCTTACAGAACAAGGCATTCTTTATGCGGTATTCAGTTGACATCACAGAATTAGGAGATCAAAGCTGAGTGCATCTTTCTTACACAGTTAAGCTCTCTCTCTTATCCCAGTGCTGGAGGTTCAGGGTCTTTGTGATGCTCTGAACTTTTACAGTTTGAACAAGTATTTGTCGTGCTGTTCTGAGCAGCCCTAGATTAGCTAGACACAACTGTTAGATTAAGTTGACCATGCCAACAATGCCCTTTCATGTTTTTAATTTGATTTTTTTTAATCAAATTTGGTATCCAACTTAACTCAGCATCCTCGATGAGGGTGGTTGAGCTGCCCTTGCCTGTTGCATGCCAAATGGCAGACACAGTGCTTTCCCACTGCTTCCTTTTCTTGGTTGAGCAGGGCTCAACCATCAGTTCATAATACATTTCAGTAGCATGTAGTTAAGTGTCAACACATGCTATTGATAAGGAGCAGAGGTTCCTAACCTTATGACACCTGTGAACACCTACTTAATTATAACTGAACTCTGGGGATCCCATTAAATCATTATTGGAATCCAGTGACTCCCACTGAGTCGTTACTGGAAGCAAGGGACCTTGGCTTAAGCAATTTTCATTCATTGAAACTCAAAACAATACACAAAAATACAGAACCCAGATTTCCTCAAACAAATACACAAGTGCTGAAATATTTTAATTCACAACTATAAAAAAAATCTACATTTTCATTTTAATGGGAAGGTTGAGGCTTTCCTAAATTTGTCAGGCCACCCATCGTCCCTGCTTAGTCTGTTTGATGCATTGGCATTGCTCTCATGAATCAATCTGAGGGCATCAACTTATTTTTTATCCTCCGTAATCAAATTCCTTAACATTTATGGAACGTTTTAACATTTTCATCTCACACTTTGCTTCTTTTTTTCTATGTAATTTATTAAACTTTTAATATTATTAAATTTTCTAAGTAGTCATGGACTTCCTGATTAGGCTTTGTGGACTCCATGGGGCCCTGGTCCAGTTTTAGAACCACTGACAAAGATCAAGCCAGATTGACTCACTTTGAATCTCACAGGGCCCTATTGCAAATACACTGCAAATCTGAGCACCAGATCTTCAGAAGGTTTACAATATGTAACCCCTTTTACAGCACTGCAGACATTTCAGTATACAGAACATGCACTGAGGTTCTCGCTTCTCATGTTAGCTAGACTTCTCATCATGCTGTCGCTTATACCAACCCATACACTCAAAACATGCCACATAATTGCCACACTCCCTTTGTGTTTGTAGCAGTGGAATGGCTTACCTTGTAACACACCTGTAAAGTTATGGATCACAGTGAAAGCAGATTGTTCTAAAGTTGTACATGATGTTGTCCAATGTTTGATGAGCAGAAATTTAAAGAGTTATTTCAATGGATGTTGTGGGCACCATGTGGACTACAGTTTATCTTTCATTTCTGAATAGGCAATCCAGGGACAACCAGCAGATCTGCAGCTGGACCCAGCTGAACCTCCCACCCCTCCAGGTCATGCTTCGCCTCAGAGTGATTCAGCAGCTCCGCCTCACCATCTTTCTTCAGACCCCTCCCTAATCACTAGCCAACAGGCTTGAGGGGCTGACCTGTTGGAGACATAAGGGTGTCCATGTGTTGGTTCTGCACGAGGGTGCATTGATCCTCTACAGTACCCCTAACTGATAAAAAAAGGCTTGTGGATGGAGCTGCCAGTGAGTGGAGACTGTTGTGGCTAAAGGCAATTTAACAAACAGTATTGGTGATACACTATCATAGAGTCTACTGCAGGAAACAACAAGGTGATGGACGGAATGCTTGAATTAATCTCAGCCTCTGGTAATCACTTGAGGCTACATTGCTTGTTATCGTTTTTCGCCCATTATGCTGCTCTAAATGGAAACTAGCCATATGCAAATCAATCCTCATCCTGGTCCAATAGGAACAATCCAGCCTGAACTTCCAGGTCAGGAACCCTCCAGATGGGAACATATGCAACAGACTGGTTTCGGCCTACATAGGACTCATCATTGAGGTATAGCTTGAGCAGGGGACCCACATCTGATTATAGCATTGCACTTACAGCCTCTACTGCAAAAAAAAACAAAAAAACATGGTGATGGATGGAATTGTTGTAAATATTGTGTTTTTTTCTAGTAAAGAGATCTTTCATTTCAGTATGAAATGTGTGTTTTCACTAAGTGATAAGTGAATAATTGTGATTCCCTTTAATGCACCTTCATGTTATGTTATTGCATGTTACAAATGTGTCATTAAGTGTTGATAATCAAGCTTATGCAAATACGTTCATGATAGTTGAACACCTTTGCCGGAGCATATACAAAAAATAGCCATTACTAATACACATAATATCTAGAAGATTAGTGGCTTACAGGCCTGACATTCCTGCTTGAAAGGGACTCACTGTCCCATAACTACTTTTCACCGCAACGAGGACGCCGCAAGTGCTGTGCCATAACGTACCTGCACCTTCCCCATGACGCTGGATTTCCTGGCCTGATATTGCTGCTTGAAAGGGACTCACAGTCCCATAACTACTTTTCACCTCAGGAGAAGGGGCTGGCCTGCAACCAGGGTGCCGTGGGTGATGCGCTACAAAGCGCCTGCACCTTCCCCGTGGCATGGGTCGTGCGTGGAGCACGCCCGGGCCAATGGCGGGCCTGTCCTTTGCCCGTCAGCACCAGGAGGAGCCGGGGTGGGGCCATCCCTCTTGGGAACAATATTGCACTAAATACTTATTTGCTGGAAGCTGGTATTTGCTACTAGGTACGTGGTTGCCCCTCCACGTTGCGTCAGCATATGTACTTTCTCAGCGGTTTATTTAACTGACTCGGACCTCTACTTTGGAAAGTTGGGAGATCTCTTTGAGTTCTCCTGTGTGTTTCCCTGTGCTTGGTGGTGTGCCGGTAATGAAGTAAAGAGGGTGTCCTTTTCATATGGGGAAGAGAAAGATGGGCCCCTCAGGTGGCGACGATTGAGGGGTTCCTCTCTTGGTGGTGAATGTGGTATCCAAAGCGATTGCTCTGGCAGAGAGACAGCTGCTATGTCAATGGAAGTTACCCCACTGATTGCCTCGACCTTAGATAGCCCTGTGGAGTTTCTAGCTAGCTCTCCATCCTTGGGTACCAGCTCAGTGGTTGCTACAAGGGGGTTAGGGGTGGGGCCACCTCACATGGATTTTTGAGTACCCCTAGAGATGTCATGAGAGAGGTTGGTGTCTCAACCCCTCCCCACGAGTCCAAGGTGCAAGCGCACAAGGCAGTCGGTCACTTCTCACCTGAGAGCCATGTGGGTGTCGGTGGGGGTGCAGATGGAGCTTCCTCTGTGTCGTTCGCCTCTGGGGCAGCTGGCAGGAGATGACTGCTGGGTTGGTCAGCACCACAGGGAATGCAAAGCTGGATGCAATTTCCTCTAGGTTGAACTCAATTGAGGCGAGTATTGTGCAGTTGAGGACTCAATAAAAAGTCCTAGATTCTATGTATAAGGATCCCTAATGGCCAGTGGAGCTGGGTCATGGAATCAATGGTGCATTTATGCCTCATTGTTCCATACCTGGTCGGGAGGGGGTGGTCATTTCTTCTTTGAGACCAACTCGGCCGTTGTCAGCTGCTCCACGTAGTTCTAGCACTCTCTGGTTGGGGCAATGTCCCACATCAGTCATTCCCATACAGCAGCCTCACGCCCAGGGGTGGTGATGAACTTGCTTCCAGCAGCATTCCTTTATGTGGTGGTCTTAGGGAATGTTCTCCAATACAATGTTCATAGCACAGAAACTTATGAGGAACTCAAGAATAAGTTTGCGCACTGATTTATGATGCATGCAAATTTAGGTATGGAAATTTGAGTTGATCATTATGGTTAGGAGGGTGAGTTGGATAGGACCAGATGATAAGAAATCGGCATGGGAATTTGTGGTGGTGAACTTTAACAACCCATACTCCCCAACGTGTTTCATAACTAATGTCGGTATTAACAAGTCTTTTGTAACCACGGATATTCTTGTGTTGCTTTTTGGGGTTTTTTACAAGCCGGATTTTGCATGCAACACTCCTTGGATACAAATAAATGGTGGAGTATGGTGTCAAGGCCGCTCCTTATTAACCTCAGCGGTCCCTCTCTACTATTTATGAGTGACAGATTTGAGCCCCTGAGTCATCTGGATTCTTGTGATCGACTCCCCACAAAATCAGATTCTGTGAGTGTGACAGCTCCCCTTGGCTCTGGAACAGCATATCCACTCTTGCACGAGTTGTGACCTGCGGTTGCTGTCCTGGAACATCGCAGGTCTGTCTGCCAAGCTCAATGATAACAACTGGGTGCAGTTTATTAAGAAGTATGAGGTGATTAGTTTCCAGGAAACCTGGGAGGTAGATAACGCCTCCTTCCTTGAAGGCTTTAAACCCTATTTTCTCCCAGCGGTGGCATCTGCTTTGGGGAGGGCCAAGGGGAGACTTGTAATTTTTGTAACCTTGGATTTGTGTGGTTACAATAAAGAGCTCAAGTGGGATTCACATTTGTTTCAGTCCCTTAAACTGGATGTACCAGTCTCTACTCTTTTTTTGTTTTAATTAATTTTTATAATGCAAAATCTACATCTACGTGACAACTAATTTGCTAAATACCTTGGAGAGGAATGGTACAGTAGAAGCTTGTCTTGGTGGGCGGATTCATCTGTCACTTGTGTCCTAGCTATTTAGACTCTGGCCATGTAATTTCAAGTTGCATGATTGAGGGGGGACCACAATTGGTACGCACACTCAGAGGCAGTGTGCTTGATATCTTTTTGTAACCCATAATTTGTTTTTTGTGTTGGAGAAGTTGATAGCTGTAATTAATCACCATATCACCCCAACATTTACCAAGACCAGAACTCTTAATATTGGGGGAAGGAAACTGGTTCGGGTGACCTAGTTTCCTTACCTTGGCTTGGGCTTTGATGATGCTTGCTCTTGGTCTCCCTGTCTTAGACGCAGGATAGTACGATAACTGTGTGCAATACGCATTACTTTCTCCCTAGCTGCCTGTATTGGTCGAAGACCATATTCCGATGTTGGAAATTTATAAGAGGAAGTGCATCCCTATTATAACGCATGGGATGGGAATTTCGGGCTACAGAGATGTTGGAGTGATCCAGGTGGAATAAAATAGATTCTGCCGACGTTTGCTGGGGTGCCCCTATTGTCCCCCCCATTATTGTTTACATTTGGAAAAGGGATTGGACTATGTCGAAGATCTTATTAATGGAGCCCTCCCTAGCTCTTTGGTGCTCACTATGGATGAACAATTAAACAGAGTTTAATTGGGACATCATTTGAGGCTGCTTGGCTTGTGATCAGGGGCTAAAAATCCAGTGGTTGAAGTACATTGGGGACACTTCTTTAGCAATAGGTTGTGGGCATGTATTTGAAACCCCGGAGGCAAGCCCGGACTCAGGACTGTTTTGTAAATCATAGGCAGGCCTTAAGGGAGGGGCACAAGCACACTGTGAGAGAATACTGTATAATCCAGACGACCGATGGCACTGGTCCATATCTGTCCCACGTACAGAATGCTTATGAACTCATACTGTTGACTAGATTTGGATTGTGCACAATACGATGGTTGCTCTGCTTTCTGCCTGGGCAATATTCCTCTTCTGACGTACGTCATGCGACGAGAAATCTTCAAAGACCTTATTGCACTTTGTATTTTTCTGTAGATTTTATCACCCCATACAAGTAAGTCTCTTTTACCCTTACTGCGAAGGTTTCAGTTTTTTAAATGTTATTTTAAAAAATGTAATGATCTTGAGACATGTTTTCAGGTTAAAAGTTTTCTGAAAAGTGTCCTAGGGCATAAATAAAATGCTGTTTTGATGTGCGGTTAATGTGGTTCTGGGACAGATTATGATAAATGTTAATAGCTTATACTACCCCGAACATGTTTAACTCTCGAGTGGCTGTTTTTAGTTTTGGTTATTTTTTAACTGTTGATATGCTGCTAGGTCACTGCTATTTGCACTGGTCATATATCCCCTCGTTTAGGCCTGCTCAGATGTTGCTATTTTTCAATGCTTTTTACCTTGCGTTGCAAATATTCATGGTTTTAATGTAGGTAATTGTGTATTTCTTCCTTTATGAAGGATTTTGATGAGATTGACTAAAGAATGTGAACTGAACTGAACTAAAGGGAAGGACTGTGCGTCGATAATAGATTTTATTTTTATTTCTACTTCTTTTTTACAGCTTATTTAAAGTTTTAACATAACACGCAGTCCCTTCAGTGATCATAACCCCCTGTCGCTGTCTATTGGGGGTAGTTAAGGGTAGGATTAAGCCTCATCCAGCGATACAGGGTGAAACTTTTCCCTCGGATCAAGTCAGAAGGTTGAGATGGTTACTTGTGGATCCTGAGGCATTCATCTGGTCACTCTCTTCGGCGTGCCGGCAGGAGATTGCTTTGTGCTTGGATGTGGGTGCCTCTGATGCGGCGATTCTTGCCGCATTCACAGGGATCACATGGGAGGTTTTGGCATTACTTACGGTCCCAGTGATTAGGTCCAAATTAGACCATCCTAAAAGGTTTAATCAAGAGTGTTCGAAGAGCCTGTGTGTACTTTTGAATGCTTCTCTTCAACAGTCCCCCAGAAATAAGGAGGCCATTAAGAAACAAAAACTCATGTTGTGTAACGCCGCCTGGGAGGATCTAGCCCAAGCTTGTGAATTGAAAGAAAGTGCTCTCTTTTGGCAGGTGATTAACAGGCCCTGTTTTAATTAATATATATGGGGCTGGCAATGTGCCACCATATTTTGCAGCAGCAGTGGGTGGCCCATTTTAAGTGTATCTAAAATGATGAGTCTATGGAGGGTGATGGGTGTCAGCCTGCCCTGGTGTTGTGAAGAGCTGATGTGGTTTTTACATTTGAAGAAGTTGGCCCAGCACAGGATATTATTTGATGCCAAAATGAGCTGGAATTCCTTAGTGGAGGGCAAGACTAGTGATTTGGTGAAGATCACAGGGGTAGTAGCCAGCTTGGCACAGATGTTGGGTTCATGGCACTGGGCCACTTTAATGAAGCTCTCCCAGTCAAAGTGCACCTCTAAAGTGCTGTACGGTAGTGAAGTATGGGGTTATAGACAGGTGTATAAGTTCCAAACTGCAGAAAATATGTTTTTTATGTGAATTCTTACAGTCCCACACAGCGCCCCGCCATTTTCGGTACATGAGGACCTAGGTCTCAGATATATTGGTGACATGATATCTCTCAGGTCTTTGCTCTGTTGGGTCGAGATATGGACCTGGGATAATCTTCAGCTTTAACAGAATTTATATGTGGGTCGTCTAGCTCTTGACTATATGCATAAAATCCCTTGGATAGTTTATGTGAAGGCAACTTTGACTACCCCAGGTAGGGCAGATATGCCTTAGAACTATCATTTGTGTTGCCCACTTGAGAAGAAAAGAGTGATGCAGGCAGAACTTGTGTTCGTTTTTGACCTAATATGTTGCATTACCTTTTGGCCTCTCCTAGTGGCTGGTCTAGCCTCGGCTCTTTGGGGCCCTGTGGCTGCAACAATGTGTCTCCACAGGATACCCTTCATTTTGAATTACTGTGTAAACATTTTAGTGTTCCCAGGGAGGCCCTTTCCTTTACCTATTTTAAAAGTTCGGGGTTTTGTGCAAGCTCACCCTGCGCTAATGTACCTCCAGCTTTTGACAGATGTGTACATCTTGTCTGCTGTTTTAAGTTTTTTGTGAGCTGTGATAAGATTAAGGCCCTCTAGGTTGGATTAATTTTGTTGTTGTTCCAACATTTTATACTATATTGAAACCTTGTTTTAAATTGTTGTTTTTTAACTAATGTGATATGAGGATGCATTTTACAACTTTGTGTGCTTTTATGATTGTACTCACAATCGAATAAAGATTTGTTGATGATGTTGATGACTGCAGGCCTTAGTCCTTGTTAACTTTGAGAAAAGAATATTGCAAAACAGTCCAGCAGTATCCTCAAGGCCACTTTTGTATAATATTTATACTAACAATTTTCAACAAACTCTCTGGCTAAACTTCGTTTAATCTAATAATGTTCAACAAGTTCTCTGGCTAAGCCTTGTTTATTGTTTATGCTCAACTCTCCAGCTAAACTTTGTTCAATGTTTATTCTAATGGTTTTCAACAAGCTCTTTGACCAAACCATAGAAAAACCTCATGTATCACACAATAGGTTGGAGGGAAGCTTCGCACCAGGAATATCGGACATGAGAGGACGATTTCTGCACGGACTTCAATTTAAGGTTACTGTGTGATGGGTAGCATTCACAGTCGGCTCGTGGACTGTGTGGTTAGTCACAGCTTTTGACTGCAATAACCTGCTTGCTCTCGAGACAGAACAACTTATTTCGACTTATTGTTCTGAAAACAGATAATGCGAAGCGTCACCACCTTTGAAACTCAGAATTGGGCAGTTTATTTACTGATCTGCTAGAACTAGCACGAGCATAGCGCCTAGAAATAGCGCAAAGAGTGTGTGAAGACTATAAAATTCGGTAGCCTTGTTAACTTTTTTTCTGTGGTTCTCATTACCTAGACGTTGTTTTGCTGCATTTCTGTTTGGTTTGTAGTCTGGATATATATGCACTACCTTAGGATTTTTAAATAAACATTTTATATGCATGTTCTGTTTCTTAGTGCTTTTTGAGTGTGATTTTGTAACGAAAAAGGGTTTGGGTGTCCTAAACCCAGTGGCGGCCCGTCCTTCAGGGCGGAGGGGCCTCGCCCCCACCACCTTTTGCCCCCCATGAAGAGTGTCTGTCAGCCTGAACAAAGGTCAGCCTGACAGACACTCTTCATGTTCAGGTCAGGCAGCCAGGAGCAGACATGCGTGATTTGCGCAGACTCCTGGCTGCCTGAGCTGAACTTTGCTGGGCTGAGGAGGTCACAGCTCCTATGGGCTTGACCTCCTCGGCACAGCAAAGGTGTCTCGAGGCCCTCCTCTGGGTGACGAGGAAAGCGTCACCAATTGACATTCTCCCTGGGTGCTTCAGGTTTAAGCCCTGAAGTGCCCAGGGCGAGTGTCAATCAGTGACACTTCGTCACAGAGTGGGGTGGGGTCAGCAGTCTCACTGACCCCATCCCACTCTGTGACGAGGCTGGGACTGCTGCCTTCCCTCATTGGCTGACCTAATGTCAGCCAATGAGGGAAGGCAGTAGTCCCAACCCTCCTGGGACCTGGAGGCCGAAGGTAAGTGTGTATGTGTGTGTGTGTGTGTGTGTATATATATATGTGTGCGATCTTTTAAAATGAATGTTTGGTGCATGCATGCATGTTTGAATGGTATGAATGTTGTTAATGGATGTGCGTGCGTGTCTATGTGAAAGAATGAGTGTGTGTGTTGTTTTAAAAGGAATGTTTGGTGCGTGCGTACATGTTCGAATGGTATGAGTGTTGTTAATGGATGTGCGTGCTTGCGTGTGTGTGTGTGCCCCGCCCACCCCCGCCCTCCGGAAGCTACCGGCCGCCACTGCCTAAACCATTTTATGGGGCTAATCATTAACAGGAAAACTTTGTAAGCAGGCATTGCTCAGTGGGTTTTGTATTTGTTTGTCCTCCATATGGATTTCATGCAAAGTTGGGCACTTAGACTGAGCCCTTAGTGCCAGGGGGTCAGGGATCGAAACCCTGCAACTCTAGGAAGCTCTAAAGGATGGGTCCGAATGCTTGTGTTAATCTCAACTGGTGCCTATAACTTGGGCAGAGAGTGGCATAATGGCTGGTTTGTCAAAACTCTTCCAGAAATACAGGCGTAAAAAGGGCTATTTACTCTTAGGGGTAGGAGTTTTTGTTTAAAGATATCATGGTCAGGTAGCACTACTCCATGTTGAGTGTGGATTTCCATAACCTAATACCCTAAGGGGCATATAGCACCAATCAAACCCCACATTAGTGTCATTTTTTTACACTAATGTGGCGTTAGAAGGCTAAAAACACTGCTCCATATTTACAAGGTGGCGCACTGCATGCATTGTGCCACTTTGTACACCTTTGCACTACATTATGCCTGTGCCAGGCATAATATATGCAAAGGGGGCGTTTGTAGGAGGGGAAATGGCTTGGCACCACTCAAATGAATCCTTGGACACAAAGTACTGGTTTCTAGACTCTACGTTTAATACGGGTCCACGGCAGGCACAGGACACGACCGTACAGCATGAAGGTAAGAACATCAGTGCCGCACCGGGATCTAGAACCCACAAGAAGGTTCGACCCGCCTAACGGTTCAGAACTTACAATAGCTAAAAGTAAACCTTAAGTAAACATTTGCAAAGTACAATAAAGAGTAAAATAACACCCGCGCCCCCAGCAATATTATAATGTGCAGACGTGTACTACATCATCTTCCTCCTTTACAATAAACAGAACAAACACAAAACAAAACAAAAACGAACAAGAGCGTATCCTAGAATGTAATCATCAAATTTTGATGGAATTTTAACAAGTCTGCTACTGCTCGTATATACAGGGTCTGCGACCGGAAATCAAGAAGAAGAAGAATTAGGTCCATCATCATCACAAGAGTTCTCCACCTGGCAATGATTGCCACCATCTTCGTGACCTGACCTCCTGACTTCTGTCCTTTTATCTGGAGGATCCTCAATAAATGTGCCACTAGAGCTGGCGTCGTCCTCTCGCCCTGCATACACACGTCTGAAAATCTCTGCTTGTGGCGAGGATATAGGAACAACGCAATTTCTGTTCCACCATCCTTTACCTTCCAGCAGAACAGAAGACTTCGTAACTCTAATCATTTAACAGGTAGAGAAAATTTTGATGCTCCTTTGGGCACTTTGTAAGGTTTTTTTTAATCAAAACCCAGTCATTCACATTGAGTTGAACATCATTCACATTTTTCCGTGAATCATAGTCATGCTTCTGCACCATCTGTTTTCTATAAACTTGCTGTCTCAACTCATTTAAATCCACATTCACACTTTTGTTACTAAGGGAAGCCATCCATGTTGGTAATAACTGAGATCTAGATTCCCTACCCCTGAGAAGCACAAAAGGAGAGAAGCCAGTGGTAGAATGTGGAGTATTCAAGTATGCCCATATTTTCTCATTCAAAAACTCAATCACATTGCAATTAGTTGCTATGGCTGTTTGGATACCCTCTTTCAAAATGCAGTTGGCCCTTTCAACTAATCCATTGGAAGCTGGACTATACAAGGCTACACGCAAATGTCTGATGTTAAACCTAGTCATAAAACTCTCTATCTTGGTGGAAGTAAATTGTACACCATTGTCTGTGACAATAACAGACGGTGGACCCTCGAAAGAGAATAAATAGGATAAGAATGATATAATAGATTCTGTGTCAGCATGCTCAACAAAGGTGTAATAAATCCATTAAAAAAAAAATCTATGGCAACAATCATGTGTCTCATGTCTTTTGGTAGCATATGAAAAGGACTTGAAAAATCAATGTCAACGCTTTCCCAAGCAATATTAAGAAAAGGAATAGTATGTAAGGGTTTAGTGTGACACTTCCAATGCTTATCAGACACTACGCACGAAGAGCACTGACCCACAAAGTCTGACACCTGTTTATCAAGACCTGGCCACCAGTACTTCTCCTTAAGTCTCCTGCAAGTGGCTGAGATGCCCAGATGACCTTCATGTGCAGCTTTTATCAATAGGGGCCTCAACTCACAGGGCAGAATACAAACAGAATCCCTCATACAGATGCCATTTTCGCAGGACAGTTCAGCAGCTAGCTGCTGAAATGTGTTGAGTTCCCCACTAAGTTTCTTATTGTTGGGTCAACCATGCTTGATGTGGTACATTACTTCTGACAATAGTGTATCTCTGGACATACCTGAATTCCAATCCTGCTCAGAAAATAAGCCATCCGAAGCAGAAACCATGTCTAAGGCTCCAACTACACACTCGGAGTCTTCATCTTCAGCATTTAGCTGGGAAAAAGGCAGCGGCAACCGAGAAAAACAGTCCGCCCTAACATTTTTCCCACCAGGAAGATACTTGACCTCCAGATTGTATACTTGTAGTTTGAAAAGCAACCTTACTAATCTTGAAGATCCTTTTCCTAGGCCATTGCCATCCATAAGAAATACAAGGGGGTTGTGATCAGTGTATAGAATACAGCACGTGCCCCAAATATAAGTTTTGAATTTATGGACTGCCCCGACACATGCTGAAGCTTCTCTCTCGATAGTACTGTAATTACTTTCGGCCTCTGAGAGAGATCTGGACGCGAAGGCGATAGTGTGTTCTTGTCCACCAACCCATTGCCCAAACATCGCACCTAGACCTTTCAGACTAGCGTCAACAGTAATAAAGGACTTGGCCGAAGGTATGAAAGATTTCAATGCTGGGGCTGACAAGACTAATAGTTTGATGGCAGCAAATGCTTCAAGTCCTTGCTCACCCCAAACAAATTTGCTACCTTTCTTGAACAAGGACCTGAGAGGTTGTACTAGCATGGCGTAGCCTTCAACAAACCTCGAGTAGTATTCACACAAACCCAAAAATGAGTGGAGCTCATCTTTGTTGGTGGGGCAGGGCACATTAGTAATCGCATATAAGTTCCCCTGTTTAGGCTTAATGCCTTCTGCAGAACTAGTGTGGCCAAGAAATTCCACACTCTTCACCAAACATTTACATTTTTCGCTTTTAATAGTCATACCACAATCTCTGAGGATGGAAAATACTCTATCCAGAAGAGTTCTATGTTCTTCCATGTCCTCAGTATGTATCAGAATGTCACCCTGAAAAGCACACACGTTCTTGAGATTACCAAATAAAGAGTCCATCATTTTCTGAAAAACACTAGCCGCAGACGCCAGACCAAAAGGTAACCTGAGATATTTAAAGGCACCAAAAGGGGTTACAAACGTGGTGAGTTCTTGAGAGAATTCACTGAGAGCAATCTGATGATACGCAGATTGTAAATCTATTGTGGAGAAAACCTTCGAGGTACCCAAACCAGAGATCATTTCTTGTATGAGAGGAAGGGGATGACAATCCACAAGTATATTCTTGTTCAAAGATCTTAAGTCTACACATAGCCTTAGATCCCCATTTCTTTTCTTTGTGAGTACAACCGGCGAAACCCACTCCGGCAAATCAGTGGGAGTTATTATACCATCCTTAACAAGTTTATCTAGAAGGTTTCTAAGTTGTCCCCTCACAGAAATGGGAACCGGTCTTACTTTATGTGAAATAGGAATAGCTCCCTCCTTGAACCTGATACAATGTTCAAAACCCTTAACCATGCCAACTTCATCAGCAAATACCTCAGGATACTTCGTTACAAAAGACTCTGCGATGATATCAGTGTTAGACAATGTAAGCTCAGATACTTCCACAAGCATATCTCCTAAAGATATAGGGGTGTCACATCCAGGGCGGAGCACTATGCCCAATTTCGCTAGATCTCTCCACCCCACAATGTCTCTGCCACTTACTGCCACATAGAGTTTGCTTACCGTGCTCCTACCTAAGATAGATAAAGTAGCCAAAATATATCCTAAAAGGTCAATGTCATAATCCCTGAAAGCCTTGGGACTGATGTCAGCATGTAGTAACACCTTTGTTGCCAGCCAGAACTTGCGATAAGTCACAACTGCAAGTATAGTAATTGCTGAGCCAGAATCAGCCATGACAGAAACTTCTATTGAGTCAATAATTGCCTGACAAATAGGTCCCTCGACATTCCTAACCATAGGAATGTCTACCGTTAGAACAACGTTAGACAATTTAGTAATGCAATCCTTCACCATACAATCTTTGGCTGCCTGTTCGTCTTGAGTGTAAACATTGTTAACTTTCATTCTTGTACCACTATTTACAGGTTTGTAGGTACGATTGAGTTGTCTACAGACTACTTGAAAATGACCTACGTTTTGGCATTTTAAGCATTTCTTGCCCAAAGCTGGACAGAATTGACTATTACCACTGTGATTGCGTGAACCACAGCGGAAACACAACGGAATTTTTTTACTTTGTTTCATAGTTCTCTCCTTAATGTAGCAGACTGCAGAGTCCTCAGTCACCTGATTTACACTTGCGTGTTCAGTCTGCCCACATACCACTTTAGATGTGATGATGGACCTCTCAACGGCCTTAGCTATGTCAACTGTTTCTTCTAAAGAAGGATTACGACATGCTAACAAGCGTTCCTGAACTTTTTTTGAATAGCAATGAAACACAAATTGATCTCTAATGTGCACAGCCACATTGCTACCAAAGTCACACCTTGGAGCAAGCACGAGTAGATTGGCCACATATTCTTCTACTGACTGATCCATAGCTTGCTTACACATTGCGAAGTTGAACCTCTCAAGTAATACATTGGATTCATCTGCAAATTGTTTCCTAATTCTCTCCTTCCCTTCAATATACACATTCCATACTGCATTATCACCACTACTCCCATTGGGTGGAGGTATAGCAGGTAGGTTATCAAACACACGCTGCCCAGCCACACCGAGGTGATTAAAGAGGAGGGGCGATTTTCTTGTAGGTGAAAAGTCATTAGCATCAATCACAACTAAATCATTTTCAAAAATTCTTACCCACTCACTCCACTTGATGTCTGGTTTCCTACCACTTGGTATAAAAAGGTGGTGGTTGAACCACTAAATTACTAGAAGCCATATTATATAATTTACAAACACATTACACATAGAACACTGTCCAGTGATATTGTGAGTAAGTGTAAAGTTCCAGTGAGATGAGCCAAAAGAAATGTTGGAAACAAGTAAGATTAGGAGCTCCACCTGTAAGCTTATCAAGTATTTTTTTTTTTTCTTAGTCAACGAAAGTTGAAATGGTTTCGGTGAGCGAAACTCACTCGCAGCGTCTTTAGAACAACATGCGGAATCTTGAAGTCTTTTCAGAGATTAACACAATTGAGACTCACTTGTGGCACCCTCCGGCAAACTTGAAATGATCGCAGCATAGACCACTTGAGGTTTCCTTGATACACAATGCAGGATTTCCTCAGCCTCCGGCACCCGCAGAGCGTTGTGTATCTAGGCAAAGGGACACGCGTGGCGTACATACCGCACGTACAGCAGGGAAGCTCCGGTCAGCAAACAATCATGCTATTACGTCCAAAACAAACTTTATCTGCTCCAAGCAGCGCTGCGCGAAGTTACATATCCTCAAGGCTGTCAAGGAGACCATAACCTCAGGGGTCGATCGTTCAGTGCTGGTCGGTGGACCCGTCAGTGTCCGGACGAACTTTGGATGCCTCCTAGATCTTCTTCGAAGGTCAACCCCACTCCTGGTACCATATTATGTAGGAGGGGAAATGGCTTGGCACCAATCAAATGAATCCTCAGATACAAAGTACTGGTTTCTAGACGCTGTGTTTAACATGGGTCCACGGCAGGCACAGGACACGACTGTACAGCATGAAGATAAGAACATCAGTGCCGCACCAGGATCTAGAACCCACAGAAGGTTCTACCCGCCTAACGGTTCAGAACTTACAATAACTAAAACTAAACCTTAAGTAAACATTGGCAAAGTACAATAAAGAGTAAAATAACATAACAGACGCGCCCGCAGCAATATTATAATGTGCAGACGTGTACTACAGCGTTCCCCTGCTAGGGGGTGTGAACAAATGGCACGAGGAAATCTGTTTTTTTTGGCACTTTTAACACCTGCTCAGAGCAGGAGTTAAAAGGGGGCATGTCATTGAATACTATGGGCCCCTCTATACTCTGCTGGAGTAGCACCAAAATATTGGCGCTACTCCTTTACAATACATTAATAGCGTAAAAATCTTTTTCTAAAATATGCCCCTCTGTGGACCGATTATTAGGGAATCTGAATGTATGTTGGAACCCTCAACAGTTCAGTGCCCCATAATATTAGGCTGGGACCTTAATTTCTGATCCTGAAATATATCTGGATTGAACAAGAGAAGTGGGTAAGGGATATGAGCTATGGAAGAACTGAAATAAGACTTTGAATTAAGAGATCATTAGCATCTCTTTGCGAGTTGCCTGGAGAGGTATCCCCAGGGCAGGATACCTCTCTGGGCAACTACAAGTTTTCATTCTGGAAAGTTTGGGTCTGCCAACTCAGGACCTGATAATGTTGGGCCCTTAGGCAATGGGGCCAGACATGTCACCAAAAATGAAGGACTAGGGGCTGAAATCCAACACTGTCTAACCTCCTGTTCCCCACCCCCACCACTACCACAGGTGAAAGAAAAGATCCACCACACATTTACCACCGTGGGGGGAAAAGAGTGCATATTTGGGCCCATTATTTCCCCTGAAAGTAAGAAGATTAGGAATGGTATACAGTATCCCCAAGTCCATCCGTCTTTCCCTATTGTGAGGAAAATAACTTGTGATCCATGGATATAGGTGCAGTGGATATTGTCTGGACTCTGGGACTCCTCCCCTCTGAAATCCCTGGAACTATATCCGGGTAACTCTTAAGGAGGTTCATAGTTTCAAAGGATTAATTGGATAGAGCGCTGTGTGAGACTGGGATCACCCAAAAAAATTGTAAGTTAAATACATGCTGATCTAAGAAGTCTAAAAGAATGACACAGAACTTAAACAATATTCTGAAAAAACGGATAAGAATTAAAATTGATTGATTGACTTGCAATCACCTACATAAGACTACACATGACACTCCGCTCATTTTAAATGAATAATGAATGACATATTTCATGTAGTGGATATATTGTAACCCCACAAAAACTTGAATAAACGAATCCCATTCTCTCTGAAAGGTGTCTGAGATGTAAATATTCAATAGGGAGTTGGTTCCTTATGTTTTGAGAGCACCCGCTTTCATAAATCAAATAATTTTTCCAGAAATATTTCCCACTTTCTTGATAGACTCCCCCTGGTAGTAGTCCAGCAACTGCAAAACTCTGTAATTATGTTTTCATCTCTGTGATCATCATCATCAGACACGCTGAAGGCAGTGTCCTGCGAGGCCTGAGGGCATGTGGCCTAGTGCCCGGTGGCCCAGTGTCCGGCGTGGCTGATGTGCTTGCCTTGTGGGCTTTATCGAAGGAGGACCAGGTGCATTGAGTAGACAGAGGACACTCCCTCCACCCTCAGCTCATTCAGGATGGTCTCAGGCCATGTCCTTTGGATACTGGGGACAAGTGGGTTGGGCAAAGGGCGAGGATGCAAAAGCAGATGTACTCATGTATATTTGCATTCCTTTATGACTCGCTCCTTCAGCCGAGCCCCGTGAAAGGATACAGGGTGGGTGCAGTCATCATGGTGATTAATTGTTCTCTTATATAAAGCCAAGTTAAACCATGGTTGACCATGTGTAAAACTTGCATTAAGATGGGTTGTCCATGAACACAAAAGAAGGCTTGCTTTGTAATGGACTTTTTAGTGGCACTGAAATAAGAACAAAGTCTAATATAAAATGACTTTGAGGTAGGGGGTGATCTGCAGCAGGATGATTCTATACAGGTGCATCTCGCTCCCTCTGGAAGAATGTATATGATGCAGAGCTTTACCTCCTGGTGCCCTTGGGCTCCTCTCCTTGGTCTATTTTGGCACCTTGGTCTATGCCCCCTGCTATGTTAGTAGACATGGCAGTCTATCTTCCCAAGAACAGAGGGCAGAGGTATTTGTCACATAAATTAATTGTCTCAGCCTTGCGGCCACAGCTGACTGATACAGCAAGAACAAATTCAGCGGAGAGAGCGAAATAAATGTGGCGCGCCTTGCTGATGCATGCGAAGTAACCGCTGTCGGAAGGAAAGGTTGGCATGACCTCTCCTGTAGTTCCAGACTCTGGTTTCTGTGAATTTCCAGGTAGTATCAGCTGCTTCATGAATACTGCAAAGGCAACTTTCAAATTGAGGGATCTCACCCTGATAGGGGACAAATGGTATTTTTTTTGTTTCTAGTTATTTCTCAATCTTTACTGACCATGGTGGGTGCATGTCATGTGTCCTTACCTTACAGAAAATTAACTAAGGCCACTAATTCTTTACCTGCACAGTTGAAGTTTCCACTTTGCAGAGGAGGCATCAAACACCTCCCTGGATATAAAACCGACCATGTTCTGTGGGGGCTCCAAAAAATATGAAGAATTAATGCCAGACTGAAAGAAAAAAAAAAGAATTAGTAAAAAGCAGGGAATCCACGTGTTGTACTAAGGTGTGTCTGTCTGCATAGAGTCCAACATGCCTAAAGATAATGAGATTCACTTTTACAGGGAAGCCTTCCAGGTGAGGAAATACCTACCTTAAATAAAACACCCAAAATACCTACCACAAAATCATCCAAATGCCTACACCATCTCAGTTTGTTATACGAAAGTCCCCAACTCTCAACATCAGACAACCCTAAATTACCACATCCCACAAAATATATAGATATGTATGTTAAGGGTTTTGATTGAGCACGGAAATACCAGAAAAGAGTCCTGGCGCTAAAGAACTGAGCACAGAAATCCTACTGCCAAGAAGAGAGAACACGTCAGTAGGCATATAGTCAGGTCTTTAAGGCTTTTCTAAATTTGATCAGACCGACGTCCTATGCAAGGATAGAGCCATAGAATTCCACAAGTTGGCGGCAGCCACGCAGAAGGCCATACCACCAGAGCAGACTTGGTTACCTCTGGGAGTACAAAGAAGGAAAGAATACTGAGAGAAAATGTGGCGACCAGGAACATTAAACTTAAATTTGTTTTCCAAATACATTGTGCCATGTTTGTAAAGAGCCTTTTGGACTATGCACAGAGATTTTACCAAAATCACTCGCAACCAGTGTAGACAGTCAAGGGAAATTCTAAAGAACTGATTGGTCAGCATTTGGGCCCTAATTTATACTTTTTTTGTGCCGCATTATTGTCATTTATTGACGCAAAAGTGGCACAAACTTACACAATACATTCGTTTGTTTAAGTTTGCACCGTATTTGCGTCAAAAAATGACGGTAATGCAGCGCAAAAAAAGTATAAATCAGGGCCTTGGTTTCTTTATCAGTGGTACAATGAATGCCCTTTTCCATTCACTGGGGACCCAGGCATTGATCTGTGAGCCTTCACGCGCACCTCCAATGTGGGTTGGAGAAGAACAGATTTGGCCAACTTCCAATATTTAGGGGAGATCAGGTCAAGAGGCGAAACAGTTTTAATAGCACCAGAGACAAATAGAACTTCCACAGGTCATCACAGAGAGTGATAGGGGCCAGGGGTGGACTCAGCTACACACTCCAGTGGAACGGGAAGATGGTCAAAAAAATGAAACATCTAACAGAAAGCCAGAAGGTGGCGAGCAACGTCCTGCACAAAAAGAATCCTGAGAGGCTTTTTCCTCTTTCTATATCTGCTGTTTAATGGAAATAAAGAAAGAGGAAAAAATGAGTAGAAATTAACATATATCTCCTTGCTACCCCTCTTCTGTGGAGGCGTATCTTTTTGGCACATTCCCAGGTTTAAAAGTTCTTGTAAATCTTGGAATGTGTCCAAATCCATGGATGTTGCGTGCGAACACCTCCCTGGTGTAGCGTAATGTAACGCAGCAACTTGTGCTTTGTTACATTACTCGAGATTTATGAAGCCACGCAGGGCCATGCAAGGTGGTCTTGTGTGGCTTCATAAATCTCACTTGAGGTTAACGTTTCCTGTGCAAAAGCGGCGCAAACTGGGTCATAAATATGGCCCATAGTGTGGACGAACCACTAGAGTGCCAACCCAAAATGGCGTATCTTGGTGTCCCACTGAAGTGCTGAAAGCTCTTCTCATTATGTAGGAGTGGTAAAAGAAGGTCCCTTTCCCCACAATACCTAAGTACTTTAGGAAGCCAGAAGAAATATCTATCGGGGGAAGCAGGCTTGGACAAGGAAGAATACATCTCAGTGTAATGAAAAACACCATTGTGTAATAAGGACATCGTCACTTCATCACTTTTCCTCATCCTACTTTTAATCCCGAGGATATAACAAGCAAAACAAAGGGCATTGAGGCCCAAGGTTAGGTTAATGATGCTGCTCATTTGATTTTATTATTATAAATAAAATTAAACACAGAGAATCACCTGGCGACGTAAGCAAGGACAGCTGAACCATAGATCGCACCTGATCCCACAGCCTGAACCCTGATGTGGATTATGAAATCAACCGAGGGATGCTGAAGTGGCGGCCATGCATACGTCAACAATAGAAAGCCTGTGAAACAGCGATGTCCCTACTTCAGATGCTTAAATTCTGGACTGGTATGGGAACTTCTGCCAACTCTCAGGTCATAGATATGGTGGTGCATATCCAGACGCTATAGTTAGAAAAAGAAGGCTTATGACATGAACGACTAGTGCTAGAGGTCACAAAAAGAGAGTCAGAACAACAAATGTAAACTATAACCCTCATCAGATAAGAAGGAAGAATATAAAAAAGGACGGGCAATTTCCTAGTTCAGGTGAGAGTCAGAGTAAACCTTAGCTAGAAACTCAGAGGTGAGATATAAGATCAGAACCTCATTTAGAAAGTAGAGGTAAGGATCAGAGGAAAGCAGAGACAGAATACACCAATCAAGTAATATCTTAAGAGTACTCTCCTTTACAGGCTAAAGGGAATAAATTGCCACGCTGTAAGGATAAGGGAAAATATCTCAGAAGGGACAAGCCCAAACCAGACAGTCCTTTAATTTCAGGATCCGGGACGTCAACTTCTGGTGCTGGCGAGATACGTGATGAAGACTGGGCCAGTGACGGGAATGGGGCATTGTAAAAGTACACTCCGCTAGTCCCCAAAGTAGGGGAAACCAAGGCCCGTATTTATGGGAAAGTGGTGCAGTGCAGAGCATCAAGTCACCTTGCTGTGCTACACTGAGTCACAGGGAAAGGGCAGGAAGCGTTGTATTTAAGGCATAGGGCTACCACTTTGCGTGGTGCAAATGTGACGCAAGGCTCTCGTAAATATGCTCCCAAATCTTCCTTTCCCAAGCCGGGGCCAGCAGGATAACTTGAGCTCCCATTTGATTCCGAGAACCTTCTGTGACAAACCAAAAATAGGGTAAGTAAACAGAAGGCTCTGAATCCAAAAAGAGGGCACAGCATCTACTCTTAATGCCTCTGGACCCCTCCCAGGGAGAATTACAGTCAGCTGGGGGTTGAGGGAACATCAAATGGATTCCACAAAGTTGTTAACCAAGTCACTAGCACAGTTAATGTATGGCTCTACCTTACAAAATATTCTGAGGCTTCTTGCCGATACTTGCCTCATTTACCTCTCCTTGATTGAGAAGAGAAAACTGGCCTCCAACTTGGCGTAAAGGGGATCTCGATGCTGGGTAAAGTATTTCATAGCAGAATCTTTTTATGACAGTCATGAAATTTGCTGAACCTGGTAACAGCTCCTCACTGGATGTTTTTTTTTTTTATAACAAACTTAAAATGACATGCATATGCCTACTGGTGGGCAAAGGCACCAGCGAAAGTGTCACAGCTCTTGTATCTTGTTGTTGCTCCTGGATCAAGCAGCCAGTATTCAAAATTTATAGTAAGGTGGTGTTGGGTAAACATAGGACTCCCCCGGAAACATGAGAGGGCGATTTGGGTAGGCACTTGACAAGAGCACAATAGATGAATTGTTGTTGACAGACTTGGAGGGTGTCTATGGCAGCTGTCATAAAGCAATCCATTATAGATATTTACATTGGGTCTACTGTACTCCAGCAGGGCTTTGGTGCTTAAAGTTCTGCACTGATGCTAATTATGTACATTGTGGTTGTACTGAAGCTAACTTTCTACATCTAGCATGAAAGTGCCCTCCTATGGCACAATTTTGGGCGCAGGTAGAGATTTTACAGAGATGACGGGTGCAAACAACACTACATCCTCTGGTGGCCTGGTTGTGATATGCACATGACTTCCCTAAAACGAACTGTAAATACATGGCTTAGTCCTATTTCTGGCTATAAAAGATGTATTGCCGAGATGTAAGCCTCCCCAGTTAATCACAGCATGGCACAGAGACTTAGGACCATATTTACGACCCGGTATCATCAATTTTGCACCATGCAGCGTGGTGCAAAAGCAACGCAAACCTTAAGTGAGATTTATGAAGCCAAGCAAGGGAGGCATTTCCACGGGTACTACATGGATGTTACCATGCAACATCCATCGATTTTTACACATTTCCAGATTTACAAGAACTTGTAAACCTGGGAATGCACCAAAAAGATATGATTTACCAGGAGAGGCGTAGTGAGGAAAAATATGTTTAATTTTCCTTGTTTTTCCTAATTCTCTCAGGAATGTTTTTGTGCAGGAAGGTGACATCTCACCTGTGAGGGCGAGCAAGCGGTTGATGCTGCCAGAATCACATCTGGGACGAGAGGGCCGTGAATGACTGCCGTAAGTTGTCTTTGAACAAGTCTTGTTGTGGGCGATATAACCTGATACCAAGGTATCGGACCGCCTTCGTTGTCCATATTAATGGCTCATCAACCAGGCTTATGATCTGGGGGGCACGTCCCGGTGGAATGCGATGATGTATGACTTCCCCGGTTCACCCGGAGGCCTGCTGCTTCCTCAAAATCCCGGAAAGTCGCATAAATTGACTCCACATCCTCTGCTGTGTCTTGAAGGTATAGTATCAAATCATCTGCGTATAGTGACACATTATGGATAGTGTCATATAGGGGGGATACCCCAACGTCGACCCTTCACTTGGAGACAGTGCACTAGTGGTTCCATGGTAATAAGGATTGGTGATAGGGGGCAGCCTTGACGCGTACCAAGGCCGATGGGGAAAGGGTTTCAAATAAGGCAACCCACATGTGCTAGTGAGATTGGGCTAGTATACAGCAGCTTCGTGTATGCCAGAAGGTGTCTACCAAAGCCCATTGCCCGCAGAACCTTGGCCCGGATAAGGAATCCAGATTTATACTTGCTTTGCACCAAAGTGGCTTCATTTTTTTTCAAAGCAAATTCAGCGCAAACCTAAATCCAAATTTATACTTTGGTGCTTTGCCCACAGGTGCCCTTCCCTAGCCCCAAAGACCCACACACCCACACCAAAGGGACGCCAGTGAATGGGGGGGACCCCATCCCAGGTCACACAGGTAAGTTCAGGTGAGTATTTACAATTTTATTTTAAAGCCACAGGGGGCCCTAACTTGGGCCCCCTACATGGCACTGACCAAATGGCCAGGCCCAGGGGACATATGTCCCCTGGGCATGGCCATTGGGGTGTTGGGCATGACTCTTGTCTTTACGACTGCAGGAGTCATGTCCATGGGGGATGTGTGTCAAAGGACGACGCTAGTCTGGTAAGAGGCATTTTTATGCCTCTTACCAGACTAGCATCATCCTTTGACGCACAACCTCCAGTTCTCCCTTTGCCTCCCCATCCCGGCTAGCGTCCTTTTCCAAGACGCTAGCTGGGCCTTACCGCCGGCTACCGTCATACCATAAATATGACACCCGGCCGACATCTTGGGATGGTGTTAGCCGGCGGTATACTTTTTCACGCAAAACTGCATTAGCGCAGTTTTGCATGAAAAAGTATAATCAGGGCCCAAAGGTCTTCTTGAGGTCTAATATAAGACATGCAGCTTGTGGATAGCTCAGTGATGCCTGGTCCATAACGTGGAAGAGCTGTCTGATGTTGTTGGACCTGCTACGGCCTGGGATAAATCCATTTTGATCTGGGTGTACAATGGCGGGTAGCACCTGTAGATACCTCTCGGCAAGTACCATGCCGAGTATCTTGTAGTGCACGCCCAGCATGGCTATTGGGCAATATAAAGAGAGGAGGGTGGGGTCCCCATCTGGTTTTGAGAGGGGAATGAGGATTCCACCTCCATTTTCTAGGACTTGGAGAAGCCAGCCTCTGGCATCTGGTTCTATGAAGAGGTGAGTCACTAGTGCGCTTTGTGTAGTCTGTGTACCACCTAAGGTCTGCCACCAGGAATGATGCCTTACCTGGCCATTGTCATCCATCATCAGCTGCCTGCCAGTGCTCACCCTGGATCTGCTGGGAGAAATAAAGTGGCTGGATCATCATAGGTTAGCAGATGGCAACAATGCTCACCAAAAGTACACCGGAAAATGAATACCCATCAAGGGGTCGTGGAAGCATGCTTGCGAAAATGCAAAGGATCCACTGACGTAGCAGTGGGTCTTACACTGGCCCAACTGACTAAACCTGATGGGAGGGGCTGCACGGTATTATGCACAACCCTAATGGGGCAACCAAAAGCTGCATCCTGCATACAAATGCCTAGATTTACCAAGTCTTTGCACTAGTGCGAGCGTGATAAAAAGTGGCACACAACAGCAACAACTATGATGCACTATATAATACAGAGGAGGCACATTAAACATGGTGCTTACATAGCAAAGCTTCAGTGAAGCCACAGCGTACTGGAGAATTCCATTTAGAGTGCGACAAAACATGAGATAAACGGCTTTAAACGCTATCTTCTTGCTCTAACACAACAGCTCTAGCCGCACTTTTTGAAGCATCTGTTTCAACAATAGACATTCAGTTCCATATTTATACTTTTTTGCACTGTATTTGCGTCATTTTTTGACACAGAAACAGCACAAACTTGCAAAATACAATTGTATTTTGTAAGTTTGCGCCGTTTTTGCATTAATAAGCGGCGCAAAAAAAGTATAAATATGGGCCTCAATTCTACATAATGATGAACCTAGCTGCACTGAGGCTAAACACTTTTTAAATGCCCTTGAGGGTTCTAATCTTATCCAACATGTGGTTGGACTCAGTGCTTTAAATGGAAAAATAGAAGTGCAGGTACTCTGTACCAGAGTACCTGCTTGTTTCTGAGAAGTGCCCGTACTCTCCAATTGAAAGTATTACGTTTTTGTTGAGATATGCCGGTACTCTCCCCCTCAAAATAAAAAAGTGCCGGTACTCAGTACCGGAGGGTACCGGCCCATTTAAAGCACTGGTTGGACTGACTCATAATGCGGGCCACATCCTCGACCTGATCTTCTCGCATTCCCTCAATATCCAGATGGATCCGTCCTTAAAGTAACTTGGGCAGATCAATTTCTAGTTTCATTTGGTTGTGGCCTGCTTTAAGAACATACTACCCCGCCGCAGAAAAGTTCTAGGCCTTGGAAGCAAATGTCATAATCTTCGCTTTCGGAGGCACTTCAGGAAACTCCCTTGGAACCTAGGGGTGCAGAATGTGTTGATCTGGCCAGAGTAGATGATTGTTTATCCTTTACCCTGGATAGTATTGCTCCGGTGAGAGAAGTTTCCCAGATGAGAGCTATGCTGTCTGCCCTGTGGTTCTCCGAGCCTTGAACGCAGGTAGAAGAAATCTTATTGCCCAGGCTCAAAGGCCATTTACAAACCAGCACTAAACCGCCAGAACAACTCAGTGTGCAAAGTTTATTTCGGATTCTATCATCACGGCAGTTAATAAACCTTGTGAACATTTTAAGGTTGTTAACTCTTCTTTTTTCACCAAGTGCTTTGCAAAATGCATTGACTCCTCCTGCTACAATATGTGAAGAACTTTTGAATTTCTTCTATAACAAAATTAAAATAATTTATGGTAAATTCCCTGTACATGGAACTTCAGTACCGATTTTTGACAGAAAACCTTACTCAGGCCCTTTGTTAGCCAAGTTTGATGCTCTCGCGCTCATGGATGTGTCTGCCTCTTAGGCTAGTTGCAAATCTGGGTCTCCGATGGACCCATGTCCTCCTGATATTCTGAATCGGGTTGCACCTCTAATTACCCCATTTTTCTTAAATTGACGAGTGTCTCGCTGGAAGCAGCAATGGTGCCTCGGAGCGGGAAGCAGGCTATACTTCTCCCACTATTGAAGAAAGCTAACCCAGACCCCCAGGTGCTGAACAACTTTCGCGCTACTTCCCTGCTTCTATCTGCCATTAAAATGCTAGCTCAGCCATCAAATTTCCAGCTTTTTGGAGTGTAACGACATACTCCAGGACACCCATTCGGGTTTCCGTGCAGGTTGTAGCATGGAATGCACTCTTTTGCAAGTCGCTGACTTCATTAAGGACAATTTTGACAAGGGCTTTGTGGCCATGGTTGTCCTTGATTTGTCAGCGGCCTTCGATACCGTCTCCCATTCTGTCCTTTTAGACAGAATCTTGGAAGTGGGTATCCAAGGCACAGCATGGATTGGGTGAAATTCAACCTGGAGGACCGTTCTCAAAGGGTATTTCTTCTTCCCTTTACATCTTCAGGCAACCCCTTTGATTGTGGGGTTTCTCTCGGCTTGGCCAATGCTTTTTAACATCTGCCTTGCTCCTTTGGACAAACTAGTGGAGGCATGGGGCATAAGAATTATCTCTTATGCAGATGACATGCAGTTAATGCTCTCATTCTAGGAAAAGGAACTGGGCACACTGACTGGGTTTAAAGACTGCCTGAGGGCACTCAGCAACTGGATGAGTGCTACTTCCTCAAATTAACCTCAGTTAAAACTGAGGTTGTTTTTTTCGGGACTAATTGTCATCCTGATGCTTGCAATTGGTGGCCTTCCAAACTAGGGTCTTCCCCTTCCCCTGCTTTGGTGGAAAGAAACGTTGGTGTTAAATTTGATTGCAGTTTATTGTTTGAACCCCAGGTCAGCGCAGTGGCTGCCAGCTGCTTCTTCATGCTGAAAACGGTCAGGAAATTGACCCATCTGATTCCGGAGGTTTGCTGCAAAGCTGTAATTGATGCCTTGGCAGCATCGAAACTAGACTATGTGAATACCTACCACACTTTCAGCTCCATCGTTTACAGATTATTCAGCATGTGGCAGCCTGGATTATCTTGAAGATTCCTGCAAATGCCTTGGGAACACTTTCCCTATGCAGTATACACTGGCTACCTACTGGTAGTCATATTAAATTTAAAGTCCTCACCTTCGCTTTCAGAGCCTGTGACCAGAAAGGCCCTTGTTACCTGAGGAAGTGACTGCTGCCTTACTGTCAGGAGAAATCCCTTCCGTCCAATTGACAAAAATCTCTTACGCCCCAGATTAGCAGGGCAAGAAGAGGCGGTTGTTCTTTCTCTTACATGACCTCCAAATTGAGGAATTCTTTGCCTTCCTAGCTCTACTTTGCTCTTTCTGGATCTATCTTCCAGAAACTCTCGAAGACTTATCTGTTTGATATCTATGCACTTCTTGTGGTGGTGTCTCAGTTTCTGTGAATGGTGTCTCAGTTTCTAGGGCTGGAGCGCTTTCTCAGAGGCAGCCAGGTGCTCTACAAATCCATATTGTAGTGTATTGTATTATATCAGGATGACATAAGATTGAGGCTTGAGTAAACATCTGTCTGAACACATTGAAAGTTCATTTTTGTTGGTTATCCCAACAAAAGCTTCTTTTCATATTCAATTTTTTCTATAAAATTATTGGTATGTTCTCCATAAAATTTGGTCCAGCAAAGCTTTGAATGTTGTTCCAAAATAGCTGGACTGTTCTTGGGAATCCATAGAATGACCAGAAGCATTCTGTCTAAACCCAGGATACTCCACTTCTGCTTTTTTCAAATGCCTGATTCTCAGGCTTACAAGTCAGTAACAGTAAAAAAGTCTTTATTTGAGGATTAGCAAATAATCATGGAAGCATGCATCTAGAAAAACATACGTACATAATAAGTTGCCCTTGCGTGGCTTTATAAATCTCATTTAGATTTTGCGTTGCCCTTGTGGCTTCTTGCATAGCAAAAGGGTGACACAAAACTTTGATAAATCTGGCCCAGAATCATGATATAGTTCTGCATATACAAATTACACAACTCCACATTTTCTCTATGGTAGCTCCTAGAGGACAAGAAACTATTAACAGTACATCCCCTATCCAATTTTCCTGTCCCTTGTGGCAGAGAAAAAAAGGGGCGGGTTGTTGATCTCTATGATAATTACAATAAAGGAGGGAACAGGTAGATTATTGGTCCAGTGTACACTCTCCCAAATACAGCTAATGAAAAATTTACGAAGTACACTGTTCCATAAATGAAAAAGAATACAGATATACACAGGGCTATTGATAGTCAGTAGCTTAGGAGAGCCCTCACACACCCAATAGGATGTCAATCTTCATCACTGGGCAACCTCGTCATCAGACCGGCGCTGCAATGTCTGACGGGCCACACCTGATGAAGGTGGTGGTACTTAACTGGAGACCATCTACCAGAATTGGTCAGATGTAGGATGAATACTGTCTATCGGTGTATGTAGGAGAGAGGAAGAAATGAAAGATAAAATTGGCTCAGAACCATAGACATCATGTTTAATAATTCAGGAATAGGTTAAGGCCAAGATTAAAAGTAAAACGAGGAGTGCTGGTGGAGATAATGGTCAGCTGCACTCCAATAAAGGAAAATAGGTAGTGCCCCAAATCCTGTGATACTAGGTCAACATGTTTTGCATCTAAGTGGTCACTATTGATCCAGTGACGCTTCTTCAGGACCGGTACTACTACTTCTCCCATACCAATACGAAAAAAGAAAGTACTGGTCGGTCACTTACTTATGTCATAGTCAATTTGGTCAGCAAGTCGCCCTGTGAAAAAGTGAAAACAGAAGGTTTGTTTGCAAAGCAATTGTAGTGCACAGTGAAATTAAAAACAGTGATCAAAAACGGTTCAAAACCAGTCCAAAGCGTGGTAGATAAAAAAATAATAACTTGGCTTACCATCCCATCACAGAGTACGGGCTTCCTAGGAGTACGCAAGCCTCAAACCCAAGAGTGTAATACTGGACAGAAAGACAGGGATAAGGCACAAAACACATGTATACCGGTTGCACATTGAAAATTACCACCAACATGTATCATGGTAAAAATATTGTCATGTCATATTAAATAAATCAAAATGCTCATCCAAAGTTAATGCAAATTCTAATATAATTTCGTATATGGAAAAGCAATTGTTATGTCATGTCCAATAGCAAACGCAGGTGGTAGGTCTTAGAAACAACTAGGGACCCAACAATCGAGGTAAAAGAATGTAAATCCGATGGTCAAATCGGGTAAAGAGATAAATAATTACAACACGCTGGTCCTGTAATTCAGGAAGAGGCACTTCGGTCCTTAAAGTCAATTTTTTTCCAAAAGGAATGATCATACTCACAGTATCTTCTTCCTGGAGTTAAACGGAGACCTACCCAGGGCCGTGCTCCTGTAGACAGTGAGGGAGCGTGGTCCCCGTGTTTAAAACACACAGCGCCGCGGTCAGGCGCGTCAAACCAGGAAGTAATTCCTGAAGCCAGATAGGTCTAACGTCAATGAGACATGGCCCCATCACCGGGATTCAAAATAGAAAAAGAAGAAGGACCCATGTGTCGGCCCTACGCGGCGGCCATCTTGGAAGAATAGCCCAGCTCTGATCGGGCAGAAAACACATATAAGAAATGAAAAAACATCCCCTGATCAAAAAAGCTTTAAAAAATGGTATTAACCAATTTGAAAAAAACGTTTTTTTCAATATCATGGCTAAAACAGGTGAAGTCCTCGGTAGAAAAGGCGATGGATAATTATGTCCAGGGGAAGTTAAGCGTCGATGCTCATAATTAGCATCATGTCACAGAGTGCAGTTAAGGAGTAAAAGTACACCAAGGAATATCATCATTCAAACCCATATTGGATGTCTTCAGTCTGAAAATCCAGCGTTGTTCAATCTTGAACAAAGCTGTAGGGTCATTGTTGACGGTCCTCGGAGCTTGTAAGACAACCCACCATACATCATCAGGACCATGATGTGCTTCCAAAATATGGGCACTCAATTTTGTGGTGATACGGGAACACCTGATATTACTATGATGTTTGTTGATCCTATGTTTCACAGGCCTTGTGGTCATACCAATATAACACAGATCACAGGGACAGGTGATCATATAGATACAGTGTCGTGTATTACAGTTGGTATGCCTGTTAAGATACCAAGTTCCGATATGTTCCAAATCCAATTTGTCCAGTTGTTTTGTAAGGGGGCAGACATGGCATGTGCCACAAGGATAGTGGCCAGTGACCGGGGGAATGTTCCATAGGGTAGTCTGCAAGGACGAATCCTGTTTTGGGCGGGGACGAGCATGGGCCACCAAATCTTTTATGTTGGTAGTCCTTTTAAATGCGTATGTTGATGTTGATCTCTATTGACATTTCCCTAATACCCTAATACTAATCCCCTGATCCAGGGGATGTCCAGATAATGTCACCCCCATTGCATCCTAAACAATCTTCAATAACTGCCTTATTTAAAGAGGCACAGTCATTGTTCCATACTGATGTTCCAAGTAATATAGATGAGTTTATTGCTGCCCTCTACATATTACATCATGAAAGTTTAATGTTGTCCTCCACATATTCCAACCCTGATGACCTGCATTTTGAGGGCTAGAACCTCGGATACCCAGTAAACACCTGCAGAACCCATTCTCTTGTATTTGAAGGGCATTTAAATCCATTAAGCTCCATAATCTGCGCCATTGTTTAAAACTGGGATGCATTTCCTTTTATATTTCTCTGGCAGAGGGACAATAGTTTTCTTGTCCAGTTTCATTGCTATATTTGGGGCCAAGTACTATTATAAAGGTTTTGGATCAATTAGTCTCCAGGTTTAACTTCTCCATGAAATCGACAAATGTATCCAGGAAAATTTTAAGGGGTTCTTGCTATCAGTATCACATCATCTGCATACATGAGTGCAGGTACAGGTCTACACTTGACATGCAGTTTATCCTGCCCACTACCTATTAAAGTGGCCTCAAAGCTGTTGATATAAAGCAGAAAGAGAATTGGGTAAGGGCACAACCCGGGCACACTCCGTGCAAAAGTGGGAAAGAGCTGATACACTATCTGCTGTCCCTTCACCACACTGTGGCAGAAAAGTCTAAATGTGGTGCATGAAGAAAATCCACCAACCCAACGTCAACACCCATGAAGAGTAAGATCTCCCACAACTTTGACCAGTTCACGATGTCGCGTTGGATCACATTATACTAATGAGGCTGCTGGATTTGGGCGGCAGCATCACCTGAATTGTGGGGAACTGAGCCCAATCCCACATCATGTGACAACTGTCGGCCTAATCCATCTCCGGCCAGCTAGCAGTGCCTCATCTCCACCCAAGAGCAGGGATGATTTGTGGCAACCGGGCGCATGACATGATGACTTCTCAGGGAAATTGTGGTTCATCAGATCTCATCCTTTTCTCTCAGTTACATTAGTCTCACACAAAGACATACAGAGGCAGGAAATGGTTCACTAAGATTTATTGAATCAGCTGCGTCGTAGATAAGATGGCATGCAATGCAATAATTAGAATGATGAAACACACTTGAAGCAAAATGGTGACAAGGAAAGTGAAACACAGGAAAGGTTCCACCATACTGTCAATGCACAATATATGCGATTCCTACCTAAGCTATGTTAGAGCACAGCAGGATAAGCCGTAATCTGCCCTTCAGGATTCCCCCCTGGGAAGACATAATTTCCCATACCTGAATATGACAGTGGTGAAAATGACGGTTATCTATAGATGCACCATCCCCATGTAGGCCAGGGAACCGGTAGTCTCAGCAAGCAGCTGTAATGAAGTCAGACAGCATGCAGTTGTGGTCATCTTGCTAGAACCTTCCTCTAACATGCATGGGCAGGGAAGTGTTTTTATAATAAAACAGTTGATGTTCTGAGAAAATGTCCCTAAGTGAAGATAAGTGTGTTTCTGTGAATGTTAGAGATGCAGTGTACCACTTGTGCTGACAATCCTATCTCGCTCAAAGTAAAAAGAATGTTGTGCTAAGAAATGTAATGCTTTCCTCAGCGAAAGAACAACTAGATAAAGAAAATAAAACACCACCACAAATGTGGCCGATTCTAAAATAATAAAGTGAAGCAGAATAAAATGTCACTAGGCTAAAGGGCACAAGCAGTAGGCCTATTTGCTAACATAACTAGCCCAGAGACATCACTAAAAATGGCTATACAACAGCGATGTTGAAGGTGTCAGATAGGTCCAAGAAAGCCAAATAAATAGGGCTGCCCTTAGCAACTGTATATTTACTAGTGAGCAAAAGTAGATTTAAACATTGCTCCAAAGTACCAAGCCCAGGCCTAAAGCCCTGTTGGACTTCAGAGCAAATTTTCAACTCAACAGACCAAGACAGGAGCCTATCAAGGATACTCCAGCCACAAGACAATTATGTTGCTGGAGCCTTGACAACACTAGGGGCAGATTTACTAAGAAGTTATGCATGCAATGCAGCTGATTGTGCTACGCAGCAAGACAACTTGCTGCGCAATGTGACAGGGAGATAGCAGAAATGCACCATATCTACTAAGGTATGATGCATTTCTGCTCTCTGTCTGTGCACAACGCAGCCACCTTTGCTATATGGTGCAAGGGTGCCTGGGTTATGGGCAGGATTATTTTTGTGCAGGAAGTTATATCTTCCTGCACAAAAACAATCCTTAAAGGCATTTTCCTTTGTTATGTGTGTGATATGGGATGCATCAAACATAGAAAAAGGAAGTGACAAGGACAAATAAACATATTTCTCCTTGTTACACCTGGATCTGGGAGGCGTACCATATTGACACATTCCCAGTTTTACAAATCTTTGTACATGTGAGAAAACACCAACATCCATGGGTGGATGCCTGTGAACAGCCACACTTCACCCATTGAAGTGCAAGGCAACAAAATACAATGTCTTTGGTTACCTTAGATTTACTAAACCACCCACACCATGCAAGGTGGCTTTGCGTGGTCATGCGTGATACCAGTGCAATGCAAGCCCTTAGTAAATCTGGCCCTGTATTTACATGGTATTGATGTTCTGCAAGAGTCCTTCAAAACACCATACATATAAAGCAGTATAAACTGATTCAACAGATCAGAAAATATTGAATCCATGAAGAACTGAAAAGTTGCTGAAGCACTGGACAACCTAAATGATGTTACATGATATTCAGAATGCTCAAAACGTGTCCCCAACCGCTGCTTCCACTTCCCATCTTCCTTTTTCCTTTGTGCACAGCAGATATTAAGCGCCTCTTAAGTCAACTTTCCCAAGGGCCCATGCACCATGAATTGTCTAAAAAATATCCTTTATATGTGTAAATAATAAGTGCCCTGAAGCATGGTCTGACCTCAACCCCTATAATCCATGTGTGATCAAAGAGCTTGAACTTTCTTGGATTCCAAAAGCAGAGTCACCCTGGCAGGTTCTGAAGATGGAACAATAAACCATTTAGCAAATTCCTTTGTAAATACGCCATTAATGTGTCTTGCTTTCTTGGTTTAGGATTAATTATGTTAAAAGGGAATGATCGCACCATGCACAACTGGTATAGCATAATCAGATCCCTTACATGGGGGAAAGAAGGGTACATAGTGGTACAGATGGTAATTTAGCCCCTATTAAATTAGTTGTTAAATCTTTATCTCATCATTCAGAGGCCAATAATTTCCAGAACAATTGCAATGATCCTGACAAAACTCACGATAATTGAAATGGTTTATGTGTACCAATTCATCAGTGAATTGTGCCTCTTTAACTCCAAAATTCCAAATATTACATGGTAATTAGGAGAGGCCGTAATGTTGCAGGATTACATTTCGGTATGATCCCTCAAATGAGACCTGCAATGGAACAAAATGCCCTTGTATATGACCAGAGTAAACTATGACCCTTTGATGGTTTGAATTACTTCATGAGTCTCTACTCTTAGGAGTATTATTTCTTGTGGCCTGTTATTGGGTCTATAAACAATTCATAGTCACCACAATCCAACAATATAGAGTTATTTAGTACTTTTCCTTCTTTTGTCTTGATAGCAGTTGGTAACAAAATCATATGAATATCAGTATTATCATGGATGGTCCAATATAAGGAAACCCTCCACCCCCTACTGCAATGTTATCTTGGAAGCCAGGCGTCCATCGACTAAAACTATACGCCAGTCGTTGGAATAAATTTGTGGCATGGTGCACCAACAAATCTGTTGACCCCCTTTCTGCCCCTCTTTCAGAGGTTCTTCTGTTCATTCTTTCTTTAGCCCAGCAGGGCTCTGCATTGGGCACCCTTAAAGGGTATCTGTCTGCCATTTCCGCCTTTCTTTGGATTCCTGATCAGCCCTCACTCTTTAAATCTCCTCTTGTGAGTAGGTTCTTCAAGGGGCTCACCCACTTATTTCCTCCCACTCCCTTCATCATGCCTCAGTGGGATCTTAATTTTGTACTTACTCACTTCATGTGTACCCCCTTTGAGCCAATGCATAATTGTCCCTTGCGGCTCCTCACATTCAAAACTGTCTTTCTCATCGCTATCACCTCTGCTCACAGGGTGAGTGAGCTTCAGGCCCTTTCTTCAAAGCCTCCATACTTGTCTGTGTCCCCTGAAAAAGTGGTGTTACGCACTAGAGCTTCCTTCCTTCCTAAGATGGTTACACCATTTCATGTAGGCCAATCCATCACTTTGCCTACCTTCTACGCACCCCCACATCCTTCCCATGAGGAGGAGAGACTCCACCGTCTGGACCCAAAAAGAGCGTTGGCGTTCTATCTCAATCGTACTAAAGATTTCCGGGTGAACGATAACTCTTTGTTGGCTATGTGGGTGCTAAGAAAAGGAAGGCGGTGCAGAAGTGTACCATCTCTCGATGGGTGCTTCTTTGCATCAAAATGTGCTATGTTTTGGCAAAAAAGCAACCTCCTGACTGCTTGCGGGCTCATTCTACCAGAGCCACTGCTGCATCCACTGCGTTAGCACGCAGAGTTCCTTTCCTGGATATCTGTCAGGCAGCTACGTGGGCATCCCTGCACACGTTTGCTAAGCATTACTGCCTAGATAGTCAGGTCCTTCGGGGTGGCTACTTTGGTTGTCCGGTCCTGCAGGACTTTCTAGTATGATCTTAGTTCACAGCCCACCACCAAGGATGGCATTGCTTGGGTATCTATTCTAACGTAACCTTCGGTAACGAAATATCTGGTAGAGACATATTCTAGTTGCAGATTCCTTACCGCCCACCCATCCTCCCCGCTTGCGAACTGATTTCTAGGGACAGGGATTACCCCCTTTCAGGTCCTTAGCTCTGGCGCACCAATCTCAGTGTTCTTAGCAGCTCTGCACTCTTGCGTGGAAAGTCGTTAAAAGAAACTGATGGCACTGTGCGAGGACGGCGTCTATGTACTACTCCCAACGTCATCACGGCGACCACGACGCCTACGGAGTCGACCGACGCCACCTACTGACGCGCAAGGGTATTGCTCGAAGAAAAGTCTCTGGATCCAGTCTGACGCCTGGGGGAAATTCTAAGGTAAGGAATCTGCAACTAGAAGTCTCTATCAGATGTTAAACATATGTTCCACATCACCACAAGATAGACAAAGCCCAGACTTATGCTGGCACGTCTTCTAACTTTCAGCCAGAGGACCCCGCACATGTCCTACTTGCATAGACTTCTTGGAACAACACATCCACTTAATCCTCTAATCAGGCAGGCAAAGAGACCATAGGGTGATTAGAATAAGTTTCTGGGGGCTTCCTACTCTATCTACTTCATCTCTCTTGTAATCTACGTTGTAATAACAGCACTCAGTCAATTAGTTCAGAAAATTATTTTAGCAGTTCCGAACCATCAAAACCTGCTCCGATTTCACGTTCAATCCATGCTGAAAAGGTGTCAGCTGAGTTCTATCAGCCTTTGCACCAGTTTTATATCACTCCTGGTGGCTTTGCACAAGCTCACATTTTTTATAAACTTGGCTCCCAGTGAGGATGTTATGTTCATATCACATTCTTTGTAAGCACTTAAAAGAACAATGAGTATGAGAGGAAATGTGAAAGTGTCAGAAATCCCATTTTTTCTAATTGAACTATTCTGGAGATTGACCCTCTTACTGACGTAGCATTATTGAGATCCTATCAGCTTCGGAAGTGTCCCATTTAGTTGAGCATAAGGTATCTTCAATTAACTTTTCTTTGATAAAGTGTTCAATTGTAATCTCCGCCTTCCATTTGTTGAACCAAGATAAGACAATGATTGCTTTGATTCATCATCTAGAACCAGGCTTTTAAAAACAATCAGTGGCAACAGGCACGTGTACCATAGTGTGATCTGAGATTCCAAAAAGTTCAATCCTTGTAGCTGAGATAAGTTACACCAAGTCTCAGGAAACTATCAGACAATCTAGCCTCAGTATGACTTATAGGGGCCTATTCACAAAGCCCTTTTGGAGTATTACTCCTGTACCACTCATTTACATACTCTAACATGCCTTTGTGAATAGACCCCAAAACATCTACAAAGGGAATAAAATGGGTGTAATCAAGGAACATTCATACAACATGAGTACAAATAGAAAGGGCTCTTTTTGCACTTTTACTAATAAGGAGTTGGACATTTTGGGGCCGATTCACAAATGCATGTAAAACTACGTACAAGAGTACCCTGTGGTGCTGCTTCCCATTCTCATAAATGCTTTTGTGAATTGGCCTCCTGGTGTCACAACAAGAAGGTAGCATTTACCTCAGTGGGTTTTTGAAGGGTCCAGTGGAAATTAATGTAAACTTTGGGTTGCCACCAACAACTAATTGGGACAGAGTACTCTATTCAGTTGTTGAAAGGGATCCCTAAAGCACAGGAGCTGTTGGCCAACAAAGTTGCAATATCCAGAGTTTGTGGGCTTAATATCTGCTCCCACCAACAGGCATGTAAATTTGGGTCTACTTTTGTAGTGATTAGTTTATTAAATAAGATTGAAACTTCATTATTATTACCTTTGTCTGAAGAAAAAATTACATTCGAGGGACAGATGTTTGGCAACAATAACTTCCTATTAGTTATGTGGCCTCTTGTAAAAGAATAATGCCACAGGCCTTACTTGATTCAATCTGGACTTTTTTGTCCCTTCACTTGATGTAAGGGTGTCTTTGCACTAATTGACGCTCTTCTACTCAGTTTTGGGAGAGATATTTCAGAAACAAGATAGGAGCACAATCTGTAACCAGAACTCCAAAAACATTGGCTGGAGAACATTGAGGTGGGATTTCAGTGGTCCGAAGGTTAACCTTACTTTGATTATCTGATTAATAAAATTCTGATGGATCAAAATGTTTCCACCGTAGGCACTAATGAGGATAGATTTGCAGAGTTATAGACGAGTAACTTGTGGGTGAGTTGTGCTGCACTCTGTTACGTGGGTTCAGCCCTTGATGGAACATAATTTGCTTTGTATATTTGAAAATGTGTTGCACATTTAAAGTTAAGCAATTAAGGGTTGAACCCCTATAAGAGTGAATAGTTTTCACCACCCTCTATGCCCTCCTTGAGTCCGCAAATAGAATGTTGTGCAATCTATTTTGGTTTTTGAGATCGAGAACTATTTTTCTAAATGCCAGAAGCATGTTTATAACGTGTTTAAGAAGAACCACTGCATCATTCCTTGATTTTGACTTCCAGAGTGGACTTGTTCTTTGTTAAGTGTGCTTTCTGCCTTCTGAAGATGGACATCATAGTTTTGATGTATTTAGTGTTGTCTTTCACTGCCTAGATTTCGAATAGTTCGGTAAGCAGGGAAGTTTCCGCCACCACCTGAGATTTCTCCAATGTTGAGGGCAGAGATTTACTCATTCTTCATGGTGGCTCCTAGTGGCTTCATTGTTAATTGTAGTCTGTACTGTCAGTAAGAATTCAATCAGTGATGAGAACTCAGAGGAATTCGATGTACGGCGAAGGGTATGGTTGATGACCCTGTAGTGTTCTGCCAATGTCCTTAGCAGGGTAATGCCACTCTAATACACCAGTCATCAAGTTCATATTAATGCAGTTTAGACTCTAAGACATTGCATGGAAACAAGGCACAACGTGAAAGAAAGCAGTACAGTACAATTGTTTACTCTGACTATTTAGTCAACACTACTAAAAATATAGTTTCCTCTGTGAGTTTGCTGACTGAAAAGAGCAATGTGTCACAGGATTCCTTGATGCCACAGTACCTTTTGGTACCTAAATTACAGAAAATGTGGTAGATTTGCTTTTAAACACTATACCAACATTACTGTCAAATTAACTGAGAATCCTTTTATTTTTTAATTACTGCACTATGAAGTACTTTATGGAATAATGCTGGAAATAAATTGCTAAAAAGAGACTTTATAGTGTAATGATCACTAGGGGAGACAGCAACCCACTCAAGAGACACAGATTGACGCCAATACTAAGCCCACCCGAACGTTGTGATTGGATCTCCCCACTGGTCACTGACCTGATCTTTCCTTTGAGCACAGCTCTGCCAGAACAGAGTAAACTTAGGAGTACCTCCAGATCTGAGAGGTCACCCAGGGCCAGGAAAAGCAGTTCGGTGAATTCAGAACTGGTATGCAACTGCTGAATAGCTTAATAGTGACCTGTAGACAAGCAGGGTTTGGATGTAGAAACAAGGTCGAAAGTTAAGACATCATTTTGAAAAAATATTTGTAAACTCAGACGATGAGCTCCGAAGTTGTCCTCTACTTGTTTAATATATACCTGAGGGCCTAATTTAAAGATCGGAATATGGTATTTACGCTGTCAGGGCGATGGAGTAAAATACTCTGTCGCCCTGACGGAGTACCATTACTCAATACGTGGAGTTGTCCATTGGCCCTGCGGGCAACTTTAGTCATTGACAGGAACTGCTGTCACAGCTGTTTCTGTCAATGAGTTAAAAGTTTAACGGACGTCTCTGGCAATAATGACAGACACCCAACTTTTAACTTCTTTTTGTTTCTTCGAAAACAAAATGCTAAGGCAGGATTTTGTTTAAACAATAACTAATGATCCCCACATCATAGCAGGTTTCTTCCATAGTGTAGGGGTGATTTAAACATTTTACCATCAGGTTTTTCATGGCAGTAAGAGAGTAAAATCTGGTCTTACGACCACCAACTCTAAATTGGATGGGTGGTCGAAGGACCAGACCTCCGACGGCCGTTACTCCATCGGGCCACTGGGGCAGTATGTCAGCGACTGAGCTGGAGTAGGCTTTCTCACTGATACACTTAAGGCCCCCCTAAGTGTAAATCAAGCAGGCAGACCTTCAGTTTGGCAGAGAAGGTACTCTGTCGCAAGCTTTATAATGTGTTATAGTCGGTCCCCTAGAAAAAGAGAAGAGTTATACCTTTAAAGGTCCCACTGAAATGTTAGTCCATTTACGTTTCAACCCAGTAGCATTTCTATGAAGCTATGCTTTAATGTCCACACGCCATGTCTTCAAATGTACATAAATTTAGAGCTGGTTTTTGGAGGTGATTTATGGGAATAGTGTTGGTGTGCGGAAATACTATGATAAGAATATATGTAGGCGACAGGTACTTCCTAGCTGATTACGTTTTAGATCTCCAATACATTAAGATATATGCAGGTGGTGGGTTTGGGGTACGCCCAATGCTATTGATTGAATGGCTTTCTTGTCTATCTCATTTTTCTGCTTCTTATTCAGCGGCTTTCGTCCCATTCATCTTTAACATGTTTTGTTTGTGTCACGTGCCCTTCCATTGCTGACATCAATGTTTTTTTTTATTTCTTTGAATTTTAGCACTCCATGGAAGAGCATCTCTCTCTATGTTATCTCCCCTATTGCGCACCGCCCCCTCCTCTTAATGCTTCAAGTTTTATTTACTAAGTTTTCTTTATAAACATTTTCTTTAGAGAAGGACCAATAGCTCCACACTGCTGCTGGGGTGCTTTCTTCTAGCTTCACTTCCCGAGCACACCTGTTTATCCTTTGCTCTGCTACCCTCCCTAGTAAATTACATTAAATACAAAAACACTTCTGGGGAGGGCCTGACAGTGGCACACCGCTACTGAGCTACTTGCTTCTATCTCTCTCCTCCCACAGCTCAGCTGCCCTCTCTCTTTCCCAATCAATTTTTTAAATCTACATTTTTGCAGTGGACTTTGCAGGTCTGGACTGCTTTAAGGCCGTTCGTTTGTTTTAATTTTTGTACAGATATTTTTTTAATTACCATATAAAAATGGCCTTTAGCCATCTTTGAACAGTAAAATAAAGTCCTCTTTCATTCCCAAATTGCTGTGGCCGTTTGGGATGCACAGGCATGCACTGCCGATATTCTTGCAATGTGTTTTCTTTGAGAAAAAGCCACTTGCATATTGGAATGGTATTTCCTCACAGAAAACACCTTTCAAAGATGGCCGCCACGAAATATGCCTTGGTGGCCATTTAGATTTTTTTTTTTTTAGCAGCTGCCAAATGTGGCAAGCGGTGGCAAAGCCCATATTGTGCAATTGCTTTTAAAAAAGGAGCCTGATTGTATTTGCCAGTTTTTTTTTAAATATTGTGCAATTCCTACGGATTTACCTGGATAGAAATGGAAAAAAGTGGAAATAGGAACTACAGTTATTTTCCTGTTTTAATTGTAAACATGTGCTCTTTCTAAGTCCCAAGTCAAGGTTAGCTGTGTGTGACTTAGCTGTAATTAGCAAGCATTTGAATTTAGGCATGTGGTGAAAAAGGGTAACTATTCAATGCCAGACTCATTAGACTGATAGGCTTTGTTCAAGAAATACAATATCCTTCGACCTATTAGTCACATTTGCTCAAAAATCAGAATGGGGGAAGATTTATTTAAATGTAGAATTACAAAATGTAAGGTTGGTCCAGTACACACAACCGCAGCATTGGCCAGTGTGCCGGTTATCACTTTCAACAGTTTAGAGTGCACTGGGCAAACATCTCCATTAGTTGCCATTAAAAGCACACGTTCTGAAAGGCTTGAATATTTGTATGAATTACACTTCAAAAGAATCTTCGACCTACTGGATTGGAAAAACGTGGTATAAATGGTTCACTTCAAAGAAACTAGGTTTGAATAAAATATGCCCCGATTGACTGCTGCTGCCGCCATCCCCTGCACTGGTGCTCAAACAAGGCTGCATCGCACGAAGCCAATGCACAGACATGCACAATGATGCAGAGGCGAGTGTGCGCTGTCTAGCATAGGATTTGCAGTTTTCGGTTCAGTTTATTTTATTTATGATCCGGAGCACCAAAGGAGATCCACATAAACCCAATGCAAAAATACACATTCCAAAGACCTAAAAAGACGCATAATCGTCATATTCCTCAGAGAACAATGAAAACCAGAACAATGTGCAAGTCACACTACTATAAATACGATAAAGCTAACATCGGCCCATATTTATACTCCGTTTCCGCTGAATTAGCGTCATTTTTTTTACGCTAATTCAGCGGATACCTAATTCCATATTTATACTTTGGCGCTAGACACTTCTAGCGCCAAAGTAATGGAGTTAACGTCATTTTTTGGACGTGAAAACCTACCTTGTGTCAATGAGATGCAAGGTAGGCGTTCCCGTCCAGAAGAGGACGATATGGCCTTAGCACCATATTTATCCCCCGTGCTAAAATCCAGCACGCGGGATGGGGGCCTTAAATAATGGCGCTAAGCTTGCTTAGAGCCATTATTTAACGCTTGGGTATGGGCAGGCATTAGGGGACCTGTAGGCATATTTCCATGGTCAGAGACCATTGAAAGAGCCCACAGGTGCCCCACCCACACCAGAGGGACACCACAGGATGGGGGACCCATCCCAGGTAAGTCCCGGTAAGTATGTATATATATATATATTATGCCTGGTGGCCCTGACTTGGGGCCCCCTACATGGCGCTGGCCCCAATGGCCATGCCCAGGGGCCATTCGTCCCATGGGCATGGCCATTGGGGTGGTGGGCATGGCTCCTGTCTTTACTAAGACAGGAGCCATGTCCATGGGGGTTATGCACCAGAAAATGGTTTCCCCTACGCCTCCCCCACCCTGTTTGCATCCTTTACAAGGACGCTAACAGGGCATTAGGGCCGGCTAGCGTCATTCCATAAATATGGCACCCGGCCGGCATCTTGGAATGGCGCTAGCTGGAGCTATACTTCACGCAAAACTGCGCTAACGCAGTTTTGGGTGAAAAAGTATAAATCTGGGCCAAAGTGACTGTAGTACCACTGATACAGAGATTATAGATAATTGAAGACATTTAAGTCTCAGCCATTTATGAAGCTATAGCAGCAAAACAGCACAAACAAAGAGAACATGGTTCAAGCCTTGGAGGCCGTTTCGACAGAGATTAGATACAGGTGGGATACCATACCATTAGGCCAAATGGGCATTAAGTGGGATCGTCTCACCCCATGCGGCATATTCCAGGTGAGGTGCGGTTGCACATTTTTGAAATATTATAGAATCTAGTATAAACGGAAAGCCCCTTCTTTTTAAGCAGGCCTCCCTGTATAAACGAAAGCTTAAGTACCAAGTGGCCGGCTTTAGTTTGGCTTTTAATCGTGGCAGTGAAAGAGTGAATACAATATTGTAATCTAATTGTAACATATCAATGGCATAAGAAAATTTTCTACAACTGTGTACTCTTCCTTGTTACCAACCAAAATGTCTTTCTTTGTTAGAGACCTTAAGGTCTCATATTTGCTCCTCGCTAAGCTGGCAACCCAGCCTACCACCCCCGCCAGACCTTGCACAAACACACTTATTAAACCAATTTCCAGCCTTAAGCCTGCCACTGGGGTTGTTGAGTTAATAGAAGATAGATTTCTGATAACCCGTCCTTCCATCCTATCCAGGAACCCCCCCATTTGGTTACTTCAATCTGCTTCAATCCGTAGAGCAAAGAGGCTGGAATTTTTGCTTGATAAGCCTCTAGAAGATGCATAAAGTGTCTCCTATCGGTCACCCTAAATAGAGCGCCCAAGCCTTTGGCTTGAGACTGGGCCTTGCTCATGTTGTTTTCTATATAGGCCTTATCGCTTAGGTTCCCACACACTATCTTCCCCAGAAAGTTGTACGATTTCACAATTTTTTACTTTTGCGCTCCCAGAAACCAAGTAAAATTACCATATTGAGGTTTCTTATACCCATGAAAGCACATGATCTTACTTTTAGAAATGTTAATCCTTAGATAGTGGGACTCTGTGAACTGTTGCAATGCCCGCAGACGACTATTTAACCCTTTCGGGGTGATATCCAAAATTATTATGTTGCCCGCATAAAGAGCGTAAACTATTGATTTTCCACCCATCCCTCACTCTGAGTAAGATGGCAGGTAGGACTGAAATCTTTATAGAGTAACTGGGCTAACAGATACCCTTGTTTTAGCCCGTTTGGAGAGGATATTTCTTGAAAAAGGCTTCTGTCACCCCCTAAAAGTACTCTGAACCAGATGCAAGAGAGTAGGGAGATAACTAGATCTAACAGAGTGCATGGCATGCCCAGTTTAGAAAGCTTTCTCCACAGCAAGGTGTGATACACTTTATCAAACACTGTGGAGAAGTCTATGTAGGCCGCATAAGTCATTCCTCCTGTCACGAAGACATATTTTTCGTTAATCACCTGTAGGGCCGCTGTTTTATCAATAGTTCCATGCTTTCTCTTAAACCCAGTTTGCTCAGTAGGAATAATTTTGTTTTTCTCTGCCCACTCGCTTATCTGGGTTACTAAACATTTCGAAAACACTTTGCGCACTGCATCTAAAAGGGCGATCTGACGGTAGTTTCCTGGACACTTTGGATCACCCTTCTTGTATAATGGAACTATAATACTTCCCGTCCAGGAAGGTGGGATTTTTCTAGTTTCATAACAACTTTTTAAAACCAGGTATGGTATTTTACTCCAACTAAGTGCATCTTGTTTTATTGCCGAAATTGGAATTTCATCTGGCGCCTTGGCGGCCGAGCTGCACATTCCTCTACTGACTCTTTCTCAGGTGGAGGATCATACACGCGGGTACCCACTACTGCCACAGGCTGCTCCAGCTCTGCCCCTCTAACAGCATGAAGACCCGAACAAAGTCAATCCAGCCAAGCCAATGACCGCGAGTCAAGATCTGACTCCTGACCCACATCCTCCTGCGACTAGTGACCAGAATCGCCTTGTCTGGCCCTTTGCTGCCGCTTCTCTTATACTAATGCGGAGTCTGCCACAAGCCTCTCTTTTGATACGTGCCTTCAGACGCCTCCTTCTCCTTTTCAATAGAGACACTCTGGTGTTTCTTTCTAGGGAGTATACCCTATATAGTTTCCTAACTAGGGCATTGATTTACCTATTCAATTGGAGGAGTGGCTGGGGTACCACCTTAAACTTACCCTCAATAGTTTTGTGGCTAGTGCCAACTAGCAGCTGCTTCATAAAAAAATGTCCAATTTATTTCCCACCCAGACTTCAAGGTTTCCAAACGTGGCTTCTAATTTGTTTTTTTAAACCCACAATCCTCCTGTTCTCCCACAGTGTCCTCCCTGTTTTTTTAATAAAATATAGATGTGGACCCTTCGAACCCCATGAACTGGTGGGTGGCACTTGCAAGTCCAAGGAGAAAAGCAACAGACTATGGTCACTAAAAGCAGTATCCAATACCTTTAGACTGCCCAACAAAAAACACAGTGCAGCGTACCACCACATAATCCAATATTGCCCCTCCCCTTGGAGATTTATATGTAAACAGCACCGGGGAATCCGATGGAAGTTTCCCATTAGCTATAATACAATCATTACTTTTCAGTTGCTCAAGAAGGAGCTTCCCTCTCTTGTCCGTTCTGGTCTTTGGGGGAAAGACACACGGGGGAATTTGCAATGCTTCCTCTTTTTCATCGTGACAAAGTTGGTGCAGGGTGTAGTTGGATACTTTGCAGTTTAGATCCTCTACCAGAAATACGTAGTGAGCCCACTCCCTATCAAAAGATTTATTAGTGAAGGAAAAAACCTTAGGTAGGAGTGCATCATAGGTGGCATCTGGGGGAATATAGTCATTTACCAAAAAGAGGGGTGCACCACCCAACTCCTCTCCTGAGCTGAACAAAGTTACAGCCATAAACAGATTACTGGGGTCTCTATAGCATTCGTACTTCCATTTTAGCCTATTGGTCAACAGGCATGCCACTCCCCCCTTTGCATGGCCCCTCCTAGAGGGCCTAGCATTACAATGCAAAGCAATCTTCACACAAGAGCTCCCAATCACACCATGATTCCTGGAGACAAAGCGCATCTGCCTTTAGGGAATTCAAAACATACAATATGTCCCTGCCTTTCCTTATTCCAGCTGCATTCCAGGAGACAACCTTAAGCTCACTGCTAGTGATGTAATTGCAGCGAGCGAGTCGCTGAACATGCACCATTTAGAACACCTAGTAACCAGTTCCAAGTATGTGCTCCAACATGTAGGACTCGAGTGGAGGAGTTTGAAGGTTCCCTCAGTGACACCTGTCTACCATTCCTCTCTAGAACCTCTGCTGGTCACAAAAAGACCCACTATTGTGGAGCAGAGGCAGAAGAGGTGCACGCCCACTAACCCCCTCACCATTCTGGTAGGAGTCCAAACCATCAGTGTGTCTCCCCTTCCCCTCTAATATTGGGATGACATGAATGCTGCTACATTGTAGCAATTCAGAATTTTGTAAAATCGTATTAGAGTAAAAGGACACCCTTCTTTTAGAACCAGACCCTAAGTCCAACAGAGATACGATATTAATATCACTACTTTGGATTAACCTCAAAGATTGTGTCTCCAATAAGCATTTTAGCAAAGAGGATCTTTTCTAAATTAAGTCCACATCAAAAAGAGGAATAAAGTCTAACATGTAAGTGTCCACATTACACCGCCTGGGACCTTTCCCTTCTAGATGAGGCCGCTCAGGCAAGCCCTTCTTCTTGCCTGGATCCACAAACATTGTTGCCATTGGGTTCAGTGGCGATTTAACACAAGGAGGTTGGGCCGTGCAATCCTCGACTACTGTCACCTCTTCTATCTGCTCGAGTGAGGGGCTCCAGAGACCAGAGAGTGCACCCACTTCCAAAGGGCCAGATTGACAATTTCTCATTTGCCCTTCTGACCTTTATGGCCATTGTGGAATATTAACCTCCTCTCTAAATCGAAGTTTCATCCGGCCCCTTTGCAAAATTTTATGGTGTTTTTTTTTTTTTTTACCTTCTCTGTTTTTGATTCTTGCCCATAGGCTTTGGCTCAGGTGAACATGTCTCACCGACACCTATATCCACCCTGGAATGAGAATTAAAGATTGGAAATACTTCCTGCTCCACACATGGGGTTTTCCACCTGAGCCCCTCCCGGCAGGTATATTATCAAACATAAATCTTATGTAGACAGCTGGACTTTAGGCAGGCCAGACATTTATGGGCAGTTCTTTACACTGCTAGTTTCATGCCTGAAAGCCAAAGTCAATACTGAGATGATTGTCTTTATTCCCAGCCATGCTAGATGACGTTGGTGCCACTTCAATAGAGGGTGACGACTATGATTAGATCCCTTACCACTGGTCAGTTCTTTCAGTATTGCCATCACTGTGTCAAAGATACAATCAGTCCCTCCTGCAAATCTTTCCAACAAGTTTAAGATTGAGGAAAGAACTATTTCTAGACTAAGAAGCGATGCAGAAACCTTTACTTCTTGATCTGGGGATGACAAGGTAGATTATCACATACATCCAAGTCTGGTGTCACAGATAGATGGGAATACAACAATGGATGATTTGAAGGAGTACTAATGAAGAGTTGAAAGCCTGTAGACAATTGCCAAGGAGGAGACACCACGGGCTGCAGCTGAGGAGGAAACACCGCAGTCTGCACATTATGATCCTTATTTTGTGGCCCATATCTCCTACATAAGTCCATAGCCAGGTCTGGCAATATAAAATTCTCAACCCGAGACCCAGTATCTATTCTTTGAAGCTGACTCTCCAGATGAAGAGTAGAAGGCCTGGCTGCCACGTCCAAGGGGACACATGGGACAATGTAGATACCCTGTCCATCTCCCGAAGAATAACTGTTGAAACAACTCCCTTGGAACTTGACCTGCTAGGGTCTTCAAGCCGCATAGCCCCATTTGATCCCTCACAGGAGGTCATATTAGTTTTAGAATCCACCAGAAATGCCTTCTCTTTTTCCCCAGAGAGTACAAATTTGGCTTTTGCCCTTCCACGCCGAGACTAAAATGTTTCCCTGGGACCTTTTATAACATAAGATCTTGGTCAGTAAACCACCCTGAGGGCATCTTATCCTGCCCTCTGATGTCACTCGTCACCTCCATGAACCTCAGGAGCACCGCAACGGCCTGAAAATTCCTTTGCAGGCGAGTTTTAGAATTCTGCAGACCGGGGCACCGGCATGGTTCCTACCAAAAGTTGAGTCTATAGATATCAGCCTCCAGCCTTTGCTGAAGGCACTTCCTTACAGAGAGCTGAGCAATACCCCGCTTCTGAAGATTAGACTGCTGCCCCTTTTCCCAAATTCCTTTCTGGCAACTGCACAACTCAAGTGGGTGTAAGAGGGTGGAAATTAGTTTAAATTAAAAGTGGGTGCGGGGCAACAAGCTGCACTGCGTACTAAATGTGGCTGCCTCCACTGCCAGGAATGCAACCGTCCTAGCCAGGGGGACTACAGCCAAAGAACCCCTTCCTCTGCTCACCTCTTCTCCTCTGGAGGGTACTCCAAGTGATCGCAAAGCAAGTGCAGGAGATATTAGCCAGGGATTCCCACTTAGGAGCATGGGGCTAGGATCTTGGAGGCAGGATGAGTGTCTCCTTCGCTGACTCGATTCATCAATCAGGGAGAGACAGTGCTCACAGCATAGGGACCGGGCAGTAACCCCCTTTCCACCCTCCTCCACGGACCCAGGCCGGGGCAACCCACAGCCCATGAATCTTCTTGCGTAGTCCTCCCCTGTGATGTCCATCTCCCAGGACAACGGGGACAGAGGGGCAGGCAGTGCCAGAGTGCGGTGTGGTAAGGAGTGAATGGCATGGCAGTTAAGCGGTCCACAGCCCCTTTGCCCAATTGCCACAAATGCTGCTCCCCGTTCCTCGCTCTGCTTCGCTGCATCAGATCCCACTGCAACCAACCTACTGGCTCCAGGCTGTATGTCTATCTATCTATCATAGGATTTGTACTAGAAGCATTCCTGCTCTATTTGCAGTGGACATTTGCTGTGCACTTCAGCGCACATGCAATGCGTTGTTCTTTTTTCAAACATTAACACATTTGCCCTTGCTTGTGCCTGCTTCAAGTAGCAGTTATATTTTGATGCAAAGCCCAGTCTGGCTCTTTTAGTTGGTCAGTCTTAGTGTTAAAACCTATGGCTGTTTTTGTTGATCCACCCTAGTAATGTCCCCTGAACGCAAAGTGGGACAAAGAATGTTTTGCACTGTGAAAAGGTCACCTTCCAGGGCAAAACCCATATTGCTCTGGAGAGAGAATAGCATGCATCAGACTAGTGCCGTGGCAAAGCTTTATTAAATCTGTGCCTAAACCCTTTAGTATAGGATTGCTTTAAGAGGTTTTCGGATCCCTGGTATGAGGGGAAATAGGACCAGGTTTAGAGTTCAGTAGCTGCAGAAAACCCTACAGTTCAGTGAGGAAGAGGTAAATTCTCCATTTAAGGATTCATCATCAGCTAGGAAACTACTGGCAAAATCCACGCCACTGTAGAGGTGTTCCTACCATAGGACTCTCCATCGGTACAGAGTATTGAATTTAAATCAGATGGCCTCCTGCTAGCAGCTGTGTCTCACATAGATCACCCTTCTTCAGACCTTTATGTCAAATACTTAGAGCTAGGTCCTCAGTCCTACGCGGGTGACACAGATTTATCTTCTGTGCAAAAGAGCCCAAGGAGGAGCCTGGAGGCTCTTGACGGGGGTGGAGGTAGTGGCAGCCTGCGTCAAAGAAGGACGTTCTGCTGGGAGGGTCAATTCCAGAAACGTTACGATTGTACAATTTACTCTCCCAACCTCCAGAATAGTTCAATCAATCAATCAATCTAAAAATGTATAGAGCGCGCTACTCACCCGTGAGGGTCTCAAGGCGCTAGTTGGGGGGGGGGGGGGTTACTGTTCACACAGCCATGTCTTGAGGTTTTTTCTGAAGAGTAGGAGGTCTTTGGTTTTGCGGAGGTTGGTGGGGAGGGAGTTCCAGGTTGTGGGGGCGAGGTAGGAGAAGGCCCTGCCTCCTGTGGTGGTTTGATGGATGAGGGGGACTGTAGCTAGTCGAGCTAAGCGAGATCGACTGATCGGAGGTTGCGGATGGTAGTGTGGAAGTTCACTCTTTCGTTGAGGTAGGTCGGGCTGGTGTTGTGGAGGGATTTGTGTGCGTGGATGAGTATCTTGAAAGTGATTATCTTGTCTACGGGGAGCCAGTGAAGAGATTTGAGGTGTGGTGAGATTCGTTTGTGGCGGGGGAGGCCAAGGACGAGGCGCGCGGCTGTGTTCTGGATTCTCTGGAGTTTGCGTTTGAGTTTAAGGTGTGGTGCCGGTGTAGAGGGCGTTACCGAAGTCTAGTCTGCTACTGATGAGTGCATGGGTGACTGTCTTCCTGGTCTCTGGGAGAATCCATTTGAAGGATTTTTTTTTTTTTTAGAGTGCAGAGTGTGTGGAAGCAGGAGGAGGTTAGTTCTTTATGTCTGTACCTTTGTCAGTAATCTAGAATGCTGAACTTGGTTTTGAGACACATTAGTTCAGGAGTGAGCGTGGCATTTTTCAGCCTATATCAAACTAAGCAAGTTTGTTTTATTGATCATTCCCAGGACCAGACAACTATGGGTTCATTGATCCGTGCTTAATTAGACAACGCAGATGCAGCCACAGGAGTCTCCCCAAGTCTCCCCTGCCACTGACTGGGGGTTTAGAAGTTGACTGCTCACCTATTTTTAAACATCAGGAAGTTTGACCAGCATTTCCTGAAGGCTTGAAAGACTACAATGGATGTCGTCTGTATGTGGATCATATTGAATTTACAGACATAAGAATTTAATTTCAGCTTTTCAATTTTCTCCCCTTGAAAGAATTATTGATTTTTTTTTGTTTACTGATGATCTATGTTCAGATGCAACCTTTCATGGTCAGGTATGCCCAAAGTACAAATGTTTAAAAATAAACCCCACTATATTCACAGAAAAAAACACTTGCTCCTTTAAGTCTCTTGTGTTGTGATACAATCTGAGTTTGTTTTCCATGTTTCTTACTAAAATGGAAAGGAGAACACAACTTTGTAGTGCTAGGTCCTAGGCTCTGGGTCTCCTTGACCCCAGACATTCAGGTGTAACCAACATTACCAAGTGAAGGCTTGAGCACGTATGCATTCATGAATCAGTAAAGGCTTAGGATGGGTCCATTAGCTGATTCTGAGACCATGGAAAAGTAACCACTGCATAAAAATACAATTTCGGACGGATCAGTGAATTAACAATACAAGCTTCATTGGGAAATTGAAATCAGGAAACACCAGTTTTAGATTAAATACACACCTGGCGGCTGTACGTGTGAACTTAAATAACAGTAGATTTAAAAAAAAAAAACTATATTTATGCTCACAGTCTAAAAATTACACGTTAGGTGTGGAACTTGAGGTCCCTATTCTGTCAATTCCCAATATTTCTCATTCTGTTTCTTCTCGTCCCCCCCCCCAGTCCCTCCTGTGACAGGCATCATGAAAATGTACGTTTTTTTTACCCCACTGTATCTGTTGAAAGTTTCTGTGATGACCCATTTCACTTTTGTAAACATCTGTGAAATCAAAACTGAAAAATTCACAAACTGACTTCAAAATGTTGGTTACATTAATGTTTTTTTTGGCCTTGAAGAGCATATCACTAGCGCTGGAGGTGGAGCTTTGGTTTAACAAGGAAATTCAAGGACATGCATGAAAAAGGCAAGACGGAGACTGAAGATTTGAGCATAAAATATGTTTTTTATTTAGCACAAATTATGCCTCTCCACCCTCCCTCACCCCCAAAAAAGGTTGTATACTTTACAATTACACCTGGCTATGTGTACAGACAGTACCTTTTGGGTTGAACTTTATGCCATCAATAACTTCAACAAATGCACATTGAAAATAAATAAGCTACTAATACATTCAAGTTGACAGCATTTTGAGCACTGTTTTGAGAGGTGAAAGTCCAGGTTCCAGTCTGTACATTGTTGCCCTGTCCTACTTGCAATACATACGTACTCTTGGCTCACACTAGGCTGGACCAACCCAAAAGGTGTTTTAGGCAGCTGTCTAAGGCGCCATCCTTCAGGGAACACCAGCACGTGTGGTTTATTTTTATAAGCTCTGCTTGAACAGACAACATTAAGTAACAATATATTTTGTTTTATATAATTACATTTTTTAGGCGAAATGCTCTATAAACCATGGGTTTGAGCACTTATTGAGTATAATCTGACTAGAACCATAACTCAAGAACAACTTCTTAAGTTACTTCCTAAATTTGAGCATGTTAGAGCCTTCGTGGTAGGGCAAGGACATTCACGTCTTAAGAGAATGAAGCTCAGTGACTCCCTTGTCCTGTGTGAGAAGAACATCAGACGTGCAACAGAAAATTGCCATCTGAGCGAAAACTTTGGCCGGGCTATATGCTACAAGTTAACCTTTCATAAAAGATAGGGGACCACAAAGTATGCTTTTCTGGGTGATGCACTTTGAATGAAAGACGCCTGCCCGGAGAATGAGCAGATAGAGCAAATATTCCAGTTTGAGGGAAACATGGTTGTGTTTCCTACTCCAGTGACCACTCTCGAGCAGCAATAGATAATCTGGCAGCCCCAGAGGCAGTCACCCCGACTAATATACATTTGATGAAATCATTAACCGCTATCGTAGGGCCAACCTATGTGAGAGAAGGAGTCATTTTCTGAAAGGGTTCATCAGCAGAATCATTTGCTAGTGTGGGGTTATACTGAAAATCTGGCATGCGTGGAGGCCTCACGGATCAACTTTGGACACATCCCTGATTTTAGTTCAAAACTGAGATACATGTACATTTTGTGAGAAGACGGGGATCTTCAACAGGTCAACTGTAACACACCACTCATTGAATCTGTGCTGTTAATAGATCATTCCTTGGATTCACTCAACCTTCCCTGAAGTGTGTGGAAAGTCACCAGAAAGCATTACAGAGCACAGAAAGTGTGGTTGACGAGTGTAAAGAGCTCGGCCATTTAATCACTTTGTAAGAGTCTCAACGTACAAGGTATTCACTATTTTCATAATAAGATTGTGTTTGACAGCCTTGTTGTCGGTAAGGATACACTTTTAGCGCAGGACCATCTTTGAAATGGTAGGATTTCGATGAGTAGCGTGGATAATTCAACATAATATAACACTTAGAACCCCAGCATGCACTTCCTTTCATGGGTGCAGAGCTCTGACATACGGATCTGACTTACAGAGGTTCTTGAGGTTCCACTGAGACTGTCCCCTTCAGATCTTTTGTCAACACTGGAGAGCCTCCCACTCACCACCACACATCTGGCTGATGTTTCCTTTCTCTGTACATTAAGGCTTTGGGGTTGGAATGAGTGACTGGCAGGAACATGCAGAGAAATGATTCCCTCTGCAGACTTGTTCCTCTGTTTCCTTTTTTCCAATCAAACATTGAGACTCATCTGTTCTACCAATGCCTCAATGGTGATTAAAAGATTTTGGGGGCAATTTACTTGACATGGGAGAAGCCGAGCTGAGGAATGAACTTCCAAAGAACTCCGTGATGGTCTCTGATTTGTCACCCTTTAAAGTGACACTAATACAGATTTTCCTGCAATAACTTTCGGTGCACCTTGGGCATTAATGGCTAGGCCCTGGTCCTTGCCTTTTGTCTAAATTATAACTAGCTATGCTGCCTTGCGCTGATTTGTTTACAGTTTTGTGATTGTAACTTTTGTTTATTGTTTAACTTTTGTTTTTGTGTTGTTTCTGCACCTCAAAACTGGGCTCCATACTGGTGTGCATTATAAGTGAGAAACACTAAAGTAAGTTAACAAGCTGGGACATCTTGAATTTAAATCAACAAATCTTGAAAGGATTCTTTGGGCCAGAGTTAGATTTTGACCATGAAGAGGTGTAACAGAAGCTCCTGCAGTCCGTGCCGCGCACGGTGGGGCACCCCTCCAGGGGACCCACAACCCTTCAAGGGGGCCCCATTAACTGAAGGCCAATGAACATCTGTGAGATATGGGAGACTCAGGGGCCCCTCATCACATTCTGCAGGTGGGCCCCATCATTTTGCATGGTGCCACCGCTTTGATGGATGGTACTCCATCCGTCAAGGTGGAGGGGGACATTCCCTCCACTATCTTGATGGACTATTGTCCATCAAATTTAAAGATGACCCCAGCCCAGTGGTCATTTCTGTACCTTGAAGGAAACTGCTGTCACAGCAGTTCCTTTCAAGTTAAAGGTCTGGTATTTGCCAGCTTCGTTTTTTCCAGCCATGCACCAAACTTTTATCTTTTCTTGTTTTTTTTAAAAACAAACTCCCAAAGTGCGGGGGAGTTTTCTCCCAGGTTGTGAGGTCATTATTCTTGTATTTTGTTCCTCGCTGTTTTTTCCTGGTGGGAATGGACAGAAAAAAAGGACATTACATCATCCACCCTAAAAAGGTCAGGCAGTGTAATGCCCTTTCCCAGTTGGCCCTTACTCTGTTGAACTGTCTTTTGGCAGAGTTAACGACAGCTTCATTGACACAAATATTACAGTCTGCCCATCTTTAAATAAGACCAAGGGGCAGAATTAAGAGCCCCTAGCGCCTCCTTGCACCACTTCAGTGTCATTTTTTTTTTTTACTCTAATGTGGCCCAACGAGGCCAAAACCGCAGCGCCAAATTTACAAAGTGGCACAATGCATGCATTGTGCTACTTTGTAACCCTATACGCTATATCATGCCTGTGCCATGCATAATGTATGCAAAAAGGGCATTCCCCCGTTAGGGGGGGCCAAAAAATCTAAGCAAGGGAGGAGGAGCATCCCCCCCGATCACAGTGACAGCTGCAAACTTTTCACACAAACTGTGTTTATTATTGTTTTTTGGTAAAAGGGGCAAGGCAGTGGGAGTGATGAGCACTGAGGGGGAGTGCACAGCACTCCCTCTCAGTGCGCATGTATGTTTGGCCGGCCGTCTCGGTCGACCAAACACACATTCGCAGTAGGCTCTCTGCAGCCCATGAACACAGTTGCCGGGCTGGAGAGAGTCCGCACAGGCTCCCGGTCTGCCTGGGAGCGCCCTGGCTAGGCGCTCCCAGCCAATCCTGATGTTGCTCTGAGGAGCGTCAGGATTGGTCTGCAGCCAGCAGAGGAGCAGATGGAGCGGGGCTGTGCGGTGAGGGAGGTCAGTGTTATTTTTTTTTTTTTTAAATGTATTTACCTCCCCTGTGCACTGCCCCTTCTGCTCGCTCCGAGCCGCTACTGAATCTCAGAGATTTATTTGGGTCATTTCTTTCAGCACTTTTAACGCCTGCTCAGAGCAGGCATTGAAAGGAGGCATGCTATTGTTTACAATGGGCCTCAATGGGCTTTGCTGAATTAGCATCAACTACTGCCATGGTCCACCGTATCTTAGATACGGCACACACATGTTGGCATAAGTGGGGGTGCTAACGGGTGCAGTGCCACTTTTCTTAAATCTGGTCCCAAGAGTTTGATGTGCAGGATACACTGTTGATTTTGTGAAATAATATCCTGTCCACAGAACTCTATATCATGCCCCTATTTTGTAAATATGGAAGTGCATTGTCATATCACTGAACCATGTAAATGCAACCTGAATACACCAAAGACATGTACAATGTTGTTGCCTCCAAACAACAACTTTATTGGCCCCTTTATTTTGTTGCTGAACCAAATTGGCATCAGCTTGTAGACAAACATCAGCCAGCAGTTCCATGAGACCTGGATTATTCTCGTGATTTTCTCTGATTGAGCAGCTGTGTAACCATGGGCACATCCGTTTATCTCCCTGTGCCCCAGTCTCTCATCTGCTCGAACGAGCAGTGAGAAATGAGTTACATGGTAGAATTAAGCTTCTATGTGAAAATTAACACTCTCTTGTTATCATTTTGTACGGTGTTTAAATTTCCACCCAATCCCTGAGTAACATTTTCTCTTCTACTCCCACCACAACACAATGGGTCACGGTGGCGGTCTGACCCCTGCGGCGGTCGGACTGCCACATTATCACCGCAGCGGTCGTGCCACGGTCAGACCACCAGCACCGCCACTTCTCCTCCACAGGAGGGTCTGGCAGTCCTAATCTGCCAGGGCAGCGCTGCAATCAGCGCCGCCCCTGGGGATTATGACCCCTCTCTCCGCCAACATTTACACAGCAGTAGCACCGCCATGTAAAGGCTGGCGGAGACGGGGTATAGGGTGCCCCACTGGGCCCCTGCAAAGCCATTGGCATAGGCAGTGCAGGGGCCCCCCTGGCCAGCCCCGTCACAAAGCTCAATGTCTGCTTTGCAGACAGTGAACTTTGCGACGGGTGCTGGTGCACCCTAGGCACTACAGCATTGTTGCCGGTGACAATGCTGTAGGCCATTTCCCGCTGGGACGGCGGGTGGAAACTCTGTTTCAGCCCGCTGACCCAGCAGGGAGCTCGTAATAGGGCCAGCGGGTCGGCTTCACTAGCGGCAACCTGCTCGTCGGGACTTCGGCAGACAGTGTAAACCATATGCCAAAGTCAGAATGACCCCCAATGTGTTACTGGTAATAAGGTTATTTTAAAGTAGGGTTGGTCGATCTGTATTGCAACCTTCCTTTCCCCATGGCTTGGGGGCGAGTGGATACAAAAAAAGCTTTCCTGGGGCCACAGAGCTCTGGATAGAAGGAATACTGAAGGTTAGATATGTCAAAGATTGTGATTGAGATGTATTTTGTCAAACGTTTACATGATACACGTTTACTGGGATAAAATGAAAAGTGACGAGTATCAACCTTTGTGTACTTTCCTCAGGGGAAATGCCCCAATCCTGCGCTACAATCTTTAGGCATTAATTGTAAGGGGGGGGGGGGGGTAGGTAAAAGAGGGAGTCCTACATTACTGTACGAGAAGGATTGGCATGAAAAAAGTTTGTAGACGTTTGAAGACCACTATTCTGAAGGGAAGTGTTTTCACTGTACAGCAGAAATATCCTGCTCTGAGATAACTGGGTGGCCCAGGTGCCCTTGCTGCGTGAAAGTGAACAGCTGTTGAAATGGCCACCTCTGTGTGAAAACTTTAGCTGCAAATGCGACGAGGTGGTGGTCAAATATTAACGTACTGAGACTACGTATGTCTAATGGTATCGCAAGCTGTGACAGCCTCTACGCGCTCGCTATCCGACCAACTCATTCATTCATTAACTGTCTGGCAACTGCACAATGCTTGTTCACTCATTCAACACCCACTCTTCCACGACGATGCAGGCTTGTTTGGTTTCCAGGACACTCTCCTCTCGAAAATCGTCCATGTGCAATATCTATTTCAGAAAAGTGACCCCCAAAGAAAACAGATGACTTCATCTAATTAGATATTAAAAAGAACCGTGATATTAAACGTGGCACAGAAATGCAGAACGTTGTAAATACTTGCTCGGGCGTTAACATTCCACTAGAGGGCAGCATTAGTTCAAATATGGAGTCCTTGAGTGCCTCCGCCGCCAGCATCTAGGAATCAGTCTGGTTGCAGCAATCCAACCAAAACTCACAGCCAATCTGCGTCGAAGGGTTGCCCGCTCACTGCACGAATGTTTTAGGATATTTGCATTCAACGGCAGACGAAGGAGCTCCCACAATTTCTGAAAACAACTGCTCATTTCGGTATAGTTCTCATCTTGGCGGAACAGCGAGTATGACAGCATCCGTGCAATCTGCTTCAAAGTGAAGTGATCCCTGCATAAAGTCGGTGACCCCAAAGGGGTTGATGCATTTTAACATCCTCTCCCTCGGCCGCTTTGCTCAGGATCGGTTTTTTTTAGACTCGGACTGCAGATGCGCCAAACACTCGGCTGGTGCTGGTCAGCATGTTTCACTCTCTTTGCAATTTCATTAGCCTTCTGCAGCAGACACCACGTTACCTGCCCCTGGTTTTAAAGTCTCTGGGCATGAGCCCGGATCCGCAGCACGGATGGTTCGGGGCTCAAAGCTTTGTAACAAATGCTATTGTGTGGTTGCTGAATCGCCGGGCAATATATTGGCCTAGTGGCTCTGTGCCATGTGTAGCCTGCAGGACCCCTCCTGCAGACAGGACCGATCCTTCCACCCCTTTCAAGAGATGAGTATTTCTTCCATGTCTGTGGCAGTGCATTGACTGAGCTGTGCATGGTTTGGCTGGTGTTCTGTCCTCCGCCCTGCACTTCAGGATAATTGTGCAGCCCTGGGTTCGCTCCAGGTGCTATTGGAACTTAAACATCTTCCCCTATAAAAGCTGATTATAAAAAGAGCCTGGCAGTTTAGTTGTCCCTAAAACTTGAATCAGCCAGATTTAGTACCTGTTCCTTTAGCTGTCATTAGCTTGCAACACAAGTCTGTGCCTGGATGGCAAGATTTTCTTTATTATCATATTTCTCACTGTGTTTTCCACATGTTCCTTGTTTTAAAATGTTTGACAGCAGCCTTGCTCTATGAGCGGGTGACATGTTGGTTTGTTGGCACTGAGGCTTGGAGGCCCCCCTCGAACCCATGTCTTAGCTGCAGCTCGGCCGCCTCGGCTTTTCTGATTGGTCCTGTACGTCGTCATTTCCTTCACCTTCCTCGACCTCGTCTTGGTTGGTCTGGAGGTCGACCCGCTGCTCGTCCATACGCTTGGCCTGAACTCGCTGGATGAGGCTGAAGAAGTCTTCGTCGGGCATGGTGGGCCCGCGTGGGACGGCATCTGGAGGGGCGCAGCGCTGGTCGTCTATTCGAGCAGACTGTAAAAGACAAAGACATAAGTGAATGTTGCTTTGTAATAATATACTAACAGGCAGATTTATGAGCCCCTAGTGCCGCCCTAGCGTAATTTTTTTTACGTTAAGGTGGTGTTAAGGTGGCCATTCCCCTGCTCCATATTTACAAAATGCTGCAATGCATGCATTGCGCCACTTTGCAACCCCTTGTGCCACGTTATGCCTGGGTCAGGCATAATGTATGCAAGCGGGCGTTCCCAAGCAGGGAGGCCCGAAAAAATGGCGCAGTGAAATTTACAAGATTTCACTGCTCCGTTTTTCCCATCATTTTAATGCCTGCTCAGGGAAAGCGTCAAAGTGACGCTCCTGTATGAGCCTATGGGCCTCCCTGTGCTTTGCTGCACTAGTGCACATTAGCGTGATAAATCTAGACGATGCCGTGGTAACGAGGGCCATGGTGCACTGTACTGTAAAGACGGCGCAACCATGATGTCGTTATGGGGGGTGCAGGGGGATGCAAGAAATGTGGCGCATCAGAACTGAAGCGCCACTTTCTTGTAAATATGTTCCTAAATATCTATTCTCATTGTGTACGGAGCAGTACATGGGAGACCTTGCAACATCAATATTCACAACAGAAATTGAGTTACGATACGTAATCCGTGATACACAATGCACCTTCCGGACCAGGGGGAGAGTGAGCAGGCCATGAATAGTGCAAGCTGTAGAAAGCTGTAGTCTAAGTCTTTTGATACTGGGGGAGATGGGATTAAGAGTTTGTCCAATCTGAAAAAAAAAATAGTGTTGTAAGCGCACTGGCAGTGCAGCACAAGAATCAGGTCCCTTGGGTGGAATGGTGGGCAAATAAACCAATGGATTAAACCCAGATCTTTGTGATTGGGTGTGAATGTTTGCATTGTTCAGGATTCCATCCATCATCTGTTCTTTTTGCGACTATCTCATTGTAGCTTAAGTTCCCTTGCCACGTCATATACTGTCAACTTTCACATGCCACAGCCCTGTGATAGGACCTGACACATTCTCTCCGTGCAAATGCTCCTGCCCTCCTCTCATGGCCACCATCTCATATTTATGTCTCCCTCAATCTTCACTGCCGGAAACAGGAAATATGAACTTGTGAAGTTTAATGCTTTACCTCATTTGCATGAAAATCGGATTTTATGTCACGACAGAAACACACAGGGAAAAACCTGCTTCCTTGTGCCATCATGGAGAAAACGTTTGTAAAAGGTAACCTTGCAAATGACAAACTGATATACGTTTTTCTTTGTTAGATGGTTAGAGTAGAAATTATTTTTACAATATGGTGAAAATTACCTCACAATGTGCATAAACTTTATAAGGCAAAGGCAATCTTAAAGAGGGAAATTTAGTAAAGTGTTTTAAGTGCGAAAACAGGAAACTTTGCTAAATGCACTAGTTTAAAGGAAAACTGTTCATAACTCTATAGCCAAGGCGGCGGATCTATGCTCAATTCACCACGATTCAAGCACCCTCAGCTTCATCTTCGTTCACCCCCATAAAATCCCTTTTGAGATGGTTCTCCCTGCGGCATCCCATCTCATCAAAGTGTTGGTCTTAAGCCATAGACCTGCCTTCATACCTGACACTTCATGAGCATGTTGAAGAACTCGTCCCCGGGCTCTTGGGGGTCTCCGTCAACCATCAAATGACCCATGTTGTTCTGCGTTATCCGAAGCCCAGGTAGGTTCCCGACACTCGCTCGCTGGTCGTCGAGGCGCCGGCTTTGGGAACTGGCAATCATGTCAAAGAACTCTTCTGTCTGTGGTGATGCCAGCAAGGCAGAGGGAGCTGAACAAAAGATGAGAGGAGGAGACATTATGTGAACCTTCATCAGTGATTCATTTCAGACCTAGTATATATAATATGGCAGCCCATATGTCCTATTCCAATTAGACTTCATAAAACAATAATTGATGAAAGCTGAAAACTCTCTATAATGTTAAATCTACATAAGTCAAAGAGTTACTGGGTTCCCATTATAGTGACAACAATAACTAAAGTAAAATATTTTTGCTGACTTGGAATATACCTTTAACTCTTGCTTGGTCACGACTAACCTGAATCCAGCGGTCATCCCGTGCAAATGTAATCTAAGATTGTAGAATACACATGTACACATGACAGTGCTTAATTTGTAAATAAAAACATGCTGGTGCCCAAAGCTCTCTTCTGACACAGCTGCTGCAATTAAATATGCAAGCACAGAATACTGAGGCAAAGTAATCCTGAAGCCATCTCGGGCCTCTTCAATCCATTTACAGCCACTCCTTGCCCCTTGAGCTCACTCTTGCTGCTTTCTCCCATTGTCACGCTTTCTAGTTTTTCTCTTCCTCTGTCTTTCCCATGTGTCTTTTGCTTGCAGTAAATGCCTGATGCAGAAAAATAAGTGCCTGCCCCCAAAACTAAGTGCAGGTGCCCCTTACTGGAAACTCAAGGCTGAAATTAAGCACTGATGCAAGGGTCCCACGTCTTGAAATAGGTTACTCGGATCTCAGGATTTGCACATAACCAATTATAGTTTTTCCCTAAAGAACTGAAACATGAAATGTGCCAAAAGGAAATGTTGACCTTAGGTGCAGAGGGCATTGGGAATGTTTGAGATATTCACTTGAGAAATCACGATCACTGTAACTTGATCACCACTCTCTTACATCATATGTCTCTGAGGAGGACATCACTTGCCTGGAGATTTCAGGTCTGAGTTATTGTTTGGAGGGACAATTGCTGTCTGTCACAGTGGTGGAGGACAATATGTCTGCCACATCATGTATTACTGTCTGCCATACTATGACATCAGGATCAACAAGGCTGCTCTTGTGACTGCGTGAAAGGTTTGGTGAGCGACCGACATGTTTCAAGCAGCCGCCCACCAACTTTTTTTGTTTTTCAAAAACAAACTACAATGAGCTCGACATTCTGTAAGCTTTCTCCCAGGGTATAAGGGTCAATAGCATTTATTTCTGTTTGGACTAACTTGTTTTACCTGGCAGTACTGAACAGAAAAAAAGACCCATTACCATCAGCTGTAAGTATGGGGAGTGGTCTGGTGTTCTTACAAGGAGGGTCCCTGCCCCATCAGGCGGTCAGTGCGCAGTTTGACGGTTCAGCCTGTGGGGGCCGTAGTTGGAAACCTGACAGTCCACTGTACTCCAAATATGCAGGGCACACCAACAGTTTGATGGACAAGGCACCATGCCACATTTGTGGTGTAGTACGCTCTACGCAAACACACCAAAGAGGGGAGCAAGGTACAACTCCTTATCCAGCCTCCCTAAATACTCAGACCATCATGCACAAAATAGGACACGGAGGAAATGGCTGATGCTCACCAACAAAATGAGAGCTCCGCCTTGGAGGGAAAAAATGCTGGGTGATTAAAAATGTCCTCACCAACTAATCGTGGCATGCTTCATCACCGGGCTTCTCTACGCCAAGCTATAAATCAGGCCATTAGTGTACTTTTACCAGATGAGATTGGGTTCTAATATTTTATTTCAGGTGTACTCCACAAAATCATATAAAAATGCACATCATTCATAGTGCAAAATACAAAGTGTAAACGAATATAAATTGTATACAAAAAAAGAAAATGATTTTCCTTATTTTCATAAGAATTCCAAGACACAAATCACTGAGCTAGATCTTTCATACAAGGATGAATGTCCTGTGCAAACAGGAGTGCTTCGATAATCTCTCTCTTTAAGAAGTTATTTCGACTCAAAATTAAGATGTGCGACTGCTAAACACCTACTTCGCACACGACAAAATGGCTTATGGAACTGCGAAAAATGTGGAAACCAGAGCCATTTAAGTTTAGATTATTTGGGGTCTAAATCAACACTTCAAAGTTTGAGGATGTTTGGTTTTCCAATCGGGCATGTGTCGGTTACCTCAACCCGTTAACCCAAAGTCCTCAAATGAAGCATTTGATGCTCCAACTTCCCTCATTGTCAGGTGTGGGACTGCCAACAGGAAGCTTGTGCATGGGCCGTCATTTCAGAGTAGGGGGACAACTTTAGAACTAACTACCGCTGAGCCAAGCGAAGAAATATTAAAAAGATGGAGTGCAAACAATGTTAAGCAATGTACACAGATGAAATGCAAACTCTGCTTGGGCTAGGAAGAAGATCTAAACACCCCACAGAAACCTTAGATGGGCTAACCCACAGACACAAATGGCAAGAAGAGGGTTGTGCCCAAATGGCTCCAAGACTGAGGTTCTGTTATTGACGTAATATGAAGAGTGGAAATAAAAACATGATGAAAAACTTTTCATGGTTGGCGGGTCTGACAATGTGATTCCAAATGGGAGGAAGAGGAGGGTCTGGAGGCGGGTTCTAGTTGTGGCCCTAGAGACAGGTCCTGGGTTTGGAGCCGCGAATTGCCTGAGCAGTTGAGCAACTGCACCTACATCAGCTACCAACAGAAACAAATGTGTGTGGGCCGCCTCACGCACCTTGGGAGCCTGTAAAATCCTTGCTTCATTATGACCAAGCAGAGACTCCACACACGAGCTGGAAAGCAACCCTGTAGGGGTTTCCGGTCTGTGCTTAATTTGCAAAAAAACATAATTCAAGGGCCCTCATCAGCAGTTCACAGTAGCTTGCACCACCCATTTCCCCTGCCGGTGCTGCCCATTACAGCACCAACACAACTACTAATCACCCACATCCTACAAGTGTGGCAACCCAGACTATTCCTGACTACCAAAGCTATAGGAATGGCTTCAGTGGCAGGTATAAGTCATTTTAATGTGTGTTGAACTAATAAACTGCTGTTATGATCAACTCTAAATTAGACAAACAGCACCACCATGTGGCGGACTGTCATAAGTGCTGGTGTTGACATTAAGTGTGGGTGCTGAGCACTGGAAACCAATGGCTCAAATTAAGCACACTATCCATATCTCTTTAGAGCTCACCATGTGATAATGTCTTTCCACCATATGAAGAGTGCTTAAACCATATTATCCATGTTAGCACTGTGTGACATGGCAGGTCTGCTAATATTGACCCTTACCTGTGACCTGCCACCAGATTCACTCATTCATTCATCACAACAGTAGCAGCATCTTTAAAGGCAAAACTGGTCATGGGCCTGGAGTTACACTTCATTTAATGCTTGCTCTGGGATTCTACGTTGTCTTTCAGTGAAGCTGTGCACGGCCCCCAAGATGCTGTGGACCACTCACAAGGCATGTCAGGCCTGAGGGTCCAAATTTACACTCCCGCTCAAGGAAGGTCCCAGGGAAGTTGAGTTGAGGCTGTCTACCTTTCTCCCTCAATTAGTGCCCCAACCCATGGGAGGTGGGATAAGCCACCTTTGTATACAAACCTAGCATAAAAGTTAAAAAACATTTTTTTTTTTTTTTACATAGACAGGTTTCTCCTCTAAGCCAGGAAAGTCCACCGTATGTCCAGGTGGGCCAGATCTATGTTTCCAGAGTTCAGGATATCCATTCGCACCCTAAATATTTTACCTTTAAATTCATCATATGTGAATAAGATCCTTAGTAGATATCCTGAAAATCTGACATGGATCATGGCCCTGGGTTTCGAAATACTCTTGCTGACTGTTCACAAAATCAACCTTGATGATATAGGGTGGGTTCACTGATTTATGCATCCGCGGAATTTAAATTACATAATGAGCCAAGAAAAGCCAAATTATGCACCGTAATGCAGCACGTTTTGTGATAGTATTATGTCATTATTTTGTAATTTTTTCAAATGGTAACTGTGTCAGGGCAAATATTTCACCGCTTTTGTTGTGCCAGTGTAACAACCAAATATGGCAATAAGCAACTGAAAGATGGCTCGTCAACCGTTGTGAAGGGCCTTCTACCATGCAGAAAGGCTCGTGTTGGTGCCATGTTTTTAATAACATGTGATCTGTTTCAGATAGAAATATTTTTTGTTAGTATTTGAAGATTATGCAGCAGATGGTGGATCATGTGGGAAATACGACAAATCCATAACTATGCGGAAAATGCCGCTGTTGTAGAGTCGCATAATTCCAGTGGCCCTATAGCTAGGCTCCAAAGTGACAGAAAAACTTCTGAATTTGACAAAGGCCTTCCTGGATTCAGAAGTTGCAACCAAGAGCCCCGTTTTCGTGGACATCACTTAAACCCCAGCAGTTAATATTTTCAGGATATCTTTAAAATTGATTCATTTTGCCAGTGCTTCAATTGCCAGTGCTCATTTTGATGTTATTCTTTGACTAAGAACAATTTATTTTTTATGTCTCCCACATTCTTGGTACTGTTAAGCAACAGTTCCATCCTAGAGTTTTTTTTCCATAGAAGCAACTAAATTATCGAAGATAGGAAAAGTAACGCCATATCTCTTAGGACATTTCTCCCCCAGTAAACAAGGCCAGATTAAAAAAGGTGTCTACATAGTTGTAATGCGTCTGGCTCTCTGCGATTTGGATTTACTTCTCAGACTGGCCAACAAAGAAGGAGTAACAGGAGATGAATGCAGTGATGGATGAATGAACAGATGGATGAATGGATGGATGGATGAAGGAAAGCTCTAAATGTCAGTACAAAGGCATCATGAGAAAATCACTCGCTGCTGACCTCTGCAAACAACCTGAACGGAATGGGCTTGAATATCCACAGTGCCATTTCAGCATTTTATACATGCAAAGTTAATGCAAGGAGTTCTATGAATGCGGTGAAGTCGGCCAGAAACCTGATTTGAAGGTCGCTATTTTGTGTGATTAAGGGTCAGATGTAGCATAGGTTTTTACCCATTCTGTGTCTATGGGAAAAAGTGTTCGTACATATGGCCCTTAGTGACATATTGTGCCTCTTTAGGCATTTTAAGCCTATAACATTTGTGAAAGGTTTGTAGGATTTAAAGACTAATTCATTAGCAGCTTTGGGAATACTCCCCAAAGATGTTTGGAACAGGGAGTGGTAAACTTTAAGCGCATTTGGTAAGTAGGAGTTAATGACCACATTGAATGGCGTCTACGTTGGGTTCTAAGTTAGGGTCGGAGGTTGAAAAGAAAGTCTTTAATCTGACATCACAACTCACTCTGTTTCCAGCTTTCATTCCCTTCCTCGGCCTCTACTTCAATGGAAAGTTCCTGTAGAAACTGTATTTACAAGCCAGGTGCAACTGACAAGTTAAGAGCTATGCCTTGAATTCTGCTGCATCACTGGAATCATGCCTTTTTTAGTTCCTCTTTATTTTCATATAGGTACTCAATGGGCCCTTCACATCTAGTTATGTTATGATATATGTATTTGTAAAGTGTGCTAATACCCTCAAGGGAGTACGTGCCTATGCCTGTTTAGGGTAGGTTGGTTAATTGAAAAGCCAGGCGGCCGCTGCATATGTCAAGAGGGGAGGTGAGGGGGAGGACAGAGGATGACGGGGGACGACAGGGAAATGTAAAAAAAAAAAAAAAGAAAACACTTACCGTTTCCGTTGCACCTCCCGTTTCCAGCTGCCTCGTGCCTCGCATTCGCTGGAACACCAACACAGGCCCCCCAGTAATCCTGGCGCTGCTTACATGCTAAACATAGTATGAAAGCAGCGTCAGGATTGGTCTGAGCAGCTCGGACTGCCGCTCAGACACAAGCCTGGCTTTGTGCTGTTTCTCCAGCCCGGCTGTGTATACAGCCAGATTGGAGAAACCTAAGTGTGCATGTGTGTTTGGCCAGCCTCAGACAGCCGGCCAAACATACATGTGTACTTAGTGTACTTTCCCCTGCTCCCCCCCCCACCTCACGGGGCCCAGCCCCACCCCTTCCTGTACACGCTGCTGGCTAAGCCAGCAAATGAAAAATGCTGAAAAATAAAACAATAGCAGGCCACTGTTTTATTCACTGTGGAGGAGCCGCTCCTGCCTCTTGCAGAATTCAAGAAGAGAGCAGGAGTCTTTAGTCAGTACTACGTTTCAACCCATGCATGGTGCAACTTGCAGTTAAGCGGGGGCTTAAAAGTACAAGGATGCAAAGTGCTTCTGGCTAAAAAACTATGACTGGCTGAAGGTGTCTCACATGATATGGGGCAGATGAATAAGATATGTCAAACACTTGTGATAAAACCTTGCACGCCACTCCAGTGAAAAACATAGGACTGGTATAATAAAAGAAGTAGATACCAGGCATCCTCCGGGCTTAAGTGTTTTTTGCTGGCATCCTTAACATTGAGAAAAAACATAAGTAAAGTGGGCCTAAAGTGTGTCATAAATACCCACCACCAGTGGTATCAGATGCTAGAGTTGTCCAACACCAAAGCTGCATTGTTGACTCTATCTCATGCCTCTTTCTTCCACTACCAAACACTTCCTCTCTCCTGATCTCAGTGTTGTAGGATCTTTTTCATCCCTTCTTTCTTTCTACTTGCGCTGCTTTCTCAACTTTAATTTGTCCCTCCTTTCTCGCCTTTATCGCCCTGGATCAAATTTTGGTCTCCAGACATGTGTTGGTGGCATTTGACCAACCACAAGCACAAATTATGCACCAGTTTTGCTGTTCACAGTTAATTGCATCCCAAGTTGCGCTCTGCTGGAAGCAGCCATTTCTCATTAACAGAGACAGACACATGATTACAGTTCAGGGAGGCGGTCAGAACAAAGTGCACTCCTGGGGTCTTCAAAGAGGGGCGCTCCAGAGCTGGGAATGTCAATTTAATGTTTCAACTGTCTTAGTTTGGTAGATTGGGTGCCCCTGGATTGGACATTAATATTAAGAAAACAACATATGCACACTTAAAGTGACATTAGCATCCTTCAGTGCTAATGCAAACAGGTCTATCACAAAGAGGTGCCAGTTACAGTCATAGATAAGCAATCTTTATTTATGAAACTGTAATAACCACTTAACGTTCTCAGGCTTGCCAACTCAGACAGTGCCACTGTGTGTCACACAATACTGGCTCTCTTCACAAGGTCTCCAGATGAAGGGCCAATATCACACCGTGTGCACACAGCTCATTGTGTGGAGGTTTTCATCAGCTGATGTCCATCAGCAGCTATAAACTTCTCCAGGACGTCAGTGTTAACCTCAGAAGAGAGTAGGCGGGTCTGCACGGAAAGTGTTGAGCTCTAAGCCCTTCCACTCTTACCTGGTCCTGCCACCCCAAACCTCTGCTGTCATTGGTGATGGGCTCCAAGGTGCTCTACCATCATCAGACTCCGACCCTTCCAGGCCCCGTCCCTTCTTGTCTAGTGAAGGTAATTTTAGAGTTGGCAGAACAGTGGTCTGGAGCTCTCAATAATTGGCTAGGATTGTTTTGAACCTAGAGAAGAAATAAGAAAGTTGGCATGTGTGGAAGAGTGGGTGGAATTCTCCCACCCCCCCAGAACCCTTTATTCAAGGGTTCCTTGTTTCTTCCAACCAATTCAGAGAAGCTGATGAATTGTAGCAGTCCCCTCACTTTCCCCTCTAAAAACATACTTGCTTAAAGGGAATGCTTTTAATTGAACAGCTATCCTTTTGCTTTCAACACAATCTTTTAAAAAACTTTCTGAATGTTGAGGCATGTCATTGGTCTGAATAGGGTAATTTGACAAAACTACAAAATTCTTTATGTGGCTGAAATACCATCTGGAATTGATCAATTTAAAGGTGAGTAAATGTGGTTCCCTTGGTATTTAGAGGTGTGTGGAGCTTCGTGTTCAATAATCTAATTCTGTTCCTTCATCGGAAACTCGGTCACCCTTTCTTTTCTCTTCCGTGTATGCCACTTCAAGCAAAGGACTGGCCACGCCCCTCTTCTGGGTGGAGCTGGCAGCCCATTGGTCTCGGCTAGACATGAAACACACATTTTTTTGGACATTCGCTTTAGCTGGCCCCACGGAGGTTGTTTTCTGCTGCTCGTGAGTGTAAGCCTTATAGAGTCCTCTGGTGGTTTAGTAGTGGTGGGCTTTTGGTACTCTTGTGGGCTACCCAGTGTTGTTTTTCCAGTTCATTTGCCTTCAGGGGTTGGGCTGCTGGGGCTCCTGGGTGGACTGCATATACCTCATGCTAGTGACTCAAGAGCTCTACAGGGATGTGCTTCTGACATGCTCTGGGTGTCATTGTAGTATTAATACTTGTGGGCTTCACAAATCACTCCAGTGTCAGCTTCTACTTTAAGATACAGACCACCCCAGCGATGGTAAGTATCCACTTATGTGACTACATCTGTTCTCACTCTCTGCAACACTTCATGCCACATCATATTTAGACCATACGTACAAACCTCCCACGTAGGCCAAACTACAACCAACACCCTTTCCAACAACGCACACTGAGAGGGTGTCGGGAACTGGAACCTGATACCAAATGTAGCAATCGAAGGCCCCATAAGAGGTTTGTAGCACACTATAAATGCTACAGGGCAAAACAATGCAACAGAGTACATTTAACTTTCAATGTTTAGTTATTTGGTTTGTGCCTTATAGTTTGCAATGGGACACTGACTGGCAGCAACCACCTTCTGGATCTTGTGTGGCACTTGCAATTGTTCGTACAGCTCGCCCAGTGTTCATCCCCTAACTAACGGAGCCTTCAGACCTTGTCCCAGAATCCTCACTTACACGTTCAGGAAAGGTGCAGCTGCCATCCTCATGCATCACCTTGGACATTCCACTGCACAAGGCCCAGATGAAACAAGAGCATGAACGTCCACTGCAGGAGATGTTTGGTGGGCAGATACCAGCTCAACGTCTCATGGGTACAAGTCTGGATGTATTAAAGGGCATAGGATGTTTGGTGGGCAGACACCAGCTCAACGTCTCATGGGTACAAGTCTGGATGTATTAAAGGGCATATGATGTTTGGTGGGCGTACAGGAAGAGGACACGCTCAGAAAAGTTATCACTCTGTACTCCATGTTCTGTACTCCTGCCTTAAGCAGAAGAGGACTACAGTGAACAAGGTCATTAGAAGTTCACACCTAAGTAAGGCGATGTATGTAAGAGCATTGATACAGTGGTGAAGTACTTATGCAAGTTAGTTTGAGATGTCACAAGGGAGTAGGAAAGAAGCTGCTAATACCTACAGTTTACCTGTGAAATTGATCTAGGAGTGTTGTCAGATCATCAACAATAGTAAAGTTTAAAGGATGTGTTTTTTCGACACTAGTCTACCATTTGGAATGAATGGAGAAAATATATAACAAGTTGTCTGAGAATGGTTAAAGTGATGATGAACCAGCGACTTGTGTGTTGCTGATGTCTCTTCTAAAATATTGATTAAATCAGAAAATTCAAATGATAACTGGTTCGATCAAAGTGCACAACTATTGAATAAAGTTGACTCTGCATTGAGCCGTGATAGCAAATAATGCTGCATTATCAATCCCATTCGTTCTTTAGGCTTCTTACCTGCAAACAAAGAAGGGAATCTTTTTGCATACTAAGAGTCGCAGAACTGAAGGGCGACAAATCAACCAGGAAGCAATGGCCACACCGAAACCACGGTAGTGCTTTTGGAGGAATTTATAGCAAACTGAATGCATTCCTTCTTTGTAGAGGTCAATTTGACGTGGTGTTTCGTCACACTTGTAGAAGGAAGAGTAATAGAAAGACCCTTTTGCCTCCATAAATCATTTAAAAACAAAAAATATAAGTATTTGTAGGTCTAAGAAAGTTTTTTGAGCATCCCTGACATGTTCTGACCTTCAGTGGTGACAAATCCGCTGCAGGTGAAACTCTGCTCTACTAAAAATCAAAACAAGCTCACAAGTATTTTACAGATCAGATTGGACACACTACATGGAAGCCAAACCTAGAAAAGTCCCCATTCTCTTTTCTAATCCAAATACACATTTGTTCACGTTTATTTGCTAATGCATTCTTTTGTACCGCTTAGTTTCTCTATTTATACGTCACCTCCCTCTTCCATCCTCATAATTTCTGAGCAGATGACTCACAACTTTTCTTTTGAACTTCTGTGCTCCTGCCCTTCACAAGATTATCTCTACTTTTCACTTGTCTACCAACTCTCGTGTTCTTGAATCTCTTCTCATACGCTATTTCTTAATCCCTGTAAATCTGAGATTTTCTACTTCCTTGTCGCACTTTTACATTCATTCCCTCACTCTTGTTCCATCTTCTTTTGCTCTTCCTACTTCACAATCTCACCTTCAGTTTCATAATTGATCCGAACCTCTCTTTTTTCCCCACACTTATTCAATCTGGTTCTCTTACTGCGCAAAATTCAAACCGAAACTTTCCTGCTGTTAAAGCTCACATCCCAGCTTTGGACTCATCTTTTCTCCAATATTCCTTCTCCTTCCTCACTTTTCAGCATGTTTGCTCCTTTGCGGTCTCTCATCAATCCTTTTGTTTTTATTCTCTCCAGTGCCACGGCCACTGCCCATCTTACACTGGCTTCTTTTTCTGTGCTTTGGCCTCCTCTCCTTTTCTTATGTGGTCCTAAATCTATTCCTGTTCTTGCCCTTCCCTGCCTTTCTTCTCTTGAATAGCTCCATCATTCCTTCTGTGTTGCTATCTCCATTAATCCCCAAGTTCTCCTCACTGCCCCATTTCTGCCTCCACTCATTTTAAATAATTTTCTCTGCTGGGCCTTAAACTGCAGAACCCTTTACTGTCTGCTGTTCATTCCTCTCACACTGTCCACACTACAGAGCTCACTTAAGGCATGAGGCGTTTCCTGGTGGCTTTATCCAAGATTATCTGTACTATCCTTTTTGTTTTTACAAAGTAAATTGCACTGTTTGCAATTGTCCATTGATAGTCTCACTCACTTGCAGCATCTAGACTTAAGTGCCAAATAATAGCAAAGTGCAGAGCATACTCTGCAATTACTGACTGTTGATTCCTTCTTGTAGAGGTCACAGGGGTGTGGAATTTATTAAAATATCTACTTGTCCAGGGGACAGGTTGCTTCTCAAATCTACTTGTCCTGTAAAAAGATTTACTTGTCCCTCTGGTGCCATTAAGTGTGGTGACAAATTATGGCAGCAATCTCATTATGTAAGAGCTCTGATAATAGCCTCTCTGACTATGCCAGGGCTACTACCATAGTAGGGCTTGAATACTTGAATGTTCAATCCCTACTGTAGCAATTTCCTTATTTTGCCACCTTTCTGCAGATCTGCATACTTAGGCTGGAGGAAGCAGTAAGCAATAGTTCCAGGGCTGGAATGCCTTGGAGTCTGCAAACCTACTAACCTGCATGTTTTAAAGATTTTCACCAGCTTCTCTCTAATATTTTCCCATAATAAGAAAGGTTGGAAATTTACTCCTGACAATGGCAGAATTAGAACTTCTTCCAGGGTTGGGAAGAAAGTGGCTGGAGGAAAAATGAACTTGCACATGCTCAGTAGATTTTCACATGAGCAAATCTACACATGCGTATTTACCCATGCTAAAATACAGTTCACAAATATTTTATTGGGATACGATTTCCTGGTATACTTCTCTTGAAAGCCACTAATTCAAAGACATGTACCATGGGTGCACTTTTGTGACTTTCTTTAAGAATTTGGGGCCACATGTAGGTAGGTTCTTTCGAGTCGCAAAATCCAAATGTAGGATGGTGTCCCTGACACCATCTGCGATTCGCAAGGGGGTCGCAAATGCCCACCTCATGAATAATCATGAGGTGGGTTGCAATTTGCGACCCCCTTGCGAATGGCGGCCCTCACAGGGATGGTGGCCTGCTGGAGACAGCAGACCACCATGTCTGTGACTGATTTTCAATAAAGCAGTTTTTTTGTTGTAATACAGCCCGTTTTCCTTAAAGGAAAACGAGATGCATTACAAAAACGTAAAATGAAATGTTTTCGTTTAATTTTTTCAGAGCAGGCAGTGGTCCACAGGACCACTGCCTGCTCTGAAAAAATGTTTACAGTGACATTCACAACGGGGAAGGGGTCCCATGGGGATCCCTTCCCTTTTGTGAAAGTGTTAGCACCCATTTGAAATGGGTGCAAACTGCGATTGGTTTGCGCCCACGTTCGCGGTCACAAAACAATCCGACATTGCACTGCGAGTCGCAATTAGGAAGGGAACACCCCTTCCTAATTGCGAGTCGCAAACCCAATTTGCGATTCGGTAACCAGGTTACCGAATCGCAAAACTGGGTTTGTACATTGCGATGTGCTTTTTGCACGTTGCAAACAGCGAAATTCGCTGTTTGCGACATGCAAAAAGCTACCTACATGTGGGTCTTGGTCCCTAATTAGGTCTGGCGTTAACAAAGACATTTTGTTTTTATTCAACTTCTATTTCACTCTCGATCGGCTGGCTTTACTGTGAGTGATTGCATTCTGCTCTTCCACAAGGAGCATATTGGCACACAAAGTAGTTTTGTTCAGTGTCAGGAACTACAGCGGCAATCAGTGACGTAACGAAACTGGAGGGTGCCCCTTTGCAAAGAACATGGAGGAGCCCTCTCTTCAGACTCACTCAGGGCAGGTGCTGTGCTGAAGGGGTCCCCTGGAGGGCGGCTGCGGGGCCTTTGTTATGCCACTGGTGGCAACATGTGCTTTTAGAGGTCAAAAACTTTTGGTTTTTTTTTGCCAGTGTTTGTTACAATGTTGAGGGCCTGGTAGCTCCCACAACAATAAAGTGTTACAAAAGCCATGTCAAAACAAGACACGCATTGATGAAACTAAAAGACTTATAAAAATATGTCGGATCAGTTGACTTTTTTCAGTGTTTGTTTATTTTCATGCTTCCCATAATCGTGTTGAAAATGGTTACACTGATTTTCCATTAGAAATATTTTTGGGAAATACTAGCATGCATCAACACATTTTACTAAATGAAACTTCAAAGAAATAGCACCTAAAATGTCATGGTAGCAAAACTTTTTCCCTACTTGCATTTTTTCTGAACATTTTATTTTAAAAGCAAAGACTCTTCTCTCTTGCTTACAAGCGTCTGCAAACATTTGCATATAATCAGAGAGCATTCTGGGAGCATTATACTTAGCCTCATAGCCTAAACTTTTCAAACATGTGTGTACACATTTTTTTTTTTGTACTGGAACCAACGTCAGTAGTGAAGTGTGCCCTTAAATTATTTATTTACAGCACTCACCCTAATAATGAGGCTTTCAAATAATGAACCATAAATACAAGTTCGAACAGCATTATCTTTTGGAAACACATTACCTCAACTGCAGAGAGTTCCACTTTCTGTAAACTGGCAGCCAAAGGGTTTGTGCTGCAGAGGGTTGGGCCTACTTGTCCCAAGGACAAAGTAAACATGAAAACTTGTTGCCCTTGACCCCAAACAAGATGTCCCGGGCAGATAGGAATTCCACATCGGTCACTAGGCGAAATTACATTATTTCCAGCACTGCTCTGACTGTTAGAGACTGTGACATCTGGTATAGTATAATGTCCTTTTGGAAAATCAGATTCTTTTTGTCATGGTCTAAGCCAAGGATTTGTTGATATCTCGGTCTAGGACAAAAAATGCTTTTCTTTTTTCGTATTGATATTGGGTTGGGTTTCTGGTTGTTGAACATGAAGTCCAATTGCAGGACAGTAATCCTATCCTTATCCTATTCAGTAAGTTTTTATATTGCTGAATGTAACTTGCTTTCACCAAACAATCTTCCAGGTAGAGATACAAGCAGATTGCTTCACTGCGTTGGTGAGCCACCACCATGGAAAATGATGACCTGTTTAAGAGCAGCCTATCTCCCAAAAGGAAAAACAAAGATTTTGTGCTTTCTTGCGCATGCATCTTGATACAAGGGTGCCTGCATTATAGCCTGGAGGCCCATTAGGTGCAAGCGCAGTGGAAAGAGAACAGGAATGCACTCTATCTCATAGATATGGTGCGTTCCTGACTATTTCTTTTGACGCACTGCATCGCAGTGCAGCAGGAAGCCTTGCAGCGCTGCCCGGCACCTAAATATTTTAAATAAGCCCCTATATTTTCCTCATGCCAATTGCTAGCGCTTTATTTTGTGCTCAGTCGTGAGATATTGTAGTGTTTCTTCAGCATCCTACCACTGCTGGTGGCTGCACATGCCAAAAGTAGAGAAGAATCTGAAAAACATCCTGAAGCCTTGCATTTAAAACTTGAGATGATTGCTTGATCCTAATGCCCTCCTTACATCTGGGGTAAAGGTAAGGCATGAGAGCAAGTGGGGAGAAACGCCAAAAAGGAGTCTGCGTTGAGTCAACATTTCATTACCGCATCTGCCAGGAGGCCCTTTTCAAACAGGGTCTCCTCATCCCATGACAGGTTTAGAGCCCAATCCCAGCGAGCCAGGGCCGGGCATCAGTGCCATGGGCCAGAGATGGTGAAGATGGGAGAGACCCGGGAACACCTGGCTGGACTTGTCAAGAGGTCAGACTGAGGTCCTGAGCAGAAGAAGAAAACAGTAGGAGCTGGACCACTGGAGATCCAGAAAGCATCATCAACCACACAATGAGCATAAACCCTAACCTGAATAGGAGCCTAAAGGACAATTACATGCCATGAAAGCCCAATGATAACTGCAATCTGTGAACACTAACAAAGTAAAGATGTGACCTTTTAAATGGTTTGTCATGAACGCCAGATTGGCTGTGAAACATGTTCTAGACATGCACAGCCTCATAAACCACTACAGCCCAGACATCCTCCACATCACAGAAACATGGCTAACTAACTCCTTTGCCCCTACCTTAGTACACGGTGTGTTTCAGACATACACACACATACTGAAAGACTCACAGGCCACAGGGTAGGTGTAGCAGTGGTACATAGAAAGACACCCACCGCCTCCTTGCTCATACTAGCTCAAAGCAAAGCTGTGAGACGGGGCCCAGAGTCGCAATTTCTCACAAACATCAGCTGGTCAGTCTGCTGGGTCCAGCAAAAACTTCGCGGACCACATCTCCACCCTGGTGACTGACCTGTGCCTCGCATGCAGCCATAGACTTATACCAGGAGACTTCAGATTCTGGCTTGTGGAGATCTCAATCCGCTCTGCAAAAGCGTTTATCCATACCTGTCAGAACCTGCAACTGAAAATACGCTTACGCAGGTAAGGCCACTGCTTGTAGACTGTACATCAGCATGGCTTACAAGTACCACCAATCACTCCCAAACTAGTCCACAGTCTGACCTCGTCATCATCCTGTTAAACAATGTTCTCCATTTGATAAGTCTCTAGCACACATTAATAGTAATCCTATGTTTCTGACCTGTCTTCATGGGTATTCTGGGGCGGGTCATCGTCTGGAACAAGTTTTACATCAGGGATTGGATATACATCCCACTGATGCTCAGCGTCCACTCTTGGTGGTACTTGTTTCACACACTGGTGTAGTACTTAATATCTCCTCAAAAATTAAGTTTGCTCTTTTTAGGGAAAGTGAGATTTCCAGTCTTTTCAATTCTTAGTCATTTAATGTTAAGCTTGAAATAGAGCTTCAAAGTTATTTGAGGGTCAAACATATGTACTTTTTGACTCAAACTCAAGGAATCGGTCCTTGAAGGGTAGACCCCACCACATCGCCACACCATCGGGAGGCACTACATTGGTGTAACAACTGAACTTTGTCAAAAGGGACAGGAGTTTACCTGCCTTGAGGCAGAGGACTGTGCAATGACATTTGAGACTATACCTATGCCATGATACTGTATAGGCAAAGAATGGGAGCTTTGCGGTCTTTTCGCTGTCCAGTAGGACCCGGGGGGGGGGGGGGGGGGGGGGGGGGGGCTACCATGTTGGGATACAGTAACATATCCTTCCTTTCACCCCCACCTCTTGTATGGGCCTCTGTCTGGATTCATCGTTGTCCAAGTTCGGGTGATCAGCTGGGGAATCAAAGGTCGGTTCCTGTTATGCTTAGGTTTGTGCAAAATTGAGTTATTCCGGCATAATCTCACATAATTTCTGACATTTCATGTTATGCCTGCGACAGAAAATATCTGATATCATGCTATTATTCCATGTTGCATAACTGAGATGCTGTCCGGTAAAAATCCTAACATGGAGCGCAGGACAACGCAGATTAACCAAATGGAAGATGCTGTGGCTCGCATCACGTGTAATTATGCACTATATTTTAGCGAGAAATGAGTCTTTGCGTGCAAACTAGGCCTAAGGATGCAATTTTTGCAACAAAAACAAAAAAACTAGCACAAAATTGATAGTGCGCCACGTAACACAGTCGTGCAAAATTTATCTAGGCATTTTATGTAATATCCACAAAGGAAATTATACAAATTTCACCCAGGGTTAGTTATGTAGTTTCATAAAACTGGCTAAATCTTGACCTCAGTGATAACACCACTGCCTAGAACACCCAGCACTACTATCGGTCCTTTTAACGTCTTCGATGCACTCAGGCTTTAGTAGTCATGACCACTGGAAGACAACCATTCCAAATCTTGTGTAGATCTAGCTGTGGGAAAATACTTTGATGATTTGGGCAAGACTTAAATGGGGGTTTTGTCAAAACCCAACAACACTGAAAAGGTGGAAAGAAGCCACAATTTATAGTTCGCAGTCATTCTCGTTCTCAAATTTGATAGGGTTAGCAATCTATCTTGTCCCTCGTACCATGTCAAAGCCTAACCACACTGCTGCATTCCCTGGACAGTGAACATCTTCTCATTGATTTGTTCTGCCCGACACCACTCACGCCTTAGAGCCCAATGGCGGGGATAACATTACGAGAATGCATTTTCCGGTGAAGGGCATTGTGGGCTTAGAATATATATCGTAATGTTTCATTTTAGACACGCCCACACTCCATAGCTGCTTTTAGACTTTCTTGAAAGATTTATACACCCTGCTTTTCTGAGTCAAACCACTAGAAGGCGGAATTATGCACAAAATGTGAATCAATTATAGACTCAAGCTGCAAATATGTATTTTTTTTTTTAGAACTGAGATATGATGTTTGACAGGTAATGTATAAAACATGGAGGAACTTTCACTACTATGAAGTTTATAAAAACTGGAGCACTCTTATGTTACACACTTAGCACACCGAAGACCGTAGCGCTCTCTTTGTTACAGATGTTATCTAAGAGTGCAGGACTCACACTGATACACTGTAACACTGGCACTCACTTGTGCCAAAAGATCCATATATATCTAACATTGTAACTCACTTTCACACATTCTGTATCTCGAACGTTTTTGTATTTTGACTGTTGCAGTCAGTATACTTAACAGCAGAGGTATATCACCTTGACACGCTCACCATATATAGCGCTTGCGCACTCTTGCTGTTAAACAGTCAGTATATCAAACAGTGGAACATGCACACTGAGGTATATTCAGAATTTTCACAACCACTGGAATTATGCCATTTTGCGGCCTTTTCCGCATAGTTACGGAGTTGCCGCATTTGCTACATAATCTACCATCTTCTGCAGATTTCAACAAAATGATGTTTCTAGATCAAACAAATCAAAAGTTACTATAAAAAGAGTGAGACGTGGTGCTGCACAGTCCACAAACCTTTCCAAAGGTTAGCCGGCTAACTCTGAGTTGCTAATTTCTGTGTAGTATTAGTAAGGTGACTCTTTTACTCATGCAGTGTTAATGTGTGGTAAACGACAAACTGGCAAAATAATGCTGCTTTCGAATGCGCCCTATTGTTCCACATAGATGGCTTTTTTTTTTTTAATGCCACTTACACAGATACTTTGGCTGCACGGATGCGTATCTCTAAGACGGCTTTTACTGTCAAGTAGATGATGGTGGATGAGTAAGTCAAGGGTGACAATAATGTTATAATAATTGAATAGATGGTCCCTTTCAAAAGACATGAAGATATTTTAAGTCCGTGCACATCATGGGAACCCGACAGGTGTGTTGGAGAGCTCAGGTACTTAAATATCCTTTGCTGATGCCTGCTACGATACTGGATCCAATCCCTACCTGCATCTCAGCATTTGTGTCTATAGTAAGAAGGTACTAATGGCTCCCAGAGTGCATACTACGCTGGTGATGCAGAACAGCCCACATAGTGTAAGCAAAGGATGCTTTCACAGTTCCTGGGATCTGTCCAATCACTAATCACGTTAAGATTGAGTTTAAACCAATCGCAGTAATCATATTACTGTGACAACTAGTACTTTGTTAGAGGGAAGCTTAAGCATGTGCAACCAGTTTTAGAAACAACCACTGCATTCACTGAGGCTTTGACCGCACTGTTACCTTCTGGGCTTGGAGATGCTTTTGTTTGATCATGTGTCCAGGATGGGCCCTGAGAAATGCCTGGCCTAATTTACAATAACAGGGGCATAGCTATCAGCAGTGCAGGAGGTGCAGTGGCAGAGTGCGGAGCGGGGTCAACTTAACCCCAGGTATTGTTGTCTTTTACTTTCCAACCAGGAACCGATGTGGTCCATCCTTCTGGGCATTAGGACCTATTGCACCTCTGCTTTATCACTGTCATGTAAAACCTTGATATGAAGTAGTTGTCTGTACTTCCTGTGCATTGATTTCTGGAGAACCAGTCAAAATGACAGTCACTGGGCAACTGTTCTGGGCAACAAGGCTGTTTTTTACGTTGCCATCTGACACCCTATTATGGCCTTGTGGGGAGCTCTGTAGAGCAGTTACCAAAAGTGACCCTCATGCAGGCTCTGCTCTAGCTTCCAGCAACATTAGGACATTCCCCCCGCTGGTCCATGCGCTGGTTTTTCCATATGAGAAGATGTCTCCCGTTTACTCAATCCTCTGCTTCAGGGCCTCACTGAATTAACCTTCCAAGTAGTTGCTTGTTGATCTGCCAAAATACTGTTGACAGCATCATTTCAATATTACCTAGTGGTCATTTCCAGCTCTTAAAATGTGTCTAATACGTTTACTATAGATAGGGTCATGTGAGAATCACAACATTAAAATCCTAAATCCACCCTCTATTCTAAAATGTATATCCACTTACAGATGAATTTATTAAATATTCATGTTATGTGTTTCGGCTATTTATTCCTACCTATGGCCCTTAAGTACGCTTACAAAAATCTGTGTGAATAGAAAACTTGTTGTTGAAAATGTGGCAAGTTGACTCACATACTGTAGGAATTACCCATTAGTTGCAAAGTGTACCTCCAGATTTATGCCTTTGTGGTTGTTTTTGGCTGTAGAAAGCTGTGCACTTTACCCCTGCTAATTCATATGCACCTGAATGGCATTTTTAACTTACCTGTAAGCCCCCAGCATATTGGACAAAGTGTACACAGGGCCTGTAAGTTAAATACCACTAGTGGACAGCAGCACCCATTGTGCCATCCACTACAGAAACATTGTAAACATTGCTGCAGGCCTAACATTTGTAGTTTGGCTTGCAGTTTTAAACTGTAAATTCAACCTGCCAAAATAAGTCACACAATGTACACAGGGCCTTTATGACTCACTGCTATGAAGACCTTATTCCCCGTAAGGTAGGGTGTTTGTTATTTAAAAGTAGGATATATAGGAATTCTTAAAACATTTTAAAGCCCCAAAGGCTATTCTCTGGTATCAAGACTGGCCTTTCTATGGGAAAACTCTGGGTTACGTTATTATATTTAGTAATGCCAATTTAGTTAAGAAACAGGTAGAAAAACAATTGAACAAGTATTTTAATAGATGTTAAAAATCGAATTAAAATATGAAATCTGAGGTTTGATAAACATTAAGAAGAAAGTACTTTTAGAAAGTAGCCGTCCCTGCCTAAAGCCTCTGGTGGCCCATTTGCATTAGTTCACCAACTTCTGCTAGCCAGTATTTAGCATTCAAATAGGCGTGAATATGTGTGAAATGCCTCCCAAGAGCAAACAATTAGCTGACCTGAGTGGGCAGAAATGAAGCCTCTGAACCTGACAAAATATGCAACGTGTGATTGTAAGCACCTTTTTTGACATTACTGTGTCAAATCATGCTTGAATGTCAACTCCTGCTTAACAAGCCTGCTGTGGTTTTACATATTTTATTTAGGACACGCTTCAAAGAGGCCTCCCCTGCCACAGGCACATTTTAGGTGATTCCTGGGTAGGGCCCTTCCTTTGTCCCTACAGCCAGGCAGACTCCAAACACAGGGGGCCTTTTTTTACATTACAGTGGCAACACCTGCTGGAGTGTGTCAAATCCTGCATGAAAGGCCGGCTGGGATTTTACTTATAACATATGAGATGCACCTCAAGGTGTGAGGAAAGGATGCCATAACAATTCTTGTGTACCCACTGTTTGGTTGCTGGAAATCCCTGCTTTGTTCTGCCAGACTTCTGTCTTTTGGTTTATGACAGGTGCAGTGACTATTTCAAACTGGATGTTAGTGTTAGATGTGGAAGGACACGGTAGTTACCATAGTACACTCCCCACAAACACATTCCCAGCACTCAGGGCCCTGGTTCAGTGTGGCCTCAGACTTTTGTCATCTTGAAAATTCCCAAAGTTGGTTGGGTTGGCCAGGGAACTTTTAGCCAATTGGTAAGGACATGCCTCTGATCATTCTACCCAATAGCTTGTGCCAGCCATGAAGGTGGTACCTCCAGGCACCCATTTCAGAGCACTCCTGGCCCTGAGGAAGATCAGAATAGGACTGAACCTGCTGTCTGCAACTTGAGAAGAGCCCTGGAAGGACTGGGCCTGCTCTCTCTTGTACCCAGGACAAAGGAGTAAACTCCTAGGGTCATAAAGCTGGCCTCCTGTTAAAGCTACAAGGGCACAACAAGCTACAATAGTCCTTTTCCTGCAATTGGTCAATTGACCAGTGTCAACTTGACCTTGGCTGCACCCTGCTGTTTGGCCTTTGTTGACAACCTGCAAGTCTCTAAGTGCCTCCCTGAGGTCCTGATCCTGGGAGGGCATTAGAAGTGTACTCCTGTAGTGGACTGGGACTTAAAGGACCAAATCAGAAGGTACAATCTCTGACCAGGATGAACCTAGTTGGTGTATCCAACCTGCACTCTATCACGGTCAGTGCTAAATTGTGCCTAGGTCCCGGTCTACCATGACCATTGACTATCATTGGCACTTTCTGTTTCGTGGCGCTATTCCTGCTTAAAACTGTAAAAAGTGATATTGCTGATTTTCAATATTTGATTTTGCTATTTTGGTGCCCCTTGTTAAGTTCTACTCTATTCTGCTAATTAGGATTTTAATTGTGTTGCATATCAAATGTATTACTATTTAGGTACTGCATGAATACTCATTAACTTTAATTAAGCCTGTCTGCTCTGTGCAGCTACAAGGGGGTTGAACTCAGGTTAATTTAGTGACTTTGAACATTCACCCTGACAAGTGTTGTGATTGTTCCTTCAGGTGCATCGTCACCCACCCCAAATAGCAATCCAATTTGTTACACTTAGTATTAATTAAATGTCATTTTCAGCACATCAGTGCTTGTATTTCAATTTTCTAAATGAAGTATTTCTAGTCAGAAGTGATTCTTGGTCATTGGCATATTAAGAATGACAAGTGCCCTTATGCAAGAAAATAAAGCTTACCTTTGTAAATCAGGCATTTAGACTTCAGGTCTAAACTTAGGTCTACGTTTACCTCTGTGAATTGGGCCCTTAGTGTCTTGATTTGTTTTGATCTTATTAAAAATGCTCGTTTCCATTACACTTCAGAATTACAAAAAAGTGTTTCCTGATATCAGTAGAATGATTAACAGCCATGCACCCTTGTCACAGCTCAGCAGCACAACTAATTACCTAATGTTAAACAGAGTCCAAAATGTACCAGAACAGAGGCTGGATACATTATATGCTTTTTCACCCTTCCGAAGGCTACAGTGCATGAAGTGGCAGGCTTTGCAAGAGTGAAAAATGGAATAAAAACACACAAAAGGTACGGTGGACTCACTGCATAGGATAAATTGATTGAGAAATAGAAACATATATTATTCAAATTACACTACAGTGTAATTATCTTTGTAATTCATAATGTTAACATTGCAATATTGCAATTCCTTGTGAATTGCAAGTGAATGGGACGGCAAGGGGATTTGCAAATAAATGTATCTATTATTTTGGCATCGTACATGTATTCCACATCATTGCAAAGTTTGCTAAGTGGTCTTGTCAGTCAATATACATTCCCTTAGTTGAAGCTGCACACAATGAACGTTTCACTGTATGTATGTATGACAGCCGCATGTAATGAGTGTCAGTGGTCCCAGGGACCAGCTCCAAGCTCATCTCTACACCCTGATGTTCCTTTTGCAGAGTACTGTAATACCAAGATGGAGGTCTGCTGTCCAACGCGGGCCTCCATATCCGCATTTATAACTGGTTGCTGGGGATTGGCCAGGTTGCATCATAGATGTTGTGTAAACAGCACATGTGATGCAAACTATCCACTAATACACCCTGCCACATGTTCTTACAACCATGTGTAACTGCCTGCCAAGGGCCATCCGGTAAGACACACACCCCAATTAGAAATTACATCCATTTGAGCAGAAACCGGTGTGGCAGATGCCTATCAACACAAAGCCTGCCAGCACATGTGCTCAAGCTAAAACATACAGATACCGGAGAAGTGACTGCATGAGGAAGGGTTATGTGGTTCTAAGTCATCCTGCATGGCATATTTTATATATTGAAAACATGCCCTCTAAGGCAAAACATGGGAGAGGCTGCACACCAGGATCAATGTGAGCTGGAGCGCTATTCCAAACCGTGAACCTGCCCACCAGTTCCACAGCATGCGCACTCACTACCCGCGCTCTAGTTCTCATATTGAAAGGGGGCTACCTCAAAACCTACCCAAAACGAAACAAAAATGTTGCTTCCCGATTGTGAACTTCATCACGGTTAACCATACAGAAAGAACACCCTATTTTTAAAAAGTATGCATCCTTATTAAAAATGACCAATGCAAAGCCAATAAGTCTGGCTTAATATACTAATGCTTAAACAGCATGGTATTAGTATGTGTTAGTGGATAAAAGGCAGACCAATTGGATTTAGCAACAATATCAGATAGCTAGTGCACCCTCTTTATAGTCTTGCTTCAGTTTTTGTGACAGAAGGCAGAACTGTAATGAAAATGTACGTTGCATCACCCTTTATTGTAGAAAGAAATAGAAGCAGGACTTAAAATAGGAATCCTGTGCCATCTTATCAAGTACAGTGAAGGTCAAGGAGCGGGTATTGTAGCATTCAGGTACTGTGCGAAACAAATGTCATGTCCAAAGAAAGCCATACCATAATGAAGGCTTCCTTGTTATCCAAACATTATTTCAAATAGATATAAAAGCAGGACTATTATGAAGGTGCCCTTGCTAGTCAACCAAGTGAAGTGAAGGTCTGAGAATTATGGGGTTTCCATCATTGTCTACGGTTACTTTCTAAGTAAGAGAGGGCGGGAGAGTAGAGGGTAACTTCATGTGCTTGCTTTTGGTTTTATGACTTAGAAACGAAAGCATCTCTTTAATCAAGGCTTTCTTGGCATGAAGGTAACAAGATAGGAAAAAATATCAGTCAAAATTAATAAATATCCTGGCACACAAGCAGATGAAAGAAAAAAACTACTTGGCACTGTAGTAGGGAAGACAAGCTGCTGTGAGCTTAAAAAATGGACAGATAGTTCGGAATGGTCATCAGGCCGTTCCACTGGTTACATAGAAAAGGCAATAAGGAAGCCATGTTCGTGTCAGGCTCACATTCGAACCGGAAAAACATTTTAATTACAAAAAAACCTAAGTTCATTAGCTGCTGTGGAAATAAAAATGTGCTTTGTATTTAGAATCCATCAGTGACTTGTAGGATTGAGTATAATGGAGAGACTGATGATTCATTGTAATTTTGAGACCTTAAACTGTCCCTCATTCATTGCAATAATAGCACTCCAGAGGAGGTGGACTGATAAACCAAATACTCAATAGTATGTAGTGAAAACGTCATCCTTCTTGGAAGCCAATTGTCTGTATTTTTTATTTGAATTTGCAACAAAAGGTCTTCACCTTACAGCTATTCCTATCAGTAACCAGACCTAATGAGTGCTGCTTTACCATGTTTTAAAAACTAGCCAGCACTGTCAGATGAAAACATTCTTGAAGATCAGCATCCTATGCATTTGAACATTACATCGAATGCCTGTGAATGGAATCCTTTTAGAATAGAAAAATACTTGTCCTGCAGAAGGATGAAAACTTTGGTGATCTAACGATGCCTCTTCTATCAGTACTATCTTTACAAGGGTGGGGAGCCCTCTAGCAGTGGAGTTGGGGAGCATAGGAGAGGGATGCAGGAATCACAGTGGTGTTCTTATAGGGAAGGGGCGACTTCCAGATGTAAGTCCCCTCTTGCCAGATGCTGACCATCATGCAGCAGCTGTGAGTCCAGACATAAGCTCCCTCTACCAGATTATGAGCTTCAAACAGCAGCTGGAAGTGGCAGGAAAGAGTGGTCCAAATATAGCCTAGCGTCTGAAAGTTCTTCAGAGGAGCTGCCTGCCTGGCAGACAATGTGATGTGCTGATACCAGTTTTCCAACGAGTCACCTTAACTGGATGATTCTTACAGGTCAATCTGGCACACTGTAGTGGCCACACTGCCAAATGCCTTCTCATAGTCAGTGAAATTGACCCAGAGGGAGGAGTTCCATTCCATCAACTGCTCAATGATGATGCGTAGTGTTGCAATCTGGTCTGTGTAGGATCTATTTTTGTGGAAGCCAGCTTGCCGGACTCGCAACTGAGCTCTTATGTGTGAATGATCTGCAAGATAGTCCATGGAGGACGATGCATGGATGCTGTCCAAGTGAGAACTGGAGCCCACCAAGGTTGTTCGCTTTCACCTTTTCTCTTCCTGCTGGCCATGGACTCGATGATGAAGACATCCACAGTAAGGAGATGAAATGAAATCCAGTGGACAACTTGTATACAGCTCAACATGGACTTTGCAGACAACATTATCCTACTCTCCCATACCCATCTGCAGATGCAATAAAAGACTGACAATGCGGTAGTCACATTAGCACAACTTGGCCTCAACATCCACAGGGAAAAAAAACAAGATTCTGAAGGTTTGCAGGACCAGAACAATTGCAGTCACTCCTCCAGGCGATGCACGGGAAGAGGTTGAGGCCATCGCTAACGCAGGTTTGCATCAAAAAGTATAGCGCCGGCTTGCGCCATTCCAGGATGCCAGCCGGGCACCATATTAATGGAATGGCACAATCCGGCGCAATGGGAGGGGTAGTGTAAAAAAAAAATGATGTTAGCCGGGTGGGGGGTGGCGGCATGGGAGATGGGTGTTTAGCACGAAAAAATGCCGCTAGGATGGTTAGAGTAAAAAGAAAAAAATAATAATAATTTTAACCTGTCTAGAGTCATTTTCTGATGCAAAACCATCCATACCACATGACTCCTGTCTTAGAAAAGACAGGAGGTATGCCCACCACCCCGATGGCCAGCACAGGGAACCAGGGGCATTGCACCCAGTGCCGTGTAGGGTGGGGGGGCATTTCAGGGCCCCCAATGGCACTTAAAAAAATATATATATACTTACTTGTACTTACCTATACTTACCTGGGAAGGGGTCCCCCATCCTCTGCTGTCCCTCTGATGTGGGTGGGGGTGTCCCTGGAGCCTGGGGAGGGCACCTGTGGGCTTATTCCATGGTGTTCCACCATGGAAATAGGCCCACAGGTCCCCTAACACCTGCCCTGAGCCAGGCATTACAAAATTGTGCAAAGCAAGTCGTGCACCATTTTTTAACCCCCGCCTCCCCCGTGCGTGATTTTAGCACGGGGGATGAATATGGTGCTAAGGCCATAGAGTCATTTTTTGCACGGGAACGCCTACTTTGCATCTCATTGGCGCTAAGTAGGTTTCCATGTACCAAAAATGACTTAAACTCCATAAATTTGGCGCTAGATGGGTCTAGCGCCAAAGTATAAATATGGAGTTTGTTTTGCACCGAATTGGAGTCATAAAAATGACGCAAATTCAGCGCAAAACAACTATAAATATGCCCCTAGGTGGCAAGGTCTTGAGGCGGACTGCAAGGAGATGGGTTACACCTGGAGTCAGATTAAAAGAAAAGCCCAAGACAGAGGTGGCTGGAGAGTCCTGGTTGATGGCTTATTCCATGGGAGGGGTAGTACGCATGTCACCGTAAGTCACCTTTACTTACATGTGCCTTATTCCCTTGTCAGGTCAGCAGAAGTGCATGACTAAGACCACAAACTGGTTACAAAAAACGCTTTTGAGATGGTGTAGGGGTTATAGTGCCAATTACAAAAAAACTTGTGGTTGGAGCAAGAATGCTCATCTCACCCCTTTACCTAGTGTATTTTAAGCTATCCTAATCTAACTCAAAATCTCAGTTCCATGCTTAACCCCCACCCCTCCATTCAAAAACCCCACATCGACCACTGATAGTTGAGCAACTTCTTCCAAGGGATGGATTCAGATGCTATTTAATCGCAAAACCTTATAAGTAAACAAAATACCAAATTGAACTCAGGCATCCTTCTGCCTTAAGCTTCCCTACCAACTCCAGGCTTATGTAAGGACAAGAGGAACCTCTGCCAGTACGGGCACTGGATGATGTTGTTCTATTTTGGGTGGAGACCACTCAGAGCATCGACTAGAAAAGCTATAATTCTATAAATTTGCTCAGTGCATTCCTAAGCCAAGACACAGATCTGCTGATGTGGTGTAAAGGAGCCCTCGCTGCTGAGCAGACCCTTTAATGCACAGAGCGGAAGGTGAGATATATTGTTCTGCTTCTTGTAAATCTCTGTAGGGAGTTGACAAGAAGCAAGATGAGATCATTGAAGCTATGATGAGCACTGGCACAGAAACCACTGTCTGGAAGTCAGGTGATGAGACATTGGCTTGGAAATGTAGAGCCTTTTGTTTGATATCATACCTCCCCCGTGCTCCAAGTGCTCGCTTACTGCTAGAGCTCTACGGCAAATACAGCCAGATGTGCCCAGAATGTGCTACTGGTGGTCTAGGAAACAGGATCAATTCCAGGTGTGCCCACCTGTGACCTGGCCACTACCTCTTGCTCAGTGCTTAATTTGCAAATTAAGAGGTGCCGGTGCTCAAAGCCCTTCTCTTAAACACGAGGTTGCTGTAATTAAATCTTCCAGCACTGAATACTGAGGCAGCGTAATCCTGAAGCCATCTCGGCCTCTTCAATCCATTCACAGCCACTCCCTGCCCCTTCAGCTCATCCTGCAACTTTCTACTTTCTCCCTTTATGACGCTTTTTAGTTTTTCCTTCTTCCCTCTTTCACATTTGTGTCTTTTGCTCGCAGCAAATGCTTCAGGCATAAGAATAAGCCTCGGCCCACACAAATAAGTGCTGGTGCTCAGCACCGGAAACAACAAGCACAAATTAAGCACTGCTTTTGCTACATCCTGAAATCTAACACAGTTTATTGTTTCAAACAGTATCACACAAATCATCGCATTCAGACACACACCTTAAGTACATGGTTGGGTGAAGCTTTTGCCATGATTAGACTTGTGCAAACTGTAGTGCACACAAATTCCAAGGTCCATCCAAGAGGAGGAGGTCTCAACACTCTATATCAGTAAGGCCACGTTTGATGGAAGAGCATTCACAGCAAGTGGTTAATTGAACAGGATGACAAAAGAGCTAAGGCACCAATAAATAACCCAACATGCACACTAACCTCACCCATCTAAGACACAAACTAACATATATCCAAACTGGAACAAGACACACACAAACATACATTGACCCCCAAGCAGCGACGGCCCCTACAAGCGCTTAGCCAGATAGGAGAAACGAACAAACATTTGCAAACCAAATCATGTAAGACACATATAAAAACTTACTGAAGACAAAAACATATTCGAGCCCAATCACCTGAAACACATACAAAAAGATATCGAAACTGAACCAAGACACACACAAAAGTATACTTAACACCAGTTACAAACAGACATTTGAGCTCATATCCAAATCCAGCAAACACATTAGCAAATCCCTTCTGGTAAGACGCATACAAGCATATGTAGACAGCAAAGACACATGCAAGCACATGTTCAAACACATTCAGCTAGGATACAAACAAAAACGTGTATAAACCAGTGCTTAATTGGTGCTTGTTGTTTCCGGTGCTGAGCACCGGCACTAATTTTTGCAGGCCGGCGCTTATGCTTCTGCCTCAAGCATTTGCTAAGAGCAAAAGACACATGTGGGAAAGACGGAGGAAGGGAAAAACGAAAAAGCTTCACAATGGGAGAAAGCAGAAAACTGCAAGAGTGAGCTGAAGGGACAGGGAGTGGCTGTAAATAGATTGAAGAGGCCCGAGATGACTTCAGGATTACGCTGCCCCAGTATTCCGTGCTCGAACATTTAAATGCAGCAGCCGCGTATTTCAGAGGAGAGCTTTGAGCACCTGCACGTTTCCATTTACAAATTAAGCTCTGGTATAAACTCAACCAAGAAAGACATATAGAAACAAATATCTAAACCTAGACAAGATGTATGTATGTGCACACCCAACGAGATAAAGTACAAACACATGTCCAACCCCAGCCAACAAAAACACAAATACAAACATTTTTGCATATCCAGCGTTCTAACACATATACAAGAACACATTCAAACTGAATTAAGGCATGTACAAACATATAACCAACCAACATACATAGAAACATATATCCAAATGTAACCACCATGATGCATACAGGCACATAGCCAAACCCAACGAAGGCACATACAAACACATACCCAGTCAGCCTTAAGAATGCCAGTCGTAGGCAGCTGGAGAAAAACCACACATTGGAAACTACACATCAAGCCACGATAAATTAAAGTTTCACGATAAGGATAAACTGCTGTTATTTTACCAAAACGAAAATGGCTTCAAAGTGGTCACTGGACTAGTAAACCTGGCAAAATATCCCTGTAATGGCTAGTTAATTGGGTAAAAGTGTAAAGGGATATTTCTGAAAAAACGGCAAAACAATGCCCTTAAAGCACATTTTCTAACTATGTTGTCTAGGAAGCAATAAGTGTTATCCAAAGCAGAGGTGAGACAATATTCTGGCACTCCAAAATCTTCCACGGTGACATTCCCAGCGAAAAGACCTGCATATAACATTGTATTACGTCCCATATGGCACCATGTTCCTAGTTGTATGTTTTCAATTTTCTCAGAAGTGCATTCTGGGACTCGTAGTCTGAGTTTAATTTGCATGAACCGATTCGCCAATCACATTCAAAACTAATGATTTGTAAAACGAATGTCCAGGACTGGAAAAGTTAGTCACTTGGTAACCCTAATATGTTTGAAAAAACAACAGTTCATAGCAGAATAATTTTGAACCAGTGGAACCATGACTTTCTGAAAAGTGTACTTAACACAACCAGTGACAACCATTCCTCATGTACTAAAATGAGTAACACACATCATACATTATGTCAAGAGATAAAGGCCATCAAACCAGTGTGATGGAGAACAGTCCATCAGGATTCATATATGCCACATGAGGTGACAGTCAGCCCCCATATCACGCCTCTGCCGATGACCGTCACTGCAGACATAGACCTACATGATGACGGCGTTCTGGATCTAGTGTGATATCAGAATGTCTAAAATATATAAAACATGTTTCACCCAAACAACATCCCCATCAGTGCTGTGTAGCTGTAGCAAAACTTCTGCAAATCATTTACTGTGTCACTAGAGGTGGGCGAGCCACTGACAACTCGAGCCAAGCTGGAGCACAAAGCCTGGCTTCTGCTCAGCCCGAGGTCCTGCTGGAACTTCGAGCCCATAACGAGCCGAGCTTTTATGTGGCTTCTGCCCTCTACCCGGGATGTGGTGTTACGGGCAGATCTGCTGACACAGGAACTCAAGAGCCAGATGTGTCTTGGCGTTGACTCGTTATCATGTGATTCAGGGCAGACAACTTAATCTCCCCATACCTTTAAATAATGCATGTGACCTTGTGTAATGTAACTAGTGCTTAGGTAAAGTGCTCGGTCTTTAGGGCGAGTTTCGCGCTTTATCTAAAAACTATAGAAAAATGCACTACGTGGTAAAAACAAAGCCTTAACATAAGGAAATACAGATAGAAACCCATTTACTGCCTGAATTGTACAAAGTGAACCAGAAAACCTGAATAAATCACAGCTTTTCCACGTAAAGTGTGTGATCTTAGGCAAATGTTTTATTTTGCCAAAACGCTTTTTTCTTCATTATCGCGTATGTAAGCGCTTTTCAATATGGCAGTTCGGACTACCAGTTGTACAAAACTATCACTTTTAATAAGTGCTTTTCAGCGTAGTGTTATAATATGCTCTTTTAATAGCAAAGTTTCCACATGTTAAAGAAATACACTTAATGGCCTTTGAAGAGACTTTATCATATTTTACGTGGTTGGTTGTATGATTTAAACAACACATATTGAGAGCGCTGGTCTCGTGCATGGGCTCTAAGATCCGAATCTGACCCTTGGTTGGGCTGTGGCTCGGCTCTCCCTGTTAATTTGTTTGCTCACCCACCTCTATGTGTCACACGACATGTTCACAAGAAACGTCAACAGCATGGCTGCCCGTCAGTTACTGCGCCATTGAGTGCCTGCTCATCATTTCATGTGTCCCAAGATTTCTGCCACTCAGTCACTATAACAACCTATGCCTGAACATTAGTGGCTTTGCCACGTAACGCGTGCCCAGCTATTGCTGTGCCACAGAATGCCTACTCATCATGTATTGTGCCCGGGTATTCTTGTCCATGAGTACCATGGACCACTTATGTATCATTTACCAGGCCTTACAAATATGAGAGCATTGGCCAATCACATAATGGTAAACATGAATATCCAACTGGAAATGTCAAGTTCCATCATTACACCACCTCTGTGGCAGACAAGTAAGATAAAAGAAAACAAAATAGGATTAAAATTGGTTGTAGAAAATGGACTTTGACTACATGTCTTGATGAGGGGCACTTTGGTCTGTCAGAGTGTCTAGTTGCAGTGCTCTTAGAAACATTTTGCATCACGTAAATGCAGCCCTCAAAAGTTTAGTGGTAGCACTTACGAAGGGTGGGCACTGGCGTGGTGGCAGATTCTCCCGTTCCTCCTGGGCTTTCCTCCAGCGAGCACCTCTGGTCATCCATTCGATTGCTCTGAAATTTACTGAGTAGGTCGAAGAAGCATTGCTCATCAGACGGCGCCCGCTTGATTTTCTGCAAAAGTAAAAGACAGCAGCACTCAATTAGCAATAAGGTATTTAGGTGTTCTAAATGGGTAGACAAAAATGTTATGTGACAGCGGCTGATGGATCTAGGCTGTACAGACTTCCATTTTGTTTATCGGGGTGGGAACCCAACACCGGGATCGCCAACATTTGTGCAGGTGCTTCTGTTCTAGAGGGAAGGCAAGGCCTTTCCAGTATTGGAGCTAAAGGTTGTATGTAATTTCACAGAAAAATGATTTAATGGAATACCATTACTGAGAAACCATTCCATCTAAATGGTTTAATGGAAATTTTCAGAATGAGCGGCATTTACCATTTCATAGAAACCAATTCATAGAAAGTCTTTTTTTTCTTCGAAATTGGCTTCTACATATCTATTTTTAAGGTGGAAATGAAATGCTTTTGGGCCTTTCTTCCAGAAACAATTTTGGTAAAGGTATTTATTTCAATCCTTTACATCAACGGACATTATTTTGGATTTGTATGTTTTACATTGTCGGGCAATTACTTTGTCTGCTTTTAAGTCGCTGATCCCTTACCACCCTTAAACACCAGCCACCTCTGCCCCCTAAAAATGTTTCCCCCTTGCACGAACTACACCAATCTCTGACCCCTAAACGGCACCCATCCCTCAACCTTTAAAGCCCTTTCTCCTCCTCTTTACCTAACACCTCTCACTACCACTGAGCTCCATCCATCCCTGAAACCAAAAAACCTCCTTCCAATGCCTAACCCCCATCCTAGAGCCCCTAAATTCCACTCATCCTCGAACCCTAAACAAAACCCTCACCACCCCTGAAAAGCACCCATTAATGACCTTTAGAGCTCCCCGGCAGACCTAAACTCCCTCATCTCTGAACCCCCAAAATCATTTCTAAATATAAAGTCCACCTATCCATGAACCTTTAAAACTCCACACAACCCTAAACTCCACTCATTTCTGTACCCTAAAAATCATTCAGCCTAAAAATCTACCTATAAGTGAACTTTATTAAAAACTCAACAGCACTAAACACAACCCATCTGTAAAAACTAAAACTAAAAAAACCTCAACACCCCTACATGCTACCCATCCCTGAATCCTATAAATTCATCACCACCCCTAAACTTCACTCATCAGTGAACCCTAAGAACTCCTCATGGCCCTAAACTCTGTCTACAAATAATCCCTAAAAAAAACCCATAGCCTTAAACTCCACCCAACCCTGAACAGAAAAACACCCTCATTGCCCCTAAAAACCCTCCATTCTTGAACCCTTAAAAACCTCATCTCCCCTCAACATCACCCATCACTGAACCCACAAAAAACCTCACTACCCCTAATCTTCACCCAAGGGTGGGATTTTAGATGTTTTCATAAAATTATATTTCCTTTAAAATGTTTCTCTTAATTGTCTATTAATTTGTTTTTCCTTAAAATTGTCTTTCATTGAAATTGGTTTTCCACATTTTAGTTTCCTCCAATGTGGTTTCTCAATTTTCGTTCGTCCATTAATTCACAAACATCAGGCTATACATATCCTGTAGTTATCGTGAACATCTAACAAGGATTCCCACTTCACAAGTCAATGGCAGAGAGCTCCACGTTAGGTCAAAAAGTGACATCAAACTGCTTGCACAGAGTTTTGGGAAGGGTGTGAGGCTCAGGGATTCTGTTGAGTGTTTGCCCAGGTTGGGATGTTCAAACTTGGCAGTACATAAAGCCCAGCTTTTGAATCCTAGGACTTTTTGCACAAGACTTCAGCTCCAGGGACCACGACCTGCCTGGGGGGGGGGCTGCTCCTTGTCCCTGGGGGGAGCATCGTCACGCTGCAGAGTTAGTTGCTCCTAGGACCCCTCATCTAGAACCTGCTGCCTACCCATCGTTTCAGGTACCCCCTTTAACATCAGAGCACAAACTGCACGGTGCAAGGGGCACAAGAAAACAAGGGCTGGCACAGGTTTCCGACTGGTATTCCCACCCCTTCAACAAGCCCAGAATGGGATCCAACATGCAGGCTCTTTCTCCTGTATTTTGTCCTAAATCAGGACCCGTACCTGCGCAGAAAGCTCTCTTGCTATTAGCATGCTGCAATGGGACACCCCATTAGAACAGGCCAAATGCAGCCTGCAGCCCCAATAGTGAGGCACCGTCAAAGGGGGTAGAACATCCTGTGATCAATTCATAAATACATATGCACTCAGTAGCCAAAGTTTTTTTTCAGGAGCCCTCCACCGGCCTTCCAGAATACCGTAAGCCTACTGCGGACTCCACCTCAGGTTTCTCCCTCCCACCACCCCACACGTCCTCTTCTGCACCTCACTCTTGCAGAGTCACCCACCCCTGCTTTCTCCTGTTGCCTCTCTTTCCAATCGTTGTCTTGAGTCTTCTTTCTAACTTTCTGCCTTCCTCTTTCATGCTCTGGTTAAAGTATGATGATAAAAATGAATCCTAATTCACAAAAAGCACTGAGTACATCCACTGCAACTTCCATAGAGCAAAGAACTCTTCAAAATCATCAAAGAATTGTGCAACCCTTCAGCTGCAACAAACAACATTACCCCTTCACTGGAACACTGAGACAAACTTGCAAACTTGTTCCTCAACAAGATTGCCAACATCTACAGAAACTTCAAACCCCAGCCCAAGGCCATCGCCTTTTTCAACCAAGACAATGACCCCGCTGCCACCACAAACATCTGAGTAACAGAATGTAGCCAGCTCACCCTACAGGACATGGTCTCCATCATGAACTCGGTCCACCCAAGGGCTCCAACCAACCCATGGCCTCGCCACATCTTCAGCCTAAGCAAAGCCAGAATTAGCCACGTGCTCAACACCTCGATTGCAACAGCCACCTTCCCCGAGGACTGGAAATATGCAGAAATCAACACCTTACTGCAGAAACCATCAGCAGAGCCCAGCAACTACTGATCGATCTCCCTGCTCTCATTCCCTACCAAAGTATTAGAAAAAGCCATCAACCAACAACTCTCCTTATATATGGAACAGAACCTCCTACTTGACTCATCCCAATCTGGATTCTGCAGCATCCACTGAACCGAACAGCCCTCATCGCAGCTCCAGATGAAATCCGAGCCCTACTCGACTGAGAAGAGACCGAAGCTCCGATCCTCCTAGTCCTCTCTGCAGCCTACGATACGGTCTCCCACCAATCACTCATCATAGAGCTGCACAACAAAGGCATCCAAGGAGCCACCCTCAGACGGATTGCCTCTTTCCTCACTGGAAGAACGTCAAAAGTCTGCCTTCCTCCTTTCACCTCTGAACCCATCTGTGGAGTACTCCAAGGATCATCGCTCAGCCCCACCCTCTTCAACCCTTATGACACCAATGGCCAGCATAGCAAAAACTCAGGACTCAACATCATATCCTATGCCGCCGACACAAATCATCCTCTCCGAAGACAACACAAGTACCAAGACCAATTTCCACAATTGCATGTCAGATGTCACTAACTTGATGAAGGAAAACTGCCTCACCCAGGCCCTCATCTCCAGCTGACCAGACTACAACAACACTCTACACAGGGATAGCAGCTCATCTCCTCTGATGATTATAGACCATTTGGAACGCTGCAACCAGACTTGTCTGAATCCCCCTAGACGAACCCACATCCCCCCTATCTCACGGAACTCCACTGGCTCCCTGTACAGAAAATATGCCAGTTCAAGCTTATGACCCATGCATAGAAGGCCCTACTCAACTCCGGTCCTGCCTACTTGAACCACTGTCTGAACTTCCATCAGCCTACCAGAAACCTCCACTCTGCATCCCCTCTCTAACCCTCCCAACCCGCATCTGACATATTAGATGTGTAAATCACTCCTCCTCCTACCTAGCAGAGAAGACATGAAACGAGCTACCCTTTCATCTACGGACCGCTCCATCTTTTCCAGAGTTGGCTTTTCGGCTCATCAACTGGACACTGTCAGTGCTTGAATACCGTCGAAGGTGACAAGTAGCGCTCTACAAATCTACTGACTGATTGCTTAGACAAGGAAAGAGCAGCATGCCACTGGCAAGCCGACAAGAAGTCAATCTGCCAGCAATCAAACACACCCCAATAATCTTCCTACTCGCATATGTTTAATAGTTTATTTTGTAAACATCTGTTATCAGCCAGTTGTGTACCACCACTTGTGCATTTGTTTCATTTAACTATTTTTATGAATCCTTCGCCATTTGAAAAGAAGTCTATCACAGCTGCTGCACCTAGGCTTTTAATTCGGCTTTTGACGTGTAATCAAAGTGTGTCAGTCTGGCCAAATTATGTTATCTCCTTAGTCTTTAAATTGTAAACGTGTTTAATGCAAGTAGGTAAAAACCAAAGCCTGTATTCCTCTTTGTATGCGTGCTGCACTACGGGAAGAAATACAAATATTTTACTTGTTATTCCGGTCTCGGGTAGGCTCAACATTTTGGACCAAACCCAGGTCTATAGACTTTAGTAAAGCTGAGTTTACTTCAAAATACATGGGTTGATACAAAGGAACTCCCATCTTCTACGTGTATGCCTCGCTGCCAGCTCTGAGCTGCTCAGCTCTTTTTTTTTATTTTTAAACAAATTCACGTAAATCAGGCTTTGTGTGGGCTTGTAAATACCAACATAGATTTTGTGTGAGGCTTCGCCAAAAAAGATGATTCGTCCCTGACAACAAAATCCTAGTGCACCTGGTGCCAACTTGACAGTGAAGTGTCTAGGACTGTCCCAATCACAAATTCCCACTACTCTTTTCCAATAAGAAACTGGATTCTGTGACCAGATTAAAAAAATAGTTTAAAAATACCTTGTTGTTTATGGAAAAGGAGTGCCCGAACAGCAAAATTGTATTTTGCCTGTGGCTCTTGAAATTATTGAGCTGGATCTGGTTCTGTTCCAGGGATTTTACTGTCATAGGCCAAGACCTAAAAAGCAGGTACATAAAAGTAATGCAATGCACTGCTTGCAATTCTTTGTTAAACCAAATTGGTAATGTCATTGATTTCATCCACTCAATATCATAGTTAAAAAAAAAAACAATCGATCATGCTTTTACACGTATTTCTTTAAATATTGTTTTGAAAGAAATGAATTATTGATGAAACTTGTACAAAGTAAACTATTATTTGGCTGCACTCAAATTACAGGAGAAGCCTCGTAAGGGCCCGACCTTCTCAAGTATAAACTTCAGCAATATCGGCCTCACTGTTTCCCTCTAAAAGCCACAAATGCTCCCGAGTGTGTAGAAAAAATCGACCTGATGCACAGAGTTTTCTTGCGAGGATGGACATTTGCTCCGAGTTGCCCAGGTTCGAGTGAAAATACAGCAAAAGATGAAACGACATACTAGGTAAAGATCATACATACATCATAATTCACCACAGTGAGAACCTGTATTAGTCAGTCATTGGTTACAGTGCTTAATTTGTAAATAAAAACATACCGGTGCCCAAAGCCCGCCTCTTAAACATGCAGCTGCTGCAATTAATTGTGAGAACACTGAATACTGAGGCAGCGTAATCCTGAAGCTATCTCGTGACCCTTTAATCCATTTTCAGCCACTCCCTGCCCCTTCAGCTCACTCTTGCAGCTTTCTCCTTTGTGAGTGCCTTATTCATTTTTCTCTTCCTCCGTCTTTCCCATATGCGTCTTTTGCTCGCAGTAAATGCTTGAGACAGAAAAATAAGTGCCGGCCCTCAAAAAATAAGTGCCTGTGCCCTGCACCGAAAACAACAAGCACAAATTAAGCACTGATTGGTTAGACCAATAAGTGTCAAAAAGACCTTTATTTCTTAGTGCTTGTATCAAGGGTGGTGATCTTTGCTTGCTCACAGACACTGGGTTCGTTTATGGTTACACATTTCCTAAACAAAGACACTAAATATATGACTCAAAATTGTGCAAACATAAATTACAACATAAAACACATTAAATTATATCCCCTCTCCTCATTCCGGTCATTCATGGATGCATTGCTAATATATACAACAGTCCATTTAGGAGGTAGTCATAGGATGGCAACATATTGGGCAGCAACCATGCCTCTAATTATCATTGTATGCGTCCACAAGATGAATCGTGAAGTCTGAGATAGCCTGACTCCTCCAAAACACAGATGTTTATGCGTTTCAGCCCTTTACTCGTCTGGGCTTCCTCATGACTTAAGGAAAGGTGAAATATCCCTTTTAAATGGGTACAATAGCATTACGCTTAGAAAAAGTGCCTCCAATTGATCGGCCACTTACTTATGTGCTTGTGAAAGTTCCCGGTCTATTCTTACAAAAAAGGGGTGAACACATAACCATCGATTTATCTTGTGCATCAGTGACCTCGAAAAATGAAAAGTTCTGACTTTGAAAGATTTTGAAAGATAAAAGGTCTGACTTTCCCAAGATGAACAAAGAATCCTAGAAGTACTCATAGTAATCTATGTTGGTTGTAGATTTCCATTAGTATGCACATTCTTAAATACAGGCACAGAGATTTCCACAAGGCTGGAAATTAGTTCTGCAAATTTGAACCAAATGTACATTCATGCATTTAAGGCACCTTTAGAAGGAGGTGTGACTTACTCTGGTTGTGCAACTAACATATTTGTGATTTCTAAGAGTAATCGAGGATTACTCCAAGAGTAAGTCCTACCAAATATATTTGTGAATTGGGCCCTCAGTTTATTCGTTTCTGCACTGTGGGGAGAGGGCTCAGCTGCCTTACGCTCTTATTACACATGGGGGTGTAAGAATCAGGCCTTGGCATGGAAGAGGATGAAAGTGTCCGAGACTAGACGGGGTTTGATCGTGAATTACTAAAAGGTAGGGGCACAGCACGTGGGATTACCATGCCTTGTAAAACAGACCCCAGGTAATCAACTACATTGCTTTGATTTGTACCACGTCTGTTGACATATTTTCTCGCTCTCTTGTATTGTATTGTAATAGTATTTATTTCTTGCTCACTTTCTGTCTCCCTCTCTGTTTACCTCTCCAGCCCTGCCAAGTTTGTCAATTACTTGATGTGGTGATCCAGATCAAGTTTTCTCTTTGAATCCTGGGACTTGTAGTCTTGTTTGATCTATTATAAAACCAGGACAGTGTCAGAATTCAATGGAAAATCCGGACTGGAGCAGCACATCAGGCATGGACCTGGGAAACTTGGCAGCAATGACTCTCGCTGATCTTGAACTCCTGAGTCAGAGGAAAGGAGTGCTGGTGTTGTTAGGCACAAACTATCTCATTCCCCGATGTACTTCTGGGTGCACTGAGACTCCTGGAGTAGAAGTCCCCCTCCCACCCCCTTGGGATGCTGAAAGTCTACATATTGGTGAACAGGGTGGTACCTGGGCGCTCCTCTCCAGACCTGGGAGCTTGCTGTCACGCACAACTGAATGCATTACCATGTGCTTATGGCCCCTGACAAAAATGTCAGAAGCGCCCAGAGGGCCCCGTATTATATTTTGGCCCCGGCCGTGCAAAAACATCGGACATGATAGTGTGTCTGCTGGGTGAACTTTATAAACTGGGAAAAAACGACTGATAGACCAACCTAACTGAGGGCGGTCGCTTCCCGAAGGGAGAATGGACGGAGAGCTGGAGCAGAGGGAGAGAGCTGACTGAGGGAGTACTTCAGTTTTAGGAGATTCTAAGCAAGCTCTTTGTGCATAGTTCATACGTTGTTAACGGCTGCCAGTGGGGGTCCTTCGGGTTTGTAAGGTCAGGGTTCCCAGATTTTGTGGAGCAAAAACTGGGACTGGTCAGACATAAAAGACGGACTAAAGTTTTTAGTCTCACTTGTATATCTGGCCTGTCCCGTTTTATTTTTTCTGCGTAGCCTTATAAATGGGCGTCTATACGTGTGTGTGTGTGTATATATATATATATATATATATAATGTGTGTGTGTACCCTGCGTGCCCCCAACCTGTCCCTCTTCCCCCATTCTCTCCCTCACTCTGTTTATTTGCTGGGAGTAGACAGCGGACTGTGTTGCCTGACAGAAAAGATACATTTCTATTATTTCAGAATTTGTAAGTGCCTGTGAAAGGAGATCATACCTTTTACATATGCTTTCCTAGATGATCTGGTCTTTGTCACAAAAACTGGGACATTTATTTTAAATTAAGAAGAGTGTTAGGACACTGGGCCAGTCCTTGGAAAAGCGGGACTTCTGCAGCAGCGGCTTCTCCGCTATGGTGAGGAGCGTTGCCACCGCCAGCACCAGCTGCAAAACTTTAAAAATAAAACGATAATAAATTATATCTCCAACCCAGCACTCTGCTGCCGTGTTGGAGAGAGCAGGTACAGGCTCCCAGCCTGGGAGCACAAAGCCAGGGAGCTCAGGCCAATCCTATTGCTGCTTTCATGCTGCCAGCAGCATGAGAGCAGCGTCAGGATTGGCCGCAGGGCAGGCTGGGAGCCTGTGCCTGCCTGCAGTACAGTGGAGAGCTAAGAGCAGCGGTGTCAAGGTAAGCTTATTTTACATCATTTTTTGTTTGTTTTTTTGTTCCCCGCCACTTTGTCCAGGAAGAATTCCCTAATGTTGTTGAGTACCTTCATCCAGTGGCCCTCATTCTGAAAGATCTGTGTGAAGTCTGAGCAAGGGTGTAGTACTGATGCACAACATCCACTAAGAAGGGACTTTCGCCTCCAGCTTGGAGACTTGGCGAGGCATGCGTAGTTTGAACAGTGCAGAGAAGCTGAGTGGTGTTCATCCATTGCAAGGTCTGTTGAAGGCAGCAGCACCAAGAGTAGCAACATGAATATTGCAGGGCGCAAGGCTTGTAGCAGTGCAGTGGATGATGGACTGTTTTAAGGAGTTGCTGGTCTGATACTTTCAGTTCAAATCATCGTCTATCCTACAGTACAAAGACTTGCGAACAAGAATAATTGCTGTCACTGCAAGTATGCAAGAAGGTACCCACCTTGAGGTGCCAACTGAAGAGGAGATCCCATCCACTCAATGACCCCCTTACTGTACACTCTGGTCATTGAGCCCCTAGACATGGCGGTGAGAGACTCCACCTGAAGAATAGCCTGGACACATATAGGGTCTCTCACACCTAATTTCTTTCTGCGCTGGGGTCTCCATGCACTATGTTTATTACCGAGTGGACTTACCATCGCCGGTAGAACTCCTGGACAAATATGGGCAGGTCTCCCATCCTTTGCAGCTAGGTTTGTGCTCTGTCGATACTGACGCACACACACATATGGACCACAGGCTTACTTTGTTAAGCCGATAGATAATATATGCAAAGCAGACAATTATCAGGAGCAGGGACTTAAAATAGTGAAGGATTGCTTGAGTTAATCTGACTCAACGAGGTCAAGTTATGACTAGCGAGACAGATGAGGGCCAAGGTCATACACGCTAAAACTGTGATGCACAGCATAGCTCCAGGATGCACGAGGAATAACAGGATATCTAAACAGGTAGATTTATGTACAATGTACCTGAATGGGAACCATTTCCATATCAACGGATATCCTGAAACTATTGAACCACCCAGCCCTCCTAGGTCTACCGTGGCAACTCATAAATTAATGTGAAAGAATAAATTAGAGTGATATCATTGTTTACAATTTAAAGTTGGACCCAGGGGAACAGAGGTCTGTCCTGGTAATCTTTAGAACACAGCATCGTTTGTTGACCTATCAGGATCGTCCCATATTGTGTAATTTCTGACTCAGCCTTTCGAGTAGTCCCACTAGGCCCTAGGTCTGGCTAGACTCACATCTGCTCAGTGCTAGGATACCTTCCTGGGTGATAGTGCAGTTTATAATTAACATAACATAACATATTCATGTTATGGAGTATTTGTCGCTGCAACATCTCCCCAGCTAATAGAGAAAATACACCATTGGTAATTTCACCCTCTTACAAAACAAATATAGCAATTTAAAAATAAAATAGATGCTGTGCTTTCATTGTGGCTGTAGTTGAAGGGGTGGGTACCATCACTCATGTTTAACATCCTGGACTTCTTACCATCAGACTATTGCCCAGAGCAAGAGAGAAAGGAGGATAAGGGAAGAAGGGGGAAGAGAAAGATGGGGAAACAGTGACAAAAGGAGACAGCACGGATCAAAAGAACCTGCAGGAGTGACATAAACAGACAGTGAGTGGATGGAGGAAGAAAGAGGCACGGGACTGAGTCATGATTAGGCATCCTTGGTTCTCCACCTTGGTCTGCCACAAGGAAGAAGTTCCCTTTGATTAAAGATGCTGCTGGATGCCACCTGGGGCTGCAGGTGATGTTATGTTCAGGTGTCTCTCTGTACAAAAGTAGATGCCACAAGCAAGGCGGGAATGCATAGTGTGTCATCAGAAGCCTCCAGGAGCCAATATTCTGATTTTGTGCCATCCAGGAGTGATGGAAGCTCTTTGTATTAGTTAGGGAGCTGGGACCAGTAATGACAAAGCGGCCAGGCTCTCATTTCTGAACACCCATGCCCATTTATCTCTGTTTCCATATACTAACAATCGCATCTTCTTGACTAAAGGAAACAGCACAGTGATGCAAGAAAAAGATAATGTATATGAATGTCTGCTGTCTAGAGCATGAGCACGTGGTTCTTCAGGATACCTCACATCAGACCTGGACGTCTGCCTCAAAAGGGCTGGTGGCAAATCAACGGAGAAGGAACAAGCACTGGTAATGCCAACAGGCGTGGCTTACGTTCATAGCCCCTCTTCAGTTAATGGTGAGTTGAGGCACTCAGTTACTCAACGTACATGCACTCTATAACTCATTCTTGCAGTCACGCATCCATTCATCCACCCACTGACTACAAATTCATGCACTCATGAAGCCACAAAAACACGAGCTTAACAATCAAATGCAATGTAAATTAAAAAGATACAAGTAGAACATTTTTAGAATGGTTTGTATGTATAGGATTATTACTTTATACCCTAAGGAGGGGGGTTTCTGGTAGCAGGGAACAAGGCTAGTTTGACCTTATATCACCCAGGCAATTTCCTGGAAGGATAGAGGCTGGTTTCAGCCTCATACAGAGTAGTGGTTGCCTGTTTGTCATTACAATATTTAAACTTCGTCGTTAGGCTCATCCTCTTATGATTCATTTACGGGGAACAAGCTTAGAAACAACATGAATTTGAAGTGCATCTGGCTGTATGCGACAGGGATCATCTAAGCTTGCAGGCTGGTTATAGCTCCTGAGGGTGTCAAGGTTGCCCGACCTGGCAATCGGCACTGCACCAGAGTGACTCAGTGGAACTCAAGACTGGTCCTGTAAGATGGGGTTTACTTACCTCCTAAGGTGGTGCTTGGCACAGCATGCTGCTCAGTTCATGTGCAATGCCTCCGTGGGAACATGTGTAGACATTTAAAAACCCTCTGCTTCATTCAAATATGCCCTTCTGCCCTCCACCAAATGCACAGAAAGCCTCGATCCTGAGTGGCTCATTCATCACAGCCACTTACCCAGATGCCTGAAAACAACCCACAGTACTTACCCTCCTCAAGAACCCTGCAGCAGACCCGAAGACAGGAGTCAACTACCAGCCTATCTCCCTGCTAACCTACCTGGAAAAAGTCATAGAAAGGAGCATAAACAACCACCTCAACGACAATCACCTCCTCAACACCACTCAATCTAGATTCAATCCCAATCACAGTACAGACACTGCCCTCATCGCGCCTTGGATAACATCCGGATCATCATGGACAGAGATGACACCACGACCCTTTTCCTACTGGACTTTTCTGCAGTTTTTGACATAGTTTCCCACCCTATCCTTATGAAATGACTTCACAAAGCCGACATCCAAAGACATGCACTTTGGTAAATTTGCTCCTTCCTGATAGGCCAGTTTGTGAGTCTGGGCCCATTCACCTCAGACGGCATCAACTTCTGCAGATTTCCACAAGGACCCTCACTCAGTCCCACTCTGTTCAACGCAGACATGACTTCATGACATCATTTGCGTCCATGAAATTAACATCATATCCTACGCTGACTACACCCAACTCATACTCTCCCTCTTTAACAAGACGTCAAGCACCCAGTCTAATTTCTTATGCTTGACCAAAGTTGCCAGATGGATGAAAACCCAGTGCCTCAAGCTCAACAAGGACAAGGCAGTAGTAGTAATCTTTGGCAAAGACACCTCTGGGACTTCGCCTGCTGATCATAGACCCACACCCCTTGTGGCAACCCACGCAAAGAACCGTGGAATAGTAACTAACAACCAACCCAGCATCAGTGGTCAATTGAATACAGTTACATCGCCTGCTTCCACGCACTCAAGATGCTCAAGATGATTTTCAAATGGCTCCTCACCAACACTCGCAGAACCATCACCCAATCCCTCATCACTTGCAAGCTGGACAATGGAACAAACACTTAATTGACCAGAAAACTTCAGATCATACAGAATAAAGTGTCCAGCCTCATCCCGACCTTCACCCCTGCACAAACATCATGCCAAACCTCAAAGAGCTCTACTGGCTCCCAACTGACACATAAGCTCCCTTCAAACTTCTCACACACACATACAAAGATTTACACAAAATTGGCCACACAAAACAACCACATAAACTTCCAAAAAATCTACCAGACACCAAAACTCATCTGGACTCCTACTCGCACACACCCCAGCACATGCAGAACCAGATCCGGTAGTCGTGCCTTCTACCTTGCTCCTAAAGCCTGGAACGTCCTGCCCCTGCACATAACAGCCTCCTAGCTTTTTAATTCTGCAAAAATTGGGGGACATGGCTTCTTACCTAAACCCAACACTTGATTGGCCCATACAGCTCCTGTTTCACCACCACCCTCCTGGCTGTGCACTATTAAAATATACATAACACTAGGCACTTTTGTTATGCAGGCCGGATGTAATGTGTGCTGTATTGAAAAATGTTGCCAGGGCTGCTTTGGGTTCCTAATCTGACCTGGGCAGAGGTTTCTAAATGCCAAAATGCAGAGTAGTAGCCTCTAAACCCTCTGCTTTTGAAGGCTAAAAACCTCTGTGGCAGCATTGAACAAAACACAGCAGACAGCTAATGTATTATTGGCTGTAGCCTGCCGAGGTGGCCTTTCTGGGTGGGACATCTGGATAGAAGGACTCAGTGGACTAGTGAACTTTGCATTGGGGGTTTGATTAAAAAAATTCATGGAAATAATCAAGTTAGTATGTTAAATGTATGTGTCAAATATACAAATGATATATATTGCACAAACGAGAAAAAGAAGCTTAACCCCACCAATGCTTTGCACATGTGCCATCATTAATGTAATCTCACAGGACGTAATGAATGAGATGGCTGTTGAAGTCGCTGTACACGACTGAGTTGGAAACTTCAGAAACTGCACGAAAAATCACCCCGGTCTATCGAAAAGGGTTTGATGTCATACTAAAGAAAGATTGTTCTCGACACAATTGCCACATAACAAGAACAGCAATACCAACATACCTAATATGACATCAAGGAGGCCCACACTGTCATATTTCCTGCAGAAGGTGCTGCACGTAGGTGTGAATATTCAAGTTTTGCATAAAAGATATGATAAGATAAGAGGAGATTACAGCAGTGGCAACTCTAGAAGTTCATTTTAGAGGGGTGGCACAAATTGGGCAGCAAATAAAATTGATAGGGCCACCTACAAAAGTGTATGTATGTATGTACGTATGTATGTGTATATATATATATATATATATATATATATATATATCTGTGTGTTTGTGTGTGTATATGTATATTACATTATTGAAAAGAGGTAAAATTATGTTATGGTTAGGTTTTGCAATGAGACGAGTGAATGTTTATAAAAAAAAAATATATAAAAAAAAAAATGAAATACACCAGTTATAGTTTACTCAACTAACTATAACTTGTGCCCCCATCATGCACTGCTTAAGACCTCAGATATTACATCGCTCATGACATGTTAAATTATATCATTGTTGACATCACTTATAATATTTAAATAACAACAGTGATGACATTGCTAATGAGATTCCTAAACAATTCTCACTAGGTTTTCCAAAGACAGCAGTAATATAACTACCTAAATTGTTGGGTGGCTCTTCAGCCATGTTATGCACCAAACCCTTGAAGATCACCCAACCCCTGATGTGCACAGTCCTTTGGCCAAGCACTGCGCCCAACCCATCGTGTATAGCCAACCCGCATGCCAGCATATATGCCCAAACCCTGCTGCACACGTCTTGTGCCTATGTGCTTAGGCACAGGGCCTGGCCTTTGGGCAAGCACTGCAGCCAACCCTGCATACGCTTATACCCTTGGCTGTGTGCTGAATGGGTTATTTTCGGCAGGTCTTTTACCCATCCCTCAGAAAACGCCCAACCCGCATTTGCGTCCCATTTTTTAAAAAAGTTGTCATAAGTTATGTGATATGAGAGGTCACAAGCACTGCATGATGGGGGTCCAAGTTATAGTCGGTTGACCTAACTAAAATATAGCTCATGTATTTCAGTGGTTTGAAAGGTTTTTTAACATTAACTCAGGTCTCATTCCAACACCTAACTATAACATCACTTTACCTTTAATTTTTTCAGTGAATTTCTGTGTTTTCTAACTTAAGATTTAAGTATTAACCTAACTATAATGTCACTTTGACCTTTGTTTTTTCAGTGAAATTCAGTTTTGTTTATCTTATTCTAAATTGGACAAATGGCCAACCCTTCACAAGCAGCCAACCCCCATCTGCCCCCCACCCTCTGCACACTGGCATTGGCGAATGCCAGGCTCTGAGTCTAACCCCGGCATACAGCCAACCCCCTCTATGCATGTCATTTGGCCAAGCGTGTCCAACCTGCATTGTCTTCTCAATTTACTCCCTGGTACTCGTGCATTACCTGCCAGCAAGCATCCTCCACGTGGTACCATGCAATCTTATTTAAAAAAAATAAAATAAAAATGTAATTTGTGCTATGCCTGGAACCGTGGTAACCCATTGGCTGATGGGAGAATATCCTCCCTCAGCCAAAGGGATTCAAGTATTTCTTTACATTTTCAGTACTGTACGAGCTGTGCACAAGTCCCGCAGTACACAACAGTGCAGATATCGCAGACTTTTCTAAGAGATTAGCCCCTTCATGACCACCCAAATGACCCTTTTAAAGACAGATTTTGCAAAAACTACTACATGGATTCAAACCAAATACTTGAAAGCATGCTTTCTGAGAAATGTTCTAACTTTCTGCCATAGGATGCCTGGAAACTTGAGACTGGTTGAGCTGTCCAATCCCAGTACTGCCTATGTTTGTGGATTCCAAAATGTAGTGTTTGCACCCGTTCAAAGAGTACTTCTACTACTTTTAGAGTAAACTGACCTCTATATAAATGGAAGTTCCCAATCCAGAAAGTGAACAACTTAAAACTCTTACTGACAAGAGAAACCAACCCAGACATAGCAAACCCAACTTAGGGTCCCCAAACCCAACTACCAAGCCAAGAATACATTTATTTGGGGAGGGGCCCCTCTAAACACTGCCCTGAATCCATGCCCATGTGAGGAGGACAGGCATGGTGTGGGGGGTTCGGGTGAGGTTCTAACAAGGGTTCATGTCCCGCCGGTGGGCTTCCACCAGAGGGTCCTGCCAGCAGCTTCTCAGCTGCTCCCAACAGAGTCATGAACATCTCCACTATCCAATTAAGTCTTTTTATTTCAATAAGACGAAGCAAAGAGCACAGACATGATTTCAAAGATAACTAGTCTTGACTCTCAAGAGCCAGAGGGGGGCAAGCTGAGAATGATGCTGTGGGTGATGAGCATGGACATGGGCAGCTCCCAGACATGTGAACGTGGAAGGATGAGGGACTGAATGAGAAGAAAACTGATGCGCATGCAGCATCAGCATCAAGTGGTGGGGGCATCAGGGGGCATTAGAGAGAAGGCCAAGGATGGATTCTCTATAGAAGGCCCCCCCCAGGATCTTGGACATCTCTACACTTACCTGGCAGTAATAGTGTACCAAGCTGGACCCGGAATCCGGACGGATTGTAAAGGTAGCCACTGAGTAAATGTTTTCATTTCAAATTCACTGAATATAAATCCTCAAAGTCCGCCATTGGTCTGGCCCTCCTGAACTTACCGTGGACACCTCTGCACTTACACATGAGCCTACCAGACTCACAGAGATTGCACTTATGTAGCACTTTGTCTTGGCTTCGTAAATGAACAAAACTGCGTTTTTCTTTAGTCTTACAAAATAAGCAAGAGGGGTCACAGATACGTTATTAACTAATCGAAACTTCAGTTATTTTTCTTTTTGGGCTCCATCTAGTATTTTTATTTTATCTTTTGGACATAATTAAAACAATCCCATTCCCTTCACAATTGATTCTCAGCGACTAACCCCGTTCCTATAGGGGGCACCTGGTGACCCTATAATCGTCACAACTAATGGTCATGTATTCCGTAAGAAAAGCCCCGTAATAATGCCACAGACATTATCATGTGTGATGCAATATGGACTGCCCTGTTTGATGACATCAGTATAGAATTAAGGATGCAAAGCTGTAAACCTGTTCTGGAAAGGCTAAACTGGTTTATGCGAATTACAGTCCAGTCAGACCGGTTTGCTCAGCTCATAGTGAATATAGAGTCATTTCTGATTTGATTAGGTTGGCTCTTAATGCACGTTAAATAAAAGATTTGTAAAGTTGCAGAGGAAACCTTGTTTGCATGTTTCTCATACATTGTTTAATGCTTTATTTAAAGCCCTGATCCATAGAAGTCGGCCAGGGACTTTGGATTGGTAAACAAAATTGGTTTTCTGTCAATTTCCTAATTAACTATATAATGTGTGGATGCTTGCGTATGTGTACATTTCGTACAGCAATATATAGGATAAAATATTCCCGGTTTTAGATTATGGTTCGAGTCTAAATCAAATTGAAGTCAAATCCCTAATGTTCCATGGTATTGTATTGTGTCACCTTGAAGTTACATACAATATCACACAAGTCATAGCGAATGGAATACAGGATGAATTTAGGAACCTTGTTTGAGATGCTACTAGTTAGGCAATAATCATGGTACACAGGTGGGTTGCGGGTCTCACACATTACCCACATTGAAATAAATGTAAGGAATATGGTGCTTAAAGCTATCCGTTTAGGAATTATTCAAGGTCATCAGGGCAAGACTCTGTGCAGAACAGAGATGGCTCTATCAGGGGATCCATAGAGTCAAATTCTGTCTCAAACTTATCCGGAATAGGATGTTACCTACTCACTTAAAGCTCAACCTGACAAGCACTGGATACCTCCGTCCCTGACAGTGCAAAAAGTCACAGGTTCAGGATGCTTTCAGAGCAGCTGTGCAAGTCTTGGCCCTCTCCCCTCTGGATGGTGGGAACACTCTGCTCAATGGCTTTCCACTCCAGAGTGGTACCTTTAAAAGCATCTCCCAAGCAGCAGCACTTCTATAAAAGGGTTTGAAGAAGTTTGGGCACTACACCCCAATTTTGAGGGAACTACACTGGCTGCCCCTCCACAACCATACCATCTTCAGGTTCAACTGCGTAACTTAAAAAGACTTTGGCAATGACACTTCCATACATCTGGACTCTCCAGGAGTCAGGACATTGCTAGCCTAGAGTCGACTAAAAGTAAAATACACAGCAAAAAAATGTTCTCTAGCTACACACCCATAGTGTGCTACAATGTTTCCACTCACGTCAATAAATAATTCTACAACTGGTAATCATGAGTCGATGATATATGCAGGCTGATAAAATGAGGAATAACCTATAGAAACTGATGCGGCAGGGATTTCCTCTTGTCATCCTGGATTGGATTGTTTTTACCGGATTTAAAGCAGGAGCAGCTCGCGTGGCTGGGGGTGGGTGGGGCTGAGGGGTGTGGGGCACGGGAATAAACATAATAATAATAAAATAAAAAAATAAAAAACAACAGAAAAAAACTTACCTCTACTCCCGCGCCATGCACCGCCCCTCTCCTGTCGCTCCTCTCCCGTTGCTGCTGCAGGCACAGGCTCCCAGCCTGCCCTGCACCAATCCTGAGGCTGCTCAAAGCAGCGTCAGGCTTGGCTGGGAGCGCCCAGCCGGGGCGCTCTCAGGCAGACTGGGAGCCTGTGCAAGCTCTCTCAAGCTCAGCAACATAGTTGCTGGGCTGGAGAGATTCTACAGCGCATGTGTGTTTGGCTGGCCCGAGACAGCGGGCCAAACACACATGCGCCCGAGGGGAGTGCACAGAGCACTCCCCTCGGCTCGTCACCCCAATGCCCTGCCCCGTTTACACAGAAAGGATAATAAACAGACGGAGGAGCTACGCCTGATTCAAAGGGCCATATGTACGAACACATTTTCCCATAGACACAGAATGGGCAAAACTGCTTGCTACATCTGGCCTAAGTCCCTGTGTATGCCTATGGTAAACCATGCTGTGCTACTGCACCGTCAATACTTTGTGCGACAATACGGCATCATTTGTGACTCCCGATAGGGCTGGTGAGTGGAAGTACCGGTCCCATCAAAACTTAAAACACACGCATAATGAGGGTCTAACTGCTGGGGGAAAACAGACGCACCAACACTTCATGATATACTACCAGCGGGCTCCTTAATGCACCTGCCTATTAACACCTGTATAGCGCTCTGCAGCACTACTGGTCTCATGGCACAACAATCTCCACTAAAATGCAATAAGTAGAAGATCAGAATGAGGGATATTATGAGGGATCGGTTTTACCACACCAAGATTCTGCTCATTTCCTCTTGATTCAACCGGTTTTCCCTGTGCACATTCACATCCCTGAAGATTATTCCTTAGAGGAATTTGTGTGGGGAAAAAAATCCCTTGACCGTGGTAATTTCGCACAGTTTCGATATGGAAATCAAGCATAAGCACCGTTTGTATCTGCCTTCGGTTTTATAGCTGGGCCTGAATGAGGCCCTTTGTGTTTATCCTCAAAATACTTCCAAACATGTAGGGCGAACAACATTACCAACTTAACACTGGAAATATCTAGAGCCTCTTAATCAAAGGAGAAAGACACCAAAGGCTTACGAGAGGGTGAGGCGCCTTGATGAATATTTGACAACAGGGTCCACCCCCCTCGGAGCTACCATGTTGCCAGAAAAGACGGCCCAACAGGTACAGATGCAGGAGGCGCTCCTTTGACACACGGAAGTAAGTGAATGAGACACTTAGGGTGCATGCCTCAGGGTGCATGTGCATTGTATGATACGGTCCTCACGGAAGCCATGTTGACCCCGATGGGCACATGGAAGATGGCTGAAACGTGTTGACCACACAAAAAGTGCTATAGGAACACCAAAGAAGTCCCTAAGAAATATCCCCCACGTTTTTTATCTTGTCCAAGGTCTCCATTAAATAAATTACCATATTGGGTGGGAGGCCTGGAAACAATTTTAAATCACTAGCACCTCACGCTTTTTAAAAAAACCACTGCTCTGCGGTAGATCTGGCGTTGAAGCACACCTTGAGGGGACCCGGCTCCCAGGGGGGGGACCCCGTGGTGAAGCATGTCACCAACCAGGTTGATGAGTGAGGGTTCCTCCTCTGATTAAGAGACTCTTGACATTTCCTTTGTTAAGTTGGTAATGATGCTCGTCCTATATGTTTGGAAGTTATGAAGGTAGGGAAGACAGACGAACTTCCCCTTCTCTCTCCTCAAATTTGTTTTTGGGAAAACCTCAAACTACGTCATAGCCCCGCCACTCGCGAACCGAGGTCGGTCTTCAAAGTGAGGCTTAAGGGCTCCAAAGAAGGCCTATTAAAAGCATGACGACGTATGTTTATCTTGCTAAGAAGTATTCTTAGAAGGTGCCCTCACTGATTTTGTGGACATTTATACCTAAAATATTAAATAATATAAAGAAAGTTGCTGAGAGTAGACAATTAGTAGGGAATCTAATTAGCCCCCACTCAGCTTCATCTCAGCGTCTGTGGTATCCCGGGGCTCTTGTTTTACCTACATTTTATTACAATCGCTCAGCATTTTTTTTAATTAAAACGGTATAACGGGAAACAGCTCGCGATTGTTCCCCAATTTACAGTACATGTACATTCTGCTGACAAGGCCCGGTGATGGCAAACACGTCAACAATGTTCGGGGCCTGGGGTAACAAACTCACAGCCTCTGTCGCCATCTACTGGTCTTAGCCTCATATAACAGCCTCATCAGGATAACTACAGCCGACTGGACATGTAAATAGTTGTTAACCTATGGAATAATGACCCCCCACCCATCGACGGGCCAGGGTGATGGCTATTGTCGTACATAAGTAATACAGTAGTAATGTTGTCTCACATAAATTTTTTATGACCTCATGGATAATGTTGTTGACTCAGACTTGTGTGTTTTCCTGTTTCTCCTTATATTAAGCGCAGGACTACAAGTTCCAAATTGCAAAGTTAAAAAAATACACAGTGGATGACGCTAGACCCCTGAAGTGGGACAGCTTGAGACTGAGACATCAAATCTGGAAGATCCCGGGCTATACATAATAAAAAGTGCGCCCCCTACAAACAGACACTCATAAGCAGCACGCGCACATGCCAAAGGGGATGTTCCAGCATTCATACGGGGCTTCTCCCAAGCAAATAAGGTCAAGCCCATAGTCTGCTATTCAAGAAGCATGCTCTAGGGCAGTGGTTCCCAACCTTTTGACTTCTGTGGACCATCACTTTATCAGTACTGGAACCCGGGGGACCCCCCAATGAATCATTATGGGAATCTGAGGATCCCCCATTGAGTCATTACTGAAAGCTGGGGACCAAATCTGTTAATATAAAATTTTCTAAGCAGCCGCAAACCTCCCGGGGTCCCTGGACCACAGGTTGGCAACCACAGCTCTAGGGGAATCAGGCCCCTAGTGGGATGCAGTAAATATTCTCTACCTCGTGGTGATGGGCACAGGGTTTGAGCTGAGCTGTGTCCCCTACGGAAGAGTAAACGAAGGTACATTTGTGTAGTTAGGGGTCGCACCCCTCTAGTGTATGTCTTTCACTCTGCAAGAGCCAGCGAGGTTCTCAGCATACCCTCATAAAACAGCTTACTTTCAGTTAAAACATGCTTGAATTTAATAGGAAAACGTAAACTACAAATCCCATCATGCTTAGTGCTGTTGGATGAACACCCAGGAGTAGCTGAAAGTTGCTCTTATAGTAAGGGAAAAGGAACAGCTGTGGAGTTGAACTACCTCTGGCTGTAAACTACTTCCTCCCTGGTAGGCCATCGTTGGCGTTACCAGATGACTCCGTGCCACCGAGGACACCATATGCCATATCTGCGCTTTCATTTAACAAACCAATTTACTCTTGGAGTTATAGTCTTTGTTCACTAAGAAAACTTTAAAAATAACTAATATTACCGTATCACAAGTATCATAAATTAAAGCCCAGGGCTGAAACATGATGTTCTGGGGACAGGAATTTATGTGGTAGTCCAAGCCAGCATATGCATTTAGTAGGCCCCAATTTATGGCCACTGCTTCAGAGACTTCTTGTCCAGGAAACACCAGGGAAATTCTAACACATCTCAGCGGTGCCTGCTTTTCAGTGCCCAGGGAATCCTTTCGGGGAAAAAATGGGGACAATTAGTGAACAGTTCATCTGGGCCTCTCTGTCGGCTCTCCCGTGTGCCTGGCTTTAATGTGCTAACTACATGCATTAGCACGTTAAACGCCAACCTACTGGATTTGCAAATTCTTGTCGGTTATGTTCGGCTACCTTTGCTTTTCATGCACTTGGAGGAGAATGAGTCTGAAACTAGCCGAATACTGACCTGACCTCTTGTTAGCTTGAAGGTGATGTGAATCACTGCCTTGGTGTGTTGCATTTGTGGTGAGTCGCAATGTTGGCTCTATACTTCCTTCTGTGGTGGCAGGTCAATTCATGAATGGTGGCCTGTAACCTACTTGACAACATGTGTCTTTAAGGCTTTCTTGAAGGACCTGAAAGTTGGAGATGCCCCTCAAGCAAGGAATCAGTGTGTTCCAGAGCTGAGGTCCCAGGTGGTTTATCGAGTTCCCGCCATTTCCCTTCGCGGATTCTGCATTTGGATTCAGCAGCATTTGGATCCAGCTTGGAGAACTATGGCTGCATTTAAGGTATGTTTTTAAGAATGGGTTTGACAGCGCAGCTGTCTCAACACAGCTATTGTTTGCAGAATACATACAAGGGGCTTGGGGCCACCACTCTCAACCGTAGGCTTTTTTGACCAGCCTCTTACAACCACTGGCTTAAGACTTTGTCAATCTCATGGGAGTATATTAGTCTCACCTAATCCTAAAACAGTTTGGATATATCCTTCCGCCACGAGTGGATACATTCCAATTCTTTAGGGACTATTTTACTGTTCCTCATTGCTAACGCATGCACAAATGCCCACGTATGCATGCCTGTCTTTTCACGCGTAAATATATTAAACCCAGACCTGCTGGGCGAGCCAATGTTTTTGGAGTTGAGGTTGCGGTTTTTACTTCTTTCAGAATATATTTTTACACTCTTTACAACAAAATGGCTAGTGAGGGGAGTTTATTTTCAGGTCCAATGTTCTCACCGCGTTTCTAAATATCAGAGATATTGCTGAGTAAATAAATGGTACCAGCCCATCCTCTGCAATGCCTGGTGACCACCAATGTTCTGCCTGCGCAGGCCATTAAAACCTAGCCTTGGCCAATTAATTATCGTATTTGTCTTCACAGGGGGACATTTACCACCAGCGTGAAATTAATTTCAAGCCTACGAAATGTCTGAAACCTAATTTGGATGATAGAAGAGGCACTTTTGTGTGTTCTTACAAAGTGGCAATGTCAAAAAGTATACTTCATAATATTTCCACAGATGGTCCAAGTCAGGTCTTCACCTGATGCCTCTATTGTTAAGAACTGCTCTCATCGAAACAGCTAATTTGATTAAGTGCTCCCCACTAACATTTGCTATGATCAATGGGCTACAATGACTTTGAATCTCAGCTTTTAATTCTTCCAAGTTTTGTAAACTGAGTACCAGCAAAACTGGGTATGAATAACACAAGTTAGTTAAGAGTGCTTAGAAATGGCAGAAGGGTGGTATTAAGCTTTATGCAAAACACATTGTCATTATAAATCATTTTATCAGAGGCACACAACCAGCACATGAGAGTCATCAATTGCAATATTGATGACATGAGATCAATGTCCTTTCTTTTCGGGATTCGACCCCGGAATCATGAATGATAGATTAAAGATTCTCAGTGCTCTAACAAAGGTAGTGGTCCTGGTGAACAATGACATAGCCCCATTTTGCAGCACTGAAGGCACCAGGAAGAGGTGCACACTGGGTAAAAGTAACACACCACGCTGGTGGTGGAGATTGGAAGTAAGGGGGTCCTCTTAAGAACCTAATAGCTGGGATACCTGTGAGGCTTTTGGAGTGAATGGGGCAAGTGTGGGCTACAGAAGGAAAATATTAATTAACTGTAACCCTCAGCTTGTTGTCATTTGACATGCTATGCACCCTCCTGCCATCTAGTGTTGGGTCTGAAATATTACAGTTTGTGTTTGAAGCACAATCGCATTCTCTAAAGCCCAAATGGGAGGCCCTTTCATAAAGGATGAGGATATATGTAGAACTCCCTGACAGCAAGCTGTTCCTATGGGATATTGCCAACCCAGATGTTTTTGCACATCTTTGGACAAAAATGTACCACGTGGAGCAGAGCACATTCCAGACCTGTGGTACAAAGCTGTACTTCACTGATGAGGCTCAACAAGGTCAAAACTCCTTGGGTGATGTAAGCAAATGTTATCGGCACCTAGAGGCCCGTAAGTGGACGAGGAGCGCTGTGGAAGTACTCACAATCAGCCAATCAGAGCATGGGTGTATTCAGTAAAGGGTTTTTTCCATTCCAGGTGTCTTGGAGATGTTTTCTGGGGCACTCCAACTGCTAACAGACTATCCCAGCACAAGAGACCGCACTGTTTGCAATGGGTCTCCCCGATAGTTTATAATCACAACGCTGAAAGTCACTGGGGAGTTTTGTGACCGAGCACAGAACACGGCTGAAACCTGACTTCCATTTCATGCTCACAAAACTCTGAGGCGACATGTGAAACGACTTTAGGTACGAAAGGGGCACTTTATTTCTTATAATACGTAGCCACATAATCACCCTCCCCCTGGCCTCTTTTTAAATCGGGGCTGACTCGCTCCTTCAGAAATTAAAGGGGTGTTTCTGCTGCAACTATGCACTATAAACTATGAAATCCGTACCCAAAAAAACCGAAGAAGAAAAACATACACTTTCTAAACATTTAATTTAAAAAGTTCATTTTAAATGATTATCATGGTGTTTGGTGGTGTAAAGGGTGTAGAAAGATGCAGATGCGCCCCTCCTTGCTTTAGATGAACCCCAGCAGTGCAGTGAGGGCAGCCTGCCCTCAGCAGTCACTTTAGATTTACATGGAACTAAAGTTCCGAATAAAAGGCTCTAAAAACCTAATAATCTCATGTATTGTTCTAGGGTGACCTGCCTTTCACGCTCTATGCTGGCTCTTGCAGATGGCACTGTTACATCACAACTCTAGTGTAATAATTTACCGGTGAATAGTAATTACACGATTACACTGTAATATGAACATTAGATCTTGTTCGACCACAGATAACACAGACTTCCATGTATTTCAGTGCTTAATTTGCAAAAATAGAAGTGCCAGGGTCCAAGGTATTCCAGTGTAGCGGGCACCACCTGAATAGAAAAGAGTGACAATTTAGATTACTGCAGGTCCCCAAGCTGTAAGGGTGGCCTGGAAGTCCAGATTTTATCATTGTTTAACACAATGAATTGCTAAACACTTGTGCTGAGTTCAAAACATAGCCTGAGAGCGTCACCCAGTGGTGTGCTCTCATAAACATATGCCAGAGTCTAAAAATAAGAGTTGGTACCGAGCACTGGCAAACGCTTGCAAAAATTAAGCAATGGTGTATTATCAAAATACTGGGGCCAAGCTGGTGCAAAGAATTTTGGCACCCTGGGCAGAGGGACATTTTGGCAAATCCCACTCCCCACTGCATGGCACCATCTAAGAAATCAGTGCCCCCTTGCAGTAGGGTACTCGGTATTCACCTTGCCTTGACCTAACAACAATAGTTTTTTCAAAATTTGGTGCAGGCACCCCTCGGGGGTCAAAAAATGGATCCCTCAGGTAGAATGCTCTGATGAGGAGAGGATATTTGACACTTTACATATTAAATATTAAAAACATTAACAGTTTTGTTATGGGACAACCAAACCATGTTTCACTAAAGAGAAAAGTGGGCACTCAACATAAAATGTTTAAAGGCCTATGCCCTAAAATCCACCTTATTAATTGACGGTAAATTCTTGACACACAGTGTTACAAAATGGATTTCAGTTGCTCCCAGAATTTTAGGAAGGCGACTTTCCCAGAGCTCTTTGTGTTGGCATCTCTTTCTCGCTGGAGAAGTTATAACGTTTTATATAATCTCTGATTTGCAAAGGAGGGCAGCTGCATTTCCATTGCAGTGACCTGCCTTCAGTAGAGTCAGCCTGGCTCTGCCTGGCCCCCAGAAATGTATCATTCAGGAGACAATGTCTGACTTACCTGAGCTGTCAGTGGATTTCAGGAGTGTTCTGGAACAACCATGACTGTCGCCCCTTTCCATGAGTTAAACATTTGAAAACCCATGCAGGTGGAATTTCCTCAAGCTAGAAAATTACAGGCAGGAAAAAGTGCATCTGTGCACTCAGACCCTGGTATTGTTTCTTCACAAAAAAACATATTTCCATGTTGAGAAACCCTTGCATTTAGTCTATTAAATATAAAGATCTGTCCCTAAAAATACACAAACTCCTCCCCCAATCGACAAAAGTAAATGTGCCTATGTTTTAGGGTGAAAACTGTCTATAAGAGGTTAATGAATACACAAAAACGTAAGAGTTTTTGTGGTTTACTTCTTTCGTAATTATTGCTTCCCTGGAACACTCACAAACTTTCGCCTACATTTGCAACTGCAGAATTTACACTAAACCGTTGCCAGGCCAAACACGAGGGTAAATTATTTTACTGGTATTGATTCTTTGAATCAGGATTGTGAAATGGGCCTTCTAAATGCATTTATTTGTGAACCTAAGTGCATCTCAGGTGGGTGCATAGCTTTGTGAAGCAGGCCCTTGGATCACCCGCAGAGCAAGTCATCCCCCCCCAAAAATCTGAATTTAAATATATTCTCGAAGACGAAAAGGTTCATTTGAAATCCCAGAGAAAGGCTGAATAAATGCCTTAAGATGTCCCCAACAGAAATGTATTTTCTGACTCTTTTAGGATCCCAGGGATTTGCACCTTCTTTGACGCCATTTTGCCTTTGACAGTCCACGGCTGCACATCTGGCTTTCGCAGGCACCTGAGAGTTCCAAATATAGGACAGGCCTACCTCTAATTGTCCCCTCTCAGCCTGTAATTCTCTGGCCCTCGGTGGTGTCAAACACCCGCTTGGGTCTTTCTTGCAGCTCAGTTTGACTTGTGCTGAGCAGAGGGCAGCCTTGAAGAGACTGCTACAAGAAATTCAGTGGAAAGGTCAGACTGCGTGCTGTTCTCCAAACAATCCCTTTCATCACAAACACACAATATGCTGGGATTTCATTGTGTGCAGCCATTTCATGTAGGTTTCACCCGCCGGTGTGCCTCTGTCCAATTACCAAAAGGCTCCATGACTTATTTTCCAAATGTTACTGAAGTGCTGGGTACAGGTGACAGAAATAGACCTTTTAAAGGGGTCAGAGACGTACAAGCATCACTGGTCCAGGTCATGGCTGTTTTCAAAAGATGGGGGCATCACGGAGTGTGATGTGGCTCTACACTTGTAAGTCAAATAAGGAGTCAAAGGTTCTAAGTCCATCTGTAAACATTGTGTGATCCTGGGCAAACTACCAACGCCCTTGTACTTCAGAACCCTTCTGGACAAAACACGCTGCACATATTTTGGCACAGGATAAATGTTGGCTGTACCTTGTACATGTGATATAATGGACTCTCCTACGTGTGTTTTCTGAGTGATTAAAGGGCTCTTTAGATGCCAAGGTGTTTAAGGAAAGGGCAGGTTTTGAGCTATGTTCTGCAGGGAACACCTTTGGGCTGGTTGCCGAGCTCTCTGGGACACAAACACGACCTAGAAGTGCAGCAGTGAAAGGGAGATTTTACCGCACTAGACTCACCCAATCTCCACCTGTTTCTGAATAATTATAATAACCAGGGAAAGGGGAGTTATGTCATTGTGTAGCGCTTTCTGCATAACTGTGGATTTGCCACATAACCGATCACCTGCTGCATATTCTGCAGATTTGAACAAAAAATGTTTCTAGCTCAAAGGGATCAAAAGTTACTAAAAACAATGCAACATGTGAAAAGCCCTTCACACAGGTTGACAGATCATCTTTCAATTGCTTACTGCTATGTTTGGGGGTTAAACTGGTACCAATAAGTTGAAATTTTTGACCAGACAGTTTTACCATGTGATAATGTGCATTACACCACAAATTCTGCCTCTTGTTGCTGCATAAATTAATCAACCCTGCCACATAATTTGGGAGGCCATTTCCGAATGGTTCTGGGATTTCACACAGACCAACAGTGTGGCTTGGTAGCGTGTTCTGTCAGTGAAACAAAGATAGGACTGCTCGTGTATTATTTATAGCTGGAATGCTGTGTTTGGGACCGAGTGCAGTTGGATCTCATGATGTGTGGCTTACACAGTTGCAGAACTGGCCTATACAAGCAGGTGTGGTGTTGTGTGTTTAGCTTCTCCTGCTGGCTCCGTGGAGTGAGGTTGGATGGGAAGAAGTGAGTGTTGTTGGGGTTGCAAGCTCGGCTGACTGCATGGCGCCGGTGGAGCACACTTCCTCGTGAGCTCTGACTTTACCCCCTAAGAGAGGTGTACGGGCCCCCCTCATGCTCCTGTTGTCTTCACGCGCGCAGGGCTCCTTCTCATAGGTCTGGCAGGATTGCACTGAGTTACCCACTACCTGCAGTCCTCTGGGGATGTCGCCTTCTGACCCGAACTCCACACAGCGCCCCTGAATGACATCCCTGCCCTTAGGGACTGGTCTACGGGGGGAGGGGGTGCTGGTTAGTGGTGCCCTGCTGGAGCCTAAGGCGACCAGGAAGTATTCAAAAGTGTCCCTGTCGCTGCTGCTGTGGGGCCGGGTTCCCGCGCAGAGGCTGGGGTCGTTCGGGGTACAGGGAACTATGGAAACCATGTGCATCTCACAGGGGATGCACACCCAGGTGATCAGGTCGGGACTTGCCACGTGAAGCACTGAGTGGACTGTGTGCAGGACTTGATGAGCGGAGGGATCCTCGGCCCAGCCAATCGTGAAAGCAGCTTGGGTGGAAGAGCACAAACCTTTCTCACAGGCGCATCTATGATTTGCTGCTCCTGAAAAGTAAAGCTTCCAGTCAGAGTGCTACACTATAAAGTAGTGCAATATTTTATAACTTTTCGGAACTCCCATAAAACCTGTAGCTTTTTAAACAAGAATGATGCAAAGTTGTGCTGTTCAGTGAAATAAAATAGTTATCCCACTTCAAAAACAAACTTATTGGGTTGGGGATTGGGAACCCCTTTAAATTCAGCTAACGCCGCATGATAGCTGTTTTCAGAGCAGCTCCGTATCAAGCCCTCCCAGAAGGTTTTGCAGGGCAGAAATTAAAAACTTAGGACATACAAAGTCAAAAACATTTGGAGAAAATTCACAATTTATTCGCGCCTGCCTCGAGGCAGCGTAATTTTTACGCAAAACCCTGCCCACTATTGTTAATAGGAAGGATGTGTATCAGAACCTCTGGGTAGTAGTGTGTAAACACCTATGTACCACCTATAGGAAACCTCTGGACGCAAAGCAACGTAAAACAGAGCAAACAATACTTTGCATTACTTTAGGGCAGTGATCTTCAAAGGTGGGGGCTCAAGTGATCCCGGGGGGGGCTGTGGGGGGGGTGGGGGTGCCAGGCTCTGGCCTAAAGAAGCATTACACAGATAACAGTGTTTTGTTTTAAGCAGAGGCATGTTATTGCATTTTCTAAAAGGTAACAGTACTTAACTGCAATGTTTAAATACTTCTAGACATACTTAAACATTGGCATCTTTATAAAATAATTGTGAAAAATTCTGACGGGGGCAATGTTTTTAATTTTTCAACTGGGGGTGCACGGCATAAAAAAGTTTGGAGACCACTGCAGGGCTCCTACCCAGCGCAGACAAATGTTTGCGCTGGGGAGTAAATCCCAAATCACGTTTGCAACAATTTGCGTCACTTTTGTGCTGCAAACCCAGCACAAATTGTCAGTAAATCTCTCACATTATTTGTTGCATTTTGCAAACGTCTTAACTCTACGCATATACGTTTTCTGCAGTGCACTGAATCTGCAGAAGGATCGAGAAAACTGATTTGCACCACGGACATGATGAAAAACATAATTGTGAACCACGCACACAACCGTAAGTCCCAGCCATCGTAGACCTACATCTAAGCACACGGAGCAGTATGTCCATGTTGGAATCGGTGCAGAGACTGTACACATCGCCATGTGCCATCATGTGCTGGGGGCACACAGAAACATTCACTGTAAACGGAAAATATCGGTATCATGCCCTTACTCTAAGCACTTTACTCATTCGGTCGATTTTTAACAAAAAAATATATATCTACATCTCTAGGTTTACTCCTACAGCTGGGAGCAGATTTATAAATTACTAGGGAACACAAAGGCTGCCAGGACTATGCCGTGAAACTTTTGTGATTTCCTAGTTACTCACCCGCACAGGATCGACGTCAATTCACCAATCTGCCGAGGGTAGCGGAGGGGACATCACACGCCATTTCACGTTTACTTTTACTCACGCACGCATCCTTACACTTACACACACATTTACACATACACACACACACTCACTTAAACACACGCTCCCCTGCAAGCGCGCACACATACAATTAAACTCTTTGTTTACTTACTTCAGCTGCCAGGGAGGGTCCTATTCCAGCAAACTGTAATTAATGGTTTATTACACTAACAGTGAATAATAAGATATTATTCACTATTAGTGTGATATAAAATTGACGGAAAACAAAGAAAGTGGAGCTGCCATTGTGTTCCTGTCACTGATTTGCCACCTCTGAGGCCAGGGGTCGCCAAGGCGGCGCCAGGAGTCACAAGGGGTGAGCCAGGGGTCGCAGCTGCGACCCCTGGCGATCGCTAAAACAGGTCCATGACGCACAGGCATGTTCAAATATGTATTTATACATAGTGGACTACTTCACATGAAAAACGCCTCACACGAGTATAACTGCACTTTTTTATCTTTGTTCTCTTATGTTTTTCACTTGGAAAATATTGTTTTTCATAGAGAAACCCACTCCACCACATCCACACATTTTTTACAATTATCTCTTTTCCATATCTACCCTGGAAACAGATGTACTCCTGCCCTTGGCAGGAAGAAATCTACAACTGTTTCTAGGGCTGAATGGGCCATGAAAAACTTTGTGAATTTAAACAAAGTATCTTTGTAAGTCTTGTCCTTAAAGAACGTGTACTCGCATGAGACTCTCTCTCTCTCTCTGTATATATATATATATAACTGCATTCTGTGAAGTGGGCTTTACACCTATAACAGTAAATATGACCCTCAATAACATCAGCAGCACACAGTCAGCGGAATAGTTTGACAGGTCGAAGTGATAGCAGTCATAACGTGAAGTCTTCCTTCTCCATTGACTCTTTATAGCAGAATCGCAATATTTCTTAGACTGAATACAGCCGACAAGTGTTTCGACCTACCACATCAGGACTTTTTCAAGGGTGCAAATAATATATGAGGCATTCACAATAGTCTAAACCTATTGGTTTGTTCAGAACGTGTGAACAAAGCCATTCACAAAACATGCAAATGTGAACCAGGATACAAAATTATTAGCAAGATTACCCGAAGGAAGACTTTGCGCCCTTATTTGCAATCGCTCCAAACTATTGTTCCGATTGTGTGTTGTTGTTTTAAATTATAAACTGTTACTATATTTCCTCAGAAAGTTCCAGTACTATACTGCCTTGTCTGGTGGTGTGTATTGTGTGTCACACAATTTTACTTGTAAATACATTTATCTTTCTGATGTAGCATTATCTGTGGTGTGCATTACACATTATTACCAGACAGAATAATTTGGCTTGCCTTCAAATATACAACTCTTTTTGTATTGTGTGATTAGTACAGTTACACGCAGAGACAAGTATAAACACTGTGCTATATGCATCATGTGTTTAACACTTGAAAAAGGCTGGAATCGCTTATCAATGTGTATCTTTCAAGTAGTGCAGCTAAATTCAAGTAACAGGCTGTAAAAACTGCCCCTTTGTATGATGTGCTAACTGTAGGCAGACACACAAAGACCGAAAGGTGTGCTACATCCAATTACAGTGACTTCTGTTCTGAGGCATAGTTTCTTCTTACAACTTCCTGTCACGTGACGTGCACTTCCTGCGAGTCAATATAGTTGACTTCCGGTTAGACTATTTGATTGAGAGAGGCTCATATCTAGACCCATATGCCTTAGGTGTTGGCGTGCATGGGCTGAATGAAGGCTGCAGTACTTCTGGTTGAAGGCATATTTGCACTTCAGGAAATTAGGCTGGGTATTTTGCCAGTGAAGGAGTGTTCCTGGTACAATGAAGGGGTACGCAATGTTTATTTGCCTGTCTTAACTAGATATACGAATAATCATAGTACAGGCAGTGTAAACAAAAACAGCACATTCATTTTTAAAATCCCCGCGCAGACTCAGCAGAATGATAGAATTTTGAAAAAACGTGCAAACCTGGAGACCACGTAAACTGGAGTGGAGTGTATCCAGGGCATTAAAAAATATGAGCCCTGATATCTGTCTATTATTTAGTTTTCATACACGCATACTGTGCTGGCAGGACGGGTATGTTTTAGTTTAGTATTAATGTTCACTAACTTTCAGCTTTATAAGAGAGTTTCTTCAGCCACTTTAATAAGTGTTAATGGTGTTGGCACAAACCAGCTTCTTGCTCCTGTGTAGAAAGCCTTGCTGAGGTGTGAACACTTAGGTTTTGTCTCTGCAGTGGTCACTCAACTGACTGAGCTATATTATCAGAAGTATTTCTTTTCTGTTCATTGTCTCACTTGTCATTTCTTGTGATGGTGAGCTGCTGTGCCACTGTCTGTGGACAGGGTATCTTAGGCAGCCACGTTTGGCCTGCTGTCAGTGGACCTAGGGGTGCTTGAAAAGAAGGTATCCTCGTGGTCGAACCTTCTCCCTCACTGTTGAATCGAAATCAATGCACGAGTATTTCTATTATAAGTGCCCTCTACTTATTCCAATTATTTTCTGTTCTAGAGGGTCTTCTTGACACAGTAGAATCAAGTCGGTTTTCAATCTACCAGGGAACGAGCAAATAATAGCCAATGATGGGAAAATGTACTGAAAAGGAACTTGCTACTGGCTCTGAAGTAGACCCCTGCAGGATGGCTCAGTGAGTTAAACCAGTGGTTCCCAACCTGTGGTCCGGGAACCCCTGGGGGTCCGCTAAGTCTCCCAAGGGGGTCCATGACTACTTAGAAAATTAAATAATATCAACAGATTAGGTCCCCAACTTTCAGTAATGACTCAGTGCGGGTGTCCCCAGATTCCAATAAACATTCAGTGGGGGTCCCTGGGCTCCAGTACTGACAAAGTGGGGGTCCACAGAAGTCAAAAGTTTGGGAACCACTGAGATAAACCTTTGCCGCAAACATGTGCAGTGATCTGCTGATCATAAGCTCGAACTGGCACAGCTGACTCGGCGTATACGCTTCAGCGGTCTGCAAACTCACCGCTGAAATTAAACTGGACATTAGTACCACCTGTTATATGGAAACAGCAGAAGAACTGTAAAAGCACTATAAAAACAAGCTATTCGAAGCATCACTGTGCCAGACTTATATTATGGCAAATCTCAGCCGTGCTCCAATTACACCTGGGAAAGGGGTTTAAGGTGTCTCACAATGCATGGAGCCTGTAATCCCTGTACAGAAGCCTGGCTCTAATTTCTTTAGCAAGTTATTACAGTTGAGTTGTGACATCATAATGGCTGCTGTCGGAGCCAGTGTCCAAGGGGAAAGGCACAGAGACACTGAGCATAATTAAATGTACAGTTTTAACAGCAAAATGAAAACCAGCTGTTTCTACTTCCGTTCTCTTTTCTAGATGAACGATGATCACAGGAAAAGTGATATTTATATCAACATGTTTATTTTTTGCTGGCTTTAGATAAGTATATGCAAGATAGAAAATCTCTGTCTGCTTCTGCACATTCTGAGCCACAGCTTTTTCATTTGGCTTATATAAACTCATTCCACTATATTTTGCAACACATATCTAACTGCTTTTTTGTGTGTGTTATTTGCATCACAGATTCTCCTTTTATTTTATTTTCTTTGGGTTTACAAACATCCTATTTGCTTCACATAATAGAGCAACACACAAAGGATTTAGGCAGCTTGTGCGACCATGAATTATAAGGAATAAAGTACCCCCTGATGTACAATATAAGGATATTGTAAGCTACCTTGGAGCAGGAGTGGGCGGCGGGCGGGGGGGGGGGGGGGGGAGGGGGGGGAGCGGGGGTTAGGCGGATGAAAAAAATTAATGTAAAAAAAAAAAAAAAAAAACTCACCTGAAACCGCTACTGCAACCACCATTCAGCTCCTCTTTCCTTCACCACAGGCACAGACTCCCAGCCTGCCCTGCGGACAATCAGAACGCTGGTGTCATGCAGTTAGCATCATGACAGCAGCATTCAGATTGGTCAGGGCGCTCCCAGGCAGACTGGGAGAGTCTGCCTGCAGTGCCTGGTTGGACAGAGCTTAGTGCACATGTATGTTTGGCCGGCCTGAGACAGTGAGCACTTCCCCTCTGTGCTCGTCAGCCCTGTGGCCCGCCCCTTCTACAATACAACAATAAAAAACTTAGTTTATTATCGTTGTATTGCAGAAGTTTGGCAGCTGCTGCTGCTGGCGGGTGTTGACGCTCCTCCTCCCTAGCGGAGGAGCCGCCCCTGCCTTTGTGTTCCATGACCTCATAAATGAACTCCTTAATGATATGCAGTATCCTTGTAATGTACAGTACCGGGTACTTTATCCCATATATGTTGTAATATTGCCAGGTTGAGGGATGGGATCACTAGAAGAACTTTATAATGCCTGCAGTGGACACGATTACGTTGTCTAATAAGTTTTGCTAAGAAACATGAATTGTAGTCAACGTATAAAAATTTACAATATTTTAAGAATTCTAGCCGAGGATTAGGGTGGGGATAGCGAGGCTCAGGGAAACTCATTGGGTCTGTCTTAATAGACAGATGATAGGTTCAAATCCCGGCAGAGGCAACACTTTCATCCTTCCAAATTTAATCAAATGATTAATAATTTCAAATAAGTAAACGTAGTTGTATGTAAACATTTTGTATTTTGAGCATTTTGTTTAAAGCTCTCCCCTAAACAACTGCTGGTTGCGAAGTAGACAAGCAAACAATTAAAAACAAATGTAAAACCAGTAGGGAAAGTGGGCAATCGCACAGAGCAACAGAAACTTTGTAGCAAGAATAAACAAGCACTGGCAAAACCAAGCAAGCATGCTTTTATTACGTTTTTACTTTTTTTGCACAGACTTGTAATAAAAATTGAAATATTACACACAAACTGTTAGAAACAATGCCATCTGAAAGTGGCAAGCATATGCTTTCCAATAAAATAAATACATAATTGGGCACACAGGCTTGGTTTGACACCTCTGGCGCTGAAGCGCGCTATTTTCAGGTGGATTTGCTCATGTGATTCAGGTAAAGTGTCATCACATTAGTGCAATACTGCCAGTGACTGTAGTGGGGTGTCCCATGGATGCATGATGTATGCTGTAGTGAGTGGAAGCAAATTGTGAATGACACTTCAACAACCCAATGGCTAAAGAGGACTGACCTACTGACCGTATATATAATATATGTCAGTACTTTGTATTTGAGATTATTTTTTATTACACGAAGTTTTCAAATAAACTAAGGCTCTTAGGACAGGCCTAATGCTCTACTTATGGATTACCTACTGAGGAGCCCGGGTAGGCGCCCCTAGAACCCACATTACCGCGTTGGCACTTTCCAGTTTTGGTCTTGTACACAGCGTCACGATACAAGAGTGCGAGCCTCTAGGTGCATTGAGTGTGCCCACTGACAAGTGCAGCTTAGCCCTGATCAGTGCTTAATTTGTAAATAAAAAGGTGCCGGTGCCCAAAGCCCTCCTCTTAAACATGCGCCTGTTGCAATTAAAAGTGCGAACAGGGAATACTGAGGTAGCGTAATCCTGAAGCCATCCCGGGCCTCTTCAATCCATATAAAGCCACTCCCTGCCCCTTCAGCTCACACCTATAGCTTTCTGCTTTATCTCACTGTGGCGCTTTTTCGTTTTTTTATTTTTTTTGCTCCGTCTTTCCCAAAATGTGTATTTTGCTCCCAGCAATTGCTTGAGGCAGAAGACTATGCGCCGGCCCTCAAAAATAAGTGCCGGTGCTCAGCACCAGAAACAACAAGCACAAATTAAGCACTGGCCCTGAGTAAGGAATATGGAATGCCGTAAGAAAGCCCGGGTGTCTTCACAGCTTGGATGGGACAGGTATTGCGGGGTTGAGGTGGGGGAACTTGAGAGGTGGGGGGAGCAATCGGTGGTTCACCCCAAGTGACGATCAGCATTCTAAACAAATACGTATATTGGCCAAGACAGACAGGCACGCTGATGTCACTGAAGGACAGCGCCTTGAAGCAGTCTGCACTTACGCTACCTAGTCAGTCGGTAACTCAGTTATCTGGGTGAAACAATATTAAATAGAAACGCTATTCCGCAGGCAGGCTGGTTCATTCACTGCCACGCAGCGCTGTAAATGACAGACCTTCAGATGTCCCTTGTGTCTTGTCAGTGGTACTCATGCTATCCCCTGCAAAGGATGAAATGCTGAGACGTCCCCACATTTGATGCTGACCTGGGGGCTGTAGGTGACACGTTGGTCCCCACCCCACATGAATGAACCCGCCGAGGTAACGTAGCTGACCCTTGTGGTGAGCCCCACAACGTGAGTCCGCCTGACCTGGACGTCCGCGGAGGTGGGAAGGGGCACCGGTGGGTGGTCGCCGGAGCTGTGCCCCCCTGCCAGGTGTAAGACGCGCACCGCTGGACACCTGGGCAGCTCACCCCGCCTCCCGCCAGCCCCTACACCCTTCCAAACGTGGGTCCCTTCCTGTGCCCCCACCCCAGGGCAAGGTGCTGCTCAGACATGGGTGCATCGTTACCTCTCAGACACAGGTCCCTTCCCGTGACTCTGACTGCGAGTGATACTCATTCGTTTCCCAGGCACAGGTCTCCTACCTTTCTGCGGGTTCCCGGAGGCTGTGGACTTCTTCCTAGGCACGGTCTCTTCTCTCGCCAGGAGTCTGAAGCGAGTCAGCTGGTTCCCAGACACGGGTCCCGTCCCGACTCCCGGATCTTGTGAGCTGATTCCTAGGCGCGCACCCCTCCCCACGGACCTAGCTCCTGGGGCTTGGCAGACACTGGTCTCTCTCTCTCTACTCCTCACAGCTGGAGAGTGTCACCTGTCTCACAGGCACAGGTCTCTCTCTCCCTTACTCCTCACACCTGCAGATTGTCACCTGTCGTACAGGTCTCTCTCCCTCTCTCTACTCCTCACACCTGGAGAATGTCACCTGCCTCCCAGACACTGCCCCGTACCTCCGTACCTCCGTCCTGACTCCCGGATCTTGGGAGCTGATTCCAAGGCGCGCACCCCTCCCCTCGGACCTAGCTCCTGGGGCTTGGCAGACACTGGTCTCTCTCTCTCTACTCCTCACAGTTGGAGATTGTCACCTGTCTCAGAGGTACAAGTGTCTCTCTCCCTCGCTCTCTACTCCTCACAGCTGGAGATTGTCACCTGCCTCACAGGTACAGGTCTCTCTCTCCCTCTCTCTATTCCTCACACCTGGAGAATGTCACCTGTCTCACAGGTCTCTCTCTCTCCCTTACTCCCCACATCTGGATATTGTCACCTGTCTCACAGGTATAGGGCTCTCTCTCTACTCCTCACACCTGGAGATAGTCACCTGTCTCTCTCCCTCTCTCTCTACTCCTCACACCTGGAGATGGTCGCCTGTCCCACAGGCACAGGTCTCTCTCTCTCTACTCCTCACAGCTGGAGATTGTCACCTGTCCCACAGGCACAGGTCTCTCTCTCTCTATTCCTCACACCTGGAGATTTTCACCTGTCTCACAGGCACAGGTTTCTTTCCTTCGATTGGACTCCAAAAGCGCGCGGGCTTCTTCCGAGACACAGGTTTCTCCTGTGGGTCTTGATTTCGGGAGATTGGCACCTGCTTAAAAAGCACTGGTCTCTCCCCTCGGTCCAGCCTCCTGCCTCTCAGACACAGGTCTCCTGCCTCAGTTTTGACTCCAGATGTTGTTAGGTGATTCTCAGACACAGGTCTCTTGCCTCAGTTTTGACTCCAGATGTTGTTGTTAGGTGATTCTCAGACACAGGTCTCTTGCTTCAGTTTTGACTCCAGGTGTGAGCTGAGTGTCAGACACAGGTCTCTACTGCCGGTCCCGGTTGGTGCAGACTGGCACCTGCCTGTAGACTCAGGTCTCTCGCCTCAGCTTGCCTTCAGATGTTGTTCTGCTCCCCAGACACGGGTTTCTCTTCACTGTGCCGACTGCTGCGGACTGTCATTTTCCCCTCCCCCAGACATAGGTCAATCTTCCCCCGATCCCGACTACTGTAGACTGCCAGCTGGCTCCTTGACACCGGTCTCTTTTCTCAGTTTTGCCTCCAGATGTGTTGTGGTCACCTGTGTCCCAGACACAGGTCTCCGACACCTGGCTCGTTGACACAGGTCTCTTTTCTCACTTTTGCGTCCAGATGTGTGGTGGTCACCTGTCTCCCAGACACAGGTCTCTGACACCTGGTTCCTTGACACAGGTCTCTTGCCTCCGTTTTCGTTCCGGATGTTTTGTTGTCACCTGCCTCCCAGACACAGGTCTGTGCCCCAGGTTAGACTCCAGATGTTGTCACCTGCCTCCCAGACACAGGTCTGTTTCCCGGGTTGGACTCCAGATGTTGTGCCCTGCCTCCCAGACACAGGTCTGTTTCCCGGGTTTGACTCCAGATGTTGTGCCCTGCCTCCCAGACACAGGTCTCTCCCCTCGGTCCCAGGTGCTGCAGACTGACCCCAGACACAGTCTCCCTCTCTACCGGGGAGCCTCTGCTCCCTTCTGCACGAGCCCTGGGTGTGCAGCGCGAGAGCTGCTCCGGCGCGTGGAGGGTGTCAGTGACCGGCTCGCGGATCGGAGCTCTTTAAAGTGACAGGCGGCCGCTTACACAGCCTGTAATTACATCAGATGAAGTCTCCGGGGGCGGGATATCCTCCCACGTCTACACACACCTTTATAAATAGATTGAACCGTCTCTCTCAGATTAATCACGACCCTTCCTTTCCCTGCACCGACTCAGGCACGTATTATCTTTGTAGACTACAGTTAGCTCCGCGGGCTGAGCGCCTGTTGCAGAGACGTGTGTGTATGTGTGTGTGAACACACTGAATGTTCCCAGCCCTGAAAAATAGATCGTCTGATTAATGCACCTGCTGCAGGTGACAGATCCCAAACTATTTTGAAAAGTTCAGTCGGTTAGCGTGACAGATGAATGGAATAATAACTGAAAATTACGATTTCAAAATATCGGCTGCGAAAACATTGCTAAAGCAACATCGCATCAAGGCGCTTTGTGGCATGCTGGGTGGTTAGAAACACTGCTTAATACAGCGCAGCACATACAACACAACACAGCAAAACTCTAACATCAAAAGTAAACATAGTATAGCACAAAACAACACATAGGCTCGCTAGGAGTAGTAAGCGCTATCTAAATGCAATACGACACGACATACCAAAATAACTATAATATATTAACACACACCACGGCGGCGCAGCATGAAATCAGGGTATAGCGTAATATTTGGAATACGTCGCATCTGTGTGTCAAACAAAAGTTCACAATGTGGCGTGTCAGGGACTACGTATCTGCTCCAATATACACGTAAATTGCAGTGACGCTGTGACCCGGTAATCTGGGTCCCGCATAAAGTTGATTACTTTCATACCAGGCTCTTCTTTCTACAGATAAAAAAAACTCATAAAAAGTCTCTAAAGGGCGTGGGGGTGGGGTGGGGTGGGGGAGGGGAATGCTACTAAACGACCCCGGGACAGTGAAGGAGACCGGAAGAAAGAGTGAAACACCTCAAAAGGACGGAGAGCAGCAAACGTGCGTGCATGAGAGAACGATGGAAGGTGGAAACTGGAAAGGACTGCTGGGAGAAAGGGTGAAAGAAAGTAAAAGTGAAAAGGAAACTGAAGTATGAAAGGAAGAAAGGAAAGTTAAAAAGAAATGTGAAACGAAGCAAGATAGAGTAAAAAGAACGAAGGAAGAGTGCGAGGCTGGTGGCTGATGAATGAACAGATTCAAGGGTGAAAGGATGGCGAGGTAAGTGGACAGAAGGGTGGAAGGATGAATAGATGAATAATGAAAGGATGGATGGATAGATAGTGAGACAAGTGGGCAGAAGAGTGTAAGGATGAATACATGGAATAAAAAAAGGATAGATGGATGGATGGCGAGGTAAGTGGGCAGAAGGTTGAACAGATGTAATAATGAAAGGATGGATGGATTGGTAGGTAGATGGAAGGATGGACAGAAGGTTGGGAAGATGGATAGATGGAAGAGTGAAAACATGGACAGATGGGTGGGTGGATGAAATGACTTTTGGATGGATGAAAGGATAGATGGGTAAAAGGATGGATGGCCGGATGAGAGGATGAATGGATGGATTCAACTGATTAAGGGTGAAGGGAACTATTCTAGGAAGACTTGGGCTTACTGGCTTTTCTCAATCAAGGTCATTAGAAGTTTAGCTTGAAGTGGGAAGTAGTTTAATTTTCCTGCTACTCTATCTTTCATGCAAATACCCGTCGCAGCTCGTGGGGATTTCTGGGGGTGTGAGGGCACATGATGGGGGGTGGGTTAAAAAAGAAAATAAAAAAGTACCCTCACACCATGCCACACCGCCTCGTCCCGTCTCCTCATAGGCTCCCAGCCTGCCCGTGGCCAATCCTGATGCTGCTCAGAGGAGCATTAGGATTGGCTGGGAGCACCCAGCCAGGGCGTCCCAGGCAGACTGGGAGCCTCTGCCTGCTCTCTTCAGCCTGGCAACACAGTGCCAGGCTGGAGAGAGCACAGTGCGCATGTGTGTTTGACCAGCCCGAGACGGCCGGCCAAACACACATGTGCACCAAGGGGAGTTCACAGTGCACTCCCCTCAGTGCTTGTTATTCCCAATGTCCCGCCCCTTTAACAACAAAAGGATAATAAACTTAGTTTATTATCCTTTCATTGTTAAAGGACTTGCAGCGATTGCTGCTGGTGGGTGGGTGGGGTGGGGTGGGGGGGGGAGGGTGTGCCACTCCTCCGCCACAGTGGAGGAGCCGCCACTGGCCAAAACTTAAAAAGAGGAAAATGGGAGATGTTAAAAATATAATTGGGAGAGGGTATTTTCTCCATTCACTTCTATTGAAGCAGAGGCAATTTTCGGGGATAGACAGCCAAAATAAAGCTATTTTTGGCTTAAAAAAATCTGAAGTCTCCCGCCTCAACCAGACCTATTGGCATGTATGCCCTCTTGGAGTACGGGTTAAAGCACAGGCACCATTGTTGTGTATGCGTATATGTACATTCCTTATTGGAATGTTATGGCTGGTGGCTCGAGGGAAGTCCAGCGGTCTATGACGTTGGGGTTCTCTTAGGTGAGTTGAGCCTGAGTGCACCACGGAGCGGACCTGTTCCCTTACTGTACCCGCTTACTTCAATAAAGAAGACTTATGCTCACCGTGGTTCCTGTCTTTCTTCCACCGTCACCACTTCAATTTGGCAACGAGGATGGTGGAAGTGTAGCGGCCTGGCGACTGACGTACTGGGTTATCTCCTTGCTTCACTACCAGTGGTGATTGTGGACTCTGTGCGTCGTCGGCGAAGCAGGTGATTCCCACAATTTTGTATATTTAATATTGGGAATTCCGCTTTATCTGCCGCTATGCGCTCTTCAGGAAAATGCACGCGAGCGGAGACCGTTACTAGCCGTGCACACTGAATGGTCACGTGCTCGTCCCTAGGAAACGAGCACGCGTCCCGGAAGAATCCGAGCATCTCCAAGGGAACGGAGAAGCAACACCGCGACGCGTGAGAGGAGCGTCAACCCGGAAGAAGCTGAGCATCTCCAAGGGAACGGAGACGCAACACCAAGACGCGTGACTGGAGCATTGCATCTCCGAGGGAACGGAGACACAACATCAAGGCGCGCGAGGAGAGCGTCAACACAGGAGGATCGAAGCGTCTCCAGGGAAACGGAGACACAGCGCAAGAGCGTGTGTGTGGAGCGTCTCCAAGGTAACAGGAGACGCTCTGCACTGTGTCGGAGGATTTTTAAAAAAATTATTTTGTGGTGTGCGCACAATAGTTTTTTTAAAAATCTCTCTTCCTTTCTTCAACACTGGAACTGGAAAGGAAGAGATAAGAAGCAATATTAAAGGGAACCGGTCCTAGAAGTTTATTGTTGGCAGGCCAGTAACTACACTTTAGTTGCGCCAATTGACTGGAACTGTGCACCAGGGCACGGGTGACATGGCACAGCCTAATTTTACTATTATTCCCCCACAAGCATTTTGGGCTGCGGGAAGTGCGCCACCTGTTAAATGGGCAGAATGGAAAGATTATTTCTTGAACTATATGGGTGCCATTGGTGTAGAGAATAAAATGCCTGCAGAACAGAAGAAAAGAATCTTGCAGCATTCGTTGGGGCCCATTGGATTGAAAACATATAATAAAATGCAGAAATGTCCTTTGAGTGGAGACGTATGTGTATTTGATGCGGCGATGCAAGATCTTGACAAATATTTTGCACCAAAAGTTTGCGTTGGAATTACTCAATACAAGTTTTTCCAAAGGAAACAGGAGAAAGGGGAGTCTGTAGATGACTATGTGGCGGACTTAAAAAAATTGGCCCTTGACTGCAAGCTTGGTGTGATTCATGATGACCGGATAAGGGATCAGGTGGTTATGCATGGCAACAACCAATCCATCCAGGAAAGATTGTGGATTAATGGTGATTCCTCGCTAGAGGAGATATTAGCCATTGTGAGGAAGGCAGAAATTTCAGAAAGGTGTGTTTCTGAGTTAAAATCAACAGAGAAATGTGTTGACAACATTTACAAAGTAACTAATCGCAAGGTGTTCAAGGAACAGAAGAACCCACAAGGTGGAGACGGTGAGAGAAGGTGTTACAGGTGTGAGAGCAAGGAGCATCTAGCTTACGCTAAGACGTGCCCAGCCCTAAAGGTGAAATGTAGCAAATGTGGTACAGTGGGCCACTTTGCAAGGGTGTGAAGGAGTAAAAAGAAACTTGTCAAATGTATATAAGAGGGTAATGTTCACATGGGAAGTGAAAACGAAGAATACACCCTCGAGTTCAGAGAAGTCGCGGAGGATGGAAATTTTATTCTGAACATAACTGATAGGGCAACTAAAGGGAAACCAGTGTGCGATATGGAGATTGGTGGGATTCCAATTACAATGTACGCAGACTCTGGCTCACCTTTCACCATCATAAATGAGTAAGTATGGAATACAACATTGGTGGATAAGATAGGCAAACAGTTATTACAACCAGACGTCCGACCTGAGAGCTACATAAGAGAGAAAATTGACCTGATCGGTTTTAGATGGCTTTTGTTCTCCTTCAAAAACAGACATGCCAGGGGAAAGCTATATGTATCAAAGAAGGGCCCTTCAGTTCTAGGATGGAAAGATCAAGGAAGATTACAAATGGTCCTGGATCCCAACAGCAAAGAAAAGGTGTTGGTGGTCAGTGGAGGGTTTTCCTTGGCTACGGAGATGGAAAGGAAATTTCCCAGAGTCTTTGATAAACAGTTGGGAAAATTAGTGGGTTTTGAACACAGAATAGTTTTAAAGAAAGATGCAGTACCCAAGATCCATAAAGTACGGCCGGTGCCCATGATGATAAGTGATGAAGTTTAAAAAGAATTGGAGAAGCTGATACGAATGGACGTTATTGAACCAATAGAATGTTCAGAGTGGATTTCACCAGTGGTAATTGCTCGACGCAGCAATGGAAAGATTCGCTTATGCGTTGATTTAAGATATTTGAATGATAATATTGTGATTGAACGATTTCCACTACCGAAAAACACTGAGATGGTCTCCAGTCTTAAGGGTGCCTGTTGGTTTTCCACGATTGACTTATCTGCAGCTTATCATCAGATTTCCCTGACAACTGAATCAATAAAATTAACGGCCTTCATTACACCTTTTGGGTGTTTTCAGTATAAGAGGATGCTGTTCGGACTAGCGTCTGCGGCTGCAGTTTTTCAACGATTAATGTATAAGTTGTTCGGGAAGTCAAAAGGAGTGATGTGTTTCCAGGATGATATTCTGGTATTTGGAAGTGATAGGAGTATGCATAATGAAAGATTGGGACTTGTCTTAGAGGTGTTGGAGAGCAAGGGGTTGACAGTAGAATTGAGCAAGTGTAAGTTTGCCGAGAGAAGTGTGGAGTATTTGGGGCACGAAATCAGTGGTGAAGGAGTGAAACCAAAGGCATCATTGGTTGACGCTATCGTTAATGCAGCAACCCCTACAACAAAGGAAGAAGTAAGGTCATTCCTGGGTATGGCGGAATTCTGTGCGAAGTTTGTTCCAAATTTTGCAGGGAAGGTTTACAACTTGAGACTACTTCTTAAGAAAAATTCTCGTTTTGCATGGAATGATGTATGTGAACGTGAGTTTGGAAACATAAAGAAAGATTTGAGCAAGGTGGCGAACTTAGAGAGTTTTGACCCTGGATTGGATACCTTGGTGGCTACTGACGCAAGTAATAAAGGACTAGCATCTGTGTTATCTCAGAGGGATAGAGATGGGAGGGAAAAAATAATATTGTTCGCTTCCTGGTCGTTATCACCTTCTGAGGAGAAGTACTCAGTTATTGAAAAGGAGGCTTTAGCTTGCGCATGAGCTTTGGAACATTTCCGTGCATTTGTATGGGGTAAAAACGTTACAATTCAATGCGATCACAAACCCTTGATCAAGTTACTTACATCCGAAGGTAGTGTGTTTGCATCAGCTAGGATATTGAGGTTGTCCATGCGTATGAAAGATTTCATGTACCGCATTGTGTACATTCCTAGGAGAAACAATTTGATGGTGGATTGTTTATCCAGGTTGCCTAGTCCGTTGGAGGAGAGTGTAGACAATCCATGGAGTGATTTTAGTGTTGCACTAGTACATGATTTCGGCAGTTCTGCACTTGATAAGGACACTTGGGGACGGGAGATGATTAATGATTCCATTTTGCCATTGTGTTAAAAATTGTGTTAGAAGTTTGGCCTAGAAAAGACCAGCTCACTGAGCAGGGTAAGTACTTCTGGGAAGTTAGGCATGAACTTTCTGTAGAAGGGGGCATCATTCTGAGAGGGGATAAAATCATTCCACCATGTGGTATGAGGAATGTAGTGTTGGATTTGTGCCACGAAGGGCATTTTGGCATTGTTCGGACTAAATCAGTAGTTAAAGATCTATTCTGGTGGCCAGGAATAGACAAAGCAGTGGAAAGATTTGTAAGATCTTGTTAAGTATGTTCCTCAGCGGATAAAAGTTTGCGTACCTTGAGACCATCTATGGATCAAACATTCTTGCCAAGGCAACCTTGGGAATGTGTGGCGGTAGATTTGTTTGGTCCAGTGGGAGATGATCAGGAGTATGTGGTTGTTCTCATGGACTTGTTTTCTAAATGGCCAGAGATTGGAATAATAGAGAAAGCGGACACTGCTGCCGTGCTGGAGTTTATGGACAAAGTATTTCTATCTGAAGGCATTCCAGCAAAATTGTTGAGTGACAATGGTGTGCAGTTTGTTTCTGATTTAGCAAGGAAGTATTTTTAGAGAGTGGGAATCAAACACAAAACTATGGGGGTGATTCTGACCGTGGCGGACGGCGGTCGCCGCCCGCCAAGCGGTTCCCGCCGAAAGACCGCTCCGCGTGCGGTCATTCTGGCTTTCCCACTGGGCTGGCGGGCGACCGCCGAAAGTCCGCCCGCCAGCCCAGCGGGAAACACCCTTCCCACGAGGAAGCCGGCTCAGAATGGAGCCGGCGGAGTGGGAAGGTGCGACGGGTGCAGTTGCACCCGTCGCGAATTTCAGTGTCTGCAAAGCAGACACTGAAATTCTTTGTGGGGCCCTCTTACGGGGGCCCCACGGCACCCCATACCGCCATCCTGTTCATGGCGGGCGAACCGCCAGGAACAGGATGGCGGTAAGCGGTGTCAGAATCCCCATGGCGGATTCCCATGGGCAGCGGAAAGTCGGCAGTACACCGCCGGCTTTCCGCTTCTGGCCGCGGCTGTTCCGCCGCGGTCAGAATGCCCGGCGGTGCACCGCCAGCCTGTTGGCGGTGCTACCGCCAACCTCCGCCATGGCGGTAATTACCGCCAGGGTCAGAATGACCCCCTATGTCTCTGTACAATCCTAGCGGTAATGGTACTGTAGAAAGATTTAATAGGGTCATCAAAGGCATTATTCAAGGCACTACGGGGAAGTGTGATTGGCACACACCTGTGTTCAGGGCAGTGTGGGCTTACAGAATCACTGAAAATGTAACAACAGGGTTGAGTCCTTTTGTTATTATGAGAGGAAGAAGTCCTAGAGGTAAGCATAACCCTGCGTGGTTATGTGATGCTGGTCTAAAACACTGATCTATGGAATTGGTGAGAGATAGCTTGGACAAATCGCAAGAAAAGAACAAGTTATATTACGACCAATCTCATCATGTGAAATCCGTCAAGATTGTTGTGGGTGATTGGGTGCGGGTTAAGAAACCTTATAAAGTTAAGAAGAGTGAGGGCCAATATTTTGAACCGGAACAGGTGACGGAAGTGTTACATAATGCTGTCAAACTGAGTGATGGTAGAGTTTGGAATCTCAAATGTATTGCCTTACTTAACAATAAGCAAGATATTATGTGCGATGTTAATGGAACTAAGAATGGGGAAGGGAAGAATGATTGCCTAGAGGATGAGTTGAAGGGATTGAGAATGTCAAGGGAAGAAGACGGCCCTTCTTCCTTGGCTCAACATAGCTCCATCAGTGAAAGAGAGGAGATGACTAATGAGTGCGAGAAAGGTGATGTGTGCGGAAGTAGTGAATCTGACCTTGATGGGGTAGATGGGGCGAACGAAGAGAAAAAGAGAGTGACACGTCCGTGTTGGTTGAAAGATTAGGTGTTAGGGCATATAGCAGTTACTGTAGCAGATACTACGGACACTTAATGGGAAGTTTCTCCATCATTTTGTCTACGTATCGTTTTTAAAAAAAATTGTTTTCTTTATTTTAAAAATAAGGGAGGGGGATGTGTTGTGTATGCGTATGTGCATTCCTTATTGGAATGTTATGGCTGGTGGCTCGAGGGAAGTCCAACGGTCTATGACGTTGGGGTTCCCTTAGGTCAGTTGAGCCTGAGTGCACCACGGAGCGGACCTGTTCCCTTACTGTACCCGCTTACTTCAATAAAGAAGACTTGCACTCACCGTGGTTCCTGTCTTTCTTCCACCATCACCACTTCAAAGATGTCTACATTTATGAACTATATAACATCACACACCATAACACAAAGCAGAGCACTAAACAATATTTCCTTATTTGTTTCATTTGGGCAATGAAAGGTACGCAAAGTCCCGAAAAATAAATGTTGCCACTATAATTATTTATTTCAATGAGAACTTGTTTCAGCCGGGCCCACAAAATGAAACTTCAAAATGGCTGCCACGTAGTCATCGGCGCCGTCCTTGAGGAGGATAAACACCTGGTCCGTGACAATAGCGTGTGGCCCATAGGTGGCTGATGCACTGGAATCTCCGCCATGCTGTTCTGCTATGGTGTTATTTATTTAACAGGACTATTGCTACTGCTGATGAATTAATCAACTCAATCACACATACCGTACCTGCTGTTTGTTATCAACCTACTAGCGCAGAAACACGTTACACCCGTACCGATGTAAAAAAAAAAAAGTCATCACACACCACTAATGCTTTTAGTAGTATTAACAAAAAACATCCAAAGTATCTCCATATCGCCCACAGTCAGTAGTGGTACAGGTGCTGCGGGTGCACAACGGGTATGTTAGTCTAGTGCTCTGACGTCACAGTAGTCTTACATCCCTTCCACTGCAGCCTCTTTCACTTCCGCAACAGCACACGTGACATTACAGTTCTGCTGGAACTTGGGATCCGACTTGCACGCAGGGAGCGTACAAGAAGGAGTCCCCAATGACATTTCAAGGCTGTTGGTCTATAATCCCCTCAGTTGGGGCTGTAAAGACAATCACAGACCAGGCGTGCATACAACAGGAGGCCATGCTCGAGCTAAGCCTGGTCCCCGGTAATGCGTCCTGGGGTAAACCTACAGCTGACCTGTAGGGGTGGGGGAGGGAGTTACGCCCATAAAGCCTTGAGTAGAACATGGAGGCGTGGGGTGCTCAAGGTAAACACAATACACAGAGAATAAAACAGACCCGGTGTTTGGCGACATCAGGTCTCGGGGTAAATGAAAGGATGTTCAGTTTTCCTGGATTAGGCCTTGTGTTTCTACCTGCTGTGCCATCGCCCGGAGTTTACTGTACACAACAGAGCTTTGTCCTGTTTGTGCTAATCCTGTCACTGAAACCAAAACAACACTGAACCCGCAGCAGCCAGAACGAGCGCCTTAATGCCACGATAACGCTTCATGGCGCCCGAGGCTGGGGTTCACGCTAAATGAAGAGTGTTGCAGCTCGTAAGAAAACATTAACCCTACGTGAAAACTTGGGGTTGGAGGGTACCCCACACGCCCTAGGATAACCCACACTATTAAACCTGGCGTCCAGGATGCTGGAGCCCTCTCCCCCTCCTCTGAGGTACACACAACCTGGCCTCTATCCGTTCCTCGACCCTCCTCCACGCTTCGGTGTCCTTTCTTCTACTCTTTATGTATTCCCTCATTTCTTCTGTTACATCTTCTCCACTATCCAAACATCTGCTCCTCATCCTTTCATCCCTCCCTTCCCACTTTAGAACACCCTACCCTTCTTCCCTCCCGTTCTTCCCTCCCCCAACCCTCATCTCTTCCTTTCCTCCCATCCTCCACCCACACATCTTTAAACCCACAGCTCCCATCCTCACTTTGCCCTTTCTTCGCTTTATTATTCCCTAATTTTCTTCGTTATTGCCTTTCCTCTCTAAATCCATCCATCCAACCCTCCCACACTTCTCTTTTCACGCCTCTTTCTCTCCCTTCCGTTATTCATCCATTTTTACCTCCAACAGACCAAGGTCCAAGACCTGTGCGGTCCAAAGAGAGCTTCTTGGCCACAAGAGGTGAAAGCCATCATTTCCTCACCATTTAGGACTACTTTGGAAGTTCAGAATGGACCCTGACCCTAGGTCACTCCTGGTGGCTTGTCTGTAACAGGAAGCACCACCAAATTGAGGGGAACTTCGGAGTCACCTAGAACCAGCATCATGAGACCTGTGTCATGGGGAAGTCAAGAGGCCCACTGGATGTCCTCAGGACGCCCACAGTGGAGGTTGTTCCTTCTCCTACCTTGCCGTAAAATCCTGGAAAGGTCTCTCCATCCACCTTCGGAGCTCTCCCTCCCTCCACGAGTTTAGGAGGAGACCCAAGACATGGCTTTTTGACTGAATCACGAGGAGCCTTGACCAAGTGCCAGCACACTCTCACGAGTGAGAAGAGCGCTATAGAAATCCTGATTGATGAACTGGGAGACAAGTCCAGGTTAGCATCGGAGAAGAACCAGGCCTGCCCCCCCAGGGTTCCATCTCCCACTCCATGTAGCAGAACACTCCCTGCACCCTGAAGGGCATCAAGCTGGAACACATGATCCCCAGCTGGGCTGAAAAAAAGTCAGGAGCCACCTGGACCCTCTGTGGCATCCGATCAATGGGGTGCTGAGGTCCAATAGCTCCTAGACTGATTGATTGCAAACTCTTAGATTGGTTCGAACATTAACTAAGGTCGCCTGTCTCCTGGAGCTACCCAACTAGTACGTGTTGAGCACCAAGACAGGGTGGACCACAGTGAAAAATAATCTACTATAACCAGCAGTAGGGGAGAAACTGACCTGCACTGCTCTTCTTGTGATCTCAACCATGACTGGGAATCAAGGGAGACTCCACGTCACTGGTGGGAATTGTGGAACCTTAACTTAACTAATTGTAGACTCTGAAGGGCACTGTCACATCGTGCGTAGGTGACAGTGACATAACACTTGCCTATTGACAACCACCAACAGTAAACAGTGTCAGTGACTGATATGACTGGAGATGTTTGGCACCCCATTGATTTCGAGGATCCGACCCCATTCATTAACAGACTGCGCCAGCCATGTTGTTTATTACGTCAAAAGACGCTGAAACTGCTTCGGGTCAAGGACCATATGCTCCTCCCTAAGTTTGCCCTTCCCCGAGTCCACTCGTCATCGTCATCATCTCTGGTCTTCAATGGTTGAAGGATTGGAAGAAAAAATGAAAGCTTTGAAAAGTGGTAACCATGTTTGGTGACTTTCGAGCAAATAGAGACACACACACATACACGCACACACAACACAACTATGACGACTCCCGCGAGTGCTTGCCATACAAACTAGCAGCGCAAACACATACACACACCCCAAGAAAAGGGAAACCAAGCCTCTACCCGCCCTGGAACACGGGGCAATAAACCGCTTGGAAAGCAAACCCCACACGCAGAAGGGCTGCTCGCCTGCCAACACCTGCAACAAGATCCCGAACAGAACGTACAACTGTTAACGAAAGAAAACACAAATACACAATCCAGTAGGAGATCCAAATAGAGGCAGCATGCACGCTGCTCATCCATGCCAAGAAACGAACAGAGACAAACGGAGGCCACATCCAGGGTCAGCTGTACATCACCAAGGGGGGACAGATTTGGGCCTGAAAGTAGAACAGGATGAGGAAGCCAACGAGACCCTCATAGCAAACGAGACAGGTCTCCTCCCTCACTGGCCCCAAAACGGGAAATTGTGGCCAGAATATCACGAGCCACACAGCCGATTCTAAGAGGCGGGCGAGCATCCTCCTGGGAGAAGGGGCACGTGTCAGAGACCCAAGGATTCACATGGAAAGCAGACTAGAAAACCCGGCGAGCTGCAGAGCTCGGGTCGGACTCGGACACTAGAAACCCCGCAGAGAAAACATTACTGAATTAAAATGAGATGGGTAGAGAGAGAGAGAGAGAGACAAAGAGACACAAGACGGAAAGAGCGCCGGAGAGACAGAGTAAAAGGGGTAGGTCGAGCTGGGAGAAGACTGAGAGGAAGACAGAAAGATGCAGGGGAGACAAGAGAGAGAGACTAACAGAGTTGTTGGGAGAGAGAGGTAGACGAAGGAAAGAGAGTTAGTGATAAAGTACATGGAGATTGCAGGAAAGAGGCGAGACTAGTGCTGAAGAGTGAGACCGAAGCATAGAGCGCTACGAAACAAACCGAGGCAAGATGTCAGCGAGGAAACTAGAGAGAGACCCTGTAAGGCCCCACATGGCAGCAACGAGAGACGGCAACCGAGATCAAGAGACGAAGAGGGGGCTCGGGGCCCAGGACCGAGAGCTGCGGTGACGGGGGGGGGGGGGGGGGGGGGGCGTAGTGAAAGGAGAGAGCAGGGAGTTTGGATGGGGGGAGAGCGAGGTACCAACAGAGCTGTGTGACAGAGGTACCAGCAGATATGAGTGACAGAGGTACCGGCAGAGATGTCTGACAGAGGTACCGGCAGAGATGTGTGGCAGAGGTACCGGCAGAGCTGTGTGACAGATGTACCAGCATGGCTGTGTGGCAGAGGTACCAGTATGGCTGTGTGGCAGAGGTACCAGCATGGCTGTTTGACAGAGGTACCAGCAGAGCTGTTTGACAGAAGAACCAGCATGGCTGTGTGACAGAGGTACCAGCAGAGATGAGTGACAGAGGTACCAGCAGAGATGAGTGTGAGAAGGTAGCCTCTTTCTAGCCTTGTTACCCCCACTTTTGGCCTGTTTGTGAGTGTATGTCAGGGTGTTTGTCACTGTTTTCACTGTCTCACTGGGAACCTGATAGCCAGGCCCCAGTGCTCATAGTGAAAACACTATGTTTTCAGTATGGTTGTTATGTGTCACTGGGATCCTGCTGGTCAGGACCCCAGTGCTCATAGGTTTGTGGCCTATATGTATGTGTCACTGGGACCCTGTCACACAGGGCCCCAGTGCTCATAGGTGTGCATGTACATGTTCCCTGTGTGGTGCCTAACTGTCTCACTGAGGCTCTGCTAACCAGAACCTCAGTGGTTATGCTCTCTCATTACTTTCAAATTGTCACTAACAGGCTAGTGACCATTTTTACCAATTTACATTGGCTTACTGGAACACCCTTATAATTCCCTAGTATATGGTACTGAGGTACCCAGGGTATTGGGGTTCCAGGAGATCCCTATGGGCTGCAGCATTTCTTTTGCCACCCATAGGGAGCTCTGACAATTCTTACACAGGCCTGCCACTGCAGCCTGAGTGAAATAACGTCCACGTTATTTCACAGCCATTTTACACTGCACTTAAGTAACTTATAAGTCACCTATATGTCTAACCTTTACCTGGTAAAGGTTAGGTGCAAAGTTACTTAGTGTGAGGGCACCCTGGCACTAGCCAAGGCGCCCCCACATTGTTCAGAGCCAATTCACTGAACTTTGTGAGTGCGGGGACACCATTACACGCGTGCACTACATATAGGTCACTACCTATATGTAGCTTCACCATGGTAACTCCGAATATGGCCATGTAACATGTCTATGATCATGGAATTGCCCCCTCTATGCCATCCTGGCATTGTTGGTACAATTCCATGATCCCAGTGGTCTGTAGCACAGACCCTGGTACTGCCAGACTGCCCTTCCTGGGGTTTCACTGCAGCTGCTGCTGCTGCCAACCCCTCAGACAGGCAGCTGCCCTCCTGGGGTCCAGCCAGGCCTGGCCCAGGATGGCAGAACAAAGAACTTCCTCTGAGAGATGGTGTGACACCCTCTCCCTTTGGAAAATGGTGTGAAGGCAGGGGAGGAGTAGCCTCCCCCAGCCTCTGGAAATGCTTTGTTGGGCACAGATGTGCCCAATTCTGCATAAGCCAGTCTACACCGGTTCAGGGACCCCTTAGCCCCTGCTCGGGCGCGAAACTGGACAAAGGAAAGGGGAGTGACCACTCCCCTGACCTGCACCTCCCCTGGGAGGTGTCCAGAGCTCCTCCAGTGTGCTCCAGACCTCTGCCATCTTGGAAACAGAGGTGCTGCTGGCACACTGGACTGCTCTGAGTGGCCAGTGCCACCAGGTGACATCAGAGACTCCTGCTGATAGGCTCCTTCAGGTGTTAGTAGCCTTTCCTCTCTCCTAGGTAGCCAAACCCTCTTTTCTGGCTATTTAGGGTCTCTGTCTCTGGGGAAACTTTAGATAACGAATGCATGAGCTCAGCCGAGTTCCTCTGCATCTCTCTCTTCACCTTCTGATAAGGAAACGACCGCTGACCACGCTGGAAGCCTGCAAACCTGCAACATAGTAGCAAAGACGACTACTGCAACTCTGTAACGCTGATCCTGCCGCCTTCTCGACTGTTTTCCTGCTTGTGCATGCTGTGGGGGTAGCCTGCCTCCTCTCTGCACCAGAAGCTCCGAAGAAATCTCCCGTGGGTCGACGGAATCTTCCCCCTGCAACCGCAGGCACCAAAAAGCTGCATTACCGGTCCCTTGGGTCTCCTCTCAGCACGACGAGCGAGGTCCCTCGAATCCAGCGACTCTGTCCAAGTGACCCCCACAGTCCAGTGACTCTTCAGCCCAAGTTTGGTGGAGGTAAGTCCTTGCCTCACCTCGCTGGGCTGCATTGCTGGGAACCGCGACTTTGCAGCTACTCCGGCCCCTGTGCACTTCCGGCGGAAATCCTTTGTGCACAGCCAAGCCTGGGTCCACGGCACTCTAACCTGCATTGCACGACTTTCTAAGTTGGTCTCCGGCGACGTGGGACTCCTTTGTGCAACTTCGGCGAGCACCGTTTCACGCATCCTCGTAGTGCCTGTTTCTGGATTGGAAATCCACAGTTGTTGCATTGCTGGTTTGTGTCTTTCCTGCATTATTCCTCTAATACGACTATTTTGTCCTTAGGGGAACTTTAGTGCACTTTGCACTCACTTTTCAGGGTCTTGGGGAGGGTTATTTTTCTAACTCTCACTATTTTCTAATAGTCCCAGCGACCCTCTACAAGGTCACATAGGTTTGGGGTCCATTCGTGGTTCGCATTCCACTTTTGGAGTATATGGTTTGTGTTGCCCCTATCCCTATGTTTCCCCATTGCATCCTATTGTAACTATACATTGTTTGCACTGTTTTCTAAGACTATACTGCATATTTTTGCTATTGTGTATATATATCTTGTGTATATTTCCTATCCTCTCACTGAGGGTACACTCTAAGATACTTTGGCATATTGTCATAAAAATAAAGTACCTTTATTTTTAGTATAACTGTGTATTGTGTTTTCTTATGATATTGTGCATATGACACTAAGTGGTACTGTGGTAGCTTCACACGTCTCCTAGTTCAGCCTAAGCTGCTCTGCTAAGCTACCATTATCTATCAGCCTAAGCTGCTAGACACCCTATACACTAATAAGGGATAACTGGGCCTGGTGCAAGGTGCAAGTACCCCTTGGTACTCACTACAAGCCAGTCCAGCCTCCTACATTGGTTGTGCAGTGGTGGGATAAGTGCTTGAGACTACTTACCACTCGTCATTGTACTTTTCATAAGAGAAAAATATACAAAACAAGGTCAGTGTATATACACATAGCCAAAAAGTTTTGCATTTCCTCTTTTCACTCTTTTCTAAGTGCTGAAAAGTACCTCTAAACTTTCAAAAAGTTCTTAAAAGTTTAAAAAGTTTTTTTCTGTCTTTCCAAAAAGTTCTAAACACTTTTTTCTCTTTCTCTATCACTTTAACTCTCTCTAAAAAATGTCTGGCACAGGCCAAAGTGTTGATCTGTCCAAACTTGCATATGACAACCTTAGCTGGAAAAGAGCAAGGAGTCTCTGTATAGAGAGAGGTTTGAGTGTAGGGAAGAATCCTGCCTTGGAACTGTTAATTAACATGCTTAGAGAACAGGATAAGGCCAGAGGTGGCCCATCTGTTGAAAAAGTACCTAATAGTTCCCAATCTGATTCAGGGACTCCCCCAGGAAAAGATTCAGGAAAGAAACTTTCTAGCCTGCCCATTATTAGACAATCTAGCATAGATGGTAATGATGATGAGCCACACCAAATAAATAGTGTGGTCTCACATCATAGCAAAAGCATTTATTCACACCATTCTGGTAGTAATGTTTCTGTAAACCAAGCTGTTAAGTTGGCTTCTATAAGGGACAGGTCTCCTTCTGTTCATTCCCATCATAGCTCTGTTTCTAGAAATGTCCCTCCCACCAACCCTGATGACAGAATGTTAGAGAGGGAACTCAATAAGTTGAGGGTGGAACAAACCAGACTGAAGCTTAAAAAGCAACAGCTGGATTTGGATAGACAGTCTTTTGAATTAGAGAAGGAAAGACAGAAGTTGGGTTTAGATACCCATGGTGGCAGCAGCAGTATTCCCCATAGTCATCCTGCAAAAGAGCATGATTCCAGGAATCTGCACAAGATAGTTCCCCCTTATAAGGAGGGGGATGACATTAACAAGTGGTTTGCTGCACTTGAGAGGGCCTGTGTTGTACAGGATGTCCCTCAAAGGCAGTGGGCTGCTATCCTATGGCTATCATTTAGTGGAAAAGGTAGGGATAGGCTCCTTACTGTAAAAGAAAATGATGCTAATAATTTCCAAGTTCTTAAGAATGCACTCCTGGATGGTTATGGCTTAACCACTGAACAGTACAGGATAAAGTTCAGAGAGACCAAAAAGGAGTCTTCACAAGACTGGGTTGATTTCATTGACCAGGCAGTGAAGGCCTTGGAGGGGTGGTTACATGGCAGTAAAGTTACTGATTATGAAAGCCTGTATAACACAATCCTGAGAGAGCATATACTTAATAATTGTGTGTCTGATTTGTTGCACCAGTACCTGGTAGACTCTGATCTGACCTCTCCCCAAGAATTGGGAAAGAAGGCAGACAAATGGGTCAGAACAAGGGTGAACAGAAAAGTTCATACAGGGGGTGACAAAGATGGCAATAAGAAGAAAGATGGTGAAAAATCTCAAGATAAGCATGGGGATAAGGGTAAAACCAAAGATCCCACTTCAAATCTTAAACACTCTTCAGAGGGTGGGGATAAAACTAATTCTTCCTCTTCTTCTCAACCTGCACACATTAAAAAGCCTTGGTGCTTTGTGTGTAAAAATAGGCCAGGGGATAAGTCCTGTCCAGGTAAACCCCCTGAGCCTACCACCACTAATACATCAAGCTCTAGTGCCCCTAGCAGTAGTGGTACTAGTGGTGGGACTGCTGGCAACAGTCAAGCAAAGGGTGTAGTTGGGTTCACTTATGGGTCCATAGTGGAAACTGATGTAATCAGTCCCAAGACAGTTTCTGTCACACCTAGTGGCATTGGCCTTGCCACACTGGCTGCTTGTCCCCTTACAATGGATAAGTACAGGCAGACAGTTTCAATAAATGGTGTTGAGGCCTTGGCCTACAGGGACACAGGTGCCAGTTTCACTTTGGTGACTGAAAACCTAGTGCACCCTGATCAACACATCATTGGACAACAGTATAAGATTATTGATGTCCATAACTCCACTAAGTTTCTTCCCTTAGCTATAATTCAGTTTAGTTGGGGTGGAGTTACTGGCCCTAAGCAGGTGGTGGTATCACCTAGCTTACCTGTAGACTGTCTCTTAGGTAATGACCTAGAGGCCTCAGGTTGGGCTGATGTAGAGTTTTATGCCCATGCAGCCATGCTGGGCATCCCTGAGGAATTGTTCCCTCTCATTTCTAGTGAAATGAAAAAGCAAAGGAGAGAAGGCCTGAAAACTCAGGATCCCTCTCCATCAACAGGTAAAAAGGGTATCACAGTATCCCCTAACCACCCTACCATTCAGGATACTATTCCTGTGGTGGGAGAAACCTCTCCTGGGGTGGCACCTGTTCCAAGGGAATCATCAGCTGGCAAAGCTGGACTCCCTGAGGTAGAAGTACCTCTCTGTGGGATAACTAACATTGGTGAGAAAAAGAGCACCATTTTAGTTAACATGGAGCATCCCTCCAACCCTCCCAGAGAAACTTTAGTGCAGAAACTCTGCACTGCCTCACAACACTTAGGACAGCATCCCTGCCCTAGTGTGGAGCTGATAGGACAGCATCCCTGCCCTGCTCCAACTCAAGAGAAACAGCATCCCTGTTCTCTCTTCCAGCCAGATGGACAAACTTTTTGCCCAGCTATGGCTTTTCTGAGACAGCATCCCTGTCTGGCATTTCCATCACTACAAACAGGTTCAGTGGACAATTCCCACTGCTCTAAACTAAAACTTACTGATAGAAACTCTGAAAATACATCTTCACATTGTTGCTTAGCTAAAAAACTTCAAACAGGGTGGTTTACATCCCCACAGGGAAGTAACCATATAGTGGATGATAAAGGGAGTAACCAGTCTATTGCAGAGCTACTCTCTACTTATCACCACTTAGACAATAAAGTCTCAACTGGCCAAGGTTAGCCTTATTGTCCTTCGTTTGGGGGGGGGGGGGGGGGTTGTGTGAGAAGGTAGCCTCTTTCTAGCCTTGTTACCCCCACTTTTGGCCTGTTTGTGAGTGTATGTCAGGGTGTTTGTCACTGTTTTCACTGTCTCACTGGGATCCTGATAGCCAGGCCCCAGTGCTCATAGTGAAAACACTATGTTTTCAGTATGGTTGTTATGTGTCACTGGGATCCTGCTGGTCAGGACCCCAGTGCTCATAGGTTTGTGGCCTATATGTATGTGTCACTGGGACCCTGTCACACAGGGCCCCAGTGCTCATAGGTGTGCATGTACATGTTCCCTGTGTGGTGCCTAACTGTCTCACTGAGGCTCTGCTAACCAGAACCTCAGTGGTTATGCTCTCTCATTACTTTCAAATTGTCACTAACAGGCTAGTGACCATTTTTACCAATTTACATTGGCTTACTGGAACACCCTTATAATTCCCTAGTATATGGTACTGAGGTACCCAGGGTATTGGGGTTCCAGGAGATCCCTATGGGCTGCAGCATTTCTTTTGCCACCCATAGGGAGCTCTGACAATTCTTACACAGGCCTGCCACTGCAGCCTGAGTGAAATAACGTCCACGTTATTTCACAGCCATTTTACACTGCACTTAAGTAACTTATAAGTCACCTATATGTCTAACCTTTACCTGGTAAAGGTTAGGTGCAAAGTTACTTAGTGTGAGGGCACCCTGGCACTAGCCAAGGCGCCCCCACATTGTTCAGAGCCAATTCACTGAACTTTGTGAGTGCGGGGACACCATTACACGCGTGCACTACATATAGGTCACTACCTATATGTAGCTTCACCATGGTAACTCCGAATATGGCCATGTAACATGTCTATGATCATGGAATTGCCCCCTCTATGCCATCCTGGCATTGTTGGTACAATTCCATGATCCCAGTGGTCTGTAGCACAGACCCTGGTACTGCCAGACTGCCCTTCCTGGGGTTTCACTGCAGCTGCTGCTGCTGCCAACCCCTCAGACAGGCAGCTGCCCTCCTGGGGTCCAGCCAGGCCTGGCCCAGGATGGCAGAACAAAGAACTTCCTCTGAGAGAGGGTGTGACACCCTCTCCCTTTGGAAAATGGTGTGAAGGCAGGGGAGGAGTAGCCTCCCCCAGCCTCTGGAAATGCTTTGTTGGGCACAGATGTGCCCAATTCTGCATAAGCCAGTCTACACCGGTTCAGGGACCCCTTAGCCCCTGCTCTGGCGCGAAACTGGACAAAGGAAAGGGGAGTGACCACTCCCCTGACCTGCACCTCCCCTGGGAGGTGTCCAGAGCTCCTCCAGTGTGCTCCAGACCTCTGCCATCTTGGAAACAGAGGTGCTGCTGGCACACTGGACTGCTCTGAGTGGCCAGTGCCACCAGGTGACGTCAGAGACTCCTGCTGATAGGCTCCTTCAGGTGTTAGTAGCCTTTCCTCTCTCCTAGGTAGCCAAACCCTCTTTTCTGGCTATTTAGGGTCTCTGTCTCTGGGGAAACTTTAGATAACGAATGCATGAGCTCAGCCGAGTTCCTCTGCATCTCTCTCTTCACCTTCTGATAAGGAAACGACCGCTGACCGCGCTGGAAGCCTGCAAACCTGCAACATAGTAGCAAAGACGACTACTGCAACTCTGTAACGCTGATCCTGCCGCCTTCTCGACTGTTTTCCTGCTTGTGCATGCTGTGGGGGTAGCCTGCCTCCTCTCTGCACCAGAAGCTCCGAAGAAATCTCCCGTGGGTCGACGGAATCTTCCCCCTGCAACCGCAGGCACCAAAAAGCTGCATTACCGGTCCCTTGGGTCTCCTCTCAGCACGACGAGCGAGGTCCCTCGAATCCAGCGACTCTGTCCAAGTGACCCCCACAGTCCAGTGACTCTTCAGCCCAAGTTTGGTGGAGGTAAGTCCTTGCCTCACCTCGCTGGGCTGCATTGCTGGGAACCGCGACTTTGCAGCTACTCCGGCCCCTGTGCACTTCCGGCGGAAATCCTTTGTGCACAGCCAAGCCTAGGTCCACGGCACTCTAACCTGCATTGCACGACTTTCTAAGTTGGTCTCCGGCGACGTGGGACTCCTTTGTGCAACTTCGGCGAGCACCGTTTCACGCATCCTCGTAGTGCCTGTTTCTGGCACTTCTCCGGGTGCTACCTGCTTCAGTGAGGGCTCTTTGTCTTGCTCGACGTCCCCTCTCTCTGCAGGTCAAATTTGCGACCTCCTGGTCCCTCCTGGGCCCCAGCAGCGTCCAAAAACGCCAAACGCACGATTTGCGTGTAGCAAGGCTTGTTGGCGTCCTTCCGGCGGGAAAACACTTCTGCACGACTCTCCAAGGCGAGAGGGATCCGTCCACCAAAGGGGAAGTCTCTAGCCCTTTTCGTTCCTGCAGAAACCTCAGCTTCTTCTGTCCAGTCGAAGCTTCTTTGCACCCGCAGCTGGCATTTCCTGGGCATCTGCCCATCTCCGACTTGCTTGTGACTTTTGGACTTGGTCCCCTTGTTCCACAGGTACCCTAGATTGGAAATCCACAGTTGTTGCATTGCTGGTTTGTGTCTTTCCTGCATTATTCCTCTAACACGACTATTTTGTCCTTAGGGGAACGTTAGTGCACTTTGCACTCACTTTTCAGGGTCTTGGGGAGGGTTATTTTTCTAACTCTCACTATTTTCTAATAGTCCCAGCGACCCTCTACAAGGTCACATAGGTTTGGGGTCCATTCGTGGTTCGCATTCCACTTTTGGAGTATATGGTTTGTGTTGCCCCTATCCCTATGTTTCCCCATTGCATCCTATTGTAACTATACATTGTTTGCACTGTTTTCTAAGACTATACTGCATATTTTTGCTATTGTGTATATATATCTTGTGTATATTTCCTATCCTCTCACTGAGGGTACACTCTAAGATACTTTGGCATATTGTCATAAAAATAAAGTACCTTTATTTTTAGTATAACTGTGTATTGTGTTTTCTTATGATATTGTGCATATGACACTAAGTGGTACTGTGGTAGCTTCACACGTCTCCTAGTTCAGCCTAAGCTGCTCTGCTAAGCTACCATTATCTATCAGCCTAAGCTGCTAGACACCCTATACACTAATAAGGGATAACTGGGCCTGGTGCAAGGTGCAAGTACCCCTTGGTACTCACTACAAGCCAGTCCAGCCTCCTACACTGTGTGACAGAGTTACCAGCAGAGCTGTGTGACAGAAGTACCAGCATGGCTGTGTGACAGAGGTACCAGCAGATATGTGTGACAGAGGTACCAGCATGGCTGTGTGACAGAGGTACCAGCAGAGCTGTTTGACAGAAGTACCAGCAGAGCTGTTTGACAGAAGTACCAGCATGGCTGTGTGACAGAGGTACCAGCAGAGATGAGTGACAGAGGTACCAGCAGAGATGAGTGACAGAGGTACCAGCAGAGATGAGTGACAGAGGTACAAGGAGAGATGAGTGACAGACGTACCAGCAGAGATGTGTGACAGAGTTACCAGCAGAGCTGTGTGACAGAAGTACCAGCATGGCTGTGTGACAGAAGTACCAGCATGGCTGTGTGACAGAGGTACCAGCAGATATGTGTGACAGAGGTACCAGCAGAGCTGTGTGACAGAGGTACCAGCAGAGATGAGTGTCAGTTACCAGCAGAGCTGTTTGACAGAGGTACCAGCAGAGATGAGTGACAGAGGTACCAGCAGAGATGAGTGACAGAGGTACCAGCAGAGCTGTGTGACAGAGGTACCAGCAGAGATGTGTGACAGAGGTACCAGCAGAGATGAGTGACAGAGGTACCAGCAGAGATGAGTGACAGAGGTACAAGGAGAGATGAGTGACAGACGTACCAGCAGAGATGTGTGACAGAGGTACTAGCAGAGCTTTGGCAGAGCGCACAAAGAGTTCAATGGAAGACTTTAGAGGGTGGGGAGAGGGATGGAGAGACACCGGAGTGAAAGGCGAGAGCAGGGAGTTGGGTTGGAGGGAGAGTGAGGTACCAGCAGAGCTGTGTGACAGAGCGCACTAAGGGTTAAAGGGAGGAATCGATGGGGTGGAGAGAGGGACGGAGAGAGGGAGACCAGACCTGAGGCAGAGGGAGTGGAGCAAGAGGTTCAGGTGGTGAGAGGGAGTGAAGTGAGAGAGGGGAAGGAGCACGGGAAAAGAATGCTGTGGTGTGAGAGGGAAGAGGACAGCAAGGAATGCAAGGGGAGAGAAGAAGGAAGTGAAAGAGGCAGAGACAAAGGATAGAGAGTGATGCAGGGACAGGTGAGAGGAGAGAGAGAGGGACTGAGAGAGAGAGGAGAAGGAAGAGAGAAGGAGAGAAGAGAGGATAGGGAAGGGAGAGTGGAGGCAGGAAAAGTGGCAGGTAGAGGGTGAGAGAAAAAGAAACAGAGGTAGAAAGAGAAGGAGAGAAAGAGGGGGAGAAAGGGACTGAGAGGGGGAGAGAGGGAATGAGGGAGCGAGAAAGGATAGAGGGGCAGAGAGAGAGGGGTACAAAGAGCGAGTAAGGGAGAGAGAGAAAGACGAGGCATAAAGAGGAGAGAGAGGTAGAAATAGAAGGAGCGAGAAAGGGGGAGAGGAGAGGTATAAAGAGACAGAGGAAGTGAGAAGACAGAGAGAGAGAGGGACAGAAAGAGGCAAAAAGAAAGAGGAGAGTGAAAGGGGGAAGCAAGAAATAAGGGACATAGAGAAAGAGAGAGGTAGAAAGAGAAGGAGAGACAAAGGGGGAGAAAGGGGAAAAAACAGAAAGAGGGAGTAAGAAGGGAGAGAGGGGCTGAGAGAGAGGTGGAAAGAGAGGGAGAGAAAGTGGGGGAGAGAGGGACTGAGAGGGGGCGACAGGGAATGAGAGGTCGAAAGAGGGAGTGAGAAAGATGGGAGAGGGGAAGAGAGAGAGGTACAAAGAGGGAGCGAGAAAGGGGTGCATAAAGAGGCACAGAAAAAGGTAGAAAGAGGAGCGAGAAAGGGGGAGAAGAGGTATAGAGAGACAGCAAGAGAGAGGTCTAAAGAGAAAGAGAAAGAGGGCAAGAGAGACAGGTGGAGAGGGAGTGAGAAGAGAGAAAGGGACAGAGAAAGAGGCAGAAAGAGGAGGAGGAGAGATAAGGGGCACGGAAAATAAGAGGAGAGTGAAAGGGAGGAGGAAGAAAGAAGGGACAGAGAGAGAGATAGAGAGAAGGAGAGACAACGGGGGAAGGTAGAAAGAGGGAGTGAGAAGGGAGAGAGGGACAGAGAGAGAGAGGTGGAAAGAGGAGAGAGAGAGAGGGGGAGAGAAGAGGTATAGAGAGAGCGAGAGGTAGAAAGAGGAGAGAGAAAGAGGGGGGAGAGAGGCAAGTAGAGAAGGAGTGAGAAGAGAGAGAGGGACAGAGAGAGAGGGAGAGACAAAGGGGGAGAGGTAGAAAGAGGGAGTGAGAAGAGAGAGAGGGACGGAGAGAGGTGAGAAGAGAGAGAGGGACGGAGAGAGGTGGAAAGAGAGGGAGCGACAGACGGAGAGACGGGAGGAGCACACAGACGGTCGTATTACAAGAGAGAACAAGGCAGAGGGGCGCGCACGGAGCGGGGTACGGGGGCGCACGCACAGGGACGTGCAGACACTGGCTGAAGTCCCTGCAGTGCTCGGCGAGAAGCCTCAATCACCAGTAGCATTAATTGCTCTTTGTGCGCCTATTTTGGTTTTCCTGAAGCAAGAAGAGACTGCTTTATAAATAACTCTGCTGCATATATATTTTTTTTGTAAACAGAGTCTTCGGAGAGTTTGACAGTTTTTTGTTAACGCTTTGCTGTAAAGTCCAGGCATTCCCATGAAGTCTCGGCGACTGGTGACTTCGTGGGGACCTTCTCTCCCAAGCCGCACCCAGGAGGCACAGAGCTCCAGTGGCGTAGCGTGGGGGGTGCAGGGGGGGCCGGCCGCACCGGGCGCACCATCTTGGAAGATACTAAATCCACGGGTTAGGGGGCGCAAATTACTTGCCTTGCCCCGGGTTAGGGGGCGCAAATTACTTGCCTTGCCCCGGGTGCTGACAACCCACTCTACGCCACTGCAGAGCTCTGTCTGTCTGTCTGTCTGTCTGTGAAGGTGACACCGGGCCCTGCCTGCAGGGGGCGCACCGTGACCCTCTACACAGCTTCAGTGAACCACAAAGACACGTCTGCGTGAGCTGCCAATGTTAGGCACACATGAGACACCACCCTGGCTCACTGTGGCACTTTTGTGTAATTAATGCAGTTGCCCATGGGCCTGTGGGAGCCCGGGCTCTACACAACAGTACGGAATCAAACAGAACCTGACAAGTAATTAGAATCCATGAACCAGAAAAACTGTAAAATAGATTTAAATAATTGCCTGAAAAAAAAGTAGGAAAAACAAACTGGTAACCAGTGGGCTTTCAGTAACACAGCACAGAGGCCCCCATTAATGCTGGTCTGGGTTGGGCTGGATTTTCTTCACACCTGGAGTTATAGATGCTGGGGGTACAGGTCACCTCGACGATGGGTAAAACCCGGCCCCTTATACGTTGCCCGCTGAGTGTCCAATGTCCGATGCACTTTTTGGGATGGAGAGGCCTTATTTAGAATTTGGTAGATAGGACACTTTTTTGAAACAGGATGAGTATCCCATCTGACATAAGTGCCGTAGGCTATAATGCATTTGTAATACAGCGGACAGAACATCTACCATGTTTGAAGTATCTCTTCCAACAACCTTTAAACATGGCCCGTCGTCACAGTTCTTGCTCATGCTTTGTGTATTGTATGCAGCCTTCACAGGAACTTCTTTGGGAGCACAACACATACGGGCAGGAGCTACAGCTTTCAGACATTTACATTCTTTTGAGTGACAGGCCGCATGCTAAAAGATCATTCCAGGATCCACAGTCACTCCTAAAATTTAAAATTTTCTGAAAGTTTTGTTTTTTGCAGTCCCCCACCTTAAAGGATTTATAATCTGCGAGCAACATATCCAGAAACATTTAACAATTAGTAATTCTTTTTACTTGACATTCATTAGAAACTAGTTCTTGGCCATTAGCTATTTATATCATTGCAGTGGTTATTCAGAATCAGCTTGGGAGTTTCTAGTAGGGTAGAAAATAATCTGTATCAAAAGATTAATTGTGGAACCCCCCACTCCCCAATCCAGCTGAGGTTGATGAAGGCCTGCGGCAAGATAATAATGTACAACAGTTTGTCTGGAGGGACCTGCAGCTTCTCCAAATGTATTGTACTGTAGGGGTGCCCTTTGTCTCCGCAAGGACCTTTAACTTTTTCTGTTGGATGACAATCTGCTTGGTCATTTGGGCCCTGATATGGCTTTTGTGGCCCTGATATGACAAATATCCTTCTTAAAAGGACTTGTTGATTTTGGCAGTAAAACTAGGTGGAAAAAAATCACATCAGAACTTTTTAAATAGCTTTTAGTGAAAGAGGACATTTTTTTACCACCAGTTGGTCTGCATTTATTAAGTAACATCTCCAGACCCTCTATTGAGAGTGGCGATGGATAAATTAAATTCATCTGGGCTTAGGTGGCACGGCTGTAGACTTAGTTAGCTTCTACTTAGACACATTCTTCAATTGGCTTTGAAATTGTGGTTACACTCTGTGGACCATCATCTGCATCTTAAGTGATGTTATCTAATGGTTTTAATATTATTTATCATATAACTTGGAAATGTGTTGGAAGATGAACTAGATACTCTTATACTCTGTTTAAGCTGCAAGTTCCACTAAACACGTTTTAGGGTATTGGATAACCCACAGTGTGAAATCCTTTTTCTTAATTATTTTTAGGTTCTGTCTTTACCTTTTTAAACACATTTTAAAGCAAAAAGTTAAGCTTGGCAGCCGCCCTTTAACCCATCTTTGTGATTCGCTTCCAAAGTTCATGTGGAAGACAGGTGTTGCTTTACTCAGAACTCATATGGGAGAGTAACGCGCGCGCACACACAAACACACACACACACCCACACAAAAAAGCTCTTTGTTGGAATGGTTTCCTTGGTCTATTCTACTGTCATAGTAATTATTTGTTTCTTTTAGTATCTTCATTTTATAGCATTTGTAGGCTTTTCTTAACAACAGGTTTGATTCAATGCTTTTTGTATACAATTGTCACAAGACCGCACATTCCCTTCTCAAAAAGTAGAATTGTGGTGTAACCTAGGCACGAAAGGGGCCTGTACGCAGAGTTAAGCTCCTATTAGAGGGGCTTCTGGTCCATCACACTAAGTTTCCATCAAACTCTTCTTCTAAGAAGCCAATATCATCCCCTCTCATTCGTCTGTGGAGCTCATTAAAGACCATTGGTTCGTAAATGAAAGATTTATTAATTGAGCTATGTTTTACTGTTAGATTTTCATGTCATAGAACTAAACTGTCCAGACAGAATTACGGATCCCAGACATCATTTAGGAATCTTCTATGTCCATTGATAAATTGATCTGTATTATCAAGTTGGGAAACAGTTCTGTTCAATTGCTGTTTAGCCTGTCAGTGAATGTCCTGCTTTAGAAATACGTTTATATGGTGTTCGGAGCCGAAAGCCTACAAACAGATGAGTGACTGAATCTGAGAATGTCCCACATGCTCTGTACCTAAATGCACATTACCCCATAGTTAGATCCTAGTTCCTAATTCACTTACAATAACCCCTAAGCCTTCTGGGTCTTGTTCAAAACTTTCGATGCTAATATTTGGGGCTTATCAATCACAGAAACAGTAGGAGCCTCGTTACAGGGTGTGATCCACTTACAAAGCCAATAATCAAATCTGCCTTATGCTGTTACCAAAACCTCAAACTTTTTATAATGCTTCTTCAATATTAATCGACACCAACATCAGTAATCTTCACACATTATGGTGAATTATACAGAAAGCCGTGCAAAGCAGGAATATGTGGTGCGGAAAAGTTTTTAAAGCTGGTTTCAATAATAGCTAATACATCAATGTTCCTTTCCATTGACAGATCTCATATCCTGGTGGTGCAGGCGTTCGCTGACTTTGCCTTTTCTAGCGTCAATCTAATCGCATCTAAGTCCTTAATATGTTTTTTTATCTGGATGATTAACTGATCTGAAAATGTTATATTTTAAAAACGTTTTAATAAGTAAATGAGCAAAGGTGTGATCGTTTTTAGATTGCTGCAGTTATTATAACTAATCATCGCGAACCTTGATACGGGTGCGGCTCCTGGTCCTACTTGGTCACACACTTTTAACAAAAGGACAGCGGAGAGCATGGCTAGAGCTCAATGCCAAGAGAATAAAGTCAAAAAAACCAGCCATGCAGCAGATCTTGTGCCAATAAAAGATGAGAGAGGGGTGTACCAGGACCAGGCCCAAACATGCTCACATCGTCGCTGTGTGCTTACGCTAACATTGTTCGCTCGTTGGATGGGCAGATATGCCAACTACCATCACCGGTCAGCAGGCGTAAGGGTGGGTTTGTGGGGGATGTAGTTCCGCAACACCAGCAACCAGAACAGTGCATGCACAGCCGCAGCACCAGTGTTGCGGAAGCTGTTCCCAAGGGCCCAGGCTAAGAGATACACCTCAGCAGCCTGGGTGCAAGTCAGTGGAATAACTAATTACATATTCTAAACAACTCACAAGCATGGTGCTGTTAAAGAGATCTAGAGTACATTATAAAATTAATTCCACGTGCAACTTCTTATAAAACTTGTGGTTTAAAATTATGAAACAATGGCATTAGAAGTTCTGCAGGGCTTTTAGACAACTTAATACACTATAGAACCACTGACTATCCTGGACTTTTGTGACTGAAGTATCAGCACACTGGGGCATCAGTGCCGCAGTCAGTGCTCATACGTGTGCCTTTGATCATGTTTTGCTTTTTGTTTTTGTTGTTTCTTTCAGCTCCTTTCTGCCAGGATGTGGCCTGGTTTGTATGGCAGGGTCCACATAGGTGGTTGGTGTTTGGTAGTTACAGTTATATAGTGCTTCATACCCCTCACGAAGCACTTAACGCATTTGTGGACAGGTAACTTGCTACTCCATGGAGGTGCTATGGATGGAAACGTGTGAGCTTATCACGTGGCCCACATGGGAAGTGTTTTGATGCTGTGCAGGAGGGCCACAACTGTGCTCTTACAGCATTTTGTCGCAGAGCTTATATCGATTTAAAGTAAAGAGTTGTAGACGTTCCACTTGGGACTTTGCGAGAGAATATCAGGCAGAAAAATATTGCGATACAAAAATATTGCAGCTAGAATATCGACTAGTGAATAATTGTGAAAGTAAGAATTATAAGTAGATTTTCAGATTCACATTTAGTTTATTTAGATCAGGGGTCTCCAGCCCTTTCTGTAATAAGAGTTACTTATGTCTAATGACTTATCATACTGAGCTACTAAAATGAGTGTGGTAATAGTGACCACGCCAGATAAGATGAGGTAAGTGGCCACCCCCATGCAAAATTAGCCGCAGTGATCACCTCATTGCATCAGACAGGGTTTCCAGCAGTTATGTGAAAATGGCTTTATCAAATTAAAGTGCCTCTACACAGTTAATAAATGACGGCCATAACGGCAACGGCACTATCATTAACATAATAATATTAGTAATATGTCTCAACAACCCAACAGGATTTATGACTCAAATATCAGCTTTAACTATATTTTGGAAATCGAACCCTTTCTCTCCAATTATCGCCCTATGGGTTCTAAAAATACACATATTTCCATCTTAAATAGACACTACAATTCTGGGAAACATTGACCTATTTTTTTGGTAATTGGCACGTCTAAAAGAGCATTTCTGTTAAAAATTACTTGGCTGCTCTCTGTGTTCTAATTTCATACTTAATTAAAACCGTTTTTCAAAAAACAAAACTTTGTCACAAACTCCACAAGAACATCCAAGAAATCAAACTATATGTACAAGCAGATTTCCCACCTAAGGCACGACAACAAATCCCATTGTTTAGCTGTTGCGTGGTTGCTGTTTCCGGAAATGCATGAAAGGGTTTAAGCTTATCCAACATTTTAAAATCTCTTGTCAGAACTGGATTTGGTAACCGTGAACATAGGGAAATACTCCTTCTTCGTGGATCTGAACAGATGTCCGTTTAGATTTCTCAAGTGACGCAGCTCGTAATTCTGATTTTGTGCTTTTCTCTTGTCAGATGTACAAGGAGCACCCCCTAACCGCAATAATCTGCTTTTTAAGGACTGCAGACCATTGTAATTCGGTTTTTGTGTTTCTTTGAAGCAACAGTTGGCAACTAACAATTGTATACTAGCAAGAAGCTTATTGGTTTGAATTTGGGCTGTATGTTGCCCAGATATTCATTTTAATTCTAACCGTGTCGCTTGCACCATTGAAGACTTCGGAAGTGCAACAAATAACTGAGCCAACATTCCTCTCCATGGTACCCTGGAATTTTCCTATAAATGCAAATAATCTATGCATTATATAGGGACTGAGGATAGACCATTGCTTTGTATGCCATTATAAGTGGAACTAGAGATGGGAAGCCATAATATCTGTCAAATTTCTGAAAGCCCACTATATAAGTCTGAGCTCAGGATTTCTTTTGTTCTTCCTCTATACTCCAATTTAGGATTTTCTGGAAGATCATACCTAAATATTTACGGTTAATCACTTAGACTCCTTTTGTTTTAACCAGATAAAAGATAACACATGAAAGATTTAGATTTGAGACCAAATGTTAAATTTTGTTTGCTATATTTATTATTCGTATATTCCACTCACAATGTTTATGAAACATCTGTAGTCCCCCCTCTGCAACCCAATGTGGGTGGAGCACATTCTCAAGAAATCATTAGCATACAGCAGACATGGAATATGGATAGCAGCCGTCCTCGGAGAGAATGAGTCAGTGTACAACAGCATCTGTGGTAAGAAAGGGCGAGCTAGCACACAACCTTCTGAAAGGCCATTATTTACTGGAGTTGTTCTCCAAAGACCTCAAGAAACGTGTTTGCTCAGTTCGCGCATGTTGCATTTTTCTACAATGAAAACCAAAAAGACGTTTTGTTGGACAGCTCCCTAACCACCCAAACCTTTACTTTCTTGCACAAAAAAAGATTTCCAAGAAAAATTCAGCAATTTTTATTTTTTAAATGTCTTCTGCACGCAATCACGCTACATTGTGCAAACGTCTGAGAACTTTGCAAAACTTCATGGGTGAAATTAAACAGATGTCCAGCTCTTCATACTGGCCTTATAAAATGGGGGGCTCCAGGAACATGTCCATACTAGGCAGTTGTGCAAGTGGCTCGTCATACCCCAATGTGCCTAGGTGGTTCCATACCTCTCTGGGTGGAGTCATCTTTAGGCAGGGGATGGCTGCTCTTCCTGGAGGATTACTCATGCAATGACCTGCATCTTTGAGGCACTTCTCAAAGGCTGTAATTGAATGGCAATGGCAAGGCCCATCCAGCACCTGGACCGTGGTATTGGTATACAGGCAAGAAATTAGGATCTACAGACACCTCAAGCCTTCTGGCAGTTCACAAAGTCTGTGAGCTGCCTGGCAGGTTTAGGAGACATCACATGTTCCAAAGGACCATTTTATTCTATGAACCATTTGTGTCTACAGAGTATGTGGGTGCCACAAACTTTAAAAGCAGTGGCTGTAAGTACCAGTATCTGCAGGATCACGGTTCATGCCTGCAATACCTGCAGGTTTCACCAACTATAACTGCATTATCTGTGAGTGCCACCAATTGCAAGTCTTACATGTTCTGTCTCCCAGTGGCACCCACTATAACTGCAGTACAGGTCACTGCCACAGATTCTCTCAGCCAATTTCTGGGAGTAGCACCAATTGTAAGTGAAATACAAGTAGGTACCGCCAACTAGACCTGCAGTATTTTGTAGTGCCAGATAGTTTCTGTAGGCCTCTCCGCGGCACCTGCCAGTAACACTGACTGTACCTGCAGTTCCACCAACTACACCTGAGGGAAACGCGAGTAGCTCACACGGGGGCCTGTGCAGGGGGTGGGGGTGACTGGACTGTACCTATTGGAGCAGGATCAAGGTGATTTGCATTTGTCTGGTTCCTCCTGTCTGAGATGGCATGGACTGAAATGCGGCCCAAGTAAATACCAAGGCTCAGATGAATTCATTCATTCAGTCCATCACTTATTCCTGCAAACTATAACCCCAGTACATGTGAGTACCATCTGCAGGATGTTTGTTTCCTTCATCCAACTAGGTGGACTCGTCAAGTACCACCTACTATAACTGCAGTATCTGTGAGTAACACTCAACGAACCAACAATACCTGCAAGTACCACTAACAGGCTAAGCAGTATGTGTACCATCAGTACCATTCAGCAGACCCATCATCCCCAGCTGTACCTGATCTGCGAGAGATGTGGAGCTATCAGTGTTGCATGAAGTACCTGCGAGGGCCACCAGTTGTGTCTGCAGTACTTGCTTTCATCACCAAGTGTAGCAGTAACAAAGTATACTTGCAAGCATGTTCTGTAAACTGTATACATACCACTTGGAGTTCCTTAAAGTATCTGCACCCGATGCATTTGCCTTACCTGATGCATCTACAGGCAAGGTTTACCTGTGGTCCCTGTGCTATCAGCACCTGTATTACCTACACATCCTACAATCTGTGCTTGCAGTACCCAGGAGTACTCAGTTGTACTTGATTTACCTTCAGGCGCCACCGTTGTGCACATAGTATCCGTAAGGACTCACCTTCACTACTAGTTCTTATGAGTACCACAAGTTGTAACTGTCATTCCTGAGTACTCAGTTGTGCTTGAGTACCTCCGAGTCCCACACCCCGTGCTCGCCATGTCTGTGAGGGCTCAGATGGACTTTAGTACCTTTGAGTCCCGCCACCTCCGCTTGCAGTACCTGTATGACTCACAAGTCCCACTCGCTGCAAGTATTTTGTTGTATGCACAGTGTATCTCAGTCCCGCAAGCTGTAACTTGTATTTGTGAGTACTCAGTTGTGCTTGCAGTACCTCTGAGTCCCACAACCTGCGCTTGCTGTGACCTGAGGGCTCAGATGGACTTGCAGTACCTCCAAGTGCCGCAAGCTGTAGCTTGTTGTAGTTGTGAGCCCTCAGTTGTAATTGCAGTACCTCAGAGTCCCACCACCTGCTCTTGCAGTGTCTGTGAGGGCTCAGCTGGACATGCAGTACCTCAGAGTCCCACCACCTGCTCTTGCAGTGTCTGTGAGGGCTCAGCTGGACATGCAGTACCTCAGAGTCCCACCACCTGCTCTTGCAGTGCCCGTGAGGGCTCGGATGGACTTGCAGTACCTCAGAGTCCCACCACCTGCTCTTGCAGTGCCCGTGAGGGCTCGGATGGACTTGCAGTACCCCAGAGTCCCACCACCTGCTCTTGCAGTGCCCGTGAGGGCTCAGCTGGTCTTGCAGTACTTCAGAGTCCCACCACCTGCTCTTGCAGTGCCCGTGAGGGCTCAGCTGGACTTGCAGTACCTCAGAGTCCCACCACCTGCTCTTGCAGTGTCTGTGAGGGCTCAGCTGGACTTGCAGTACCTCAGAGTCCCACCACCTGCTCTTGCAGTGTGTGAGGGCTCAGCTGGACTTGCAGTACCTCAGAGTCCCATCACCTTCTCTTGCAGTGTCTGTGAGGGCTCAGCTGGACTTGCAGTACCTCAGAGTCCCACCACCTGCTCTTGCAGTGCCTGTGAGGGCTCAGCTGGACTTGCAGTACCTCAGAGTCCCACCACCTGCTCTTGCAGTGCCTGTGAGGGCTCAGGTGAACTTGCAGCACCCCCGAGTGCCACCTCCAGGGACTGCAGTAGATGTGAGGGCTCAGATGAACATGCAATACCCCTGAGTCTCACCACCAGGGATTGCAGTATACGTGAGGGCTCAGGTGACCCTGCAGTACCTCCGAGTCCCACCACCAGGGATTGCAGTATAGGTGAGGGCTCAGGTGACCCTGCAGTACCTCCGAGTCCCACCACCAGGGATTGCAGTAGACGTGAGGTCTTTGATGAACCTGCAGTACCTCCGAGTCCCCCCACCAGGGATTGCAGTAGCCGTGAGGTCTTTGATGAACCTGCAGTACCTCAGAGTCCCTCCACCGGGGACTGCAGTAGACGTGAGGGCTCAGGTGACCCTGCAGTACCTCAGAGTCCCACCACCAGGGATTGCAGTAGACGTGAGGTCTTTGATGAACCTGCAGTACCTCCGAGTCCCCCCACCGGGGACTGCAGTAGACGTGAGGGCTCAGACGAACTTGCATTACTCGTCAGCACCCCTAATATACGGTGCAGCAAGTGCCACAAACAGTACCTGCAGTATCTGCTATTCACACTATTTGCGCTTTACATACCTGCAAGCATCATTTAAACTCCAGTGCCTATGCGACCTGTCTTGTGAAGGTCAGCGATACCTCCTATTTATTAAGGAGCGCTACCTAATAAATCAATAAAGGAAAACTTGAGATCTCCTTACGCAGCAGCCGACCAGAGGTTAATGGCTAATGGGACCTCCATCTTCATCAGCATCAAAGGTTCACCTTATTCATCACCAGTTTCTATTAAAGATGTATGAATGATGACCCTGATCTGGGTGACTGGGCTCAGAAACGCTGATCGAGAACACATAAATACTCTCCCCACATGACAGACGGTGCCAGGAGAGGAAGATCTTTTACAACCCAGGGGCACAGGAGGCCTTTAACTCAAAACCTAACTTTAAGCCTCCTTGGTTGCTGATATCTATTTTTGCCCCCTGTATTTTTCAGACATTTGCTCATTTTATCAGTTTATCCACAATTATATTGTTTCCTGAAAGCTGAAAGTTGTAGTATCTGTCCACGTGAATTGAACTGAAAAATGTACAACGTTGCCATGTAGATGTCACTCCAGGTTCTGGGGCCTACTGCAGGGTCCCCAAAACTGCAGATGGTCTGCTAAATGCAGACACGTTCTCTGGGTGAAACTAAAGCAGGATGCGGAATTGTTGGTGGGAATCAGGACAGGAAATACGGATCATCCGGATATTGCCTAATTTCTAGGGTGAACCCCAGGTAATACTTTCAGTCCCCGTTAATACCACCCCCACAGAGTCCCTGGTACTTCACGGGGACGGGGTTAACAGGGCCAGCACACTGAGCTCGTGATGAGAACCTAAGCTGTGTAATTAACCACATATACTGCAACAATACACTCATCTGACGTACTGTAGACTCACAGTACTGACACCAACACGTGCATTTTTAGAAGTACTTAAGAGTCAGTAGGAAATATTTAATTTTTTCTCAACTAACATTTTGTCATTTCTCACTGAGTGTGCTCATCTGGAAGTCCCAGCAGACAGCACTTAGAGTCACTCAAAAAAGGAGAACAAGTTTCAGGTTTGTCCATCTGTGGTGATATTTAAAATTCAGTACAAACAGAAAACAGGGAGCCTTGGTTTATGACAAGCACCCTGTCAACTGAGGTGACTATAGTTTTAGGTAGATGCTGTGTTAACGGTTTTGTGTAGCGGATCACCCTTAAAAACGTCTGCACTGGTACAAAAAAATGCAGCAATTTCTACTTTCACCTTTCACGCAAATATCTATTTTTTTAATTCTAAAAAAGAGACACATTATAGAAAAATGTGCATTAGAGCTCAAAACAGTGCAAACCTAGGGTCCGACTTAGAGAACGTCTTGCGGCATGTAGGTAATAACCTCTGCTACCCTGGCGGAGTACTGCCCACCATATCTGGTGATATTTGACGGCATACAGATATCCGCCAGACAGAGGACCGCCACATGGCGACTTCTTTGAATGCCATGTTTCATGGCGATGCTGACCAATCTTTTTTGTTTTACCATAAGGAGGAGTTTGTTTCTGTAAAACAAAATAACTAATGACCCTGACATTGTAGGAATTTTCCCCCATGGTGTGGGGGTCATTTTTAGGTCGAGCGGGCAAGCGCACTGACGTGTTATAATCTCTGTGGGCTTTTACAACACCCACTGCACGCCCATCACTATCACTCGTTCATGGGCTTGCCTTTCAAAAATCCTTTGTTATCATGGGTAGGTGCTTTACATTTGTCCCTTCTTGGGGCAGTTTTGTTACTGCCTTAGACACCGACCCGGTTACATGGATAATTGCACATTTGCCGATACGTTTGACTGTGAGAAAACGTATTTTTCCCTTTGTGTCTCTCCTTTGTGCTCATGGAGGCCGTGAGTCGGCTTGCTTATGTCAACTGTTTCACTTTTCATTTTCAATTTATGTGGCAAGAAAAGTCCAGTTAGAAATTTACAACGCTAACAGCTCTAACTCGAGCAAACGTGAGACCCATTGCATTGCAAATGCTTGTTAGATATAGCATTAGTCAAGAACTTTTGATTTTACTAAAGTTAAATAAATAACGTTACTCACAGGCCTCTTCATCCATTGGTCTATTGTGTCATTCACAATTTTATTCTGTCAGCAAAGCATGGGGCAAAGGACCAGCCCATCCTAGCTATTGGCTAAATTCACTGTGCGGTCCCTGTGAGAATTCTGCTCTTTCACAAGGAGCACATCTGCACTCAGAGTAGTTCCTTTCAATGCCAGAGACTGGTGTGGCAATGTGTACTCTTAGAAACCTGGCAGTCCTGAAGGGGAAAAAAATATGTTTAATAGTCTGCTCTAAACAGAGCATCCAGTCTAATGTACCCACGACCTCAAGTCTGTCGACTATTGGTGTAAGGTTTGTATGAATCTAAATAGTTTGGGCAGGCTATCGGTTTAGCAGACAGGATACTCAGCCACTCACCTGTGGGGTAGCACCCTGTCCACCAAACACCAAATCAGACCCTTAGTTTTCAGTATTGTCCTTACCGAGTTCATACACAAGAAGGTAAAGTATCTTTGCCCCACTTTTCAGAATTGTTCTATTTCTGGGGTTGATGGCAGTTCACAAAAGGAAGACCAGCCCAAGCAAAAAACCCTTAGGAAGAAGATGTGCTTTTGATTGGCAAATATTGTGGTGTGTAGGTTCAAACAAAAAGGGAAAGAAGCACTGGGCTGTGACAAAGTGAGCTCTGGGAGCTACTTTATGACAGGTCTGTGCCACAGTTGTGCACTGACTCGTGTTTAGAATAGCTGAACAGATGGAAAAGTGCTATTTGTTAACAAGTAAACAACAGAACATAACTCAACAACATGCAGAAAGAAACACAAAACATGATGGGGCACTGCAATGCAGTCAAAATGCAACACAACAACCACACTACATCACAACAAAATCACACTGCAGTACTGCTCCAGAAAGCACAATGCACAAAAAAGTCAACAGAACACATGACTGCCACAAACAAATGCTACACAACAAACATTCGCAAACCTTCTTGTCACACATTACCAGTACCACCTCCAGAAATCTGCTTTCATAATGCAGCGATAAATGGTGCTAGCACCGAGCACTGCCTAGCATCACTCAAAAATATGCTGGGATGCGGCTGACTGTGTTTTGGTTTTTTGTAAATAGTGAATGTTTTCAGTGACTAATTTATAAAAGAATAAATGCTAAGTTCTGAGTTTTTCAGGAGCCGTTCTACCAGTTCTACCAAATGCTAAGGTTTTCTGGTCTTGATTTTATTCATGTCTCTTTCATCCACCACCATGCACTCCCTGCCCACTCGTCCTTTGTTTAGATCCCTGGTTTATCCCTGTTTCACTGGTTTGCCGTCTTGGTCTTTCTCCCTTTTCTTACTTTCACTCTGCTGATCTGCATCAAAGTCTGATGATGAGAAATTTGTCCTGGTCCTCAAAACAGAGCCGAGGGCCCAACCTGAAACCACTGGCTTAAATTGCATGTGCCTTTTTCTTCCACAGGTTGGGTCTTCAGTAGAAAAGCAGCAAGGAAGACCCCCAGCTCTAAAATTGCAGAAATGTTGCCTGAACAGCAGAAGAGTTGCAATGGTGAACTGCAGCAGAGGGAAGGATGCAGGCTGGCTTCACTGTCCAGGGATGCGCAGAGAGCGCTCGCTTACCCATTTGACGCCTCAACGGTCCCATCAAAGCAGGCAGCAAGTAATTGGCTGTGTGCACCAGGTCATTAGGGGCTGATCCAATTCAGGGTTTAATTGTATCGGCTAATTGGGTCCTCAGAAAATTATCATTCGCGACACTGCGATCCCCAGAGACGCAGAATCCTCACAGCCACGTCAGGTTCCTTTGTTGCGTCGCTAACCCTTTGGTCCTTCCGGCCACCTGATTTTGCATCTAGAGTGGATGTAAATGCATCCATTTCATGGTTCAATGAAAGTCATTTAATCTTTACTTTTCTTTTTTTTGCTTGTAGTTTGTATCTCCTACATGAAACCTTCTGACTGCACAAATGAGGCTCACTTGAAGGAGATGTGGCGCAGAGCCCCGGTTGTGAATACATAATTAAAAGATCTATTACTGGCTTCTACACTTGACAAAAACTGAGTGATACAGGGAAAACATTTCGGGGAGAAGGCTTTGCATCATTGCCCCATTTATGCATTCTGTATCAAAATCAGAGGGCCTGAAATATGCACGACACCAGTATTGTCGGTTACATTAAATTTAACGCCTAATATAAGAGTATTTAAAAATGCCATTTCAATCTTTAATTGCCCCCAAAAACTCTTTAGCAATGCCTTGTCTAAAATCAGTGAAACTGAGAATTTAGACATTTTGAATTTGAAATTCCAAAATCACACTCCTTTATAAAATTGTCAGTTACATTAAATGTAACTCCTAATATAAGAGTATTTACAAAATGCCATTTCAATCTTTAACTGCACCTAAACACTCTTTAGCAATGCCTTGCCTAAAATCAGTGAAACTGAGAATTTAGAAATTTTGAATTTGAAATTCCAAAATCACACTCCTTTATAAAATACGATGGCACTCAACCGGTTAAGAGAAGAAAAAGGAACCTGCTTTTCTCACAATCCTATTTATTAATGCCCTTGCTCCTGTGTCCCCCGGAACCAATGTCAAAATGACCTCCTCTAACTATATCCCCACAGTCCATGGTCAAGTACTCCTTATCAAGACAAACCTCTTTAAACACTGTGGTCACGGATAGTAGTGATGGCGATTATCAGTTAAGGAAGGTATTAGTCATCTCACTTTCCAGTAATTTTTCTGACCCATAATTTTGGTGAACAGCAACTATGACGCTCTAGGCCCACCCAATCTCTTCCTCTGCTTGTGTGTCCGGTGGTTGGATGGTGTCACCCTCTAAGTTCTTGGCCGAGGAGGCCTTTCATCCTTTTTATCGAGTTAATGGGGCCATTCATTCTTCGTAAGATGAACCTCAAGGTGAAAGCCATAGTGTTGGCCAACAGACAGAAAACCAATGCGAGCACAACAGTAAGATTGAACAAGCATTTGCAACGCAACAGCTCTCGCACATTTCGAACAAGTTAATTGTCTTTTGACAACAGCGCCATGAACGTCAATTCACCAAAATGCCAGGGGTAGCAGAAGTGACATCACATGGCCTTTGACCTTCAGTTTCAGTAACACACATATGCTTACACATAAACACATCCAAACACACATTCTCTCTCTCATGTAAACACACAATCAAACCGGAGCAAGCATACATTTAAAACCGATATTTTGCTTACCTCGGCTGCCAGGGAAGGGTATAACCTAACTGCCTGTACTTCATTTTTTAATTACACACAAAGTGAAAAATTAAGCATTATTCACTATTGGTGTACTACAAAATGAACATCGGTTAGGGCTCCATTCTCTTCTCTTTTTAATTCATTAATAGTGAATAATGTTTCACGAGTCAATGCTGAAATGTGGATAATAAAACCTGGAAGTTTTAGAGAGCAAAAGTTATCTGTCAGTACTCAGATATACATTTAGTCAGGAGTTTACAAAGTAAAAAGAAATACGACAGATGTGGAAGAATAAAGTAATGTTACAATTTTGAATAGTACTAGCTATGAGTATTAATAATACTATATTAAAGAGAATGTTTTACCTGTGACAGCATTCAAGGGATGGGGCCGTGAACATAGAAGCTATAGCCAGCTCAGTGAGTGTCATTACCGCAGTCATTCCAGTTCATGAATCTAGACCATGGAAATAACCACACATGACAAAAGTGTCACGTTTTATCAACTCGGTAGTGTTCATTTTTTTCGGCCTTGCTAGGATAAAAGGCTAAGACAGCCATTGTCTGTGAGCTGCAGGTTACACAGACAGATTGTCGCAATAGGCTCCCAACCCACTGAGCTACCTTGCCACTGAGCGACCGTGCTTCATTTTTTCTGCTACACTGTGCTGATGCTCCTTGTCTCGAAGGCCCCCCACACCCAGAGTTGGCACAGGAGGGTACCTGGCATGCCTCAAGCATATGGGGCGATGCCAAGAAAAGGCAGGGGCAAAGGCATTAGTGATGCATGGAGCATGTGAGGACTTCTAACCCCAGCCCCGCAGCACATTAATCCTTTCTCCTCCAAACAACTTCAAGGACATGGCAAGGAAAATGAAAAACGAAGGCATCCGCTGTAACGAGCAGCAGAAAAAACACATTACCCGTAATTATATGCGCAGCACAGAGGCTCAGCAGCTCTTTACCGAGGGTTCTCGCCCCAGAATCAAGGCACCAGCAGAAGCTGCTGGGTATGCAGGATTTTCAAAGACGGAGATGCGCTTTATTCCGCTTCAAGGATTGCACGACAAGCGCGGGGAGGAAGTTTCACTTTAAAGGTGACCTTCTCAGTCAGAGACAGCCCGACCCAGTGATGACGAACAATTACATTATTAATGGGCTGAAGGGTATAAGGACAAATGCTTGGAAATGTAGGACAAAGTTGGCTCGCCCCAAAACTTTTTACGTGTAGCCTGCAGGAGGCGGCCGCGCGCAGCCAAACTGCGCATGCGCGATGAAGAGAAGGCCCATTGCACAGGCGCAGAGGGCTACATATTCACGATCCAAAGGGCAACCAGTGGCACTGAACTCCGCGAGCACTCACGTGGCGTAATTGACAAACCGGAACCTGCAGCCTTTCCAATCAAACAGCGGCTAATACTAATGCTGTATGGCGACTGGTCATGATGGGTGGCGCAGGCTGTCAATCACAACTGATGAGCGCAGGGGCCGGGCGGAGGAGAAATCAGAGCTAGAGTCTGAGCACTAGGGAGGGCTTGGCTAGGCATTCAGGTATTTATGTCTCTGTGGTTGTGTGTATCTGCATGTGAGTGACAGAATGTAAGCTCCTCCAAGCTAACAGTGCTCCTCCCAGGTACCCATAGCTACATGACCTTGGAACCTAAAGGCACTCATTTCATCTGGTGGCCTCCCATCATACAGGGGCCTTTTATGGCATGATTTTGATAGTCACTGGCATATTGATAGCCATTGTAGGCAGGGTGTGTTTTTGAAGAGTGCCATCCTTAGCATAGCACTAGACGAGCTCTGGAGTATGGTGGCATGCTAGTGGTCCTCCTTGGCATACTACTGACATCCGTGATATTATGGTGCATACATCTGGCATTTTGCTACAACTACCATAGAGGTGGTCACTGTATATTGTGGACATCCTTAGCATGACAGTGCCCACCCTTAGTATAATGTGAGCCACCTGGCATCATGGTCCTCTTGCCTAAATGGTACCTAACGTTGACATCCATGGGATGTTTGTTGCATGCTCTTGTATGAGAAGGACATTTCTTGTATGTGACGGTTATACTTGGGCAAGTAGCGGTGGCTCCTCCAGAACATCACCCCACTGCTCTCTCAGCAGTGAAAACATGGAAAATAAAAGAATAATAAAACAGATTATAATCATTTTATTTTCCTTGCTGGGCCGAATCTAAAGCAGGGTGGGGCCATCCTAATGGACAGCAGCAGGGAGGAGGAGAGGTGGACACTGCTGCAAGTGCGCATGTCGGTTTGGCCGGCCATCTTAGGAAGGCCAAACCGACATGCGCACTTAGATCTTTCGACCTGAGCTGTAGAGCCGGGTGGAGAACAGACACATGCTCCCGGGACCTGACTAAGTGTCACACCAAACTGCTCAGACCGATCCCGGTGCTTCTCATGCTGGGTGTTACCAGCATGAGAGCAGCGTCTGGGTTGGTGTAGGGAGTCTGGGAGCCTGTGCATGGACTGCCGGGAGTCCAGAGGAATAGAAGAGCACCGAGCGGCTGCGGCCGTCTGGTAAACAGTATTTTATTTTTTTCTTCTCTTTCTCCCCCATGCTGACCCCTGCGCTGCCCCCATGCTGCCCTTCCCCAAATTTTATTTCACAGCAGTCACCACTGTGGGCAAGTTTAGCAGAATCTTCTCAGGTGTGGTTAAGCATGTTAATATTTTGTGAAAATGATAAGCTATTGCTTGGGGACGAAATGTGTAAACGAAGTGCTGATCTTCATGGACAAGGTCATTTTTTCCATTTAAAAGATGTGCTTTTATGGCACTGAGTTAATGTATCTAAAATCAAAAGCCTTTCTTTCACATTTAAAACTGTGCACCCAGGAAGTGAGAAGCAGATTGTTTAATGCCAAATTATTGAATTTCCAAAAGGTATTTACAGCTTTTTGAACAATATTTTTATTACACTTATTCCTGGTGTTGTTTCCTAGGTGGAAGAGGACACTTGCTGCTTTGGCTGTGATTTTATGATTTATGGACAGAAATGTCATCCATATATTAGGAAAGCATTTTATGACATTATAGCTACTGCTGTGTGAGGCTGGAAATGTTGGTGTGGTATGGTTACTGCCGGAACCTGTTAAATCCCCGCAACCTGAGTAGAAGCACTGCTGTTTGGTCTTTTCATGCCCATCTTTCACCACTGTCTATGGCCTAATATAGTGAGATCTGTGCAACGTTCAACTTTTCAATGGTATCCATTCCAAGTTAATTCTCTGTAATAGTGGGTAACTGATAATTTACTTGGAAGAAGTGAGATGGAAAAATTCAAGAAAGTGCAAAGTAGAACTGATAATGTATGCTATAAACATTTTGAAAAATAACAGGGCATTTAAAATGACATACACAAATATTTGATCCGTCTCTAATTCCTAGGTTTTTAGCCACCTTTTGTGGAAACAGCAGCAAAACGGACAATTTTGCTACTTTTTAAAGATATTTTAGAGGGGGGCTTGATCCCCCCAAAAATACCAGGCTTGCTTCTCGCACCATAAAATCTCATAAACGTAATGCAATATGAAAGAGTCTTCAGAACCATACTTTTTTAGTCAATTTATGTGAAAACGGTAGTGCAGCACGCATCACCTGGGTTTATTTTTCATGGCCTGGCATGAGACCACATTTGTCTCCAGACAATTATGTGAGCATCTCTAGAAGGATGCTTTGACTCCGCCCACATTTTGGGACCCAGGAGTACATGCTTTGACTGGGCAGACGTTGTGTGCTTCCACAAAAAAGTGCTTGCCTTCCACACAACTGTGATCATTTTGTTTATTTACCCAGCTCCCTTGTGCTGAACTTTCAGGGACACACACAACACTGGAATGCCGTAAAATTATCTTAGATAACTAGAACGTTTGTGGTGTTTGTCTTTCTCTGGCAGCAGCACTGATAGGAAGAGGGCAGTCATGAGGAAAGTACACCATTCTATATGTTGTTAAATTTGTGTTTTATTGTGACTGGATGTGAGGGTGAATGCCAGAATGAGTCAATGGATGGATGATTGGATGCATGAGTGCAAAGATGAATGATGAAGTACATGTATGATGATGACCTATTGAGTGCTTAAACACATCAGTGACACAAGAGCCACTTTCATTCATAAGCCAGACCTAATGGCATTGCCAATGCTTGTTTTACAAATGTTGTGAGGGGTGAACTCACTGAGCCTCCTTGGATGCAGTCAGGTCTACTCAATTCCCTTGCTCGATGAAATTCCGGGAGAGGATTTCAGGCTCACCACTTTCAAAGTTAAACAACAGCAACTGCTACATTAATCTGGAATATACACTTCTGGCCAAAGGGTGCTCTCCACAGTATGTCTTAGAAAACAGTAAACATAACTTCTGTCGCAATTCAAATGCTCCATTTAACAACACAAACAGAAACATCGAACATAACACAGTAGACAGAAAAAAATCACACACATCCATCACAGCATAGGTGTGATGACATAACTTGTTATCATAGGGGCTGGCAAAGGGGCACCCTGGATGAAACAAGAGAGCACCTCATGGACCACCAACTGAAAATTTGATAAATATTAAAATTTGTGAATCATTTGATTCTTGAAATTGATCTTTTTCTTTAATATTGAATCAATATTTTAAAGTTCACAGTTCGTGATTTCATAGTTTAATAGAAGCCATCAGGACATAAGTCTCTAGTGGACTCTAGCTTCTTGTTCTACAAACTTCATAAAAGCTCCAGCCGGCCACACGGGGTGCCGAATACCAAGGGTTCACAGTCTTGAGTCCACCTTATTCGCCTTTAATCCACCACCAGACACTCCCTACCCATTTATCTCGCTATTGCAAGGTATTATTCTTCGCTGCTTTCTCCCTTTGTCACGGTGTTTCTGTATTTTGCTTCATCCTTTCCCCCTTTGTATTTTTCTCTCACTTGCTCTGAAACAAAATCTGTTAATGAAAAAAGAAGTGTCAGCTCCCAAAAATGAGTGCAGGTGAACCCCGCCAAGAAGCACTGACTCAAAATAGGCACTGGCCAGTTGTAATCATCATCAAAATGAAGTAGGTGTAGTATAGTCTTTTTTCCTGTATCCCTAAACGTAAGGATGCTTAGACTCCGCCCACATGTTGAGACCCAGGAGTACATGCAATGGTAAATAAACTGTAAGCGGCTGTTGGAACTCGACTGTATTCTCATCTCTATGTGTGTGTTAGTGTGCACATGTGTGAGCCTGCACATATATTCACGCACATATATTCACACACATTTATACACAGGGAAATTGAGTCTTCACAAGTCTTTTATCACTGGCTCCAAGGGTGAAGCTGTGATAGAGTCCAGTTTGTTCCCTGTGTCCATCTATCTCCTCAGCCTATCATCATGAAGAAGCAGCAGAGCTACATGTCTGGCTAAGGGCTAGTATCCACATTCATTCTCAGATGAAACTGGCAATGGATAACCACCCAGGGGTTAAGCGAGTAAAACCAGACCTGCCCCCGATAGGCTTCAGCCAGATTTTACTAAACCATCATAGTTCATGAGCCCTGTGATACCTCCCCCCAAACTTTAATCTATACTGTATCTCTATTACATGGTACATCAAGAATATGTTGACTCCAGCTTGTCCTTCAGACCTGATGGTTCTTCATAACCAGATTCAAACTCTGTTCTCCATCTCTCTCTCAGCTGGGACCTATGCGGGTTGGAGTTCTGCCTGAAGGCAACGGCGGAGGAACAAATCCAGAGGTTCATAAAAATTGGAAAAGACAGCTGAGCCAACTTCTTGATTAATGACCTTGTTTGACAGGCATGTTCATCCCTGTACCAATGGAAGGCCATAGGTATCTCAAGCCCTTTTGCAGTGGTCCGCTATTTGTTCCTTTCCGAGCTGGATGCTGGTCTGGAGTCAATATTCTTACAAACAACAAAACAACGAATATCCATCCCCTTGTATACAAAGTACAAGGACAATCATTCACAAGTACCTGGTCTCCCACACATGTCACATTCACCCAACAACTCTCCATTACTCACGCAGACACAGACAACAAATAGAAGCCACTAAAACTCTACGACAGGTCAAGACATGAAGCTTCTCACATCTCATAGCTAACAAAGAAACGAGACAACAACTTGCTTGCGAGAAGTACTGTACAACAATCCAAGACGTGCAGGTCCAGCCTCCTCCTCAGACATGTGGCCCTACCATCACATTTCTCCACACTGATAGCGGTACCTCACAACATTTATGCACTGAGGACATGTAGTCATGGATGTAGAGTCACGTGATAGTAGGGCTTGGAACCCACAAGGTTTTAAGCCCTTTGACAAGTGCTGAGAAAACCATCAACCATAGCATTACTCTGAGTTATATATTGTAGCCCATAACAATGATGTATTCCCTTTCGAAGAACTACATCAAGATTGACATTAATATCTATCATTTTTGACAGGTGCAGTGTCATATTGTATGAGAGTCCAAAAGCCTAAACACCTCCTACAGTGAGCCTTTACTGCTCAACGACGCCACCACTGGAGAGCTAAGGAAACCAAGAGTCTCAGCTGGGCTCTTCAAGCACAGTATTAAGTGTCTCCAGACTCCTGACCCTGTCACAGCCCCAGGAGTCTTGAAACTGACAAGTACTGCACACCTGATTCATGACCTGGAGGAAAGACCCGCCATTAAACAGGACATCCCTTCATTTTCACGGACCAGGCCAAACCATGCCCATTGATGATATACACATGATTAGCCCTTCTCTCACCTTCATGAGGCATCCCTGAAGATCAGTTGAAACTACAATCGCATCCCATTCCTCATCCTACCTTGTTTTAGATCTCTGAAAGAAACTAGAGTGTCACCCATTTAATTGTTGGTATTCTCCTAAAGGTCAAAGGCTTTAAACAAAGGGTCACACAATGGAAAGACTCTGGAGACGCGCTCGGGGCAGATCAGAAGCATTATCATAAATGTGCAAACAGAAAATACCCATGGGATGGTCTCTGTGAAAGCACACCTTTCTCACACCATCTTGCGGCCTCCTCTAACACACCCTAGCACCCACTGCCACAATATATATTGTCTCTGTATCGCCCACAGTGGACCACAATGCCAGAACCTCGGTTGAGTGTTAAAAGAGCCCAACACCAAAATCAAAGGAGATATTCATTCAGTCACTCATTTTGTACTGCTGAAGGTTCACCAATATTTACTGCAAAATAATATTTGTTTCATCAAGCCACAACTCTCGCTCACAACTTCCCTCCAATACCCCATTTCACAGAAGAAAAACTTAACCTGTCCAACAATACGACCTGTGCTCTCAACCAATGTTCCACTGCAGTGGCCATAGCTGGGAAGCAGGGGAGTGACTTACCCTGTCTGAAGTGACTAAAGCAGGGGACAAGAGATGTGGCTCATTCTTACTGAACTGGCTAAAGCAAGGTGCCAATTACGTGATTTATCCTCCGTGAAATGGCTAAAGGTGGGAATCAGAGATATGACTTGAGCTTCCTGGCATTGCTAAAGATGGGTACCAGAGATGTGACTCATCCTTGATGAACTGGCTAAAGCCTTGTACCATTAATGTGATTTATCTTCACTCAAGTGGCTGAAGCTGGGTACCAGAGATGTGACCTATTCCCAAAGAAGTTGCTAAAACCTGGTAAACAAGTTGTGGCTTATCTGTACTGAAGTATCCAGAGCAGGGAACCAGATATCGGACTTATTCTTCCTTAAAGCAGAAAGCCAGATACAGATATATAGCATATCCCTACTGAAGTGGCCAAAGCCAGGAACCACAAAATTGATTAGAGGCCAAAGTTGGGTACCAGAGAAGTGGCTTCTCACTTAATGAAGTGGACAAAGCCAAAAAACTGAAATATGATTTATCCTTACTGAAGTAGCTGAAGCTGGGTACCAAAGATGCGACTTATCTTCAGTGAAGTAGCCAAAGCCAGGAGCCAGAGAAGTGCGTGATCCCTAATTAAGTGACTAAAGCCAATAAGCACAGATAAGACTTATCCTTACTGAGGTGCTCGAAGTCGGTTACCAGAGATGTAACCTATCCTTTTTGCAGTGGCCAAAGCCGGGAACAAGAGGTGTGACTGATGTACCATAGATGTGATTTTTTCTTACTGAAGTGGTTAAAGCCCATAGTCACAGATGGTACTTATTCTTACTGACATAGTTAAAGCTAGTAACCAAAGACAGGACTTATCCATAATGAACTGCCCAAAGTCAGGAACAAGCTATAGGAGTTTTCCTTACTGATATGGCAAAAGATGGGAACGAGACATGTGACTGACCCTCACTGAAGTGGCTACAGCCAGGTTTTAGAGATGTGAGTTATGCTTATTGAAGCGGCGAAACCCGAGAACCAGAGATATGGCTTACCCTTACTCAAGTGGCTGAAGCTGGGAACCAGAGAAGTGACCCATCCTCAAAATGTCCGTTCCCACGGTCTCCAAATAACTTCAACTCAAAGAAGCAATCATAGGGGGTCATTCCGTCCCCGGCGGGCGCTGCCCGCCGGGCGGAAACCGCCCAAACACCGCCCCGCGGTCAAATGACCGCGGGGACCATTTTAACTTTCCCGCTGGGCCGGCGGGCGATCTTCAAAAGATCGGCCGCCGGCCCAGCGGGAAAGCCCCAGCAAAGATGAAGCCGGCTCCGAATGGAGCCGGCGGATTTGCTGGGGTGCGACGGGTTAAGTTGCACCCGTCGCGATTTTCAGTGTCTGCTATGCAGACACTGAAAATCTTTGTGGGGCCCTGTTAGGGGGCCCCAAGACACCCGTTCCCGCCAGCCAGGTTCTGGCGGTTAAAACCGCCAATACCAGGCTGGCGGGAAGGGGGTCGGAATCCCCATGGCGGCGCTGCTTGCAGCGCCGCCATGGAGGATTCTTTTGGGCAGGGGTAAACCGTCGGGAAACCGCCGGTTGCCCTTTTCTGACCGCGGCTTTCCCGCCGCGGTCAGAATTGCCCATGTAGCACCGCCAGCCTGTTGGCGGTGCTACCCCCGGCCTCCACCCTGGCGGTCATAGACCGCCAGGGTCAGAATCAGGCCCATAATCTTTCTCCTAGGGAAATCTTGCCTAAACAAGTTTTTACCGTCTCTCTTTCAACACCTTCTCCATTTCCCATATACTCCAAGGTGATTTGCCTGTTTTCACCACTTCCTCATCACTTAGCACTCGTCTCTGGTTGCCTTTGACAAATTCACATATTTTGCATCATCGCCTCACTCACGCTGCTCCTTTGCCTTGCATATTCTTCAGAACTTCCACGCACCACGTTTTGTAAGTGACATGGGGCAGGCCTCAGGCAGCGAGTCCACTCCCACTCAATCATTCATAACTTCTCATCTCTGGCCACTTAGCAAGATCTTCACAACTTTTTCTCACCCATTAAACCAATCTACCCTGCCAATCTTAAAGCAAAACACCTGAACTGTTGACAACCAACCTCTCTCCTTTACACAACCAGCCCCGCACCTATTCAGCAACCTGTGCTCGCCCCTAACTTCGCTGGTACCTTCGAGAAGCACTAAATACTCCAGTACTCCACACCTTGTGGCCCTGGAAGCACGCCCGCCGCATAATCTTGGAAGGGCGCTATTACACAATCTCAGTGGAACGCAGGAGGGATGGACCCACGTTTATGGCCAGGACAAGGCCAAGGTCCCTTCCTGTGGCACTGATTTGCCAGATGGTGGACGAAAAGGGTAATAGATAGGCGGTCTGGGGTCACGGTAAGAAGTATAAGGAGGGGCGTGGGCCACAAGATGCCCTCACTGTCCCCCTTTAGTTCAGGAGATGCAAGTCGCCATACAAAGAAACATTGTCCATCATCCCCTAGAGGAAGCGATGGCCTGAATATGCAGACAAGTGTCCATGTGTTTTGGGGCCGTCATAGCACGCAATCACCAATGCTCACGAGGAGAGGTTATCTATGGGATGAGGCTGGTTAAAAAGGGAGGCCTGGCCTGCCTGTGAACCCTGGACTTCTAGCTCTCCTTCCTGTACACCAGCAGGGTTGGAGCGTTGACTAAGATGCCATACGTTTCCCTGGCAGGCACAAGACCGTACAAGATGCCACTAGGTACCATGGCAGAGACGAGGCCGTGCAAGATGCCACAAGATACCCTGGTAGGGACAAGGGGATACAAAATGCCACAAGGTACCATGTCAGGGATGAGACGGTACAAGATGCCACAAGGCGCCATGACAGAGACGAGGCAGTACAAGATGCCATAAGGTACCCTGGCATGGACTAGGTGGTACAAGATGCCACAAGGTGCCCTGGCAGGTACAAGGTGGTACAAGATGCCACAAGCCGCCTTGGCAGGCACGAGCTGATACAAGATGCCACAAGGTGCCTTGGCAGGGACGAGGCGGTAGAAGATGCCATAAGGTTCCCTGGCAGGGACGAGGCGATACAAGATGCCACAAGGTGGGGAAATGTCCTTAACAACGTGTTGCGAAAAACACAGACGTTTCCCATGCAAGTGTAATCAGGCTTGCCAGAACAATGCATGGCTTTTTCTGTACCTTAACCACGCATGTGCCAAACTACGGATATGCCTGGTTGAGGCACAGAAAAAGCCAGAGTGGATCAGAAGAGGACGCAGTAAGTTAAGTGGGGCTGAGGAAGGGGTGGGGGGTGGATTAGGGTTTTCGGGTGGGGGGGCGGGTCTTTTTTTTTTTTTTAAGGGGTGGGGTAGTTTGGGTATTTTTTGTTTTAGGGCTTAGGGTGGGGGGTTAGGCTATGTCTTTTTTTTTTTTTTGAGGCGGGAGTGGCGGGGTTTGGGTATTTTTGTATTTAAGGCTTCGGATGGGGGACAGGGTAGTTTATTTTTAAAGGGGTGGGGGGAGGTTTAATGAAGGGCAGGAGGAGAGAAGAGGAGAAAGGATCAGGAGAGGACGCGGTGAGGTAAGTGGGGTTGGGGCAGGCTTAGTGGGTAGTTTTTAGTGGTGGGGCTGGATTTAGGGCATAGGGTGGGTTCGGGGTAGTTTAGTTTTTAGGGGCAGGGATGGGGGGGTCAGAATAGTTTTTTTTTCATGTCTCAGGGCGGGTAGGCGGTGTCGGGGTAATTTAGTTTTTAGGGGCTGGGTCGGGATCGTTTTTTTTAGGGCTTAGGGTGGGTGGGTGGATTGAGGTAGTTAACTATTGGGGAGAAGGTTTTAGGGGTCAGGGTGGGTGGGGGTGTTGGGGTAGTTTAGTTTTTAGAGACGGGTGGGGGTCAGGGTAGTTTTTTTCTTAGGGTTCAGGGCGGGTAGGGGTGGTCGGGCTTATTTAGTTTTTAGGGGGGGGGGTTGGGAAAGTTTCTTTTTAGGGCTCAGGGCGGGTGGGGGAGTCAGAGTACTTTAGCTAATTAGGCGGTGGGGGGTAGTTTGGGGCCTAAGGGCAGGTGGGGGGGTTGTATGGCAGAAACACGCACGCCGTTACAACATATGCCTTTACTAGGCATGCTTTTACAATGAAATTTGTTGTAAAGGCATCCGTGGAAATTACGCAGTCGTGGTTCCCACCGCGTTGTTAAGGCAGGAGTTGTTCTGGCATGCGTGGTTCTGTCATGCAACCCACAAGGTGCCATGGCAGGGACGAGGTGGTACAAGATGCCACAAGGTGTCCTAGCAGACACGAGGCTGAATTAGATGCCACAAGGTGCCTTGGCAGGGACAAGGTGGTACAAGATGCCACAAGGTGCCTTGGCAGGGACAAGGTGGTACAAGATGCCACAAGGTGCCGTGGCAGGTACGAGGCGGTACAAGATGCCACAAGGTGCCCTGCCAGGGACGAGATGGTACAAGATGCTGCAAGGTGCCTTGGCAGGGACGAGGCGGTACAAGATGCCACAAGGTACCCTGGCAGGGATGAGGACATACAAGATGCCACAAGGTGCCCTGGCAGGGACGAGAAGGTACAAGATGCCACAAGCTGCCCTGACAGGGACGAGGAGGTACAAGATGCCACAAGGTGTCCTGGCAGGGACGAGATAGTACAAGATGCTGCAAGGTGCCCTGGCAGGGACGAGGCAATGCAAGATGCCACAAGGTGCCGTGGCAGGTACGAGGTGGTACAAGACGCCACAAGGTACCCTGGCAGGAACGAGGAGGTACAAGATGCCACAAGGTGCCCTGGCAGGGACTAGGAGGTACAAAATGCCAAAAGCTGCCATGGCAGGTACGAGGTGGACAAGATGCCACAAGGTGCCTTGGCAGAGACCAGGCGGTAGAAGATGCCACAAGGTGCTGTGGCAGGTATGAGGCGGCACAAGATACCACAAGGTGCCCTGGCAGGGACAAGGAGGTAGAAGATGCCAAAAGGTGCCCTGGCAGGGATGAGAAGGTACAAGATTTCATAATGTACCCTGGCATGGACAAGGAGCTACAAGATGCCACAAGGTGCCCTGGCAGGCACGAGGCTGAACTAGATGCCACAAGGTGCCTTGGCGGGGACAAGGTGGTACAAGATGCCATAAGGTGCCCTGGCAGGCATAAGGCTGAACTAAATGCCACAAGGTGCCTTAGCAAGTATGAGGCGGTACAAGATGCCACAAGGTACCGTTGCAGGGACGAGGAGTTACAAGCTGCCACAAGGTGCCCTGTGAGGGATGAGGCGGTAGAGGATACCACAAGGTGCCCTAGCAGGGATCAGACAGTAAAAGATGCCATAATGTGCACTGGCATGAACAAGGCGGTGCAAGATGCCACAAGGTGCGTGGCAAGTACAAGGAGGTATAAGATGCCACAAGGTACCCTGGCAGGGACGTGGAGGTACAAGATGCCACAGGGTGCCCTGGCAGGTATGAGGAGGTACAAGATGCCACAAGCTGCCGTGGCAGGTACGAGGCAGTACAAGATGCCACAAGGTTCCCTGGCAGGGATGAGACAGTACAAGATGCCACAAGGTGCCCTGGCAGGGATGAGACGGTACAAGATGCCACAAGGTGCCCTGGCAGGGATGAGACGGTACAAGATGCCACAAGGTGCCCTGGCAGGGACGAGGAGGAGCAAGATGCCACAAGGTGCCCTGGCAGGGACGAGGAGATACGCCTTCTCCGGAGAAAACAGTAATCTGTCAAGTGATTTATTGCTGTTGCCATGCTTGTATCTTTCTGACATGTTGGCTGGCACTCACCATTCATCCTGCCCTTGAAAAGGGATGCAAATAGGACATGTGAGATGTGGGCAGTTTTCACTTATAATGTTTGGTGTCTTAAAGGCGGTGTTTGATGATGCACATCCTGTATTGTCATGGCTATACCCTTATCTGCTGGCTATGTGGTTCGTCCTACCAGAAGTCAAGTGGTGGTTCTGGTTTTTGTGGCCAAAGGTGGTTGGTTATGTTGCACGACTGGACAACCCGTATGTTGATATGTTGATGAAGCTCTCTCCATCCTGTCCGTCAGCATCTGAGATGGCAGCTGACCCCACTCTGATGGTTTATAGCACTATATAGGACCCAGTGTCAGCTGGCTGCCCGTAGGAGGCGCTGTGCCGAGGATGCTCTCCCAGGATACTTGATACAGCGCCCTTTAACAAGCTCTCTAGTACCCTCCAGCTCCCAGTGCTTCCCTTGTTCAGCCTCTCCTCCGCTCAAGGGCATTTCACGGATTCAGAAATGCAATTACTGGACACAATAGACAAGTGTACACATCTTGTGATCAAAGATTCGCGTTCGGAACAGAGGAGATAGAAAGGAGGTTAATTAGGGTTAAAGGGCACTGGTTCTAATAGGAAATGTTAAGATCAAACAGGCTGAAAATAGGAGCTATCAGTGGACTTTTAACTCTGCGCCGCTACAGACTCCGAGCTGCCTCAGGGCGCTGGCAGGGCCTGTGTGGTGGAGGTCGGGACAGGCTAGGACAAGGCCTGGAAGGTGGCAATGCGTGCCTAGAAGCATACCTACGTGTGTGTGTGTCACATGAGATAGTACGAGTCAGTGTGTGCCCAGGGTCACACGTGTGTGTGTGTGTGTGTCTGTTAGAGAAGGAGAAAGAGAGAGCAGTGCAAACGCACATACTGTCATGTTGGAGGTCATGCGAAAGCCTGGGTGGCAGGCTAACATGCGACATAATAAGTGACAATGTGTGCCCAGGAGCATGTGTGTGTGAGAGAGATAGAGAGTGAAACAAGCTCACATACTGTCATGGTGGAGCTGGGACAGCAAGACTTACTGTCATGGGAGGGGGTGGGGGGGGCGAACAGAACCACATCCCGTCATGGTGGAGGTCAGGCAGAAACCATGGTGAGGACAGGCTAGAACAAAACTTACAAGATGACAGAGTGTGCCCATGAGCACAAGTACGTGTGTGTTTCACGTGATATAGTAGGAGTCAATGTGTGCCCAGGGTCACATTTGTGTCTGTCTGTGTTAGATAGAGCGAAAAAGAGAGAGCAGTGCAGACACACATATTGTCATGCCAGAGGTCAGGCAGAAAGCATGCTGGAGGACAGGCTAGCATGAGACGAAATAAGTGACAGTGTGTGCCCAGGAGCATACACGTGTGTGCGTGTGTGTATGGGAGAGAGAAAGAGATATGGAGTAGAATAGGCTCTCATGCTATCATGGTGGAGTTCAGACAGAAGGACATACTGTCATGGTATCAGATGCCCAGGAGCGCATGCGTGTCTGTGTGTGTGTGAGAGAGAGAGAGAGAGAGAGTAGAATAAGCTCAGATACTATCGTGGTGGAGGTCATACAGAAGGACATACTATCATGGTGGAGTTCAGACAGAAGGACATGCTATCATGGTGGAGATCAGACAGAAGGACATAATGTCGTGGTGGAGGTAGGACAGAAAGACATACTATACTAATGGAGATCAGACAGAAGGACATACTGTCATGGTGGAGATCAGACAGAAGGACATGCTATCATGGTGGAGTTCAGACAGAAGGACATACTGTCATGGTATCAGATGCCCAGGAGCGCATGCGTGTCTGTGTGTGTGTGAGAGAGAGAGAGAGAGAGAGTAGAATAAGCTCAGATACTATCGTGGTGGAGGTCATACAGAAGGACATACTATCATGGTGGAGTTCAGACAGAAGGACATGCTATCATGGTGGAGATCAGACAGAAGGACATGCTATCATGGTGGAGATCAGACAGAAGGACATACTGTCATGGTATCAGATGCCCAGGAGCGCATGCGTGTCTGTGTGTGTGTGAGAGAGAGAGAGAGAGAGAGAGAGAGTAGAATAAGCTCAGATACTATCGTGGTGGAGGTCATACAGAAGGACATACTATCGTGGTGGAGGTCATACAGAAGGACATACTATCATGGTGGAGATCAGACAGAAGGACATAATGTCGTGGTGGAGGTAGGACAGAAAGACATACTATACTAATGGAGATCAGACAGAAGGACATACTGTCATGGTGGAGTTCAGACAGAAGGACATGCTATCATGGTGGAGATCAGACAGAAGGACATAATGTCGTGGTGGAGGTAGGACAGAAAGACATACTATACTAATGGAGATCAGACAGAAGGACATACTGTCATGGTGGAGATCAGACAGAAGGACATGCTATCATTGTGGAGTTCAGACAGAAGGACATACTGTCGTGGTGTAGGTAGGACAGAAAGACATACTATACTGATGGAGATCAGACAGAAGGACATACTGTCATGGTGGAGATCAGACAGAAGGACATGCTATCATGGTGGAGTTCAGACAGAAGGACATACTGTCGTGGTGTAGGTAGGACAGAAAGACATACTATACTGATGGAGATCAGACAGAAGGACATACTGTCATGGTATCAGACAGAAAGAATGCTAGGGCACAGACTAGCACAAGACTTTTAGGGTGGCAATGTGTGCCAAGGAGCACATGTGTGTGTTAGAGAGAGACCAGTGCAGACACAGATACTGTCATGGTCGCGGTTAGACAGAAAGGATGCTGGGGTACAAGCTAGCACCAGAGTTACACTGTGAAAACGTGTGCCCAGGAGCATACTCGTGTGAGTACTGGAGAGAAAAGCATTAGTACGCGAGAGAAAGCGAAGGAGACCGCTAGCCTATGTGCCCTTCATGCCTGTGTCAGTACAGTGGCCTCATGAACATCAGCATCTGTGTGGTAGAGATGGTGAGACGGGCAGAGAGAGGAGGGAGACAGGGATCCATGTCCTCTTTGGTACATGCCTTGTGGTAACAGTGGGCTCTTGAAATCTGTATGGGTGAGAGTGAGGGGCAGAGGGAAGGAAAGGGGGAGAAACAGAGAGAGAGAGGTCCATACACCCAGCAAAGCATGCTTGTGTCTGTCTCTTGGAAACAAGCAGGGCCACTGGAATTATAAGATTATGTAGCTTTTTCTGAACTATTATGGATTGCCGTTATTGGTGAGATAATCCATCATCTGATGCACAAATCTACAGATTTTAACAAAAAGAATGTTTATAGAACCAAACTGATCAAAAGTTACTAAAATACAATCACAAACACTTGTTGCTGTGCAGTTGAAGGTCCTTTACAAAGGTTGACAGGTCACCTTCCGGTTGCTTATTGATGTATTTCTGTGTAACACTTGGACTAATGAAGTGAAACCTTTGACCCTATGAGTAAAAATACAAAAGAATAAAATAATACTATCACAAAATGTGCAGGATATTGCAGCATAACTTGCCTTTTCTTGCCGCATAATGTAGTCAACACTGTCACATAATGTTATCCTTCCCTGTTGCATGATTCCTGTAGCCATGGAAATGAGTGAAGTTGCTCAAATAGATGTGATTGGGGTGAAAACTTTTAGAATATGCACATGTAATCACAGCCTTCTACCATGAACACCTGTGGAAGGCCATTGTGTGCCCTGAAACTTGCGTGTGTGATCACTGTTGGCCTTTGAGTATACGTGTGCTCGCAAAGTGCCCTTTCACAATTTTCCCGCATTTTCCCTTGACAAATGACACCCTGAGTTTAGGGTCAAAACATGCACTGGAACATGGCCAAATATCACAGTGCTAACAGTGTTTTATCAGGACATGCATGCCTTTTTAATCAACGATCAGTCTGCAGACCTATTAACTTCGCAAAAACAAATTTCACCATGTGCAAGGTGGGGCTTTGGAGGGGTGGGGCTTTGTGTTGAGCTCCCCCCCTTCAATACACAAAAGAAAAAAATTGTGCTTGCAAAGCAAGCTAAAAAATTGCTAGCCAATAAAAGTACTAGTATAGAGGCAATGTTTTGTAATAGAAAAACTCAAAATTGACAAGTTGAGGCCTGAACAAGAAGCAGGCAAATGAGAGTGACAAAGAAGGGCGGTCAATGGTAAGCAGTGGGCGGGCTACAAGCCCCGCTATGTTGCTGGTAAGCCACAATATGCCTCACGACAAGCGTTTACTGTTTAGTAAGCTTGATGTAAAAAAACAAAAACTAAACCTTCTAATCCCAGCACCGATATCCCTGCGTGGGTCCACACCCCATAATGGACATTGGTTGTGCAAGGCTTCCAAACAGGAATTACTGGCGGAAACCCACTCTGTGAAGGGGATTCCCTGTGGTCCTGTGGCCCACCTTTTGGTATCTTCGCCAGGAGACAGTGTGAGGGTGGCGATTATGTGTGTCACACAGTGGCACCGTATCCGGTGGCAGGTCTGAGCGTGCCAAGTGAGCACACACACTCATTTCTGTGATCAGGGTACTCTAGAACACTTGTGTTCACTCACTGCATAAACCTGAGAATGTGTGTGTGATCACTGTATGCCATTAAATGTGAGCGCATACTTGTGTGGTGTCTAGGAAACATTGTGTGTGTGTGTCCTTGTAATCACTGTATACCATTAAATGTGAGTGTATAGTTGTGTGGTGTCTAGGGAACATTGTGTGTGCTTGTAATCACTGTATACTATTAAATGTGAGTGCATTTTTGTGTGGTGTCTAGGGAACATTGTGTGTGTGCTTGTAATCACTGTATACCATTGAACAAGCTTCATCACTTTGAAGACTCTACGACACATCTTCCCCCACCTCGGATTTCCACACAAGGTGCAAGCTACTATCTCGCTTGTACTATCCAAACTGGGTTATGCCAATGGCCTCTACCACGGATCATCTCTATCTATTATGAAAAAACTACAACGTATTCAGAACTCCGCAGCCAGGATACTATTACATGTACAGCCGCAAGCCCACATCTCCCATGCCTTGAGAGCACTACACTGGTTACCCGTTGCCAGAAGATGCAGCTTTAAGCTGCTTTGTATCACCCACAAAGCTATACATGGAACAGGACCACTTTTTATCAGAAACAAAATAACCAAATACATTCAACAAAGAAACCTCCGCTCACGATTGGCACCCCGCCTTAGAACACCACCATACAAGAAAAAGACTATAGGTGGTACATCCTTCTCCGTTCAAGCAGCCAAACTGTGGAATTCATTACCCCCAACTATAAGAGCCACAGATAACTTTCTTGTCTTCAGAAGATTACTCAAGAGTTGGCTCTTTCCTTCATAACCAACATATTCAAACAGCTATGGTCTGCATATGCCTGTGTTGATAAATATTTTGTATCTGATTATGTGTACATTCTAGATATATGTAGTTCTTTAGAAAATATGTATCGCTACTATGTCATAACAATAAACTACACACATACTCTTTAAACCTATTTAACTAATATATATTTACTCATGGTTTAATTATGTATATGTATGTATATATGTGTGTATATGTGTGTGTGTATATGTGTATGTAGTCATGTGTGCATGTATGTATATATACATATATATGTGTATGTTATTCTATGCTTAATATGTTCATAGGTCATTGCATAGCTCCTAGATAAGTTGTTATATTAGATACTTATGAATCCCTGCTCTCATTTTATATCACACTGATCAAATGTTTATTATTATAGGTATTTGGCTATTCAAAAATTAAGTAAAGATAAATAAATGTTAGAAAAGTTCAGTTATTAATTAACTTCAAATATTACAAATCTTGAAAGTCTGTGTTTATACAATACTACTTTTCTTCTCATATTATACCCATTATTATATTCCTTGGGTATATATTCCCTTACTATGTACTTACTATCTATTTATTTATTACTCTAGCCCTACTGTACTAGAGAAAAAAAAAAGAAGAAAAAAAATCTATAAATAAAATTCAAATTCTAAATAAATCTAAAATATATAATTTATTCTTTATTAATATATATATATATATAAATACAAATAATGCTAAAAAATGTGTGTGTGTGTATATATATATATCTATATATATAATTATATATATTTACATATATATATATAAAAATTATAAATACAAAATATTATATTTCTACTCTCTTGTAAGCTTTACTTTGTCTACCCATCACCATATGTCATGTCTCTATCAATCTATCCTCCATTCCCACTCTGACTCATCCCAAATCCATTCTACTACTTTCATCCCCTAAATAACCCTGCCTGAGTTCTTCCCTCCGCTTCGACATCTAACTCACCCAAACCTCAGTTTACTACCATGATCTCCCAAACAACCCTACTAAATTCTCCCTCATTTATCTCACCTTTAACTCATCCAAAGCCCCTCCTGCTACTATGATCTCCCTCACCCTTTCCACAGACTCTTCCCTCCTTCATCCCCCCTTTACTCATCCCAAGCCTAAATCATATTTCTATAAACTCCCAATTAACACTTCTGGATTCTTCCCTCCTCCACCCCTCTATTACTCCAGTCAATCCAACTAACAAACTCACATATCCACGGCTCAAATTGACTTATAATAATACTAAAACTGTACTAATATTTCCTTATACTAATCCACCACTAATTCCTTTTGGGTTCCGGAGTAGCGTGCTACACGCCAAAAAGTGCTTTGACGCCTCGTCAGGGGTAGTAAGCGCTATATAAATACTATTACAATTACATGTGAGTGCATACTTGAGTGGTGTCTGGGGAACATAGTGGGTAATGGTGTTAACATCTATGTGCTAACTTTTCACAGACCACACTGAGAACTTCAGTCTTTCAGTTTAAATGAACCTAGTACAAACCTGGGTGTGTGATTACAATACTAAAAAACTGTCTCGACACCCCCAATATGAGCAAAGCATGGCTACGAATTTGCATGTGTGGTCACAATGTATCCTGAGAAAGTGTGTTCTCTGTGTGGATTTGAACAAATGCACTTGTGTGCTGACTGTGTATCATGTGCGGGTTTGAACATATGATGCAGTGGAACCTTTGTCTGCCTGTGTTTGTGTGAGAGCAATCTTCGCACATCCTTCAGAGATTGTGTGTGTTTGATCAAAGTCGTTTATCGAACATGTGTATGATCACCATACATCCATCTGAGTGTATACAATCACGGTCTGCTCTTGATCATGTTTGTATGTTTGTGGGCATTAATGTGTACCTTTTAAACCATGTGTTTGTTTGATCATATTGCACCCATAAGATTGTGCTTGTGTGTATTGTTTTGCCACTGTGTAGTTATGGTACACCCACACTTGCTTTGAAAAGGTATTTTGTGACTTGCCTTCATTCGTTTGCCTCATGGTACTCACTTAGAGAATCTGAAGTCCTACATGACAATTTTCATGCACTTCCATGCAGGGGACAAAACGTTAAATGGGGGGTGGGGACTGAAAAAGGATGTGTTTTCCTATTTTCGCTCCCATAAAAAAAATCTTGATTGCTGCTACAGCACAAGTCAAATTTGTCATGAAAGTAAATCTACTCAGAAAGAATGCTTTTCATGGTTTGGTGTACATTGGTTCAGTAGGTTTTAAGATATTAGTGTTTGTAAAATATGCTGGGTGGGCTTGAAAGCGTAATGCTTTTGTAGATCTTGTCAGCTGATAAGCCAGCTGTTCAGATAATTCAGTTGTTTGTAAGTTTGCACCATTTGAGAAATATACATGAAATTTGTCAGACAGTATGTTGCATTTTGTGTGAAAATTAAGGTTTGCATGACTGTTAATTGTATTTTGTGCTTCTAACCAGAACTTTCATTTTTAGTGTTGTCAGTTTTAATGAATAACTATAAGTACACAAACTGCATTTTTTGGAGTGAATTTGTAAAGTTTTTTAAACATACTTTTAGATGCTATAACCAAAGTTAGCCATAACTTCACAGTAATCTTTTTTTCAGTGACTTTGGAGTTTTTGATCATATACACATCCAATAGTTTTCCAATCCACCAATGGCCGACCCTTTCAGTGAACTGCCTTCGGCCCTGTGCACTGGGTCTTGGCCGCCACTGCAGGTGGATAGTCCCTACTGCACAAGACCTTGGACAGTGCGCAGAGGCAGAAGGTCAAATGTTCTGTCCTTCGGCCAGACTCTAAAACCAACCACCGCGCGTGGCTAACCCAGGCAGAGCGAGTGTTAGCCTGTCCACCACATGTAGCCATAACCTGTATCTTGTGCCCGACCTGCTGCCAGGGCTTACTGGAAGGCTGGGCCCATGTCCCAGCTCTGCATCCAACCCTCCATGGGCAGGTAACTCCCTTTGGCCACCCCCTTTTCCCCCTAATTTTATTTTAGGTGGTTGTGAACCCGATTTACCAGTATGCAAACCAGCTGCAGCCTTCATGGCCAAGAACCAGAAACCTGCAGAAAGCTTCATGGACCTCTGTTGAGCCTTACAGGGGTCTGCAGAGATGACTCCGGGTCCAGGAACGTTGGTGGCCCACACTGGTGTCCGTGAACTCAACAGCAAAATCAGTGTGTTTTTTTAATTTACACAGAGGGGTCCCTCCGGCCCCGACCAGAGCCAGGACATCGGCATATGCTCTCCCTGTTCCGTTATGCCTCCTTTAATTTATTTTCAGGATGCAGGGACTTAGTCTAGACATCCTGTACCAGAAGCCACAACATCTTCCAGAAGTTGTGTGTATGTGTGTGTCTCTGAAGCCCTGTCTATGTATGATCAAAGCATACCCTTGAGAGCATGCGGTGTTTTCTCAGACTGTGTCCTTGAATGTTTGTATCCCTGGGTTTGTGAGAGTGTTTGCTCACAGTTTGTCCGTCCTTCCCACGGGACTTTTATTTCATATGTATTCAGGGAGGGTAGGGGAGGGGCAATGGGCTGCTATCTACTGATAACATTATCATGATGACGTCATCTGTTCAGCATTTGAGAAATGGGCAGTGCATGTACTCTCAGAATCAAGATCCCAGCAGAGAAGAGTGGGTACTCACAGCTTCTGGAGAGAAGTGGAGGTACTCACAGCTACTGGAGAGAAGTGCAGGTACTCACAACTACTGGAGAGAAGTGCAGGTACTCACAACTACTGGAGAGAAGTGCAGGTACTCACAACTACTGGAGAGAAGTGCAGGTACCCACAACTACTGCAGATAAGCTCAGGTGCTTAACTACTGGAGAGAAGTGCAGGTACTCACAGCTACTGGAGAGAAGTGCAGATACTCACAACTACTGCAGATAAGCTCAGGTGCTTAACTACTGGAGACAAGTGCAGGTACCCACAACTACTGGAGAGAAGTGCAGGTACTCACAACTACTGCAGATAAGCTCAGGTGCTTAACTACTGGAGAGAAGTGCAGGTACTCACAACTACTGGAGAGAAGTGCAGGTACTCACAACTACTGCAGATAAGCTCAGGTGCTTAACTACTGGAGAGAAGTGCAGGTACTCACAGCTACTGGAGAGAAGTGCAGGTACTCACAGCTACTGGAGAGAAGTGCAGATACTCACAACTACTGGAGAGAAGTGGAGGTACTCACAGCTACTGGAGAGAAGTGCAGGTACCCACAACTACTGGAGAGAAGTGCAGGTACTCACAACTACTGCAGATAAGCTCAGGTGCTTAACTACTGGAGAGAAGTGCAGGTACTCACAGCTACTGGAGAGAAGTGCAGATACTCACAACTACTGGAGAGAAGTGCAGGTACTCACAACTACTGGAGAGAAGTGCAGGTACTCACAACTACTGGAGAGAAGTGCAGGTACCCACAACTACTGCAGATAAGCTCAGGTGCTTAACTACTGGAGAGAAGTGCAGGTACTCACAGCTACTGGAGAGAAGTGCAGATACTCACAACTACTGCAGATAAGCTCAGGTGCTTAACTACTGGAGAGAAGTGCAGGTACTCACAACTACTGGAGAGAAGTGCAGATACTCACAACTACTGGAGAGAAGTGCAGGTACTCACAACTACTGGAGAGAAGTGCAGGTACCCACAACTACTGCAGATAGGCTCAGGTGCTTAACTACTGGAGAGAAGTGCAGGTACTCACAACTACTGGAGAGAAGTGCAGGTACTCACAACTACTGGAGAGAAGTGCAGGTACTCAACTACTGGAGAGAAGCGCAGGTACCTAACTACTGGGGAGAAGCGCAAGTACCTAACTACTGGAAAGAAGCGCAGGTAATCACAACTACTGGAGAGAAGTGCAGGTACTCACAACTACTGGAGAGAAGTGCAGGTACTCACAACTACTGGAGAGAAGTGCAGGTACCCACAACTACTGGAGAGAAGTGCAGCTACCCACAACTACTAGAGAGAAGTGCAGGTACCCACAACTACTGGAGATTAGTGCAGGTACTGGAGAGAAGTGCAGGTACTTAACTACTGGGGAGAAGTGCAGGTACTCGCAACTACTGGAGATAATTGCAGGTACTCGCAACTACTGGAGAGAAGTGCAGGTACTCGAAAATACTGGAGAGAAGTGCAGGTACTCACAACTACTGGAGAGAAGTGCAGATACTCACAACTACTGGAGAGAAGTGCAGGTACTCACAACTACTGGAGAGAAGTGCAGGTACCCACAACTACTGCAGATAAGCTCAGGTGCTTAACTACTGGAGAGAAGTGCAGGTACTCACAACTACTGGAGAGAAGTGCAGGTACTCACAACTACTGGAGAGAAGTGCAGGTACTCACAACTACTGGAGAGAAGCGCAGGTACCTAACTACTGGGGAGAAGCGCAAGTACCTAACTACTGGGGAGAAGCGCAAGTACCTAACTACTGGAAAGAAGCGCAGGTAATCACAACTACTGGAGAGAAGTGCAGGTACCCACAACTACTGGAGAGAAGTGCAGGTACCCACAACTACTGGAGAGAAGTGCAGGTACCCACAACTACTAGAGAGAAGTGCAGGTACCCACAACTACTGGAGATTAGTGCAGGTACTGGAGAGAAGTGCAGGTACTTAACTACTGGGGAGAAGTGCAGGTACTCGCAACTACTGGAGATAATTGCAGGTACTCGCAACTACTGGAGAGAAGTGCAGGTACTCGAAAATACTGGAGAGAAGTGCAGGTACTCGCAACTACTGGAGAGAAGTGCAGGTACCTAACTACTGGAGAGAAGCGCAGGTACTCACAACTACTGAAGATTAGTGGAGGTACCCACAACTACTGGAGATTAGTGCAGGTACCCACAACTACTGGAGAGAAGCGCAGGTATTCACAACTACTGGAGAGAAGTGCAGGTACCTAACTAATGGAGAGAAGCGCAGGTACTCACAACTACTGGAGAGAAGTGCAGGTACCCACAACTACTGGAGATTAGTGCAGGTACCCACAACTACTGGAGAGAAGCGCAGGTATTCACAACTACTGGAGAGAAGTGCAGGTATTCACAACTACTGGAGACAAGTGCAGGTACCCAAAACAACTGGAGAGAAGTGCAGGTAGTCACAACTACTGGAGAGGAGTGCAGGTACTTACAACTACCGGAGAGGAGTGCATGTTCTCACAACTACTGGATAAAAGTGCAGTTACTTAACTACTGGAGAGAAGCACAGGTACTCACAACTACTGGAGAGAAGCGCAGGTACTCACAACTACTGGAGAGAAGTGCAGGTACCTATCTACTGGAGAGAAGCGCAGGTAATCACAACTACCGGAGAGAAGTGCAGGTACTTAACTACTGGAGAGAAGCACAAGTACTCACAACTACTGGGGAGAAGTGCATGTACTCACAACTGCTGGAGAGAAGTGCAGGTACACACAACTGGAGAGAAGTGCAGGTACCCACAACTACTGGAGATAAGTGCAGGTACTCACAACTACGGGAGAGAAGTGCAGGTACTTTACTAGAGAGAAGCGCAGGTACTCACAAGTACTGGAGAGAAGCGCAGGTACTCAACTACTGTAGAGAAGAGCAGGTACTCACAACTACTGGGGAGAAGTGCAGGTACTCACAACTACTGGAGAGAAGTGCAGGCACTTAACTACTGGAGAGAAGCGCAGGTACTCACAACTACTGGGGAGAAGTGCAGGTACTCACAACTACTGGAGAGAAGCGCAGGCACTCAACTACTGGAGAGAAGGGCAGGAACTTAACTTCTGGAGAGAAGCACAGCTACTCACAACTACTAGAGAGAAGTGCAGGTACTTAACTACTGGAGAGAAGTGCAGGTACTCCAACTACTGGAGAGAAGTGCGGGTACTTAGCTACTGGAGAGAAGTGCAGGTACTTAGCTACTGGAGAGAAGTGCAGGTACTCACAACTACTGGCGATTAGTGCAGGTACTCACAACTACTGGAGAGAAGTGCAGGTACTTTACTCGTGAGAAGCGCAGGTACTTACAAGTACTGGAGAGAAGTGCAGGTACTCAACTACTGGAGAGAAGTGCAGGTACTTAACTACTGGAGAGAAGTGCAGGTACTCACAACTACTGGAGAGACGCGCAGGTACTCACAACTACTGGAGAGACGCGCAGGTACTCACAACTACTGGAGAGAAGTGCAGGTACTCACAACTACTGGAGAGAAGTGCAGGTACTCACAACTACTGGATAGAAGTGCAACTGTACCACAGTGACTACAGAGAAGGGCTCACTGACTGCATACAATGGCGTATAGTCACCACTTCACAGTGACCACAGAGAGGTCAGGGTGCGAACTGCCTGACATTTACTGCAGAAAGGTGAGGTTAATGCCTCACGTTGACTGCAGCGCAGCGAGGGTACTGACTACAGCACAGCAACTTCAGAGAGATGAGGTCACTGCTTCACAGTGACTGCAGAGAGGTTAGGGTACTAAAAGCTTCAGAGACATGAGGTCACTGCTTCACAGTGACCACAGAAAGGTTAGGGTACTAAAAGCTTCAGAGACATGAGGTCACTGCTTCACAGTGACGGCAGAGAGGTTAGGGTACTAACTACTTCAGAGAGATGAGGTCACCACTTCACAGTGACCGCAGAGAGGTTAGGGTACTAACTACTTCAGAGAGATGAGGTCACCACTTCACAGTGACCGCAGAGAGGTCAGGGTGCGAACTGCCTGACATTTACTGCAGAAAGGTGAGGTTAATGCCTCACGTTGACTGCAGCGCAGCGAGGGTACTGACTAAAGCACAGCAACTTCAGAGAGATGAGGTCACTGCTTCACAGTGACCACAGAAAGGTTAGGGTACTAACTACTTCAGAGAGATGAGGTCACTGCTTCACAGTGATCGCAGAGAGGTTAGGGTACTAACTACTTCAGAGAGATGAGGTCACTGCTTCACAGTGACTGCAGAGAGGTTAGGGTACTAAAAGCTTCACACTTGTTGTCAAGAGGTGAAGACACTAATGGCCTCACAGTTACTGCAGAGATATATGGGTGTTACCTGCCTCCGGGTACTGCACAGAAGTAAGAACAGCACTTGACTCATGGTTATATAAGAAACCTCAGCGTACGGACTGCATAGAATACCACAGAGCCTTCTGCTCCAGCATTCATGTGTTGGACTTTGTTTCTCCCTTTATAATTTATAACATTTTATCTTTAGTGGGTGGAATGTTCTAATAGCCAAAGACTGCACTGTTTGTTAAAGGCCCTTACCCTTGTTATAGGCCCTCGCTACAGTTCAGGCCTAAAACTTGGATTCAGGGCTTTTACCAAATGGCATAGCGCTTGGCAGTGGGCTAGAAGTCTAGATTAAACTTACTACCTGCCTCACAATCCCAGCTGAGCACGTGAGAGGTATTGTTGTGATATGTTGATTTGTGTAGCACACTCATCACCCAAGAGGGCATCCAGGCGCTTGGGCAAGTTGTGTAGGTGTGGGGTCCCAAGGTGCTTATATCTTATTATGAGAAAACACTGCTTACTGTGCCACAGAGTGCAGGTCGCGATGACTTGACAATGGCCAATAGTTATGAGGCCTATTCTTTGTGATTTTATCACTGTGCATGTATTTATCACAGTTTATCCAAGTTCCTTTGTTTCTAACTTCTACACATTGAAAATACCTCATAGCATAAACCATATATGTGGTCACGGAGAGTAATATTTTAGTTATTAACATTGATCAAGGAATTTGTGGCTTCCCCACTCGTAAGTCATGGCCCACCTCACACCAACAATATTAATTGTGTCGGCAATAAGCTGCATGCTGTAGACCAGTGGTTCCCAACCTGTGGTCTTGGGACTGCTGCAGGTCCGCTAAGCCTCTTCAGGGGTCTTCGGCTCCTTAGAATTTAATAATATTAACAAATTAGGTCCTCAGCTTCAATAATGACTTACTGGGGGGTCCCCAGATTCCAATAATGATTCAGTGGAGGTCCCCAGGTTCCAGTATTGATAACGTGGGGGGGGTCAAAAGAAGTAAAAAAGTTGGGAACCACTGTTGTAGACTGCTACAACTGTGAACCTTGTAGTTATAATTCACAAAAGTATCACATTGCATGATATAGAATACTTGCTGGTTAAGTGAAATTATACATGGGGTGCTATCCAGCACGGGTTTAGTTATAAAGAAGGCATGGTATAACTATACCAACCACCAAACTGTAAGCATATAAAGCATGCACAGAAATAAAGGTGCTCTGACAGTGATCATTTATGCCAAAATCTCAAAAGTCACTTCAACCATTTGGCTTTAGGCACAACCTCAATTAAAGATGCTGGCTTAATATTCTAAAATTAGATGCGGAGTCTGCTTGAGTCCTTCAAACCTAACGAGGATGCTTGTGTCACGTGGTTCAGTGCGCAAGGGTGGGTTAGTGTTACAGTCTGGGTACAGTGGGTGGGGTGTTAGGTTACATTTTTTTGTGAGGATGGATGGAATGGTGGGGAGGGGACAGGTGGGGGAGGAGGTTGGAAGTGTAAGAAGGGACCCTATATCGTGACAATACACATCTTCGTTGTGTGTTGTCTCGTAACTGCATCTGGAAATGAAGAAGCACGAAACCAAAGACCTAGAGGAAAGTCACATTGTGTGTGTATACATTGTCTTGATTTGGTAACAGTTGCAACTGGGTCGTAGTGCTGACAATGGGTAGCCCTGGTTTATGTTAAATGGAAAAATGGGCAATTAACTGAAAGATTTGCACCAGAAATGGTGCCACATTATGAGTAGGGATGGGGATTTCATTTTTTAGACTGTGGTACTTGCAAGAGACTACCAAGTCAAATCTGCCTCTTTGGGGGGATCCCCTTACCCCCCGATGAAAAAAAAATATCATGAACAGGAGGTGAGATACGTGCCCCCACTTGCAAGCTGTCCTAGCACTAATTTCTTATTGGCCGACAGATGTATGGTTATTGATGGAGATAGAAGAGTAAAAGGATCCACCCAGGCTACAGAGGTAGAAAGCAACCTTGGCTCATGATGGTCAGGATATTGGTAGCCTTGGACATGCCCTGCACATCAGAGGAGTCAGCTACACAGAACTTGAAAAGAGGTGCTGTGTGAGATGAGACTGACCAGAGTCACACCAAGGTGGTTTGTTCAAAGAGAAGGTTGATGTGCTTGGATATTATTAAAGGATTAACGGTTGCTAGTAAATTGTAAGTAGTTAATAAAGCAGGTCCTGTACTTTGGAGGACCGATCAAAGGGTACAAAGGTTGATGTTGGGACATAAAGTGGGGGTGGGATCACTCAGAGTGAGAAGACACAGGAAGAGTAGTAAATCCTGGGATTTCCATAAAGGTGGGCTTAGAAAGACTAGAGTGGCAAGGTTGGGGCACATGGGATGTAGAGGCCTCTGCAGAGGACAAAGAGTGAGGTGCAAAGAGGTGACTCTAGTTAAAGACTGAGGGCTGACGTTGATATTGAACCACTGAGGAGTCCTAATGTATGGAGGAGGGACCAATGGTGTTTAGCGTGTTCTTACGGGGCAAATCCACAAACGAAGTATGTGATGGTTGCAAGGAGTACTCTGTCCAAGCAACAGCTAGTAAAGTTTTCCCCTATTCCTTGAATTGGGATGGTGACTGGATTTCTGAAATTAGTCTTTGTGGGGAAAGTTTACCTTATGAAAGAATGGAATGAGAGCATAGGATTTTGGTTGGGGGATGGAAGTTGTAGTGTCTACTGTAGAGGGTCTGGTATTTCACAGCAGAGATAAAAGAGCCTCTATCTTGTCAAAGAGAATGTTTGGAGTGGTTGTATCAGGCGGGAAGGAATAATAGGAATAATATACAGATGGGCAGTGGAAGAGCGAAGAGGCAGGCGCAAGCACTCCATATTTCCCCATTTAGGCTGTCCATAGCGAGTTTTGCACATGATGTTAATAATTTTAATTTCTAATTACTCTTTGATTATTATTTTTGTTACAGGGTGATGTGTTATGTCCAGGGTTATTGTTATACTTTCAAACCTTAACACGTGTAACAGTATCTAGAAGCCTGGTGCCTCTGCTACTGAAAATATATTTTCATACCTGTCAGAACTGTGTGTTAGAAAAGGTACCTTTAGAATGGAGTGCTGACCTATTGGCTTTGCCAGTGCTTGTTTGCACTGGGGCACACTGTGCCTTTGTTTTTGTTTTTTAAGTGTACCATTGCAGGAAGACAAATGGCCAACTTGGTCCTGGCATGTTAAAGTTAAAAATAGGCAAAATGGCATCAATGGTGTCGCGATGCACACACGCACCTCCGTTGTGACACGTGCACTTATTCCTGCATGCGTTCGTGCATGACGTGTTGGCAGCCATTTTTACGTATTTTTACTTTACCATTCCAACATTTTTGCCTGCCATGTCCAAAGGGTGAACTAAGATATATATTTATGTGTGTGTGTAGACCGCAGTTATTAAACTTAACAAGCAGAGAGTAGTATTTTCTAAGTGCATTTAGAAATATGTTGAGTCTTAATGAATTGTTATCTGTAGATATAAATGTGGAAACAGAAACCCCCTACCAGAAATGCCTGTGATCAAGGTCTCTCAGACCGAAACGCGTAGGGCAGGTGATTGTTGAGCTGTAGACGAAGTTAACTGAGCCTGAATAAATGAAATTTGTGAAACAAGAGATCCCAGAGTGCGGTCGTTCGTGAAGTATTTCATGAATGTTGTTGATAAATTACGGAGTGTCCTGCCGTCACCAGCACCACCGCTGAATTACGTGCGCTAGTACATGCCAAAACAGGGACAATCTTTGAAATGCTTGCAGACAAGTCGGCATGAGCAGCCACCATTCCAAGTAAGCACATTTTGATTAACTACCAGAGTTGTATAAACACCGAAGGAAAGCATTTCCTTGAATGAAAAGCCGGTGAATATTTGCTTGCGGCACTGTGAAACTAAATGGTTACAATATTTGATCAAATAGTTTTGGAGAATCTCACTGCAATAAAAGAGGAGAGAAAGGCTTGTGTTCTTTGAATTACATCTTTAAAGCAAATTGAATTTAGCATGCAATGGATTCTAGAACAGAAAAACGGCGTTTAAGCTAAATTACGTGAATGGGAGAAACTGTCTCGGAAGGAAATAAATAAATGGTGGGAAGTGGTGACTTTGAAAAAATACATTGAAGTAAAACGTATACCTAGAGGTTTGAGAATAAGAATTATGCCAAGCTACCAAGATGCCAGCAGTGCCCTATAGGAAGAATGGGGAACATATATTTTGGAGTCATCGAGAGGTTTGGTTGAAATCCTCATCAAGCATGCAGAGATAGCATTGGATAAAATTCCAAATGAGCTAAAAAATCTTGAACAAGATTTGGACTCTCTAACTCTGACTGAGGAAGAAAAGAAAATTAAAAATGATTTAAGTTTGAAAGTACAGCAACATGAGGAAACTGTTATAGCGCGCAAGCAATTTAAATTTCAGAGAGATAAACAGGATTATGCAGAAGGAAAAATATTCACATTTTCGCGCAAATTTCAGAGTGCAAAACATGGAGCTCAACTTGATTCGCCTCAATCTCAAAGATCGGAAAATTCAAGTATTGAATCTATTTCTGTGCATAGTGACACCAGAGCAAGTGAGGATGGAAGTGCAACATCACATGAATCGAATCCAACACTTTTAAACGAAATGCGCCTCGCCCTCCAACAACAATCCAAGGACCAACAGAGCAGCAGACGTGGAAAAGGACGAGGACGGGGCGAAAGAAAAACAAACGCACAAGAAGGGGACAGAGGGGGAATTCAAAGAAACACCAGAGCGAAAACCGCAACATTATTCAAGAATTAAATGTGATAAATCTCTCTGATAGAGTAATGTCATCACAAGAAGAGTCCTTATTGAAAAAAGGCCTCAATTTTTGTCCTGCCATCGACATGGACTTAGTACAGACACGGATTGACTTATACAAATATATACGGAAAATCAAATTGGCAAAGTTTCACAGAGATGCAAATCTCATTAGTAAAACGAGTATCACCACGCCAATTTATGAATTAACAGTACAAGATAAAGATACCTTAATGACTTTAATAAATCTGGATTGCACGCAAGAGGAAGAGCCGATTAGCGAATCACAGGCGATAATACCATTAGGCGCAGGCCTAACTAATAAAAGACCTAGGTCCAAGTTTTGCCCAGCATTACCAGCAGGAAATAAAATTGATTTATTTGCTGAAATTGTTGTTGATGACTTGTATAAAACAGAATGGATTCGTGGCAAAAACAACTTGACAAAAACTGAAGTACAAATTTTGTGTGATTTACAAAAAGATGAAACTTTAATAATAAAACCCGCAGACAAAGGCGGGAATATTGTAATTCAAGATAAAAACAGATATGTACAGGAGGCAATGCGACAACTATCAGATGCAACTTATTATCAACCCATAAATAGCAATCCTACGAAACATGTGGCAGTTCAGATTCAAACATATTTACAAAATTGGATAGAACATGGCCTCATTAATCAAGAGGAGGCTAAATACCTGACAGTTGAACATCCGGTCACTCCCACAATTTATTTTCTTCCCAAAATTCACAAAGATCTAAAAAAATCCACCTGGGAGGCCAATAGTTTCAGCGAATCAATCTCTATTGGAACCTATATCAAATTATATTGATTTCTTTTTAGCACCAGTGGCGTGTAACTTAAATTCATATTTGAAAGACACAGGGGATTTATTGAAACATTTGGATGGCATTCCGTGGCAGGACTCATATAAGTTGATAACAATGGATGTCATTTCACTATACACCAATATTGAACATCAGATTGGCATCCAGGCATGTAGGCACTTTCTGAGCCAAAGAAATATTCAATTTGCCCAACATAATGAAATGCTTTTAGAAATGATCCATCTCTGCCTTACCAATAATTTCTTTCAGTTTGACCAGCAGTTATTTTTACAGATAAAAGGAACAGCCATGGGCTTTTCCTTCTCTCCTAATTTTGCGAACTTAACAATGGGCTGGTTTGAACAGAGAATAGCATGGGCAGAAGAAAATGAAAGATTCCAGCAGAAAGTCATTAGTTGGTTAAGATTCATTGATGATTTATTTCTAATTTGGGATGGCACAGAAATTGAATTTAAAGAATATTTTAACGTTCTGAACAATACTGTTGCCAAACTGCAATTCACTTATGAAATCAGTGACACACGAGTGACGTTCCTGGACACAGAAATCTATATAAGAAGGAGAGATACATACCACATTACACAGAAAATCTACTGCCACAAATTCAGTGTTACATGCCAATAGTTTTCACCCACCTAATACTAAATGGAACATACCATATGGTGAATTCTTACGGATAAAAAGAATTTGTTCAGAATCTGGAGAATTTGCTAAACATATAAAGGCCTCAGAAGAAAGATTTATCTCCAGACAATACCCCAGGAAATGTATTAATAAGGCAAAACAGCGAGTGGAAAAGATTTCGAGAACAGAATTAGTTCATAAAAAAACTTCTGTGTTGGAAGGCCAATCGGAGGATCCTATACGTTTCATCACAACATACTCCAATAATGTCTCCCAGTTACGGAAGATTCTAACCAAACACTGGTCTAGTCTCCAATTGGATCCTATAGTAAAGGAGATTATGGGAGACTTTCCTCGAATGAGTTTTAGAAGAGCACCAAATTTGCGGGACAGAATCACGAAAAGTCACTTTAGCTCTCAGAAAAGGGGTAACTGGCTCAAAAAAACAGGTTTTTGGAAATGTGGCAATTGCAAGGCTTGCAAAATTGCGAAAAACACCAAGGAATACACCATTGGTAATGGTGTTACAAAAAGCATTAAACAACATATCACTTGTAAGAGCCGGTTCACAGTATATGTTATTGAATGCCCCTGCGGTTTAAAGTATGTTGGGAGCACCATATGTGAAACAAAGAAAAGGATCCTTGAACATATTCGTGCCATCGTCAACACAGATAGAAGTTACGCCACGGCTAAGCATATGGAGTTGGCACATGATAGCCAATGGGAAACAATGACTTTTTATGCGATTGACCATGTCCCCATAAGTGAACGAGGAGGGGACAGAGAAAAGAGACTACGACAATTGGAGTCTAAACACATCTTGGAGATTCGAACCTTGACCCCTATGGGGATGAATCAGGATGAGGAGTTATTTGTACATTTGTAATTTTACATGGCAGCCATTGCAAATAATCATAAAACACAGTTTTTTCTATTTTCTATTTTCTATTCTGCAGCACTTGCAGCTAATATTCAGTTTGGTTAATATTTTAGTTTTTTTATTATGGGGGGAGACATGGACAGTATGTCACATACGCACATTTATGAGGTGTATCAACAGATTGGTTAAATTGGTTTTGTTTTGCGTTAACTACAACTCCCAGAATGCAGCATTATGAGTTTATAGTGCACCAGTTAATAATTGGATTTATTTGGAAATTATGGGAGAGTTTTAGTTGTGTAGACCGCAGTTATTAAACTTAACAAGCAGAGAGTAGTATTTTCTAAGTGCATTTAGAAATATGTTGAGTCTTAATGAATTGTTATCTGTAGATATAAATGTGGAAACAGAAACCCCCTACTGGAAATGCCTGTGATCAAGGTCTCTCAGACCGAAACCCGGAGGGCAGGTGATTGTTGAGCTGTAGACGAAGTTGAGGTTGTTGATGTATATATATATATATATATATATTTTTTTTCATACACTTGCTCACACAAGAGCTCCAAGTGGCCCAAGAGGGGTGGTGCTGCAAAAAGACCGGCAGAGCACTCCGGTTAATTTCTTCTTAACCAACATTTTTTGTTATAAAAACAGCAGCACTCTCAGGAGGTCAAAAGAAAAATAAGTTTATTCAGCACAACGCGTTTCGGCTGACTAGCAGCCTTGATCACGTGCATAATCCAACCAATACAAACATCAATATATAACTAGTGATCATGGTCATAGAAATAGGACTTCATTATATAACAATAGTGATTCTTGAGAATATATAATGAAGTCCTATTTCTATGACCATGATCACTAGTTATATATTGATGTTTGTATTGGTTGGATTATGCACGTGATCAAGGCTGCTAGTCAGCCGAAACGCGTTGTGCTGAATAAACTTATTTTTCTTTTGACCTCCTGAGAGTGCTGCTGTTTTTATAACAAAAATTTTTGGTTAAGATATATATATATATATATATGTGTGTGTGAGTGTGTATTTCTTTCTCTCTCTCTCTCTCTCTCTCTCTCTCTCTCTCTCTCTCTCTCTCTCTCTCTCTCTCTCTCTCTCTCTCTCTCTCTCTCTCTCTCTCTCTCTCTCTCTCTCTCTCTCTCTCTCTCTCTCTCTCTCTCTCTCTCTCTATATATATATATATATATATATATATATATATATATATATATATATAGTGCAGGTGCTTAAAAGTAAAGAGTGTGGCCTGTTAGCATTTTGCAGCTGCCAGAGCGTTGCAGAAAAAAATGTGGCTGAAAATGCCAGATGAGAGATAGAGATACTGGAGCTGGACATGTGGGGGGGGAGATATTAGAAACACACAGAGAGAGTGACAGGGAAATGGTGCCACCCCCCCTAAAATAATTAAAGGAAAAATGAGAAATTAAAGCGAAATGCATGCGTGAACTACTTTTTAAATCTATTCACATCCACGAAATGCCCTGGGCTGATGCACGAGTGCTCGCCAAGTGTGGGTGTTGAAGACTGCCAGGTGGCTGCTGTTAATCCCTCATCTTCTGCGCCTTCTTTGAAGATGTCGCTTTTGTTAGGGTTACAGGATAACATGATGCTCGCCAAGGGCACAAACATCCAAGGTGGTAAAATAGGTCAGTTTATCTGCTCCTTGAAGCCGAAGCCAAGGGCCTCTCACAAAAGCCTAGCAGGGTGTCCCTCAAGGACATGTCAAGGACATGCTTCATCAGCATGTCAGGTGTGTAATCACTAATGTGCAGTAATCAGAGAAACTACAGATTTGCATTAGCATCGTCAGGCTGCAGACAGAAGATCAGATGCGTTGTACTATGACCTACCCAAGGACAAGCTGCCTGTGGTGAAAACTTGGGAAGTTGTGTTCAAACGATGAACAACAGTATCAAGGCGCAATACATGAAAAAACTTAACATTTGCACTTTAACTATTCTCTGCAAGGTTTTTCTGCACCAATTTCTGCTCTTATTCCCCCATTTTCTTCGCAGGAGCACTCTAGATAACTGCAAACTCTAATTATGTGCCAACCAGGAGAGGCAGAACTTTAAGTTCTCCAAATATTCTGGTGGACAGAGATTCCTTCCAGCTATGCAGTAGTAAATTATTTAATAATAGTGTTGGCTGTTTCTGTACACCTATTAGTTGTTTGCGGCACTTAGAATTTGTTGCTGAGGTTTTACAGGACACCGTCTCTCAGGTGGATGTTCACACACTATCTAGCTATCTATCCATCTATCTGAAACAAGGGACTCTGGATGGTTCTCAAGTTTAGACGGAAAGAAGCTCCTATATATATGGAACACCCCACAACACCAGTGACAGGTTTAGGGTTGAGCAGTGGGAGGGGTCATTTTAGGGTTAAGGAATGCTAGGAGTGAATTATAAAATGGGTAGGTTGTGGGGGTTTCCACAAAATAAGTATATATATATATATATATATATATATATATATATATATATATATATATATATATATATATATATATATATATATATATATAAACACACACACACACACACACACACACACACTGAAAAAAACAAAGGTTACCGGGACTTATAGTTAGGTTCACGTTTTACATGCACAAAACCATATAAATTAATCACTTATAGTTATACTTATGCTAAGAAACCATAACTCATGGCCTAAATTTACTTACCGCAGGCCTTGAAAAATCCTAAAAATGGTACTAGACCTGCAGGTCTAATGACTTAAATAATCTACTCCACCTAATTAGAATGCTCTTGAGCCATAAACTGGTTTGAAATGAGGTGATCCTGGGCAAATATTTTAATTCACTGAGCTGCCTCTATCATAGGTGACATCACCTTCAAATACGTGAGTTCAGCATGTCTGCTGTACAAAAAAAAATTTTTTTTTTTTTTTAATAGACTAAACGTTTGCTGCATATATAATACAAACCTAGCCACATATAGGACACACGACCGCTGACTAAACTCTTAGTTCATTTAACACATTGTCATTGAGTCGGGGGCAGGAATGTTTTGCAAATCATGTTTAAAAACTATCACTTTTATTAAATACTTACCTGAACCATGAATGGTAGCACAGTTGTTTACAATCAGCAGATTTCGTATTGAAAAGGCCCAACATTTCCCACAGGCATGTGGTTGTACTGATAAAACTATGTAGTGTACAAATGTTTGGAAATCAAGTTTATGCAAATATTTGTCAATTGCACATCACCTAGTGTTCTGATTTGTTTTGCTCATATTTAAATCTATTCATCACACTTAAGAATTAAAAAAAGGTTATTGGTAATTCCTGATATATTTTGAAATACTTGTACTATTCATTTACAAGCTGCTTCGCATGTTCTGTGTTAGAAAAAAGAGCCATCTTATAGCCTTTTGCTTCACAATGATTGTCAGACAGTTTACTTGACAAAAACCTCTAAGGTAATAAGAGGAAGAAAAGTAAACACCATTTCCAGGATAAGATATGAAACAATTAGTAAAAATACAAACTGACATTTGACCTTTGTCCTTGAACAGACACCTAATGTATCATGATAAAAAACAGATTTATAGGTGTTGTATTGCTCATTCACTTTCTGAATGAACAGAACACTTGTTCCTTCCAGCTTATGTTCACTGGCCAGAACAGAAAAATAGCTCAATGTTATAAAATGTGACTCTCCATAGTGAGTGGGTGAGTAGATTTTTTGAGGCCTGTTACCAGCACGAGCTATAGTTTCCTCAAATAAGTATAACTACAACTGCAGCATTTCTATGGTTTTGTGTATTGTCCAAAGCTGTAATACTGTGCCTGGAGTGGTAAAAGGCTTTTGTCATTTTTCAGCTTGGCGTGGAAGGCACTCGCTAACCCAGTGATTAATCAGAGTCAGACATACACACTACTTGCCATACTCTAAAGCCATTACACTTTTGAACGTAAGGTACTAACATAATACTCAAACAAGCCGCACTCTTAGCCATTCCACTCCTGTGTATGGATGGGGCAGTCTACGATGACATTACAAAATTCACCTCACCACACTAGCCCAATGTGAGGCCGGGTCCCTGAATCCAAAGCAGTAGGGACCATTGAGCACTACTAAAGGTGAAACAGCTTGGGTTCCCTTATCAACCAGGATGTTGGGTATTTGGACTGAAAGATACTTAGGCATGTAATGCATTCTTGGCTCTCCGATACAGCTTGGTTGCGCAGTCAAGGCCTCGTTCATGCTGGTGGTATCAAGAATGAACAGATACATAATAACATATTTATTGCAGCATATACCATGTTACCATTTAAGAATATTTAGGAGAAATGGCAGCAGCTCACGTGTCATTTGAGGCATTTGCCATATTAAGAGATCTCCACTTAAATGGTGAGGATCGTGATACCTATAGTGCATGTGGCAAAGTGGCGGATTAAGTTTCGGCAAAGATGAATGCCAAGTGGAAAGCCATGTTTTCTTGGGCCATTTTTCACTTTTAGTTCTAGGTTTTGACAGAAATGCTGTCAAACCGGCCTACTGCTTCTAATATACATAAATTTGGCTTTTGCCCCCCCTTTTCAATCTTTAGCTTTCTTCAAACCGCTTATTTCAGCCATTGGCCTGAAACTGTCAATCACAACTGGGCTCGGCCCAGTGGAGTACTCATCTCTCACTAAATGCTATTGGGTTTTTTGATGGATCCTCCCATCTTCACTTGAGTGTTTGCACTAAACTGCATGCGTATCTACTCTTCAACCACAGGCCTCTCTGTCTGCCCCTACTGTCTCCCTCACATGTGTTTTACTCTAATATGCTAACGGGTCATGCTTTAGCACATTAGACTCAGGCCCATTGGCTTTGTCAATGCTTGTTTCATTTTACAGAAATAAACTTCAAAGTAGGGGTTTGTTTATGGAAAAAAAAATCAATGGGCGGGACATGCAGACTAGTTTCTCCTTGCGTTTGGTGCAGTACAGTTTGTATTCTCTTCAATGCATGGCAGACCAGGGTGGACCTGGAAGGTAGTCATCCTGTCGATGTGTGACTGCCTTTGAGATTGTTCCACCAACAGTCAGTCACCGGCTTGCCCGCCCTTAATGCGACTGCAAGTTTGGCAGGTTGGCATTACAGATGATATACAGACCCCCTCGCGGGTGATAGTGCGCCATGCAAATACACATAACATTAATATGGTCCTATTGCCATGCCAAACTTTATATCATCCACCTATGATTGTATGGATAGGTTCTGATCTGAAGTTTGTGAATCAGGCCTGACTCCTGGAGATCTGTTTAGTGTTTTAGTGAGGGATAATGGCTGCCTAAATCTAGGGAAACTTCAACATCATGCATCCGTACATCTTCAGGAGCCGTCCTAACCCACTCATGTAGCACTCACCCACCCAAATAGCTTTTTAAATTGTTTTTCTTCAATGTATTTTTCGGGATTGAAGGATGATTGGCATCATAAGCTAACACAGACCTCTTCAAACTCTAAGGGGGTTATTACAACTTTGGAGGAGGTGTTAATCCTTCCCAAAAGTGACGGATATACCACCAGCCGTATTACGAGTCCATTATATCCTATGGAACTCGTAATACGGCTGGTTATATATCTGTCACTTTACCGTCACTTTTGGGACGGATTAACACCTCCTCCAAAGTTGTAATAACCCCCTTAGTCTCTTACACGTCTGTGTGTACCAGAGAAGACGTCTACCACAGGATGCTGTCAATAAATCTTACCATACTAACCACACTATGAGCACGGCCCGTCGGTGCATCCTCGCAGATGTGTGACACCAGATACTAACACAATCCCTCACCACACTTACCACACTACAAGAACATTATCCTTGGTTACATCTTTTGGGAGGAGGGGGTGTCCCACTGAGGCCAGATGCTAACACAATCTTCATCACATTGACCACACTCAATGGCCATTAATACAGAGGCATCTCTCAAACACAGGGTATCACTAACGTTGCAGGACCTGTGCACGAAATAATATCCGCGCATTTTTCAACCGAAATCTCATAATTCTCCCCTAAACAAAAAGAAGAACACAATATTGCACATTATGCTGAAAAATCCAACATTTGTCCACATTTTTTGCAGAAATGTTATAGGTTGTTGGTGGGCTTGCTTCACGGGCACAGTATAGATGTTGAGTAGCCTGGTAGCACAGGCCATCATCAAGACATCGGTTTCCAGTGCATGCACAAGGCTATTAACACCCAAAACAATTAATTCATGTGAATGCTAATTGACAGTCTTACTCCTTCCACATCCATATCGTGTCTAACACTGAAAGTGTCGGATGCTAGTCTCGGTTCTCTAAATGACACTATCACACTGTCTCACAATAACAAGCCTTTTGCTTCTCCGCCTCCTCGAGGTGTGGGGCTGATTACATCACCTGCAACCTACTGTTCACCACAATAACATAACAATTTCACTTCTGTGCTTCCTTGGGTGTTGCCAAGGCACAGAAGATAATATGGTGTGTACCAAAGTGACATAATTTGGAATTCATCTCACTTATTTAGCTGGTCCTGGAGCTCTCGATAGTTCATGTGAAAACCATACCCGAGCCCTTCTCAGACTAAACCTGCCCCAAAGCTCCCTACTAAATACGGCTTGGCTTACCTTTTAGAACTTTTAGAAAGAAAGATATCACATTTGTTGTGCCTCTTTTTCTGTGCTTGATTTTTCTTGGGTTTTTTCGAGGTCATCATCACTGCATTGGCCTACCTCTGGCATCTGGCACCAAAGGAGTCCACTAATTCCCTACCAAAGCTTTGTAGTGTGGGTCTGCAGCACATATTAGTTTTAGCAAGGTTTTTAGGCATAGGATTAGCACAGTGCTGCCCATGCCGAGCTAGATAGGGACAAAGTCTTTTGCTAGATAAACAGACTTTTGACGTGAGAAAACCTAGAGTGCCGCTGATGTTGCAGGGTGCTCCTAACTGGAGCTGCTATCCAGCTAAACTTGAGAACTACCCAGAGTTCTCTCTTCTTTCTTGCATAATTTATGCGTCACTCTAACCCTCAAAGGGTTTTGTTTTTACTTATATTGGGTGTTCCCTTGTGTCCGGACAAAGCTAAACTTCTCTGAAGAGATGTAATGACATTGAAACACGTGTCAGAGGTTGCTTCTACTCATTCCAGGTTGGCTTAAAGGGTATTTTACCTGTCCAAAGGTGTAATACTGTGCCTGGAATAGTGAAAGGCTTTTGTCATTTTACAGCTCGGTGGGGATGGCACTATGCCAAACCTATGCTCAAAGATTTTGCTGTACAAATGGCAAAAGACTTCGTCCCTATTTAGCTCAGTGTGGATAGCACTATGCTGATCTTATGCCTAAAAACTTTGCTAGATAAACAGACATTTGAGGCGAGCACACTTAGTGTGTCACTCGTGTTGCAGGGTGCTCCTTACTGAAGCTGCTCTCCACCTAAACTTGAGAATTACCCAGAGTCTTTTTTTTTGTTGCATAATGTATGCCTCACTCTAACCCTGAAAAGGTTTTGTTTTTACTTATACCAGGTGCTTCCTCGTGTCTCGACAAAGCTAAACCTCCCTGAAGAGATGCAATGAGATCGAAACACGTCAGAGGCTGCTTTTACTTGTTCACGGTTGTCTTGGACGGTATTTTTACCAGTCCAAAGCTGTAATACCGGGCCTGGAATGGTGACAGGCTTTTGTCATTTTACAGCTCGGTGAGGATGGCACTGGGCCAATCCCAATCCTATGCTTTAAGATTTTGCTGTACAAATGGCAAAAGATGTTGTTCCTATCTAGCTCAGCGTGGATAGCACTGTGCTAATCCTATGCCTAAAAACTTTGCTAGATAGACATTTGAGGTAAGCAAAACTTGAGTGTTGCTGGTGTTGCAGGGTGCTCCTGTCTGGAGCTGCTCTCCACCTAAACTTGAGAACTACCTAGAATTTTCTTCTTTTTTTTTTGTATAATTTGTACGTCACTTTAACCTTGAAAGGATTTTGTTTTGACTTATACTGGGTGCCCCCTAGTGTCTGGACAAAGCTAAACTCCTCTGAAGAGACGTAATGACATTGAAACAAGTGCCAGAGGTTGCTTTTACTCGCTACAGGTAATCTTGAATGGTATTTTACCAGTTCAAAGCTGTAATACTGTGCCTGGAGTGGTGAAAGGCTTTTGTCATGTTAAAGCTCTGCGGGGATGGTACTGGGCCAATCCTATGCTTAAAGATTTTGCTGTACAAAAGGGCAAAAGACTTTGGGGGTCGTTAAAAACCCCGGCGGTTCAGCCCGCCATGCCGTCGGCGGCTGAAAATCCCGTCACCGGCATGGTGGGCTGAACCACCATATAATGAACAGCGTGAGGGCCTCATCCACCGACAGGCAGCCTGACGGTGGACGGCATCATTATCCGACAGGGCAGCACTGCTGCCCCTCGGATAATGATCCCATTTCAAAGGCTGGCGGAAGGGGTGCTGCGTGGCACCCCTGGGGGCCCCATCGCGCAGGTCACTGCCCGATTTACGACAGCTACACCTCCCGCACAGAGGCATTGACATGTCCGGGTCAGGCATTCTGCTGGGCCGGCAGGCGGAAACAATGTTTCCGCCCACCGGCCCAGCAGAATGCTTATTATATGGCCGGCAGGGTCCCAGGGGGGCTGGCGGTCAGTGGAATGACCGCCGGCCTGCACACGGCGGTGAAAACCGCCGTGTTCATTATGAGGGCCTTTGTCCCTATCTAGCTCGGTGTGGATAGCACTGTGCTGATCCAATGCTTAAAAACTTTGCTAGATAAAGAGACATTTGAGGTGTGCAAACCTAGAGTGTCTCTGGTGTTGCAGGGTGCTCCTTACTGGAGCTGCTCTCAACCTAAACTTCAGAACTATCCAGAGTTCGCTCTTCTTGTTTGTAGATATATATATATATTTTTTTTTTTTCTCAATAGCTTTCTGACATCAGGTATGTTTTGCAGAGAGGGAATGGCTTCAGGTGGACAAAGAAAGAGGTCACTTTCTCCTGCTTGCTCTCTTTTGTGATGGTTTTTGCACAACTTTATTGTGGGAAAGCTGCCTGACCAAAGCAGAAATATTTTTCTGATCTCAAAATACACACATTTCCAGAGTAGTGTCTGGTAATAAAGGGAGATGATTTGTGTGTGAATGTGCTGAATGCTGTCACTCGCAGTAAGGTTAGTCATTGGCCGAAGTGGACTGACCCACTGCATCACGGTGTAAAGTAAAGGGTGGAAGAGAAACGTGAATGACAACAAAACAACAATGGATGGGGAGGCTGGCTGCAACCTCCTGTAACTAAGTATAGCACATCATAATAATATCAGAAGGTTTTGACTAACTCCAGACCTAAAACTAGGGGCTGAAAAATGTAAAAAAAAAAAAAAAATACAATTATGCTTAATTGAAAATGTTGAACATAGAGCTTTGAGAATTCCAGCGCGGGTGACTTCATTAAAGCTCTGGTTATTAAAATGAGTCCAGAGGGAGCTGGCTGGTCTATCTAAACCATGGAGCTGGAGCTGAGGTCGTCAGATACAGAGCACTGACTTTGGCTTGTCCTTCAGGGCTCACTATATAAAGTTCTGAATCTCGCACATTCAGCAGAATTTCTGAAACTTTCTGGAGACCTGAAAATCACAGGTGTAGTATTTTAAGTTGTGAACGTGAACTCACTCTAGAGTTTGTTGGCTTTGTGAGCGTGTAGTGAAGAGACCTCCCCACTATTGGGACTGATCCAACAACTATCTGAGTATCAGAGTTTGGCCTTTCTCACGGGCCTCGGTACGTGGATCCTGGTAGGAGTCACTGCTGTACACACAGTCACCTGGAAAGCTTTATTTGTTTTAATTCTTTGCCAGTTCAGATTTTTAACTCATCAGTTACCAGGCAGAGGAAACTGAGCTGAGATTTAAGTATAGAGATTTGTTGATTTTCTGTTTCTAAAATTCTTTACTCTGTTAAACAGGAGGATTTCCCCAATCAGAACCCTGAAAGGAATCTTTTGGGACGACATTAGTCACTTTGGGGGAGACAAGGAATCTTTTGGGCGAACCATTGCATAAGGATGCTAAGAAAATGCTGTCTCTGAAAGGATGTATATTCCACTACCTTGTTGCGGATGTTAGAATTTCCCTCGTGTGACGATGAATGGCTGGGCTACGTGCAGTAGGGAAGAGGAGAAACCGGTCTGGGAGGCATGGTTTTGCCTCCTGGAGGCAGGTGCTCACTTGTAGCGCCTTGGGTGCTCTAATCTACACCCTCCAGCGTACATGCACAGAGAAACCTGTGGTCATACGGCTCGTGCCTGTGCTTAATTTGTAAAAGAAGATAAGTGCCAGGGCCCTCATTAGAAGGCCACTGCAGCTTGCATCACCCAATGCACTGCCAGTGCTGTCAATGACAGTACCAACACAACTACCAACCATCACACTCCCACAAGTGTGCCAATTCAGACTATTCTAGGTGCCCAAATGCACGAACAACTTGAGCGGCAGGTATCAGTCCTTTTTAATATATATTGAATTAATAAAAGAAAGTTGTGTTAATTTTTAACAAACAGCGCCACCATTTGGCAGACTATCATAAGTGCCAGTGATGACAGTTAAGTGCTGGTGCTGAGCACAGGAACCCACCAGCTCAAATTAAGCAATGCCTATGGCTACCAGTGAAGTAGATTGCGCCACATTACTTTTAAATCTACAAGAATGTTCTCTCTTTAAAAGTATTGTTTCCCACAAGAAAGTGCCAACACATTTTTAGTACCCTGCATTAATTTAATCATTAGGAGATTAACGCAGATTTTAAGGCAACAGAAATCATCCTGCTTCCTATTATGCTTGTCTCTGGTCATTGGGCCACCAAGAGGTGAAGGGCGCTGCTGGAGGAGTGGTAAACTCAGCATCTTGCCCTGGGCTCCAGTACCCCATGTTGCCTAGCACTAGATACTGAGTACCCATGGGTGGTGGGACCCTGCGGGTGGTAAACTCAGCAGCTCACCCTAGCCTCCAGTACCTCACCTTGCCTAGCAACAGATGCTGAGAACCCATGGGTGGTGGGACCCTGCTGGAGGGTGGTAAACTCAGCAGCTCGCCCTGGCCTCCAGTACCCCATCTTGCCTAGCACTAGATGCTGAGAACCCATGGGTGGTGGGACCCTGCTGGAGGGTGGTAAACTCAGCAGCTCGCCCTGGCCTCCAGTACCCCATCTTGCCTAGCACAGGATGCTGAGAACCCATGGGAGGTGGGACCCTGCTGGAGGGTGGTAAAGTCAGCAGCTCTCCCTGGCCTCCAGTACCTCATCTTGCCTAGCAACAGATGCTGAGAACCCATGGGTGGTGGGACCCTGTTGGAGGGTGGTAAACTCAGCAGCTTGCCCTGGCCTCCAGTACCCCATCTTGCCTATCAATAAGTGATGAGAACCCATGGGTGGTGGGATCCTGCGGGAGGGGTGGTAAACTCAGCAGCTCACCCTGGCCTCCAGTACCCCGTCTTGCCTAGCACTAGATGCTGAGAACGCACGGGTGGTGGGACCCTGCTGGAGGGTGGTAAACTCAGCAGCTCTCCCTGGCCTCCAGTACCACATCTTGCCTAGCAACAGATGCTGAGAACCCATGGGTGGTGGGACCCTGTTGGAGGGTGGTAAACTCAGCAGCTCTCCCTGGCCTCCAGTACCCCATCTTGCCTAGCAACAGATGCTGAGAGCCCATGGGTGGTGGGACCCTGCTGGAGGGTGGTAAACTCAGCAGCTCGCCCTGGCCTCCATTACCCCATCTTGCCTAGCAACAAATGCTGAGAACCCATGGGTGGTGGGACCCTGCTGGAGGGTGGTAAACTCAGCAGCTCTCCCTGGCCTCCCGTACCCCATCTTGCCTATCAATAAGTGATGAGAACCCATGGGTGGTGGGACCCTGCTGGAGGGTGGTAAACTCAGCAGCTCGTCCTGGCCTCCAGTACCCCATCTTGCCTAGCACTAGATGCTGAGAACCCATGGGTGGTGGGACCCTCCTGGAGGGTGGTAAACTCAGCAGCTTGCCCTGGCCTCCAGTACCTCATCTTGCCTATCAATAAGTGATGAGAACCCATGGGTGGTGGGATCCTGTGGGAGGGGTGGTAAACTCAGCAGCTCGCCCTGGCCTCCAGTACCCCATCTTTCCTATCAATAAATGCTGAAAACCCATTGGTGGTGGAACCCTGCGGGGGTGGTAAACTCAGCAGTCCTCCCTGGCCTCCAGTACCCCATCTTGCCTAGCACTAGATGCTGAGAACCCCTGGGTGGTGGGACCCTGCGGGAGGGGTGGTAAACTCAGCAGCTCTCCCTGGCCTCCAGTACCCCATCTTGCCTAGCACTAGATACTGTGAACCAATGGGTGGTGGGACCCTGCGGGGGTGGTAAACTCAGCAGTCCTCCCTGGCCTCCAGTACCCCATCTTGCCTATCAATAAGTGATGAGAAGCCATGGTGGGTGGGACGCTGCTGAAGTTGTGCAGGATCAACTTTTTTTTAGGCCGAGTTCAGAGCAAAAAGCGACTGCATCCGGCGCACATCATTCGAACCCTTCAGGCCAGTGCAAATGAAACATTCTGCAAAGGGATTTGTGGACACGCACTTGTATGGTGCACAACCGCGAATGAGAAAACGTCATCGCAAATATGCAGAGGCAGATTTTTGTAATTTTTTTTCCCTCAAACACATTTGGTGGTTTTGCCCTTCCCATCCATGGGAGGTGTTTACTCCTGCCATTGACAGTTGTAAATCTGTGAATCTGCCGGGGGTGGGGGTGTTTCTACATCTTCTAGGTCACCCCCCCCCCCCCCCCCCCCCCGGAGCGTGCACTCCCGCTGTCATTGATTAGATGAATACCTGTCAATCACGCACTTTGCGCTTATAATTTAAGTTTACACACACGATCGGTTCTGATAATCGGGCGCTGTAATTACACGCACGGCCTTGACGTGACAACACTCCCAATGAACAAAGCGCTGTAATACAACCATTAATATTACAGACACGCTGACGTGGGGACGAGAAAACGAGGAAAACCTGCCGGCTGCACCGAAACCCACGCTCGACGAGGCAGAAATGAAGACACACTTCAGAATTAGACACATAAATTAAAAACCTCTTGACTTTTCGACTTTTCCAGGAAAAAACCGCGCAGATTCTATTCTGAATCCGAGGCCGCGGAAGGTGGTTGCTGTCAGAGTATAATTAGAGGCACCTGCGACGCGGGGGGGCAGGGGGGGGGGGGGGGTGGAGGTGACATCCCTGGATCAGTGGTGTGACACTATTACCATTTTGCACAGTGGAGCTGTGTGAGGATTTAGGAATAGTGCCTTTGTGACTGTTTCTAGGCGCAAACACGACAATGCACGACATTTATTGAGCGACCTTTGCCAGCAACAAACCTTGGCTGATGCCAAAGGTCACAAGAGCGATAAGTGGGGTCCTCCAGATTGAACTTTATGTCTTGGTAAGGAGTAATCCCATCAAATTATGTTCTTTTCATAGTCATTTCATTGATGGTGTTGACCGTGATTTAGAGTTTGGCGGAGGGGCTACCGCGTCACAAATGTGACGGATATCCTGTCCGCCGTTTTACAAGTTCCATAGGCTATAACAGAATTGTAATACATTTGTGACGGGTGTAACTCCCTTCATCAAATTCTAAATCAGTCCCTAAGTCGTAAAGTTAACGGAGTACCCTCTCCGGCAAATTTACAGTCCAACGACCCGATTTAAGAGGACCAAGAGTATAAAAACGATGGAGAATACTCCGGTTTTGTCACCAACATACTCCTTCCATGGCCCACTGGAGTATGGACTATCGGAGGTTAGCTATTTGAATGTCCGCACAATTTAAAGTGGGCAGACAGATGCCTTTTTTTTTGCTGTCTGTCCCTGCCAGGTAAAACAGTGGGTCACTAAAAATAAACAAGCTTGGGCAAAGCCAATAGGTCTCGCCTATGCAAGAGCTATTGGCTTTTGCCAATGATTTTAGTATGTTGTACACCAGCGTGACTGCTGTTCAGCAGAGCTAAAAGTTTGTGGCACAGAGAAGAGTGGTGTGAAGTGGAGTGGCGTAGAGTGAAGGGGCGTGGAGTAAAGTGTTGTAGAGTGGAGTGGCAGAGTGGAGTAGACTGGAGAGGTTTGTCACAGAGTGGCATGTTGAAGAATGGAATGGAGTGGTGCAGAGTGGTGCACAGTGTAGTAGAGTAGAGTGGGGGAGGTGGAGTGAGGTGAAGTGTCGGAGTGTGGAGTAGAATGGACCGGCATAACATAGACTGGAGTAAAGTGTCAGAGTGGATTGGCGCAGAGTGGAGGAAAGTGGAATAGAGTGTTGTAGAGTGGAGTGCGTTGAGTGGAGTAGAGTGTCATAAAGTGGAATGCAGTAGAGTGTCACAGAAAGGAGTGCAGCAGAGTGTCTTAGAGTGCAGTGTAGAGCAGACAGGAGTGGCAGAGTGGAGTAGAGTGGATTAGAGTGAAGTGGCATAGAGTGGAGTAGAGGGGCCTAGAGTTCGGTTTCATACAGTGACACAGAATGTCAATGGCGGTGTAGTGTAGAGTGGAGTGGCACAGAGTGGAGTAGAGTAGAATCTCACAGTGTAGAGTGGTGTGGAGTAGAGTGCTGGCGATGGGGAATACAGTGTCATGGAGTGCATAGAGCGGTGTGGCACAGAGTGGAGTGTCATGTAGTAGAGTGCTGTAGAGTGGAGGGGCATAGAGTGAAGAGAAGTGTCAGAGTGGAGTGCTGTGGAATGGCGTAAAATAGAGGGCAGTAAAGTGTTAGAGTGAAGTAGTGTAACATGGATTGGCGGGTTGTAGAATGGGGTTCTTGGGGGCAGAAAGCCCACCAGAGAAGATTTTTTTCCAATATAAGAGGGTGGGGGTATGGCCATACCCCCACCCCAAATAAATGGGGCCAAAGTTGTTCTAACCCGGATCCACTCCTGGGGGGGGGGGGGGTCAGAAAGCATACTAGATGCCAGGGAATTAAAAAAAAGATATAAAATAGTGGGTTGATGGCTACCAACCAGTATGGACCTGGTTATGCCCCCACCCCAACTGAAGGGGTAACAGTCTTTCAGCTCTCCCCGCACACTATAACATCTTATCCCATGGCAAACAAGAGGACATTTGACTATTTTGTGTTTTGGTTTTACATTTCGGTCATGAAAGCTTAGCTGACTCGCAAAATCGTCCCACTTGGAATGGTGAGGGCTGCACTTTTTGGACTTTGGGAATCTGCCATGTAGAAAAATCCACAAGACCTAGACACATCTGAAAACTAAACATCTGGGTGAGTCCAGGGTGGTGTGCTTAACATTCACCCAGCACCATTTTCTTACCCACAATGCCCTGCAAGCCTCCAACTTTGCTGGAAATCACACATTTTTCCCACATTTTTGTGATGGAACCTTCCGGAATCTGGAGAAATCCACAAAATTCCTACCACCCAGCATTGTCTCATCTATACCGATAAATATTCTGCTGCACTTGTCAGCCTAGTGAAGGCCTTGGAGGGGTGGTTACATGGCAGTAAAGTATCGGACTATGAAAGCCTGTATAATCTTATTCTGAGAGAGCATATTCTGAATAACTGTGTCTGACTTGTTACACCAATATCTAGTGGACTCAGATCTGACCTCTCCCCAAGAATTGGGAAAGAAGGCAGACAAATGGGTCAGAACAAGAGTGAACAGAAAAGTTCATACAGGGGGTGACAAGGATGGCAAGAAGAAAGATGATGAAAAATCTCAGGATAAGCATGGGGATAAAGGTAAAACCAAAGATCCTTCTTCAAATCCTAAACACTCTTCAGGGGGTGGGGATAAATCAACTTCTTCCTCTTCTTCACAACCCACACACATTAAAAAGCCTTGGTGCAATGTGTGTAAAAATAAAGGCCATTGGCAAGGGGATAAGTCCTGTTCAGGTAAACCCCCGGAGCCAACCACCACTAATACATCAAACTCTAGTGCCCCTAGCAGTAGGGGTAATAGTGGTGGGACTGCTGGCAACAGTCAAAGTAAGGGTGTAGTTGGGTTCACTTATGGGTCCCATCATAGAAACTGGGGAAGTCAGTCCCAAGACAGTTTCTGTCACACCTAGTGGCATTGGCCTTGCCACACTGGCTGCATGTCCCCTTACAATGGATAAGTGCATGCCTTTCACAAATGAAAGCGGATGTTAAAAGGCAAGCCCACGAACCAATGTAAGTGACTGACGTGACATGGGCGTGGTTGGAAACCCAAAGAGAGATTACAGAATGAGATGGAGAGCCTTGCGCTCACCCATAAAAATGGGGTATGTCCCAGTAAAATGCCAAAACTGTGTTGAAAAATTGGGTTTTCTGATTCAAGTCTGCCTGTTCCTGAAAGCTGGGAAGCTGCTGATTTTAGCACCGCAAACTCTTTGTTGATGCCATTTTCAGGGAAAAAAACACAAGCCTTTTTCTGCAGCCCTTTTTTTCCCCATTTAAAAAAAAAAAAAAAACGAAATTGTCACTGTATTTTGGCTAATTTCTTGGTCTCCTTCAGGGTAACCCACAAAGTCTGGGTACCTTTAGAATCCCTAGGATTTTGGGAAAAAAGGGCACAAATTTGGCGTGGGTAGCTTATGTGGACAAAAAGTTATGAGGGCCTAAGCATGAACTGCCCCAAATAGCCAAAAAAAAAGGCCTGGCACCTGAGTGGGGGTAAGGCCTGGCAGCAAAGGGATTAATGGCTGGTCCATTACGGTGAGCTATAGGGCAGTAGTAAACTAGCCTTTTACCAGATAAATATCTTCTAACCATACATAGTGCGAAGCCCAGAGCAGTAAGATGAGTGAACAGATGAAGGGAGCTCTTCAGTGCCATACTAATCTAATGGTTGAAGGCGCTATAGAAATGCGGGTGACATAACACGATAAACAACTGTGGCAGAGAGCGCTGCATTTGAAAAGAGTGCCTGATGTGTGTGTAGCGCAGAGAAGCTCACAGGAAGAGTCCATGGAGTTTGCCTGTGGAATCTGACATGAGAGATCGGCTGTTGAGCCCGTCCTCTGCGCTTGTCGGCCGGGTGGCCTTGAAGGGTCTCGATGCCACAGTGTTACAATAAAACCACTTGACCTGAATCATCCGTTTATCGATTGAGGGTGCAATCATCCGCCCTGAGTGTAGTGAAGCTCTGTGTGGAGCCCAGGAGATACAGCAAGGGACAGATGTATAGCCCCCGGAGTAAAATGAATCTCTCCCACTAGTGAATGATTTATATGCTGACCATGTCCGGGTCATTGCCTTCTTCATCACTCAATCTATTGTCCCAAGCCTGAATCATTCAATCAATCATTCAAAGCCTCCTAGTAATCGAGTTGAATGCTAATTAGTCTGTGGTTCAGTTTTGATTGTTGAAGCCATCAGTTTATTTCCTTAGGATGCCCCATAAGGCAGTCCAAGAGTACACCAAGAACAGAGATTGGCAGATGTACCCCGCAGCACCAGCATCATTCAAAACTAACAAAACCTCCAACAAAACACATAACTCTGTGCATAAAGACAATACAACACCAACATACCATATACTTGGGTTTCACCGTGTTTGCAACTACACATACCAACAATAACACACGCAAAACTCCTGCACAACGTATTACACAGCACTCCTCACACACATCCAGCATGGCACAGATAGACCACCTTAATGGTCATCAGTGTACCCAAAATGCATCAAACCGTACCATAATCACCCATCGTACAGGACCCAGAACACCACTAACAAACTCCAGACAGCCAGTAGATGGATTCAAGAGCTGCACGGAATGGAAGCACTGGGTAAGAGTGGGAGACCTGCTAACCTACCACAAAGCACTCAATGCCACATAACCCAGTTAGCACCAAAGTGTCTTGGCTACTCCTCTGGTTCCACCAACCAATTTATAACACATTTCACCACCGTACTTTTTATTACAGCTCGCAAACAATCACACACTGCAGTCTGTGCTGAGTCCTTGAAACCTGGGAGAAAAGGCACCAGACCCAAATGGTGCAGCAAAGCCATTCCAATGGCAGAATAAGCAACATACAAATGCGTAGAACATAACAAATCCTAGAGGATAAGACAAACAATTTGTGTTCTCATACATATGTGGTGAAGTCCTAAAACAAGACCCGAGTGGGCGATTATAGTTCACGAACAAAGACAGAGGTGAAAAGTCTCCAGTCTGTCCATCTATTGCTGAAGATCAACTAAAACGTAAGGAATAACAACAGAGAGACATCTAGGCAGGCTTGGCGGCCCTTTTAAAAGCCTACCTACATGGAAGACATGGACACAGTTTGAGGCTTCCTTTACTGGTAGAACAGCGGGCTCTGGGAGGGAGTTTGTTGCTCCGACCTGCTCTATTACAGGCCAGCCTTTAAGGACAGTGAAGGTCTCTCCTGCAGTCTGGAGAGTAGATGGAATTTTCCACTGTAGTTCAAGTTACTGTAATCGTGATGTATGTGTGAATAAGGGTATGCATGCTTGTATACATTACGGTCACCGCCTTGCACGACATCAAGAGCGGTGAGTTGTTCTAGCCTCTGGCTGGAGGTCTGGTTTGGTTCTGCAGAAGGTGGTTGTGCCAGGAAAGCTGACAGCATCCAAATATAGCATCATACCCCTTGGATGATCAGATAAATTTATTTAACTTGACTATACAGGGTGAAATAGGAAAAGGTGGGAGAAGCAACAAAGGCGAGAGGGGATTGAGGGCACCGTAGGACCGAAAGCATCTGTCAAGATGAGCGGATAGGGAGAGCTATGGACTGGGCTATGCATGGGCATCATTCAATGACTGGAACACTTAACATAAGTGAAAGCATAAGTTTCATGAGCCTTTCTTGCTGCCCTCCGACATTAATTGTACAAAAGCCAGATCTACATAGCATGAAACAAGATGCCAGTCCACTGTGGACTGCTGTACACCAGCAAATGTATACTGTTTTCTTAACAAGAGTCCTATCAATCAACTAACTTGAATTGTATTATTTGAGTCTGGACAAAAGTCCCTGTTGAACTGCCTTGATTACCATTCCTGATGAAGGCCTTGGACACCCAAACTTAGAGCCGAAATGTATCGACACTTCATGCATCTATTAATGACCACCACTACTAATCGTTTAGATGTACTGACTGTATCAGCGGTCATCTGGCAGTCAACTAACATGCAATGGGAATGTCCATTTGTGCTGTGATTTAAGTAGTTGTCAACACCTGCCATACACATAAAAAGCTGAGACATAAAATGGAATTGCAAATAGGGATCTGTTTCAGCGACTGAGAGCTTTTGGAAGACCTCACATCGATCCATAATTGATTAATCCAAATTTGATAGGAAGCTGTGGGTGCACATTTTCTAACGTATTCAAATTCAAACTGTGGATTTATGGGAAACTAAAATATGTTCAGTGTGATATTGAAAAAGTTTGACATCAAAAGACTAATGCAAATAGCCCTGATGAAGTCAGTGATGACGAAACGTGTTGGCTACAGCAGATCATCAGCTGACTGAATCAAGAAGACGCTACATCAACAGTGACAGGTTTTTGATTGTTGGATTGCTTATGAGAGGAATGTATGAGGGTGTTTGGCTCAATCCACAACTAACTCGTGGCTACACAGTAAACGCACTGATAGTAATGTTTTATAGTGACCTTCGTATACAGCTCACCATTCAAAAGAGGGACTGGAATGCAGCCCAGAGTAATTACAAGTGATTTAAATTAAGACAAACATTCCACCCATCACGTTACATTCATTTTCTCAGTGTGATGACCACAGTGTGTTGGGTATATTACAGACGTGGGTGGATACTGTGCTCGTTTGGAACTGCCCTTCACTGATGAGGCTCAGCTAGGCAAAAATTTGTCTGTAGTTTATTTGTGTTTTCTCGTTCAGAATTAATTTTACTGACCAGGACCAAGGCTGATTTACATATGGTTAGTCCCTGCCTAGAGTTTCAAAGTGAGCAAAAAAATAAGAACAATGGAATTGAATGTGGCCTGGAGTAATTACCACTGGTTGGGTTTTATTCAACCACTCAACCATCATTATTTTTCTTTTCCAATTAACTCAAGGTCATACATGTGACCTACAAGCATCGTTGAATGTTTAGTCACGTTCTTCTCAGGTACCATTCCCTAGGAGATACCATTTCATGTTGGATACCTATTTTTAGGTAGATTTACCCGTCAGACTCTTTACGGTTAATAATAAGGCTCAGTGTGGGACATCAGCCAAATCCTTCTATGTATCTCATCTTTTAGGTGGACACAAAATACATTTACCTAATTTACGTTTGCGATTTACATGGTATATAAACCTTTCATTAAAATGGCAGTTGTAACACTTAAAAGCGAAAATCATGAAATAATACCCCAAAAACCTTTCAACCTTCAAAAATTCAGCAAATCTGTCAACAGAAGATGTCAACATCAGTCTTCAGTGTTGTCTGGCCAATTCAAAAGCACCTACTTGGCTCCCGTAAAGAGTGCAATGAAGATTTGCCATTAAGATGTGGTAAAGCTGGAAGCAATAGAGCCTCGACTTGCGGTAATTTTGCACATTTGCACCTGACTTGGAAGTGTGGAGATCCTTCATATTACATTGGCGACGAGGATGGCATACGGACCCAGGCGCGCACGACACAGTGGTTCAGGATAAAGCAGACCACCACTCTTCTCTGGGAATCAGGGTGGTCCGCATTCCACTTGGAATTCCTATAGGAGGCGCTAGGGGTATTACATTTAGAGTACAGAGAAAGTGGAAGAATAAATTATTTTCAGCCACTTGTGGCTTCACATCTCTTTTCACCCTGAAAAAAGGGAAACCAGCGGTCACGACCAGGGCACTGAGTATGTCATCTCCTGCTGAATAGAGCAATGTGTAAATCAGTCATAAATCATTCAGCTGGAATAGGGAGGTTGTGTCTGCGATTTGGAATGCAGGATGGTTGGCAGATTGGGTGCTTAGCATGCCCCGTGCATCCCTGGGTACATCACACAGGTGGGCAGGAAGGCAGTGGTAGGAGCGAACATGACTGGGATGTGAGACTTTAGGAGCCACAGTGATGCAAGCAGAGTGGTACAATCCACGGTTTGTGCGGTGAAAGAGCAGTGACTGGATCACAGCCAGGGTGTATGATGAGATCAATGTCAGCCATAAAGCAGACACGGAGAAGGGCAGTCACCCAGCACAAGCAGCAGTAAACAACAGCTAACAGCATCTGAGAGCCTGGCGACCTTTGTAGAACTGTGCAGCTGGCATGATGCCCCGGGAGAAGCAGACACATTCTTCAAGTGGGGAGCGAAAATTACCTTCAACTCAGCCACTGATCTTTAAAGAGGTCAATGAGGTGAGAGGACCTATCAGGGGAACTCATGATCCAGTGGGTTCTGGGACAAGTAGTTCTGTCACAGGGCATCTGTCTAGAGAGCCATGGAAGTCTCGTTGCAGGTTACAGCTAAGCCTCGACCTTGGTGTGGTCTCCTAGATGCTGGGCAAAGGCATTAGAGCATAGCCAGCTCAATCCAGTGAAGAGCAGCAAGGCCCACGTGCGGTGACTTTGGGCATGACTGGACATAGGTAATGAAGGATGGAGAGGGCTTGGTGATACTTGTCAGCTGCCAGAATTACTGGTCGGGGTTGAATAACAATGTTCAAAAACATTCGGAGAAATGCCCTGCGCAATTTTCCAAAAAATCAAAATATTCTGCTGTACCTTCTGTGTAATGGACGTTGCATTGAACGCGTAGGATGTTATCAGTTCTAAACATTTGTTCCCCTATGCAGTCTATAAGTGCTGGTTCTGTGAAGGACAGAAGCATCATAGACTTTCACTGATGTTCGTCCCAGTGCTTAATTTGTAAATAAAAACGTGCCGGTGCTCAAAGCCCTCCTCTTAAGCGGCTGCTGTAATTAAATTAAATGTGGGAACGGAATACTGAGGCAGCGTAATTCTGAAGCCATCTCGGGCCTCTTTAAGCCATTTACAGCCACTCTCTGCCCCTTCAGCTCCCTCTTGCAGCTTTCTGCTTTCTCCCACTGTGACGCTTTTTCGTTTTCTCTTCCTCCGTCTTTCCCATATGTGTCTTTTGTTCGCAACAAATGCTTGGGGCAGAAGAATAAGCGCCGGCCCTCAAAAATAAGTGCCGGTGCTCAGCACCAGAAACAACAAGCACAAATTAAGCACTGGTTCGTCCACGAACGAGTGGTGGGTCCACGGGAGACACCTCCCCTGGATGCACGCTACAGTAGAAGGCAATGCAACTTAAGGCACCGAACGATGAACGTCAGTGGTAGGTGGGAAGTGGTGGCCATTCGGCAAGCCAGGAGTGCAGAACACCACTGAATAAAGAGCAGGGCATGCATACTTGATATGCATTTAACATGCGGTATGTGTGTGAAATGATTAGGAAGAACTCACAGCCAAGGCAAAAGCCAAGCCTCAGGGGTACGGCTTGGGTTATTATTTGCAAAGCTACTGGGCTATTGAGCCGCTGCCATCATTAACTGGGAAGAGAGGGCTGGAAACTCCCAGGAGCACGGGGCTGACTCGATCTAATGGAGAATGAAGGTGATGCGAAGCGAGCACATGGGAAAGAGGGCGGCGGATGTGATTAAACACTTTACCAGTGTCACAGCTCGGGCCTTCCGAGCCTCCACGGTGGGAGCTCAAGTGTGCGTTCTGGCTCACGTTAGAACAGCAGAGGAGAGTCTGTAATCACAGTGACCTTGGCAAGGAGCCCACCGCCGAGCAACACGGCTGTCTAACCTTGGCTCTAGCGCTTGGGTCTCCCTTCACCGCCCTACAATTCCTGTTACTTTATTTTTATCTTGTATCTTCTTTTTCAACCCGGTTTCTCCCTTTGTCATTGCTTCTCTGACTCTATTCCTTCTTCTTTCTCCAATGTTTCCATTTCTCTCTCATGCGCGGTTCCAAAGCCTGATGATGTGAAATCAATCCTCCTCCCCAAAAATGAGTGCCGGTGCCTCCCACCTAAACCTCTGGCATAAATTAAGCATGATGTACAAGGCAACCTGCTGAAAACTTGGATCTTCATCACACCCACCGAAAATACGAACTGATCAAACGTGCGCAAACATGTGAACTGGCTCGTGTGAATAGTTGACTCAACTCACCCGAACCAGATTTCCAATCTTTGTGAGATTTCTCTCTAAGTCAACTGAGCTGGCCCTCTAATATGATTAATTCCATACCCAAGTTAGAGTGAGCCGAACCACAGTTCTCATCAGGATCCGTTCCAAGCTCTTTGCAAAATATGGAATAAACTGGAGTGGTTGCTCTAGCTTTCAATGGGTAAATGAGAGCTAAATTATATTTGATAAATATTTGACAGACACAAGTTTCACATATTCCTAAACCCTATCCATTGACTGTCGAAAATGACATAACTGCTTTTCAGCTAAGGAGTCTGTGAACTTTGAAACTTTACCCTTGAAGTTGTGCATGTGGCAAACTGCACACTTTGTACAAGTAGTGAGATTTCACAAGGGTCTCCAAAATGTTTTTTTGGTGAAAGAATAAAAGTAAATTATTTTGCTGCTCTTTCCTTCCTTTGGCAAATTTGTATCACGAATAATCCTGTGATCGTCTTATTATATTTGGTTATTTTTTTACTTATGACTCGTGTCACTACCAAAGTGGGTCCTGGATGTGTTTGGAATCAGCTTTTGACTCCGGAGGGAATGGCCTTATTACTATCGGTAGACTGGGAAGTCTCTGCCAGCTCACATAATGTTCCCAGTGCCCCATCCCTATTCCATACATTGGGAATCAGAATTTATGAGGCACAGCATCTGGTCTTCTGCATCATCTCATCCAAGGATTCTCTCGTACACCTATGGCGCCGCCAACAGTATCCTCATATCTGGAACCATGTAACTGGGACATTGCAAGACTGCGCACCCTGCTGTTCTTTACACGAGACACACATACGGCTCAGACAAATAAAAAATAAAAAACACCCAAACCAACTGTTACTGATCACCCTGACCTGAGATCCATTTGGGTTTAGCAAATTAAGAATATTGGATTTAAGGCACCTTGTGCAGACTGGACTCTTAACTTTCCCATCATCATATAATTCAGACGCTTGTTCATGTGCAGTGATATGAAGTTACTGAAAGTAGATCCACACAGCTACGCAAGACTCCTAAATAAGCAGCCCAGACTGGAATGTTTTTGATCAAGTGCCGCAGGTTGGATTATTATCCACTGTGAAAGATTTCAAGGAGAGCAGCTTAACCCCCAGACCACATCTCAGCCTTCCCTCTTTCTTCTTAAGTTTGTTGGTTCACTATAAGGTCTCCTGAGCTGTACCTGCCGCCGCTTGATAGTCTGTGGCGATCTTTATCCTTTTGGTCATGAACCATCGAGATTAGGACTGAGTACTGTAGGACATACCTATTGAATCTCTCATACATGGTTATCACGCTGGTTATAGATCAGGATGGAGTCAAACACAATGTGGGTTTGATCACCTTTTTTGCAAATGCTGAGATAATTCGTTAAAAGAACTGATAAACACCTCTGCTGAGTCAAGAAAAGTAACAAAAAAAACATAAAACAAAAAGAGAGAAGGCACAAAAGCAGAGGTGAGTCAACATGGAGCAACGGGGCAGACAGAAAAAAGAGACAAGTAAGGGATATCACAGGAGTTGAGACAAGCCTGATTGAGAGGGCTATGGATGGAGGCTTCCCTCCTAAAGAAAGAACAAACATAGAGGAGACCGCAGGAGGCAGCAGGGATGAGTGAAGGGAGAGCGAATAGAAACAGTGATAAGGATGTCTCCCTCCACAGAGAAAGGAAAGTCTCCGAGTTTGACATTGATGGGACTGACTCAATGAGTTAACGCATTGACAGACACTGCCTCTGACTCAAGGTATGGGTGAAAGATACATCATTAAATTATCAACCTCATCTTCTGTCTGGAGACTATTCACCCTCACCTGATTCTCTCTCTTGTTATTTTCCACGTGTACCTCGATTTGCTGACACTTTGCTGTCTCTCTCTTTAGTCCCCATGCGTATCTTCATTGGCTGCCCTTTGTTATTCTGCTTTCGGGTTCCACCACCTTTTCCAGCGGTTCTTTGAGCACTCTGTTTATCCATCTTTTGGCCGTCTGGTCCAGGAAGGACGTTCAGGTCTCTAGCAGAGATGCTCTTAAATAGTGAAAAAGTTGCTTCTGAACACGCCCTAGCTCTAGTTAGCCAATCAGCTGCAAAACCAGATTGAGGAAAAGCGTTGGAAGGTGGATAAATTCAACTGAGTGCCCCATTGCTTCATTCAGATGCGTTCATGGAGATGTAGCTATCCATTGATTTATTTCAAGGTGTGTCAGTGGACCAGGCTGAAGGGCCTGGGATGGAAAGGTGGTCCCTAAAGACTCTTTGCCTTTCCTATGTAGATTATTTGCCTAGTCAAAGCCTAGCTCCGAGGAGGTGGCACCAAGGCCGATCTAGATGTTCTGTAACACAACTGTTACACACAACAGCATAGCCGATGTTCGGTGGTTCAGTAATGGTGGTACCGACCGCCTCCCACTTGTGATTCGGGACTCCACAGGCTGTCTCTCTCTTGTGATTAAGTATGCCACAGCCTTTATGACAATGTAGCCGAGATCATTTTGGCGATAGCTAGATTCACACCTCCTTGAGAGACGTTTTTGAGAATATTGCTGGTTCGGGTGGCTCAGCCTGAAAGAAGAAATTCTTAAGTGGGCCAAATTTTAATTAGTGGACTTCACAGCAACAGTGAAGGGGCTGTGTTCGACCAGTTTCTGGGCCTTTTCACATCCTGGTGGGGTCTGGTGGTCCCTAATTTAGCTCAGGGCTCTTCTGGTTGCACCCAGGTATAAGGCTGGCATTGGTCCATGTTCACAGAACTGGAGACGGGTGTTAGAAATTGTCCTTGGTTGGCAAAAAGGGTACCTTCATTTAAAAAAATGTTATACAGTAGTTCATAGTTGTGAGTCTGCAAGACCGAGCCTCCACTAATGGCCATCCCATCTGCATTTTGTCTTTGCTGTTCTAGCTCTCAGCCGTCTGTAATGGGGTCTCTCAGTGAATTAATCAGGATTTTTAGAGCGCGGATAATCACTCAGGAGGGTATCCAGGCACCAGGTCTTGCTGGGATCAGTCCAAAAGCCAGGTGTTGAGGTCCTTTCTAAATTCCGGGTTAAAGTCCTCTGCGTGCTTCCTCTGGTCTCCTTGAGCGTCTCGGCTCAGGCAGTGGTCACGCCACGGGATCAGTAACAGAACCACAGAGGGAACTTGAAGACTGATCCTAGCCTAGAGACGTGACACACGACTCAAGTCCAATTAGGGCCAACAGTCCATGAAGATGCAGCTAAGTGGAGATTGTCTAAATGCTGTAGTGGGGCTCTAGCTTATGACGTTTTGGCACCACTCCACTGCCAATCAGGTGGTTACCAGCGTTTATACAATTGGGAACCACTGGAAGTCTAGGGCTGGCTTGGGCTGGATTCAGTGTGTATTCCAAATCATAGCTGGAAATAGAAAAAGAAGTCACTAAGGCGATGTACTCCTGTTGCTAGACAGATTTTACTGGGTCTTTCCAAGTCGAGTTTTCTTGGTGGGAAGGTTTGTGTGTTCCACAACTCCTGGGAATGAGAGGATGGCATAGTAGGTTTGCGCCCCAGGACAAAGTAGCTTCAGGAGATCTCTCTCAGCCCGTGAGCAGTGAGGTCAACTTGAGCCAAGTGAGAAGCCAATATATTAGATGTGGTCTGTAGAGAGAGGATTCTGGCCTTTGCTCACATACACACCAGCCGAGTTGTCACACAGACAGTTCTGTTGCACGTGGGTACACTTTAACCCCTGTCCTCAGCATCCCACAGAACTTAATATGGGTGGGTCTTTGAACCTCGACCAGAGTTTGAAGTCATACTCTGCCTCCAAACATTAACAATTCACTGTGATCAGCCAGTGTCCTCACAATGAGGGGGACATAGAAGATGCCCCCATCAACAGCAGATGCAGTGGGACTCTTTTTGGCCATTATTCGCTCCAGAGCAGAGGGAATGCAGGGTGCCTTTCCAGCATAAAACAAATAAATAAATGCATGATGGTGCACAGTCTGGTCCTTTTGTACAGCAGCATAGCCCTCGGCCAGGAAGGGCAGAGGGGACATTGCAGACCAGTGGGGCAGGCGGGCTCCTTCGAGCAACTGAAGGAGCCCATGGTGCCCCAGCCAGGGCTGCCAGTCACAGCCCTTCTGCAGGCTGCCTGGATTGGATGTGTACTCCCTCCCTCCTGCACACCCTATCTCCTTCCCTCCCGCCCTCCTTCCGTTCTCCCTGCTTTTGTTTTCCACAATGCTTGTCCGTGACACCCATAATCATAAAGTACTGCAGTTTTAATTGCAGGCCTGCATTTTCTGATTTCAATACATTAAAATGTTCCATTTGCTAAACTTGTCAATGGAATTACCCAGAATGCCTTGCTGGCATCTGGCGGCGCCGAGCTGTGTCTGAAGAAACTGCTGCACAAGCTGACAAGCAAAAAAACACACACAAGGTTTTTTCCAATAATTACCCAAAACCAAGGCCTCTAGCACTGGTCTGTATTCTGCCGAGAAACATTTATAAAATAACTAAATCGCTACCGCTGGCACAGAAGACACTATTTCTGATTGGCTGACTGATTCAAGGCACTTGCAAAGTGGTGCACTGAAAGGGTCTACGTATGAGTGCAAACATACCACCCACGGGCCCCAAACAGGGGGCGAGTCGGGGAGACGCCCGCAGGAGACGGCTCCTGCGTAAAGCAGCAATGAGGGAGTACAGGGGACTGCCAAAGTACACAGAACAAGCAGGATGCAGGAGAAGTGTGCGTAAACCTCTCTTGCTGGCTGCAGGCCCAGAGGTTACCGAGCTCTTAAATGACTTGGCATCCGAAGCAGGGCTGGCATTAGGGCGGTGCGGCCTGTGCTGCTGCACTGGGCGCTAACACGGAGGGAGGGCACTAAACTCAAGGAGTGGGGAGGGTTAGCAATAATTTACGATTTAAAAGCATCTTCTGCAGGGTTCCTTGTGTGTCTAGCTTTCAGGCAGCAATAAAAATGTCAAGATAATTCGTGTGATTCCTGCTAGAGAGTGAGACAGAGTTTGGCCTAACGGCAATTTTAACTCACCACAAAGTAGCACAAAAGGTTAATGTGCCTGCTGCAAAGTGCACTTTAAAACAGATAAAATGTATGTGCAAGAGAGGCTACGGAGAGATGAGGGGGACTTTTGACAGGTGGCAGTGATGGAATCCGAGGAGGTCATTGGTGGTTGGGGGCGGGAGGCGGAGATGGTCACAACGGCGCTACCAGCGCTAAAGCCAGCCCTCATCCAAAATAGTTTCTCTGCACTTAGATAAGTAAAATCACTGCAGTTGTCCCAGAGATTAAACGAGCAAAAGTCCACTGCCAGTCAGAGGATCGTGCATCCAAAACAGGGGCTTGCGTTTGTCTGTACGGCCACAGGGCTGAATTCAGAAGGGTCTACTCACCCAGTCATCTTTTCAAGGTTGCTAGAAATACAGATTACTGCTGTAACGAAGGGTAATTTGTGAGTGTCGAACCTGGGTGCAGTTCACAGCTTCAACCCCTACACGAACCCCTTCTTCACTCGTTTAACTAATGTCATGTATTTTATTTTGTTGCTCTCTTTGGTATTTTGTGTTTTTTACTGTATTTCCTGGCACGTGTGGTGTCGAATGGCCACTTAAACTTTTAACATTTTTCTTTCTCACACATGGCATTTTCTGTGATGGTCGGCCGGCTCCACGCTCCAAAAGGCACTGTATGCCTGTGCCTTCGCTCCAGCCCAGCTGTTCAAGACAGCCTGATGGAGAGTTTTGAAGTGCGCATGTCGGTTTGGCCGTAGCAAAGTAGCCAGCTAAACCATCCTGTGCACTTCAAAGAAAGGGGCCACTCATCACTTGTGCCAGTCACTGGCAGCAGAGACGCGCTGGCCCCGCCCTGAACTCGCACTTTGTTTGCTGGCTGAAAGCGTCAAAAATAAAATGGCAATAAAGTTATTTTATTACCATTTTATTTTTTATGCTTTCTGCACAGCAGTGCAGGGGGGCGACGCTCCTCCGCTCCCATGGAGGAACCGCCATTGGCCTCTAGGCTTCCCGGCTTGCTGGGGGTTGTTTTTATTCACTTTATCCAGGAACTTGACATGCTCGTTCTCATGTTTCGACTTCCGGGGTCAATTCAAGTTTGAAGTTCTTAAGGCTTAGTGGCCTCTTTAGTATACACACACCCTTCTGCCCAGCAGGTCATCCTCCTCCGGTTTAGTGTGTCTTTTGCTCGGTAATAAGTTAAAACACCCTCATGATCAGATACGTTGTCTGCTCCACACTCTCCCCAGGACAAATGACTTCTTCCTCTTGGAGAGCAGAGGATGGTCCAGGAACCCCGCGTCCTCCTCCCAGACAGAGGTTTAAAATATAGCAGAAAGCATCAGTGACAGAGTAGCACCGGCCGAGGTCTCCTCCTCTTCACAAAATGGCCCCTGTTGTTATCGGACAAGCTATTATTGACGCGGCGGAAGGATGCTTGAAGTTTCAGCCAATGAAGGCGTCAGGATGTTCTTTACGTTGTTAAAAGTCAGAAGACTCAGATACATACCCAAGGATTTCATAGGAAGTCTTACTCTTGTTTTAAGGAATTTAAGGTCTGGCAACTGGGGTTCGAGACTGAGGAAACGGCATTTTTTTTAAAAATGGTGAGTTCTTCAAAAAGCAACCCCAAGAAGACAATCTCACCCTAGCTTATTTTTAATCCCCATATTTGAGACATAATCCAATTTTTGTATTATAAATGGCACCTAAATGTGTTGGTATTTGGCAGACTTAAAATCATATGCGATGGTAGAGCCTTAGAAAATAATTTATGAGTGTAAAGTTACCACTGCTAACTTTACACCCGTGGATAGAGATCTCGATCACTGGGTGATGAGTTCCCGATGGGAAGGCATAGGGAAATTTAATAAAGTTTATTATTGCCTTTAAATGAAACTATTTTAATGTGCAAAATAAATGTGAAATAACGTAAAATATTTAGCATTAACATGGATCTAACAAAATAAAAAGCTACAGCACATTAGTTTATCAGTATATCGAGTTATCTAATTTAAATGGCAAACTCCTTCATTTATGTAATTTAACAATAATTCCTATGGGGTGTTTTTTTAATTCCCCGTCTCCACTGTTTTCCATGGGAGTGTGTGGCACTACCTGTGAGTGGCTGTGTGGTCTGCGGTATTTAGATGGTTACTGACAGCTCCAAGGCTGCAAGAGATCAGGGCTTGCAGGTCAAGACTTCCCTGAAGAAGACGGTATACTTCTCTGATTCCGCTTCCGGAGCACCCCTGCGCTAGAGTATCAGCCGTGGCCCACCAGCTGCGGAGGTGCAGTCACGTGGGCCTGCACGCGTCAGCTCGTGGTTCCACGTGGAAGCCTTGGGCCTTCTTAAAACAAAGAACCAATCTGAATCAGTCAACCGCTTGGGCTGAAAGCTCTTGAGGTGGCCTTGGTAAGGCAGCGCCCTGAAGCGGTTCTGCCGGTTGTGTGACTGTATGGAAGTGATCAGCTAAACAAACAGCGGGCTAATGCACCCACTGCATAGACAATGTGTGCAATCTTCCATGGTGGGAGTGAATTGGCCTTTCAATCTTCTGGGGTTATCTTACTTTGAGTATCGCTGTAGCGCTTTAGGCCAAGCTAATTTCAGCACTATGCTCGGAGGGACAGAAAGATGACCTAGGATTGAGAAAAGAAAGGGGCTTTGAAGAAGGAATATCGACGCACCTTTCGGATGGAGCACCCTTCACCAGAATACCAGTACCTTACTGGGTAGAGGGATGTAAGTTTATGCTACAATCCCTGGATAGATAAGGGTTAAGCTCCTAGCACAGAAATAAACTGTTATTATTGCAAGGCACTATAATGTATATCAGTCCATCCTGTCCCACGAAGCTGGGTAGGCAGGACAGTGGGCGCTCACATGCCCTGGCTGTGCCCATCCTCAGTTCACACTCACTGATTCTTTCCTCTGGATGCCACATCGACATCCCTACGTCTCAAGACATAGTTATTATAACATACAGTAGGACATGTACAGTCAGCGCCTAGCTCCTCTCTCTCATATTCAAGCGCTACCAGCTTCCATATTGAACATCACTGCTTTGGTTGCCTACTTTCTTAAGCGCTCCTCAAGACATCCTCCTGCTTAACAGCAGCACGACATTGTGTCAATATCTCTATACACGTCTGGAGCACCTCCCAGGTGTTCACATACACCAACAATCTCTCCACATACAGGTGACACCAACCAAAACTCTTCCCATCCAAGCAAGCATCCAAATAGAAGTTTAGTTGCGCCCTGTAAATGAAACGTGCACCCAATATATGTGTCTTCCTTACCTTTCTGAGATAAAAGAAATTGGTACAAACACTCTTCAGTGGCAAAGTGGACCTGATGCGGTCACGCGTGTGGCTCCCGCTAAATGGGTCCCACTTAGATGTCAGAGATATACCTTTCTCAGCTTACAATCGCTGCTATATTTTTAACCCAATCTAGGGCCCCTGGGTAAATAAGAGTAGCATGGGGGGGGCCTGAAGACTATTTTAATATTTTTAAAAACCGTATCAAAATATAAATGAAAAAACACCTTTTCCCATCTGTGAAAGGATGAGGGTAAAGTCCGGCCGGGGATACTAGACGACTGAACGTGAACTCGAGGATGAAGCATGCTACACAGTCGTGTGTGAGTGAAAGGTCTAAATAAAAAACAATGGATGCTTCCCTGTTTGGACTGAAAAACCAAAAAAAGAGAGGGCTGAGGAACTTCGGAGGTACCTTTCTTGTTTGCCTGAACCTATGATTAGTCAGAGGAAGATGAATAACCCTCCCAAAAACTCCTCACTCCCTCTTCTCGTTGAATGGTGTAATGGCCAGGCGCCATCTTGTTTGAGGCTCGCTCGGCTCCGGCCCATCTATTTCTGCTGTCCTCTCACCTGGTCCTTGAGGCAAACCGTAGATAACGAGGAGATGGCACTGGCCTGCTAAACAAAGGGTGCCCTCTCAGGGTGGCAGACTGCTACACCAAGTGTTCATGAAGTGAGATGTCACTCTCTCTTAGTAAGATTAGATGCATTTTATCCCAATATATTTAGTCAGCTTCTCTCTCTTTTTCTTAAAGTCTGATTCTTTTTCCCCGCCTATCTCTTCTTCTTTTTAATCCTTTTCTTTTCCTTATTCTTTCTTCTGCCTTTCCTACTACTCTTTACTTTTGTGTCTATGGGCCGGATTTAAGGTTTGGGGGACGGGTTACTCCGTCACAATTGTCAAGGATATCCCGTGCACAGTATTATGCGCAGTATTATGATTCCCATAGGATGTAATGGGATCGTAATACTGCGGGCAGGATATCTGTCACGTTTGTGACAGAGTAACACCATCCACCAAACCCTAAATCAGGCCCTATATGTTCTTCTATGGCTCAGTTTCTTTTGTCTTTAGTCATTTCATTCTATCTTCCTCTCCCATGTTTTCTTTTATTTCCCTCTTCAACTCTTCCCATTACCTATCTCTTTTACAATATTTTTTCGCTCATGCACGATTCCTCACTGTATATTGTCCCTATTGATCTTTGTCAGCGAGCAATAAGAAACTGTTATGCCAGTCATGTGTTGGCAAGTTAGCAGATAACTAGACCAGGCGTCTCCGACGAGTGACTCCTGAGCTACTGGTAGCTCTCCAGCTATCAGTAAGTAGGTCCCCTTTGTGGAGACTAGCAAATTAGAAGGTTTTGCATGGTTTAATATAAATATAAAAATGTGTGCAATCTCAGGACTATTTTGTTGATTTTTTGAGAAAATTGTTGAATTTCCAAAATATGTTTAAAGCTGATATTTGAACTATAAATCTTGTCGCCGCGGGCATTGCAGCTATGGTTGTTGTGTTACCTAAGTTTGGGCATTCCAAACTGATAAAGCATTTTTTAAAAATATTTCTGCTGATACATCGAGGTCCTCGCTACTGGTAATCTTGTGCAGAGTAACCACTAATGTTAACTTGTCTGATGTGGTCACTATTACTAAACCGACAATATTTGCTGGAATGGTTTTCATTGAACATAAGTAGCTTTTAATAAAGTAAAGGCTGGAAACGGGATTGTAAACAAAGTTGGTTCTTGTGACTCTTGAAAACAGTTCAGGTCCGTGATACAGAAGAGCATGTAGCGGACAGGAGAGGATTACAATAAAACAGGAAGAGCCACCAGGCAACCAATGACATGAAGACATGACAGGAAGTGACATCACTGAAGCTAAAATATAGATCAAGGATTAATTTAATAGTCTGTATAGTGTCTAATCAAAGCCCCAAATGTGCATCTGTGGCCTCCAGTGATCAATTTGAGCTTCAAATACCAAGCTTTAGCCTTAATGATCCAGGCGCAGCCATCACATGCAAAGGGTCAGTGATCATATACCCTCAGAAAGACATTATATATCCAAGCACAGAATAAAATGGTTTGACACAACCTCCGAAGGGAGTAGCCATACAAATAATCCCACCCCCACATTGACCTTGACCCCCATTACAAATGGCTATAAATGAGCAAGTAAATGGGTGAGCCCAGCAGTCATTCAGAGTATTGCTCCCCCAGAGGGAATTCCGAAATGTCTATCCTTTACTCCATCCTTCTTCCAGCCTTTTTCCTTCTTTCTGTCCTTCCTTTTATGTTTTTCCACCATTTCCCATCCTTCATTCTGATGACGCTTCTTTCGACCATCTTTAGTTCTCCATCCCACTTTGTCTTTTTCTTTTCTTCCTTTCACCATACATCCACCCTTTAGCCATACATCTTCTTTAGCTCTTCCTTCACATTGCCCCTCCATTCAAACATCTATCCATATTTCCTTAAATCTATTATTTAACTTATGCTTCTCTTTATCCATTCAACCTTCTTTGCATCCATCCATTCTTCTCTCCCTTTCTACAGTTTTCTCTCAGGCCAGCTGTCTTCCATCCACCTTTCCATTCATCTCACCATCCACCCATATTACGAGCCATTCATCTTTCTCTCATCCTTTCCTCCCTCCCTTTCATGCTCTCCTGTTTCCAGTTTCATTTGTTCCCCGCCTCACAGCTCCATCACACTATCCACTTACACTAGTATTTATGAGTTTCTGTTTGGAGGCCAGGAACTCTCTGCGCCAAGGAAATTGAACTATAAACAAAATATTTCAAGTTTTATGTTAATCAGAACTTTCCAGTGGCATTCACTCCCAATCAGGCTGCTAAAGTGTGTGTGTGTGTGTGTGTGTGTGTGTAGGTGGGGGGAGGGGTTTGGGAAGGGGGTGGCAGCGGTCATGATACCCCTGAAACCTCCTATTACGAAATAAAACTTTAAAATGTCCAGATACAGCCTCAAATGTCCATACAGAGCTCAAATATCCAGCTAATGCCAAATAACCAAGTTACACCCTCGGACACAGTCGAACATTCACTATAGTCTCAGGTAGGCCCTAAATGCCGGATCGTTTCAAGATGCTCATAGATAACACTAAACGCCCCTTTCTAACCCAACACATCAGAGTCAAGAAATGTTTCTGTCCCTTGTCATTGATGAGGGCTAGAGTAGGTGCACGGGGTGGGTTTCTGTCCTTTGCCATTGATGAGGGCTAGAGGAGGTGCACGGGGTGGGTTTCTGTCCTTTGCCATTGATGAGGGCTAGAGGAGGTGCACGGGGTGGGAATGCCTACTTCTTGGAGCAATGACTTCCCTTAGAGAAGATTATACTATCTATTGCCAACAATTCACTTCACTGTGGGCATCTCTCTAAGAGGACCACTAGGTCTGCATCACCTATATACTGTATGGTGATATGGCCACATGTGATAATATACAGAATAATAAGGATAGTACTCATACTAACAATTACGACATCTCTAATACAAGTCATAATAAAATAACAATAAGAATGACTTTGAATTAGTACTACTCTTAATAATATCAAGTTTATTACATTCTGCGTATATGTAACATCTGTTATTACTAAACTCGGTGCTGACAATGCAGCATGCATAAAACAGTAACCATTCCACTGGCTTCTATTGTAAAGCCTGTGTTTACTGTGTCCTCCCACAGGCACTCTCTGCCCCCCAGATGGGCACTGTGCTACTACTCTTTACAATAAAATGGCAATATAAAAGGCTTCCATCCTCTTGGTCATTAACCACTTCCCGCTACATCCACACCCCATTACCATAAACCTGCTGTGAAGGTTTTTACCAAATAATATGCTGTGAGGAATATGGCTGTAGTTATGTCTGGATGCCTGCTCACCTACGTTTAACATGAGAGTGCCTAGAAGCAACGTTTGCAAGGGTAAAACAACCACCATTCCTGGTCCACATATTGAGGAATATGCTTTTACCTATGCAAAAAGGTTTTGTTAATATTAAAAGTCCACACAAATGGTAGAAATTCAGCATTTGCAGATTCAGGCATGGTAGAAAGTTAATGTGGGTTCTGCCCGGACCTATGTACAAATGTTGGTAAACTCCCACCCGCGCCAGTGTGTGAGTATGCCAACCTACTCCTGGCGAGGCAGCCATAAGTATGTTTCAAGATGGTAACTGGGCAGGAATATGCCAAAAAGTCCAAGGGGTGTAGGTGAAGGGGTTGTTCCATGGGAAAAATACTTATTATACCATCTGTAATGTGTGCCAGGCTCCCCATCACGTGCATTCAGCTTGTGGATCCCACCGCCTCACATCACAAAGGGGTGAACATATTTCAAGGTGACCCTTCCTTCCAGATACCGCAGCTCAGCAGCAGGCCAGCACCCTGGGGTCCTCTTTTTCAATATTTAGAAAACTGATGCACTGGCCGCTATTTTGTGGCATTCTGTGATGCAGTAAGTTTAAAAGAATATTTAACAAGACCATTTGTCATCAGAATGATCTACCCAGAGTAATGAGTGGGGCAGCGGTGCGGGTTAATGTGCTTGCTTCAGAGAGCTGAGTGCACTGTGTGTGTTATACATGTCAGAATGACTCATCCTTGGAGGTTGATACAACGAGCACCACTGAGTGAAGCAATAGTCAGATCTGTTATCACAGCACATGAGAAGCAAGGTGACACAGTGCTATTTATATACCCAAGTATTATAATTACTTTTAATAGGGAAGGGAGCCACGTGATTCTTAAAATATTACAGTCTGCAGAGGAAATAATGAGAATTTGATATTTCAAAATGCTCTTTGAAAATTACTTCCTCTAAGTTAGATTTAGGCACTATCCGGGACTGCGAACACCCTCCTCAGTCAGTGTCTTCTTAAGGACTCTTGGGGGCCCGGGAAATACAGTTTTTGGGACCCCACTTTAAAAAATGAGGGTCACTTAAACACAGTTGAAATATGCCTTATTTGTGTAAGGATGAAAAATTATATATATATATATATATATGTATATATATATATATATATAAAACAATGCCTTGCCCAGGACCCCAAAATCCTTACGATGACCCCGAGAAAGAGAAAAATGTGGTGGCAGAAAGAAGAGAGGTTTGCATATAGAAATAGGTAGAGTTGAGACTGACCGGGCTCCTTTGAAGATAGATGCTCTGGGCCACTGCCCACTTTGCCCATGCCTAAAAACGTCTCTGTCCCCAGGTCCCCATTATTAGCTGACCGGAGCGGTAAATCTGGAGGTACCGCTCCCACCAACTCTGAATGAGCCGGTGTCCCCTCACTCAGCACTACCAGATGCAGGAATATTGGGAACGATTTTCATGGGTGAATTTTGCACCTGGTAAAACCATCCTCAGATCCACTGACATATCAATCCTGCCCATAAGAGATGAAAACTGTCTGTGGTACCTTCCTGGGATCAGGAATCTGCATGCAGGAAAGGGCCTAGTTTTACTGGGTCCACCTGTTATTCCCCAACATGAAAACATTAACTTGTAATGCCCGGGTTCAGGTGAGGAGACTTCCTGCATCATTAATATCAGACCCATGTCAAGTCCCCTGAATTCAGGCAATTCACAATGGGACTCCTACTGGTAAAACCAGCCTATCAACCTAAAAAATAAGCCGGTCCCAGGATGCTTGTTTCTGGTCAAGGGAGGACCTGGCCTGGCAGTTCGGGCTGGACTGTTCCCATGGGTAACAGGATCAAGACTGATTTGCATATTGCTGGGTCCAAACTGGAATGGCATGGTGAGCAAAAAACTGATGGATTAAACCCAGATCTGTGACTGGGGGTGAATGTTTGATTTGGTCTACATTCCGTCCATCAACTGTTCTTTTTGCAATTGTCATCCCAAATGGGAAGGGTATGCCCAGACATAGGTCCCGTGCTCACTATGCTACCAGATTAAAGCTAGCCTGCCTGAAGAGGGGTGATAACCCGAAACCAGTCCCAGGATGCTCGTTTCTTGTCAAGGGAGGACCAGACCTGGCAGTTCGGGCTGGACTGTTTCCATGGGTAACAGGGCCAAAAGTGATTTGCATATGGCTGGGTCCAAACTGGAATGGCATGGTGAGCAAAACAAACTGATGGATTAAACCCAGTTCTGTGACTGGAGGTGAATGTTTGATTTGGTCTATATTCGGTCCATCAACTGTACTTTATGCAATTGTCACCCCAAGTGGCAAGGGTATGCCCAGATGTGGGTCTAGTGCTCACTATGCCACCAGATTCAAGCTAGCCTGGCTGAAGAGGGGTGATACCTCGAAACTGGTCCCCAGATGCTTGTTTCTGGTCCACGGTGGACCTGGCATGGCAGTTCGGGCTGGACTGTTTCCATGAGTAATAGGGTCAAGACTGATTTGCATATGGCTGGGTCCAAACTGGAATGGCATGGTGAGCAAAAAAAACTGATGGATTAAACCCAGATCTGTGACAGTGGGTGAATGTTTGATTTGGTCTATATTCCATCCATCAACTGTTCTTTTTGCAATTGTGGTGGATATAGACAGATATATTTTATTTAAGAGTTTGGAAAGGGTGTTTGAAATTACAATTATGCCAGCTAGTTTTTGCGAAGTGATAAACTTTATGGCTTTAAAAGGTTTGAATTTTGTGACCATACTTCTTCATCTTATAATAGTAGAAATGTTGCATTGAAAGATAAGATGCAAATGTTCTACATTTCAGAGATCTCAAGTTGTTCAATGCCAGTTGTTGAATGTTAAGCACTTTTCCCTCACATCAGTCCATGTTCAAATACTTTTTTTCCCATTAAAAAGTTGGGACTACAAGTACCATGTGGCAACGTGAAGTGTGCTAAAAATCCATGGCTAGCTGTCCATATCACATGTGCTGTGGTGCAACGTGACTTTACCAAAAGCCCTTTCTGGAGAAAAACACACACAGGCGGTCATTCCAACTTTGGCTGGCGGCGTGCGCCGCCAGCCAAACGGGAACCGCCAGAATACCGCTGCGCGGTCAAAAGACCGCTGCGGTTATTCTGAGTTTCCCGCTGGGCGGGCGGGCGACTGCCAGAAGGCCGCCCGCCCGCCCAGCGGGAAACCCCTTCCCACGAGGATGCCGGCTCCGAATGGAGCCGGCGGAGTGGGAAGGGTGCGACGGGTGCAGTTGCACCCGTCGCGATTTTCAGTGTCTGCTATGCAGACACTGAAAATCTTAGTGGGGCCCTGTTAGGGGGCCCCACGACACCCGTTACCGCCAGCCAGGTTCTGGCGGTCAAAACCGCCAGAACCAGGCTGGCGGTAAGGGGGTCGGAATCCCAAGCAGCGCCGCCATGGAGGATTCCCCTGGGCAGCGGGAAACTGGCGGGACACCGCCGGTTTCCCGTATCTGACCGCGGCTGTACCGCCGCGGTCAGAATGCCCATGGGAGCACCGCCAGATTGTTGGCGGTGCTCCCGCGGTCGTTGGCCCTGGCGGTAGTCTACCACCAGGGTCAGAATGACCCACATAGTCTCAGGCACGCTGTTCAATGGTAAAATATAGCCAGCTCTGATCAGACCTGTGCATCTAGCAAAGCAGCACATGTTGTGATAGAAGCACATAGCACGGATACCTTAAAGAACAGAGTATTGTAAAAAAGGCTTGCCCAGAGTAGGTCCCTAAACCCAAGCTGCGTGCCACACTTTGAGGATAACCACTAAGTATGCAAATGATGTCGTTTTCGATTAATTCTATGAAAACCTAACTTATGTTGCTATGCTGAAAGTGTAGGAAAGTAGCATCTTTCTGACTGGAGATATACCAATGTTGGTATAGCTATAGTGTTGTAATAAAGAAACCTTTATTTTTGCAACACCTGGGGTCATTCTTTCTTGTGATTGGATAATGACTGACTATTGTGGTATTGTAGGTTATTTACATTCCTCCTGGATGCGCTTTAGCTGCTCACCACAGCTACCTCTAGTGAGCTTTGGCTATCTGGACCCCTAAACACTATCACTAAGGGTTGCCTCGACTCAGTATAGGGTGCCACACCATAGGTGTACACCATAAACTGAGCCAGCCTCCTACAGAAATGTCCTAGTCTGGAGCACATTTTAACAAAAGGACAGCAAACTAACATTTTAGGAACTACCATGATTTCCAACAGCATGGAAATTTGTGCACAGGGACAAATTGCATCTAGAAAGTGACATAGGCGGTCATTCCAACCCTGGCGGTCATGGACCACCAGGGCCGGGGACCGCGGATGCACCGCCAACAGGCTGGCGGTGCATCCCAGGGCATTCTGACCGCGGCGGTACAGCAGCGGTCAGAAACGGAAAACCGGCGGTGTCCTGCCGGTTTTCCGCTGCCCTGAGGAATCCTCCATGGCGGCGCTGCAAGCAGCGCCGCCATGGGGATTCCGACCCCCTTACCGCCAGCCTGGTTCTGGCGGTCTTGACCGCCAGAACCTGGCTGGCAGTAACGGGTGTCGTGGGGCCCCTGCAGTGCCCATGCCAATGGCATGGGCACTGCAGGGGCCCCCTAACAGGGCCCCACCAAGATTTTCAGTGTCTGCTAGGGCCCCACCAAGATTTTCAGTGTCTGCATAGCAGACACTGAAAATCGCGACGGGTGCAACTGCACCCGTCGCACCCTTCCCACTCCGCCGGCTCCATTCGGAGCCGGCATCCTCGTGGGAAGGGGTTTCCCACTGGGCTGGCGGGCGGCCTTCTGGCGGTCGACCGCCAGCCCAGCGGGAAACTCAGAATTACTGCGGCGGTCTTCTGACCGCGTATCGGTATTCTGCCGGCGGAACTTTGGCGGGCTGCCTCCGGCATACCGCCAAAGTTAGAATCACCCCCATAATCTTTTAAATTGATTTGATGTTAACTATTATTTAAACCTAGCCCAATTACATGCCACCTTTGTGTGGGGGGGGGGGTGGGACAGCATTTGGCTAGTCTATGCCAGGTTTTGAGGATAACCATAGACTATGGGAATTAGTTTCATTTAGATCCATTGTCTGTAAATGTATGTTAGGTGGATATCCTGGACATTTATCATGCATAGTTAGGTGGATATCCTGGACATTTATCATGCATACAACCCTCCTGGACCTATGATGGACACTCAAGGTTTTCCTGAAGTCATTTCTACAAACATGTCAACTTTGGATGCCTATATGATAATGACACAATCACAACTCTCCCCTTTGTACGCTACATGGAAAGTTGTACATGTAACAGGCACTCCACTAGGTTCAATGTATTTGCCAGTAAATACAGCCAACAGGGCAACAAATAATTTTAAATTAAAGTTGTAGTGCAAGGTCATTTGCAAAAATCTACTTCAAAGTTCTTTACTTGTCTAGCTTTATAGATGTTTGTAATGCCTGTTAACTGTTTACAAAAAGCCAAGGTTATGGTGAAGGGGTACCACATTTGTGGGTGATGGTCTAGTTATATCAACTAAATCTTGCAAAATTCAAGTAGAACGCAGTTGTGGAAACAGTGAAATCACAGCAGGAATTTATTGTACCTTCAAAGCAAACTCCAGCTGATGTGTTGTCTGACTTTTAAATATGACGTGTTCCCTCGCTTTCAATGTTCACAGGCACTTGCAAGTGCAATTTTGTACTTATCATACATTTTCATAAAAAATTGTGTTGTGCTTCCTTAATCTATATGAAGGCTGCTCAACTAAGCGAAAACAAATTACATTTTACAAAGTCTGGAGCACTTGTAAATTAGAAAAAGGATCCAAAATGCTACTGTCATGATCAAATCTGAAGTGAAAAGACCAACTTTTCTCACTATCATCTCAAGCATAATTAAGAAAATCTGCCCTACCGAATGCGTTACTTGAACCCTGACATCATTGGAATCCAGCGCTGAGTCCACAGAATTCCGTGGCCTTCTCTCAGAATTTACGTGGCCATCTCTGTATTTCTTGCCTTTCAAAGGTATGGACATCAACTCTTTCCCTGTCATTTTGAGATCACCCATGTGGTGACTGTCACCGTTCTTCTCCTGTAGAAGAAAAAAAGTTGATCAATTTTAAGTTCAAGAAGGTTGCTTGATGTTGGTCAGTCTAGTTATGTTGTGTTTGAAGTACAGTCAAGCAGTGGCAGCTAGAGGCTCAGTGGGTCAAACACTCACTGCTGACATCTGCAGGTGACAAATTTGAACCTCTGCAAAGCCAATTCAGCCTTAGATCCTTCTGAGGTAGGTAATTTCAGTATCATTAAATTGGGGCACCGACACCCATTACTCCAATTTATTTAGACATTGTCACCAGGAACTGCCAAAGTATGAGGGCAAAAAATTTCATATGCTAAAATGGCCTTCGCTTTGAAAAATTGCTCTTGGCAAAAAAAGAAAAATTAGTTTTTGTGCATTGTACTTTCACAGGACCGTCTTTTACATTTAAAACACCTAATTAATTAGTCTGCAGCCTTCAAGTACTCAGACTTTGAGCCCGATTCATGAAGAGTTTCTTGTGATGTACTCCTATATTACTTTGCGCTTATTTCGGAAATCCAGGAGTACTACAAGAGTAAGTCACTACCACCTACAGCTTAATCATTGTTAATTTTATCCTGTGTGTCTGTACTCCACAAAACGCAGGTATTTCTCTTCCAAAGCTTTTACTATAATGAACATGTTACAACATGCATTCCTGTTATAATGGATACTTTGGTACCAATTTAGAATGGAGTATCTTAAATCTACACCTGTCAAACGTATTCCTGCATGTTGGTAGAACTCAATCAATCAAACATGAATAGAGTGCAGCACATCACCCGTGAGGATCTTGAGGCACTGGAGCTGTAAGCTGCTGCGGGAGGTATGATCATTTGACTTCCGGGTCTTTAGTTCTTTTCAGAATCACTGGAGTGATGGTGCGGTCCTGAGGTGTAGGGTTGAAGAGGTTGTTCCAAACTTTGGCTGCCATGTGCAAGAAGGAGCCTCCTCCGATGTTACCTCAATGGATCCGTAGGTTGTCTGCGAGGGAGAGGGAAGCTGATCAGAGGTGTCTGGACAGTTGGTGGAAGGTCAGGCGTTCGTTGATGTATGCTGGTCCTTAGTTGTGCAGCGCCTTGTAGGTGTGGGTCAGCATCTTGAACTGGTATCTCTTCTGAATCGGGAGCGAGTGTAGTTTGATGTGATCTCGGTCCTTCTGGGGAGGTCGAGTACGAGTCTTGCCAGTGAGTTCCGTATTGTCTGGAATCTCTTCACAAGGCGTGCTGTGATTCCTACATAGAGCGTGTTTCCATAGTCCAGTCTGCTGGTGATGAGAGCCTGCATAACAGTCCTTCTGGTGTTTGCTGGGAGCCACCTGAAGATCTTGCAGAGCAGGTGAAGGGTGTGGAAGCAGGTGGATCAGACTGTGTCGACTTGTTGTTCATGGATAGCTTGCTGTCCACGATGATACTGAGGTTGTGGGCGTGGTCTGTTGAGGTGGGGGTGTGGAGCTCTGCAGGCCACCATGTGTCAGTCCATAGCGAGGTGTTCCCAAAGATGAGGGCTTCCATTTTTTTCAGTGTTGAGTTTCAGACAGTTATGCTTCATCCAGTCTGCTACATTCATCATGCATCTGTGGAAGTTCATTTTTGGGTGGAGGCCGGTGTGGTACAAGGCGATTTATTTGAGGGTGTTTCCTTGAATCCTAATGTGGTGGAGTCTGTTGATCAAGATGTGGTGGGAAACTGTGTCAAACGTGGTGGACAGGGCCAGGAGGATGAGAGCTGCTGTTTCCCCACACTCCAGAAGGGCTCTGATGTCATCCGTGACTGCAATCAGGGCTGTCTCAGTGCTGTGGTTAGCTCGAAATCCAGCTTTGGGAGGGGTCCAGGAGGTTGTGGTCTTCTAGGTGTTGGGTGAGTTGCTGGTTGATTGCTTTCTCGAGGCCTTTTGCTGGATAGGGGAGCATCGGGATGGGCCGGTAGTTATTCAGTTCGAATGGGTCGGCGGATTTGTTTTCAGGAGGGGCCTCATTTGAGCATGGTTTCAGACTTCCGGGAAGGAGGCCCAGTGATGGAGGTTTTCAGGACCTTCCTGAGCTTATCACCGATTGTCTTGCTTCCGGGGTTGAAGACGTGGTGGGGGCAAGGGTCCGTGAAGGGGTCCAAGGGTGCTCCCGAGTGCATGGAGTTCATGATGGAGATAGTGCCTTGCGTGGTGAGGAGTTCCCAGTGTGTAAGGTGTTCTGGGTTTATGTTTGTGCGTGTGAGCTGGTTGATTCTGTCTGCGGCGGAGGGTTGGCGTTCATAGTTTTTATAGATGGACAAGATCTTGTCGTGGAATAAGTTCCTAGGAGGGAGTGATGTCGTTCTCGGTGGCTGTGGGATTGGTGAACTCCTTCACCATGGCAAAGATTTATTTGATGTGGTTTGTGCTGGCTTTAATGCGGTCTGCTAGTGCGTTCTGCTTGGTTTCTTTCAGGATGCAGTGGTACTGGTTGAGAGTGGTCCTGAAGGCAGCGCAGTCTTCTGTTTTTTTTTGTGATGCACCACTTCCTTTTCAAGTTGTTGGCAGTTGCATTTGGTGGAATTCAGGTCCTCTTTTGGTTTGTTCTTTGACCTTTGCTGCATTCTGTGATTCACAGGAAAAAGCTGTTTGCTGCTTGTTCAGGTCATCTGTGAAGTCTGGGAGGTGGGAGCAGAGAGTGTCTTCCACTGGTCTTCTGATACCCTTTTCGAGTGGTTTTGCGTGAACCTTTGGGTGTGATGCCGGGTAGGTGGATCTTGAGATGGTGAAGTGTACGCTGTGCTGGTTGGACCAGGTGAGTGGTGTGGTGTGGATGTACCTTACTCTGTCGCTGGAGGTGAAGATGGGGTCAAGCGTGTCCTGAGATGTGGGTAGGATCAGTGATGAGCTGCTTGAGACCATCTAGGAGGTCAGTGGAGTTGGCACAGCTGGGGTCGTCAATGTGGAAGTTGAGGTCCCCTAGTAATATATAGTGTTTGGAGTAGATTGCTTGCGGGGCGATGAGTTTTGGTATGCTGTTGCAGAAGCAAGGGTGTGGTCCTGGTGGTCTGTAGGCAAGGGTGCCTCTGAGGGTGCTTTTTCCGTCTGTGTGGAGTTGAAAGTTGAGGTGTTCTATTACTGGTGTCTGGTCGTCAAGGGATGTCGTGCAGCGGATGGTATCCCTGTAGATGATGGCAATTCCACCTCAGTGCTTGTTGGTTCGGTCCCGGTGTGTTATCTTGTAACTTTTGGGGATGCAGGTGGTGATGTCTGGTGTAGAGGTGGGGCTGAGCCAGGTTTCTGTGAGGAAGATGACATCCGGGGGCGGGAGGAGACTGTGTCCCTCGGTGGTGTGTTTAACTAGTGAACGTGCATGGTGGTCTCATGAACGTGCATGGTGGTCTCGGTCGATGTGTCGGGTGCGGCCGCATTTGTGGTTTTGCTGTTGTCATTGGTTGCTTCGGTGCTGAAGGTGAGGCGGCAGTGTTTGCAGGAGAATGGTCCTCTGGTGGTACGCGGGGGTGTGCGGCAGCAGTGGTTGTTGGTGCGTCTGGGGCTTGGAGGTCAGCAGCTGTGTATCTTTGTGGGGTGGAAGAGCCAGGTGCAGGTGGATGCAGAGGGGCTTCATGCTGCAGCGCTCATTAAGAAGTCCTGGGAGGAAGGATGGGTGCTGGGAGGTAGTGGGCAAGGCTCGGCGGGTGGTGGGAAAATGGCAGGAGGCGGAAGAGCCATGGGGAAAAAAGGAATGAACAGTGATAAAAGGAGGCAAAAAGCAGGAGAAAGTACTCATAAAAAAACAGGGAAAGGAAGGAGAAAGCTGTGAAAACAAGGAAAAGAACAGGAGAGAGCACCCAGAAAAGTAGGGGGAGAGGAGGAGAAAGCAGTAAAAACAAGGCAAAAAGGAGAAAGCGCTCAGAAAAACAGGGGAAGGGAAGGAGAATGCCAGGAAAACGAGGCATAAAGCAGGAGAAAGCACTCGGAAAAACAGGGGGAGAGAAGGGAAAGCAGAAAAACGAGGCATAAAGGAGAAACCACTCAGAAAAATGGGGAGAAGGTTAGAGAAAGCAGTGAAAACGAGGTAGAAAGCAGGAGAACACACTCTGAAAAACATGAGGAAAAGGAGAAAGCAGTGAAAATTAGGCAAAAAGCAGGAGAAAGCACTCAGAAAGACAGGGGGTAGGAGGAAAAGGCAGTGACAACGAGCAAGAAACAGGAGAGAGCGATGCAGCAACAGGGGAGCGCTGGCCTGGGACTGGGACCTGCATGATGGTACAAATATATGAAGTTTTCCCTATTCACAGCTTTCCATGTGTCCTACTAGGAGTAAGATGTGACATTTTTTGGTGTACGCATAGAGCTACTGCATAATCCTATTCAAAGTGCAAATATACCATGAGAAATGGTAGCCCCACTAAGCAATTGCACATTTTATTTATGTTTTACCCATAGAGAAACTAACCTGGAGGGGATTTAATCTTGCTCTTTCCAGTACAAAATTTCAGACTATTATCAGGGTGGAAAGAGGTCAGATAGGATTTTTCGAAATTTCCCAAACTCACAGATGAGTGGATGTTCATACAAGTGATCCATGGTCTGGTCCTTCCACTTCCGTCTTCATGTATGGTATCTACGCATGCATACATCTATTCTGTTGTGGGGTACCATTATGCAGGAGTAAATGGATTTACGCCTGCTAGGTCACATTTTGTGAAAGCGAAACCATTTGTAAATACTACAATTTGCAACTGTAAACCTGATTTATAAAATTACATAAATGGCTTTGTGAATGGGGTCTTTTATCTCCATCAGCCAAAAAACATCTAGAAAAAATACATTGTCGTCATAAGGGGATAACAATCAATCAAAGTTAGGCTTCCTCACAGAAAGCACTTCAGAACTTCCCACAAAGTGTTATCTGATTCACAAAAGGAGGCTCGCCATAAATGTACATGTGGAGATAGCACTGCTACTGAAACTAGAGAAGACCTAGGGGCTCATTAGGAGTTCGGTGGATGGGAAGCCGTCACACTGGCTTCCTCCCCGCCGGACCCATTAAGACTTTCCCGCTAGGCTGCCTGGCAGAAACCGAGGTTTCTGCTTGTCAATGCTAGCGGGAAAGTGGAGGCAGCATAGTCTCCGGCTCGCAATCGGGCTGGCGGCAATGCTGTCGGCTGCATGGTGCACCAGCACCTTTGCAAAGTTCAAACATTGAACATTGCGAGGGTGCCGGGCAGGGAGGACTACTGCACTACCCTTGCCAAGTGCATGGGCAGTGCAGGGCCCCTCCTGTGGCCCCCTGCATCTGTTCCCTGCCAGCCTTTTCATGAGAGTAATACTGCCATGAAAAGGCTGGCAGAGAACCAGGTCATAATCAGCAAAGCGGTGCTGCTGATTCGGACCTGCACCCACCGTCAACACATCAGGATCACCGATCCCGGTGGAGGCGGCGGAACCCAGGCGGTCTGACGTCAGGGTCTTAATGTGGCAGTCAGACTGCCACGGCAGCGGCGGTTCTTACCACCACCACGAGGCAGGCGGTCATAAGACCACCAGCCTCGTAATGAGGCCCCTAAGGTCTAATTTCAAAGGGAGTATCAGGAGATGGTCAAGAAATGGAACTCATAAGAGGTGAACATCAGTCTAATTGCGCCTTTATCATCATTCACACACATTTTCAGGTGGGTTCATCGGCATTTCTACACTCACACCTAAATGATCCAGGTGTTAGGACACCTGGGAAAATGCAAAAAATAATCAAATTTAGCATTTTTTCGGTCGAAGTGAAGGAAATTTCACCTAGTGAAAAATGTGTTTCTGTGAATTAAAGTAGTACATTGAGTTTTTTGGGTGAAACTTCAAAACATTTCTGTACTCTACCCATGTGGAATTACCTGTGTTAATTCTGCGACTGTAGGGTTGTAAATAAACATAAATAAACAAAATACATTTTTTTTAAAAGGCAACACCTGAAATGTATGATAATACCACACATTTATGTGAACAAATTCTGTAAGCATAGTCCATGTGTGCATTGGCCTTTTAGTGCAGATGTAATCCGTGGTGGTACCGGAAAATTGCAAATTTTCTGTGAACTGGGTCCGACCGCTTTCTCTAGATTTAGAAGGACGTAGGACACCCGTTGTTGTGCATTACATGCCATAAATAGGACAGCCGTATTTCTTTAGTAAATTCCCTGCCCAGTATAGGGGCCGTCAGGCATCCCTAGATTTAGCATCCTTTCCATCCTTTAAATTAAGCATTTATTCAAGTAAGGAAACCTTGCGACAGAAACCAAAAGCACAAAGGCCAATCCAGGGCCTGTTTCAACATTCCAGGCACCTCTCTTGAATGGGGTGTCATCTTAAGGCATGGATTTCAAGGTGCTTAATTTGAGCGGGTGGATAAGGCTGGGTCACACTGGCACTCATTTCTGGGTAACAGCACTTATTTTTTCTTTTAAGACTCAGAGCAAGAGAGAGAAAAGCACACAAGGAGGAAAGGGAGGAGATTTACCCAAAAATATGTGACAAATGGAGAAAGCAGGGATGAAAAATAATCTGCGGGAGTGGGATAAAGAGGCTGAGAGGGTCTGGTGGTGGATGAAAGAGCCAAACCATGCATCCTTGGTACTGGGGTCACCAACACCCAATTGCGCTGGCCTGGGGCTCTTGAGCAAACCTTTGCCCCGGCCCTTAGTCTTTTACAAATTAAGCACAGGATGTTACCCTTTATGCTCCGGCTTTGCCAGCTGGTGATCAGGAGCCCAACTTTGGACAGGTCTACAGGATATAGACTGTTTCTACAACTAGGATTGAGATATTAACTTTTGATTCTAGACCAATGAAATGTTGTAAGGTCACTCCAACAAAATGTACTACATGACTGACAACTGATACACACTTACAAGGCGGTAGTATGATGGAACCACGCATGCGGCAACCACGCATGCCTGAACAACGGGGTTGGAACAACAACCGCGTTGTTTCCACGCATGCCTTTACAACGCATGCCTTTACATGGATTTTTCATGGTAAAGGCATGCCTAGTAAAGGCATGTGTGGAAACAGCAAGTGTGGTTGTCGCATGCCACCCTTCACCCTAAAAACAGAAGTACCCCGACCCCCCACCCTTAAAAACTACCCTGATACCTCCACCCACCTTAAGCCCTAAAACCGACCCTCCACCCCCCAAAAATTAAAAATACCCAACCCCTAAAATAAGAAGTACCCAGACCCTCCCACCCTTAAAAACTACCCCAATACCCCCACCCATCTTGAGCTCTAAAACCGACCCCCACCCACAAAAATAAAACTACCCAACCCCTAAAAACAAAATTACTCCGATCCCCCACCCCTGCCCCTAAAAACCTGACCCCCCCTGCCCTGAATACAAAATTACCCCAACCCCGCCACTAAAAACCCGAACCCCCCCACCCACCCTAAATACAAAATTACCCCGGCCGCCTACCCTCTAAAAACACACCCCCACCCTAAAAACAAAATGTCCTCAACCCCCCCTAACACGCCCCCACCCACCCTAAATACAAAACTACCCCACACTCCCTAAATACAAAATTACCCTGACCCTCACCACTAAAATCCAGCCTCCCCACCTGCCCTAAAAACATAATTACCCCAACCCCCAAATACAAAATTACCCGACCCCCCATCCCGCTCCTAAAAACCCAACCCCCCTACCCGCACTATTACCCCGCTCCTAAAAACCCAACCCCCCACTAAATACAAAATTACCCCGACCTCCTACCCCACCCTAACCACCATAGCACCGACCCCCACCCCTTAAAAAAAAAAAAAAAAAACTAACCACCCAACCCCTTCGCCCCTGACCGCACCCCTAAAAACTACACCCAACCCTGCCCCAGCCCCACCTACCTGACCTCGTCCTCTCCCGATGGATCTTCCTTGTTCTCTGCCTTAACCATGCATGTGCGTGTGTGCGTTGTTCAGCACATGTGTGGTTAAGGGAGAGAAAAAGGCCAGCGGTGTTCAAGCAAGCGCTGTTCTGCTTAGGTGAACAACGCAGGCGTGGTTCCGGACGCGTTGTTCTGGATATTTCCCTTACAATGCAGACTAACAATAGATCAAAGCACTGTAGTGATTATACGTCTGTCCATTATAAAACATGAAAGTGGTATGGACATGTAATTATCAGTGCTTAATTTGAGCCGGTGGGGCCCGGCACTTATTTTTGAGTGGGCGGCACTTAGCTTTCCGCATCAGATATTACTGGAAAGCAAAAGAGGGAGAAAAAACAGATCAATAGGAAACACGGAGGAAAACAAATACGGACAAAGTGTCAGCAAGGGAGAAATCCGGAACACCGGAGAGTCAGAGAAAGTCGCAGGAAGTGTTTGTTAGTGAATTAAAGAGGCCGACGTTTAACTGCCCTGGCCATGGACTGAGTAGGGCACCGGCACTCTCTCATTCACAAATTAAGTACTGGTAATTATGTGTTCTATTTTATACTTTTCTCCCATTCCTTCATAACCCAGTAACTTTAAATGTACAAGATCCCATGACCCAGGAGGCCTAAAACACAATTCCGAATCCTCTGTGTCCTCATCATGAGATAAACAGCGATAAGCTTGTCTGTTATTTCACAGATGCAATAAAAAGCAATTGTCAGCTTTGCTATGAAAGTGGGGCGTAGCGCGCGGGTTTTGGTGTTTCCGGCACCAAAATTGACATGTCCCATTTATTCACCTGCAGAAATGAATGGAGTGGAAATCGAACCATTAGATTTTTATATTTCCGGCTCCAGTGCAAAGAGTGGTTTGCCTCGGATGATTCTGATACCCCTGCAAACCACAGTCTGAACAGGGGCTTTGTAATAGTGGCCGCTCTGCTTTTAAACCTTTTCTTTGTGACAAAAGTGAAAGGAGTGATAGGGAGTGTTCTCTTTTGAGTGACGTAGTTGAGGCTCAGAGGAGGTTTCACGCGAAACCATGAATTTGCCTGACAGGCCCATCATATCATGTACCTAGTGTTTTAAAACTGGGTCATATTTTCGGGCACCAGCTAAACTAGGGGTTCCCTGTTAAACTTTCGGGATTACAAGTGAATATGTAAATGACTTAAAATAAGATTATTTGTACGAAACTATATCTCATGTAGACATTTTAAAAATGGTGCAGTAACTACTGGACCTCCCTTGGACACCCCTGAAATCCATTACTGAGAAATCTCAAAGGCTCTCCAGTGGTAATTCTGGAAACCCCAAAAGATGAAATAATTAACAATATCGCCAAATGGTACATGCTCCTGCAACAGTGGCTCCTCTGCTATGGGGGAGGAGCGTCGCCCCCCGACAGCTGCAAATTGAAACAAAAAAAAACAACAATAAACGTTTATTATTGTTTTTATTTTTCAAGGGGCGGGGCTTCGGGTGATGATGGGGATGGAGGGGAGTGGTGTGCACTCCCCTCAGTGCGCATGTGTGTTTGGCCGGCCGTCTCGGGCCGGCCAAACACACATACGCATTGAGCTTTCTCCAACCTGGCACTGTGTTGCTGGATTGGAGAGAGCAGGCACAGGCTCCCATTCTGCCTGGGAGCGCCAAGCCAGGGCACTCCGGCCAATCCTAACGCTGCTCTCATGTGAGAACAGAACTAGGATTGGCCGCAGGGCAGGCTGGGAGTCTGTGCCTGCAACTGGAGCCAGAAGAGCGGTGCAGAGGTGGTGATGGCAATGCGGCAGGTCAGATAAGTTTCTTTATTTTACATTTATTTATGTTATGTTTGTTTTGTGCCCCCGCCCCGCCGATTTACCCCTACAGGAGCCGCCCCTGTGCCCCTGGTCGGTTGATTGTTTTTTTTGTTTTTTTAAATAGTGATGAAAGTAATGTTAGTTACCTGATTCCTTGGTTTGTTCTGACAGTATTTGGCTTAATTGATCACTCATTTGCCCTCTGGAAGAGCAGCCCACGACTGATTATGAGTCAGGCAGAGTGGTATATCCTGGGGAGACAATGATCCACCTGATCACCAGGGCCAGACTGGGAACCCAAAGCAGCCCTGGCAATTTTGTGAGACCAACCCCCGGGTCGGGGGGAGGAGGTGCAACTGGGAAGCACTGCTGCTTTTGTTCCTGGGTGCTGAGTTTGCAGCACTGCTGCAAAACCGGCCCCCGCCGCTGCAAAACCAGCTCCCACAGCTGCAAAACTGGCCCACACCACTGCAAAACAAGCTCCCACAGCTGCAAAACCGGCCCTCACCACTGCAAAACCGCCCCCCACCGCTGCAAAACAAGCTCCCACAGCTGCAAAACCGGCCCCCACACCTGCACAACCGGCCCCCACACCTGCACAACCAGCTCCCACCGCTGCAAAACCGGCCCCCACACCTGCACAACCAGCCCCCACACCTGCACAACCAGCTCCCACAGCTGCAAAACCGGCCCCCACACCTGCACAACCAGCTCCCACCGCTGCAAAACCGGCCCCTCCTGCTGCAAAACAGGCCCCCACCACTGCAAAACAGGCCCCCACCACTGCAAAACAGGCCCCCACCACTGCAAAACAAGCTCCCACAGCTGCAAAACCGGCCCCCACACCTGCACAACCGGCCCCCACCCTGCACAACCAGCTCCCACCGCTGCAAAACCGGCCCCCCCTGCTGCAAAACAGGCCCCCACCACTGCAAAACAAGCTCCCACAGCTGCAAAACCGGCCCTCACCACCAGCCCCCACCGCTGCAAAACAAGCTCCCACAGCTGCAAAACCGGCCCTCACCACTGCAAAACTGCCCCCCACCCTTCCAGCCTCCCGGGGACACACCCGATGCCCGCTGTGGCCAGTCCGGTCCTGCTGATCACAACTAGCCCAATGTTTCTGCATCCAGATTTCCCGGCTGCAGAAACAATAAGACTGATATTACTAGCTGGAAAATGTGGTCAGTAAAATCCCATTACTATCATGCAATGGGCAGCGACTAGGCCAGGCCTCCGCTGTCGGCCAGTTCCATCCTACGGGACAGGGGAGTGTGGAATGCTCTCTCTTGCCAGCCTCACAGCTTCCCCTGCACCCCCTTGAAGGGCAGGTGGTAAATGGAATGGATTTGCTTGATTTTCCAAGTGTTAATGGTGAATGGTCCTAATTTGATTAAAGACACGTAGGCGAATATTTCCGCCGGACAACAGGCCTGTTATCGTGCTCCATGTTTGTTTAATCAGGCTCCTTTGATGCCTCATTAACCTTACTACCTGAGGCAGTAAGTCACGTGTGCGTGTTTACACAAATTCTGGGTCAGCACGTTGTCCCCAGTCCGGAGACAAACACAGAGTAGCCGCATCCAGGTGCAGGGACACTGTATTTTTGTTGTTTTAATTATTTTGGGACAATTGTTTTACAGTATATATTTATATTTTATGTTTGTAAGATAAATGCTTTTAAATATTATTTATTAATATCATAAGTACATGTATTTAAATTATATTTTCAAACAGTACGTTTTGAAGATAATATACTCTACAATAGTTAAAATTCGTTATACTTACCTATTTTCTGATGAAAATGTTATCTTCTATATTGTTGTCGATATTTTTGAATTTACACGTAAGATTTGTAAAGTTGGTATTTGTGTCCTTGATATTTTTTTGGCAATATTTTTGTCAATTTGTGTGGAAAGTATTTCATCACGGGTAAAATACGCAAGCTTTGCTGCTGTCATAAGTTCACCTTAACAGTGGAGAAAATTGTTTTTTCAATGAGAAGACAGAAGGGTAGCAAATGTGAATGTGGGAACACCCAAAAATCCATACCTTTGAGGGCATTCACAAACTGTTCCAATAATTTTTCACAAACGACTATCATAGTGTCTTTCGTGCCAAAAGAGCCTGGCGTAAGCATGCAATTTATGTGTAGAAGCGCCCTAGCATTTCTTTCCATATAGGGAAAGGCCATCACAGGTGCAAATACACGTGTCTTAGTTTCGCCTATGGTGTGTACGCAACAGGAGGTAATACAGAAGGTGTACATGTGGAAATCTCAAATGTAGGTACCTTTCCAGGTGTATGCATGGGCTTTTTACAGATTGTCAAATATGTCGACATCTGTAGCAACTGTAGAATTAGACTGTTAGGGCTTGAGGTCAGTCAGCGAAACCACATATTGGCCCTCATTATGACTGCAGCAGTGTCTTCCGAACACCGCCGCAGCCGCCAGAAGACCGCCAGTGCTGGCGGTCTTCCGACCACCGTATTATGACTGCAGCTGGATATCCGCACCGCCGGTAGTCAAATATCCGGCGGCATTCGCAATGGCAGTCGGCGGCGCTTTGGCGGCTGCCACGCCAGAAAAAGACCACCCACAGAATTAGGACCAGTAATTCTGTGTGGTGGTCTTCTGGTGGTGGGGCGCTGCCAGAGGCTGGAGCATCGGGTCACGTCCCCTCACGGAGAAGAACCTTGTCGTACGAGGTAAGTGTAGTCCACCTGGGGAGGGGGTTGAGGGGGTGTATGTGTGTCAGCATTTTCGTGGTGGTGATAACGGCAGAAAAATGCTGGCAGTGTCCCTAGTCGAAATAACCATCAATGGTTATTCGACTCCCGCCGGACTGGAGGTAGAAACCTTCAGCCCCGCGGGCTGTGTTAAAGCAGCGAGATGGGCGGGGACGCGGCGGTTTGGCAGTGGCCAAACCGCCGCAGTCGTAATATGGCGATCTTCACTGCTGGTCCCACGGCAGTGAGACCGCCACTGCGGCCCTGGCAGTCCGTGGACTGCTAGGGTTGTAATAAAGGCCATTGTCTTTTTATAACTGAGTGTTTGTGCGCTTGTGTTGGCAACCATAAAATTCCTTCTGTCTTGGCTTAGAATGGGATCAGAGTGGGAGAACAAAATCAGCATACACAAAAATCATAAACTACAGATAAGGTCCAGGTGTAATTGCAATTTCACAATAAGACTGTGTTCTTTGTACAGTAAAGCGGACAATGTAAGGGCAATAGTTTAAGATATTTTTTTAATTAAATGTAAAAATGTTGTATTCTTCCATCACCGTGTAGGCCCTTAAGCAACACAATAGGAGGTTATGTTTGTTGTTAACTGAAGATCCCAATAAACTATTCTTTCGTATTTTTAGAGGTTTATCCGAGCATCTATAGTATTCTTTTCCGGTTTTATGGGTGATAAATTGGGGTGGGGGGAAGGGGGTGGACCAGTGATGAAGTTCCAGTGTTTGGAAACGGGAATTATGGGCCCGATTCTCAAAGCTTTTTTCAGGTGTATGTGTAACTTACACCTGCTAGAAGTTTAAATGCTGCATATCAAATCAGGACCTGATTTACAAAGTCCGAATTGTTTAAGATTTCATGCAGAAATATCACCTACATGTGTGGAATTCTTGTAAAGTCTGCAGACTTTACATCTGCACCAGTGGTACTCATTGAAGAAATAGTGGGCATTTTATAGAACTTATCAGAGGAGTAGCCAGGTAACTGAAATGCAAAAAAAAAAAACACACCAACACAGCCATAAAATTAGTGGTACATTCAGGGCCCCATTTCGAGTTTGGTTAACTGGGAAGCCAGTCTGCCAAACTCCCGACAGTGTGACCATGCCTTCGTTGCGACCACCCTGCAGGACCTATTAGGAGTTTCCCACTAGGCCATGGGGGATGGAAACCTTGTTTTACGCCCACCAGCCTAGCGGGACACAGGCTACAGCATTGTCTCCAGCTCATAATTAAGCTGCCGGCAATGCTGTAGCCCCCCAGGGTGCACCAGCACCCTTTCAATGTTCAATCAATCAAATAATTTCTTAAGCGCACTACTCACCCGGTAGGGTCTCAAGGTGCTGGGATGGGGGGGGGGGGGCATTTACTGCTCGAAAAGCCATGTTTTTAGGTGCTTTCTGAAGGTTAGGAGGTCCTGGGTCTTGCATAGGTTGGTGGGGAGGGAGTTCCAGGTCTTGGCGGCGAGGTGGGAGAAGGATCTACCACCGGAGGTGGTGTGTTGGATTCCGGGGACTGTAGCGAAGGCAAGGTCGGTGGAGCGGAGCTGGCGAGTTGGTATGCAGAAGTTTACTTGTTCGTTGAGGTAAGCCGGTCCAGTGCCGTGGAGGGCTTTGTGAGTGTGGACGAGGACTTTGAAAATGATCCTTTTGTTGATGGGCAGCCAGTATAGGGATCTGAGGTGGGTGGATATGTGTTTGTGGCGAGGGAGGTTGAGGATGAGACGTGCAGCTGCGTTCTGGATTTGCAGGAGTTTTCTTTGAAGCTTGGCTGTGGTCCCTGCGTAGAGGGCGTTGCCGTAGTCCAGTCTACTGCTAATGAGGGCATGGGTGACTGTTCTTCTTGTTTCTAAAGGTATCCATTTAAAAGTCTTGCGTTGCATGCAAAGGGTGTTGAAGCAGGAGGATGATATGGGGTTGATTTGCTGGGTCATGGAGAGGGATGAGTCCAGTATGATGCCAAGGTTGAGTGCGTGGGTGGTGGGGGTGGTTCAAGGGTGGTAGGCCACCAGGAGTCATTCCATGCTGTCTTGTTGGGGCCGAAGATGATGATCTCTGTTTTGTTTGCAAGGCAGACAGTGAAGATTGCCATTTTGCTGGGCAGGGAGCCTCTGCACTGCCCATGCCAAGTGCATGGGCAATGCAGGGGCCCCTCATGGCCCCTTGCACCTGTTCTACACCAGCCTTTTCATGGCGGTGTTACTGCTATGAAAAGGCTGGCGGAGAACAAGGTAGTAATCCCTGGCGGATTATGATCTCTGCCACCGCCAGGCCATCGGGATCATGGATCCTGGTAGTGTTGGTGGAACCCCGGCCACAACAGCGGCAGTCCCGACCGCCACCGCGGGGCTGGCAGTCTCGTAATGAGGCCCTTAGTCTTAGTTCTAATTTTACACTGAATAATCGATGTGTAAGTGCTGTAGAAAATATTTTTCATGAAAAATTAAAAGGGAAAAAGCATACTATCGAAATGTAACAATTTTTCTATGCATTCACCTTCACTGGAATTGGAGACTTTGTGCATGAAAGGTTAGATTAATTGTCTATCTGTGCCGACGTCCATCAGAATACCATACATTTTCATGACTAACACCAATGACCCTGGAAGTAGGACTGTCGGGGTGCTGCAGCACCCCCATATATCCCTGATGGAGTTCAGATAGAGAATTAACAATAAATAGACTTAAAAACTACTTCATGACAGGCAATTTTGGGTGACAAAGTGCTGCTAATCCTTTGAACATGGAAGACTGTTTACTATTCCTTAATCTGACTACATGTTTCGGGTTTTTGTAAATTTTACTAGTTACATTCTAGCTGGGTTACAGGTGAGAAGAAAAGGTCACAGAGTTCCAGGTGTTTTCTAATACTTATAAAAAAAGACATGCTTAAGTTACAAAGTCAGGTGATATCGATGGACAGCACCCCAACTCTTCGACTTGTTCTAACGCCTCTGTTTAACACCCAGATATGGGGGGACGGGGACTGGCAGGTACGACTGAGTATGTTTTGAATAAGGTGCTCAGTCGCAAATTACCACGTTGTAGGCGTGCACCATTCCTCGGGGCAGGTATAATTATCATTGTGACAACTTTCTGGTCCATTGCTTACACACCTTGTGACCTTGGGTAGCCTGCCTCATCCATTGTGTTAGACTTTCTGCTGTAAATAGTATGTGATTGAAATGTGCCTTATAATGGATACATGTTGTAAGAAAGTACCATCTTGCCTGGCATGTTACCCCCATATTTCACTGTATATATGTTGTTTTAGTCTCTGTGTCACTGGGACCCTGGCAGGCAGGGCCCCAGTGCTCATAAGTATGTGCCCTGCATGTGTTCCCTGTGTGATGCCTAACTGTCTCACTGAGGCTCTGCTAACCAGAACCTCAGTGGTTATGGTCTCTCTGCTTTCCAAATTTGTCACTAACAGACTAGTGACTAAATTTACAAATTCACATTGGCATACTGGTACACCCATATAATTCCCTAGTATATGGTACTGAGGTACCCAGGGTATTGGGGTTCCAGGAGATCCCTATGGGCTGCAGCATTTCTTTTGCCACCCATAGGGAGCTCTGACAATTCTTACACAGGCCTGCCAGTGCAGTCTGCGTGAAATAATGTCCACGTTATTTCACAGCCATTTACCACTGCACTTAAGTAACTTATAAGTCACCTATTTGTCTAACCTTCACCTGGTGAAGGTTGGGTGCAAAGTTACTTAGTGTGTGGGCACCCTGGCACTAGCCAAGGTGCCCCTACATCGTTCAGGGCAAATTCCCCAGACTTTGTGAGTGCGGGGACACCTTTACACGCGTGCACTATACATAGGTCACTACCTATGTATAGCGTCACAATGGTAACTCCGAACACGGCCATGTAACATGTCTAAGATCATGGAATTGTCACCCCAATACCATTATGGTATTGGGAAGACAATTCCATGATCCCCCGGGTCTCTAGTACAGTACCCAGGTACTGCCAAACTGCCTTTCCGGGGTCTCCACTGCAGCTGCTGCTGCTGCCAACCCCTCAGACAGGTTTCTGCCCTCCTGGGGTCCAGACAGCCCTGGCCCAGGAAGGCAGAACAAAGGATTTCCTCTGAGAGAGGGAGTTACACCCTCTCCCTTTGGAAATAGGTGTGAAGGCTCGGGAGGAGTAGCCTCCCCCAGCCTCTGGAAATGCTTTGATGGGCACAGATGGTGCCCATCTCTACATAAGCCAGTCTACACCGGTTCAGGGATCCCACAGCCCTGCTCTGGCGCAAAACTGGACAAAGGATCCTGACCAGTACCTCCCAGGGGAGGTGCCCAGAGCTCCTCCAGTGTGTCCCAGACCTCTGCCATCTTGGAAACAGAGGTGTTCAGGGCACACTGGACTGCTCTGAGTGGCCAGTGCCAGCAGGTGACGTCAGAGACTCCTTCTGATAGGCTCTTACCTCTCTTGGTAGCCAATCCTCCTTCCTTGGTAGCCAAACCTCCTTTTCTGGCTATTTAGGGTCTCTGCTTTGGGGAATTCTTTAGATAACGAATGCAAGAGCTCATCAGAGTTCCTCTGCATCTCCCTCTTACCTTCTACCAAAGTATCGACTGCTGACTGCTCAGGACGCCTGCAAAACCGCAACAAAGTAGCAAGATGACTACCAGCAACATTGCAGCGCCTCATCCTGCTGGCTTTCTCAACTGTTTCCAGGTGGTGCATGCTCTGGGGGTAGCCTGCCTTCCCCCTGCACCAGAAGCTCAGAAGAAATCTCCTGTGGGTCGACGGAATCTTCCCCCTGCTAACGCAGGCACCAAAAGACTGCAACACTGGTCCTCTGGGTCCCCTCTCATCCTGACGAGTGTGGTCCCTGGAACACAGCAACTGTGTCCAAGGGACTCCCACAGTCCAGTGACTCTTCAGTCCAAGTTTGGTGGAGGTAAGTCCTTGCCTTCCCACGCTAGACTGCAAAGCTGTGTACCGCGTGATTTGCAGCGGCTCCGGCTCCTGTGCACTCTTCCAGGATTTCCTTCATGCACAGCCAAGCATGGGTCCCCGACACTCCTTCCTGCAGTGCACAACCTTCTGAGTTGTCCTCCGGCACAGTGGGACTCCCTTTTGTGACTTTGTGTGGACTCTGGTTCACTCTTCTTCTAAGTGCCTGTTAGGGTACTTCTGTGGGTGCTGTCTGCTTCTGTGAGGGCTCCCTGAGTTGCTGGGTACCCCCTCTGTCTCCTCCTCCAAGTGGTGACATCCTGGTCCCTCCTGGGCCACAGCAGCACCCAAAAACCTCTACCGCGACACTTGCAGCTAGCAAGGCTTGTTTGCGGTCTTTCTGCGTGGGAACACCTCTGCAAGCTTCATCGCGACGTGGGACATCCATCTTCCAAAGGAGAAGTCCCTAGTCCTCTTCTTTCTTGCAGAACTCCAAGCTTCTTCCACCCGGTGGCAGCTTCCTTTCACCCTCAGCTGGCATTTCCTGGGCTCCTGCCCACTCTCGACACTGTCGCGACTATTGGACTTGGTCCCCTTGTCTTACAGGTACTCCGGTCTGGAAATCTACTGTTGTTGCATTGCTGGTGTTTGTTCTTCCTGCAGAATCCCCCTATCACGACTTCTGTGCTCTCTGGGGGTAGTAGGTGCACTTTACACCTACCTTTCAGGGTCTGAGGGTGGAGTATTTTTGTTACCCTCACTGTTTTATTACAGTCCCAGCGACCCTCTACAAGCTCACATAGGTTTGGGGTCCATTCGTGGTTCGTATTCCACTTTTGAGGTATATGGTTTGTGTTGCCCCTATGCCTATGTGCTCCTATTGCAATCTATTGTAATTCTACACTGTTTGCATTACTTTTCTTGCTATTACTTACCTAATTTTGGTTTGTGTACATATAACTTGTGTATATATCTTATCCTCCTACTGAGGGTACTCACTGAGATACTTTTGGCATATTGTCATAAAAATAAAGTACCTTTATTTTTAGTAACTCTGTGTATTGTGTTTTTCTTATGATATTGTGCATATGATACAAGTGGTATAGTAGGAGCTTTACATGTCTCCTACTTCAGCCTAAGCTGCTTTGCCATAGCTACCTTCTATCAGTCTAAGCTGCTAGAAACACCTCTTCTACACTAAGGGATAACTGGACCTGGCACAAGGTGTAAGTACCTCTGGTACCCACTACAAGCCAGGCCAGCCTCCTACACATGTACCATGGAAATATGGCCACAGGATGGTTAAAGGACATTGAAACCACAACTGGAAGTCCACCTGTCTCCAAGCCCTCGCAGATAAGCACCTTCCGAATTAACCTGACCACATCTTCGCGTGTCCGAAACCCACTACACCCACAGATGCGGAAGACTGAGCTCTCACCTTCTCCGAGGGAAACTTTATCAAGTCCAAACTGTCCATGCTGTTCCTCTGCATTCTCTTAGGTCTGGCACCTGCAAAGGCAAAACAGATATCAATCAACGTGCAACCATAAGTCAACATCAAACATGCACTAACTAGCAAGCTGCTAAGAGAGATGCAGAAATTGGAGCGAATCGCCTGGGTTCAATGGCACGGCAATATATGCATCAATATTCCATGAACAAGTCCAGAGAAAGTATGAAGAGATCCTGTAAAGAACTCTGCACCTTCAACTTCAAATTAATAAATCAGCATGATTCTATTTAGTTGGATATTTTGGTAGCTGATTTATAACCTGAAATATTATTAACTTTTTATATAGTGCTTTATACCAAATGTCTAACATTTCAAAGGGCTCTAATCAAGAGACATTACTATTACTGAATTTCTTGATCCTCAATTTATGGACCTCAGAAGGATGGAAGGCGGAGTTGGCATTGTCAGAATTGAATTACATAACCTGCAAATCACATCAGATCTCAGTCACAAGCATTATCTCATTGGGCCATCCTGTAAGCTAATTAAATCATCCTAAAGCTGAAAGGTGACTTTTCCTGTCTTCAGCTTCAGTTTAAACATTGTGACTGCCAGGGCCTGGAGCTGATGATGACAACTCTCTACAGCTGAAAGCAGATAAAACCAAAGTTGTCATTGTTGGTAAACCTGCTATCTGATTGCTGACTGGTTGCCCGGCTCTACTGGTGTCTTTCCCACCTCGACCCACGCTGCCTGCAGCTTTGGAATCATCTTTGACTCTGGTCTATCCTTCGAAGCAATGTCAACAAGCTAACGACCATGTTTGTAACGCTGAAGATGATAAAAAAGAATGTTCCCCTGTTCGCTAACTCCTCCACACTCACTCTTGCAGATGGTCCGGATCATTAGTCGTGCCCTTAACTTTGGGCTCCTCCCTTTTCTTATCAATAGATTTCATCTCATCCAAAATCCCACCGGCCGCAGGTCCTAAGTACTGATCGAAGGCTCAGCATGTCTAGCGATTTAGCCAAGGTCCACTGGCTGCCTCTTAAGAAACACTCAGGGGCAGATTATGAGTTCGGCTGATGGGAAGATACATTTGCTGAAATTCAGATGGAGAGGTTGCCGCCTTACTGGTGACCTCCCCGCCGGCCCCATTATGACTTTCCCATTGGGCTGATGGGTGGAAACCAAGGTTCCAAAAGTGGTGGCAGCATTGTTGCCTGCTCGCAATCGAGCTGGCGGCAATACTGCCGCCCTCAGAGGGCACCAGCACCCTCGCAAAGGTCACTGTCTGTACAGCAGACAGTGCGCATTACGAGGGTGCTGGTCAGGGGGACTCCTTCACTGCCCATGCCATTGACCTGGGCAATGCAGGGGCCCCATGTGGCCCCCTGCACCTGTTCTCTGCCAGCCTTTTCATGGCGGTGAAACCACCATGAAAATGCTGGTGGAGAACCAGGTTTTAATTAGCAGGGTAGCGCTGAATTCAGCCGCGCCCTGACTGATTCCAACCTGCACCACCTTCAGCCCGTCTGGAACTTTGTTCCTGGCGGTCGTTTTTGTAGTCCGACCACCAAACTCTTATTTTGGCGGTCACACCGCCAAACCAACGGCGGTCATGACCGCCACCACAAGTCTGCCGATCTGTTAACCACCAGACTCGTTATGAGGCCCTCAATCTTCAAGGATCACTGCTTCTGTCATAGGGGTCTTTATAACCCGTTTATGAAAGTTACACACCCATCCTTTTCTCATTCTACCAACCTACAAGGGTCCTTTGCTCCAGGACTCTCTGATTGGCAAGAATTTCCAAGTCCAAATGTTTGCATGGGAGACCGCCGCTCATTATCGGCCACCACTGCCAAGATCTGGAATACTCTTTTCAGTGACTATTCGAGCCAATCTGGAGATTTCCCGTAAAGTCCTAAGAGCACGCCTCTTTACCTTGTATAGCACTCCCTATGCAGTTCTCTTCTGTAGTGTAGTACACTCTGATAAAGGGTAACCATTGCACTTCACAAATCTTCCGATCAATCAATTCAGTATCCTATGTTCCAATAATGCAACCACAGCTGGGACTATAATACCATTAGTACAAATACTTCTACTACTAAAGCCTTACATCAAACATCCCCTAAATGGTGAGTGGATACTTCATGGACAACAAAAAAATGAACAAAAATGTTGCGACCAATCTTAACCGATGGAATTTAGAATTCCTCCTACAGCATTCCACCCCAATGCCTTTCCCTAGTCTGAGTCATCAAGGAAGCAGCACCATGTTCGGGTAAGTATGCGCCCTTCCACACAGACAGGCCGTAACCCCTCTGAATGGAAGCTGAAGTGAAGAGGATGTGTTTCGGCCTCGTTGGGACCCATAAGTAAGGTGCTCCATCAGACCGTATGGTACATGTAACGCGATGCCTAGAAGTTTGAGCTGTGCCACTCTTGCTTCAAGCCTAAGACCGACTTGCACGTACTTGCCCTCTTTCTGTGACGGCACAGATGACTAACCCAAAAGAATGGGATGCTACTCTGCAAGGGCTCTTTTGGTTCAGACTGGAATAGTTCGATTTTAGAGCTAGATTTATCCATTTATTCAAAGCATCGAGTTGGGTGCTGGTGCAAAGTGATAGGAAATGGGATTGCAGAAACCATACCAGATTTAAACCATAAATTTCAGAGACGTTATTTTGTTTATCCATTGCATCCTCATATTCTGAAGAAGTAACAATATTTATCACCTAGTCTCCTACAGAATGTTTAGTTTTAACCTCACAAACTTTAAATGCCTGTTTCTTGGCGACAATCCAGGTCCAATGTAGCCATCTGTTCTTGAAGATCACAGTATTCCCTAAAAGTTTGAAAGAAAAATCGCTTGTGCTATTTCTTATACAGTGGCCTATATCAATAAGCAGATTCACTCATCAATAGCCTTCCAAATGCTGATCTGACCCTGCCTGAAGCCCAGAGCTCCAAGCTTCAGGAGATGCTGTGTGCTACTAACCAGCCAGTACTAGTCGCTTTCGGGGTCACATGCACTGCAGGTGGTGTGGCCAAGCTTGCATGCTTCTTAAAGCCTGGGGTGCTTCTCCCAAATATCTGTTTCAACTGGGTCAGCAGCTCATGTGGACCCCTCTGTTTCTTATTACCACTCCAGCAGATATTCCTGTCCTTTCCTGGTGCTGCAGTCCATCCTTAGGCCTGGTTCCTGGGACGTGGTCTACAAGGGCTTGTGTTTGGAACTCCCTATTGAAGGGTCCCCGTCAGCTCCAGCCTCGACCTTGCAATTCTGAGCCAGAGGATGCTTTCATTTTGCGTTTTCCATTGATAAGTTACATAATCTATCCCTGGCATGCTTGCTCCCCCAGTATGATTAGCCACAATTATCCCTAGGGCACTAAATAGAGATTAATTTAGCCTGGAAAGAAGATATTCGGAAAATGAACTAATTCACGATAAGGAGTATTTTTAGAAGCATTCAGGTATGTGGTGTGGGTGGTTTAGCATCGGGTCTAGGCTGGAGTGATACAGGTGAGGGAGAGCTAGAGAAAGAGAGAGATTAAGAGAAAGGGAGAAAGTGGTAAAAAAAATGTATGAGAGATAGGGAGAGTGAGAGAAGAAAGATAGATGAAAAGAGAGACATGGAGCGAATAAGAGAAAACGAGACAAAGAGAACCAGAGAGAAAGTGAGACCTAGTAACAGAGAGAGAGGAAGATAGAGGGAGTTGACCAATTCGAGGGAGAGTATGAAAGCAAAAAAGAGAGAAAAAGGAGCTAGGGAGAGACATAGAAAAAGAAAAAAGTGAATGCGAAGGGTAGATCTAGCGATAGAAGATGATATGCAATCGGCGAAATGCTAGAGGTGAACCAGTGCTTTCACTGGAAAATACAGAGGTGCAGGTACTCAGGGACCAGAGTATCTGTTTGTTCCTGGGAAGTGCCGGTACTCTCCAACTAAATGTATTGCAGCACTGCTGAGAAGTGCAGGCACTCCCCCTTTCAAATTATTGAAGTGCAGGTATCCAGTACAATAGAGTACCTGCATGAGCGTCAGTTCACCAAATGCCAGGGGTAGCGCCCTTTGACTCTCAATTTCACCCATACATACATGCTTACACACACATTCACACTTACAAACACTCGCTATCATGTAAACACACCCTCACCAGCAAGCACGCACACAACATACATTTAAAAGCATTTTTTTTTACTTACCTCGGCTGCCAGAGAAGGACATAATACAGCAAGGGGTAGGCAAAGAATTCCTCTCCGCTGGTGGAGTTCTCTGAGTTTTCCGCACTCCGCGCGGAGTTCCAAACAACTCCTCTAAGCGACACGGAGAGAAGTTTTTTCTTTTGGGCGGCTCGCCAATGTTAAGTTGGCAAGCAAGAGAAATCGCTAATTTGGCAAGAGCGATTTCTGAACCCGAGCGGTTGCAGCAGGTCGCTACTGCTCACGTCGAGGAAGCTGCCACTCGAGTAAAAAATCTACTCGAGCGGAAAAATAACTTGGCACCCTCTGACGCTCCACGTGATGCAGTTCGCGCTGATTTTACAGCACCAGAGAAAATTCTGCCACTGAAAATCAGCACCAACAGTGGGACTTACCCAAACTCAGCCGCTTGCTGAAGTCCACGTAGCACGGCGGATTTTGGCACTTCGCGGAGTTCTGCTACAGGCCTAAATCGTACTCCATTTTCTTAATTTAATTACAATAATAGTGAATAATGAAATATTATTCAGTAATAGTGTAATTTAAAAAATGAGAGAGAACAAAGAGTGTAGTCCCATTGAACGAGCTGCCACTGTGTTCCTGGTACTGATTTTGCCACCTTGGGGGTTAAGGGTAGCAGAGGCAGTGCCAGGGGTTGCAAGGGGCAAGCCAAGCGTCATAGCTGCGACCCAGGCGACCACTAAATGGCACTTCTGAGAACCTGCCTATTTAAAGCACTGTGGAAAGCTATTCTAACTAGCCTTTCCCACGCCCTTGACACTACAGGGCAGAGTGCTGAAATGCGTAGTGGAGGAAGCAGGGGGAGCCCATGCATCAGTGGGTTCCTGCGGCAGTGAAAATGGAGGTCAGCATGCGCTCGATGAAGAAGGCAGTACATGGAGCCTCTCCCATTAGAAACAGACATCTGGGAACTTTGAAACTGTGTTAAGTCGAGACTTGCCAACACACATGGTGCCAGTGTGCGTTACATGATACCGGCTCTCCACATGTGATCTACTGATGTGGAGCTGATATCACACGGTGGGACATAATATGAGTTGGAAACACCAGTGCAAAGTGGGTTTCCAGCTTGTGTGTGAGGCTGGGCAAGGCTGAAGTCCATGAGGGAATCTGCCAATTCCTCAGGACATAAGCAGCAGCCGTAGAAGCTTTTGAGGCGAGAGGTGATTGTTCTGCACAAAGATCCATCCCCATCCATGGCCAGCCCACTCGTAAAAGTAATTGGCTCAAGGCCCGCTACTGGTTTCACACCCCACCCCTTCAAGCACCGGCCTCCTCTCTGACAGATTTATCTCAAAGTTGGCAGGACTGGGAGCTTCTGTCTTGCACAGTCTCTTGTTGATAAAACAATACCTACGTGATCTTCCAATAGATGGACTAAGTAGGGAGGCGATGTGCAGAAGGCAATGCATTGAGAAGTAATAATGGAGAAGGCTCCCCAGCGGGAGGATGTGTGGGGAGTCTGGGCGGGATGTGCAGGGATGTGTGTGTGTGTGCAATGTGTAAGGAAGGCTGAGTGGGATATGTAGGGAAGGCTGTGTGCAGAATGCAATGCTTTGAGAAGTAATAATGGAGAAGGCTCCCCACCGGGAGGATGTGTGGGGAGTCTGGGCGGGATGTGCAGGGATGTGTGTGTGTGTGTGCAATGTGTAAGGAAGGCTGAGTGGGATATGTAAGGAAGGCTGAGTGGGATATGTAGGGAAGGCTGTGTGCAGAATGCAATGCATTGAGAAGTAATAATGGAGAAGGCTCCCCAGCGGGAGGATGTGTGGGGAAGTCTGGGTGGGATGTGCAGGGATGTGTGTGTGCAATGTGTGTACATAGAAAACTGCATCGGGATGGAAATGTTCTGAAGGGTGGGTGGGCTCTAGAGGAAAGTCTTTGTGTTAAGGAGGGCACGCTGGGTGGGAGGAGTATGGAAGTCTGGATGGGATGTGAAGAGAAGTCTGGGTGGATGTTTGGAGAAGTCTGGATGGGATGAGGAGGGAAGTCTGAGTGGAATGTGTGGGGAAGTCTGGGTGGGATGAAGTCTAGGAGGGATGTGGAGGGAAGCCTATATAGGATGTGGAGGGAAGGCTTTTGGGATGCCTGGTGGGATACGTATACAAATCTGTGAGATGTGGAGGGAAGGCTGTTGTGGGACGTGGAGGGAAGTCGGGTGGGATGTGGACAGAAGTCTAGGAGGTATGTGGAGAGAAGTCTGCGGGAGATGTGAAGGGCAGTCTGGGAGGCATGTGGAGAAAGTGCTGGGGGACGTGGTGAGAATGCTGGGATCTGTAGGGGAAACTAAGTGCAGAATGCCATGCACTGAGAAGGGTGGATAAGGATTCCACCTTGGGTGGGATGCACACAGAATTGGATTGGGATTGTGGAGAGGGGAGATTACACTCCGGCGACTCTCCCTAGAAAGCTCTTCCTTTGAGAAGGATTGCACCCACCTGCTGGATTGCCCGTTGGACCCTTAGAACAGTCATTGCTACTAGTGGCCTGATGCAGAAGTAAACAGGATACTGAGACCCTGAATATTTAAAGTGCCACCCCCTTCCCCCCTCTGGCCATGGAACAGTAAATATGGGGCCCCGTGGGAGGAAAGGGTGTAGCCACAACAGTGCTTTATTTGTAAAGATACAAGTGCCAGGCCTCAAGGTATTCCACTGCAGCCTTCACTACCAGCAACTGCGACCACAGCTGACAATGACAGGTCCATCGTTATCTACTAAGCATCACACTTAACCAAGTGTGACATCCTGACTACTGCAGGTCTCCCCGAACTCTAGGGATGGCCTGGAAGAGTGAGTTTTATTATTTTGTAATACAATGAATTGCTAAACACTTGTGCTGTGGTAAAAAAGGACAAGCATTGGCAAAGCCAATAGGTCTTGCTTATGCATTAGCTTTTGGCTTTGCCAATGTGTTTTAGCTACGTTGTGCACCAGCGTGGCTGCTGTTCAGCATGGCTAAAAGTTAGAGGCATAAAGGAGAGTAACACGGAGTATTGTAGAGTGCAGTGGCAAAGAGCAGAGAGTTGTAGAGTGTAGTGTTGAAGAATAGAGTGTCAGAGAGGAGAGGAGTGTCGTGGAGGTCATGAAGTTGAGTTGAGTGGAGTGTCATATAGTGGAACGGCACAGTATCGTAGAGTGGAGTGGTGTACAGTAGAGTGGGGTGGAGTAGTGTGTCGTAGAGCAAAGGGGAGGGAAGTGGTGGAGAATGGAGTAAAGTGGAAAAGAGGGAGTGTGTAGAGTGGATTAGACTGTCGCTGAGTGGAATTGCACAGAATGGAGTAGAGTGGTGTCAAGTATCGTAGAGTGTTGTGTAGTGGAGTGGCATAGAGTGGAGTCTCACTCAAAGCGGGTTGATAATCATAGCGCTTAGAATATAGGCCTTTAGAGTCAAGCTCCCGATATTAGGAATTTCTCTCATTAAGAAGCAAAAATGCAGATGACCAATTGTGATTTCAATACAACAGTCACAATTGTGAACGTCCACGGGACTTGCATTGCAGTTTCACACCCACCCATCCATCCTCCTAGCGCCTAGCAAAGCACGCGATGGGCAGTTGGAGATGTTATTCTACCACAGTGCTGCCCTGTCTGCTGAGGCGTAGCTTGGTCAGTAAGATTGGGAGGGGGATGAGTTTCAGATTTTTCGACAATCAGGATGGCATATAATGCTTAAATGCATTATACGACAAGCGGGGTGCATGGGAGGGGCCTAAGATGGACTGGAAATGAAGAGGGGTGCGGTTTGGTAGGAGTACTAATGGAGAAAATACAACATTCTGTAAAATAACCAATTTTTTAAAGGCCTTTCAAACAGTGTGTGCGGTTTTGCATGTGTGTATGTGAAAAGTCCAGATGAATTCCGACCGACACCTCTCAGTACTCAACTGGAAGCACCTGTAGCCAACTATTTATAAAAAAATACATGTATTAGAGAGGTGTAACACAAGGCCCCCTGGCCTGTCCGCGCACCACGGGGTGCTTCAGAGATCCCTGCTCTCCCACTTAGGGGTCATTAGATTCCGATAATAGTAAAGCGATCAAATATGATCGTCAAGAAAATCATTTAAAACCGAATAGAACACCTTCGGAGTTCATCCCCGTTTGAGTTCCGACCATTGCTGACATCACACAACAGCTCTGGCTGTGCCCAGCAGTGCCTAGAAGACAAGGATACTCACCGTCGCGCCCGAACTTGTAATCCGCCCAGTTCATGCTTCTAAGCGCTACGCCATGCCTCAGTGGCTCCATCAAGCACCGTCGAGGGATAGGGGTGGCGGGGCAGCGGTGGCCGTGTCGGTCTCCCCGCAGGTGGCCGCAGTGCGCACACAGACCCGGGCCTGCAGACAGGACCTAGGGTCAGTCCCCTTCGGATAGCGGCGAGAAGCCTGGGGCTGCAGCCCGAGCGGCCCTCCGGCTCCCTCCTCGGCCCAGCTCCCACTGGCATGTCTGCCGAGCTCGGCGCAGGCTAATGGAAACCTCCAGGGCATTTCTAAATGCTCTCTCTGTCTTGAAGGTTTGCTGAGGTCGCCAATCCTGCGAGTTTAAACTTTCTTTCGAGAAATCAGCCGAGCACCTCAACGGACGGCCTGCTGACAGGGCCGAGCCTGTTAAAAATAAATAAACAGGTTGCGCCTGCGTCTTCCATTCCACATCTTTTAATTATTCAAGCAAGCTCCGAGCTGTGGTCTGTAGGGGCGGATAGACCAATCACGGCTCTTCATGCACTGGACTGTGTACATCCAAGTTTGAAATCTGAAGGGAATTATTCAAACGTATGGAAGACAGGTCGACACTGCTTGAGAACTGGCCTAAGTGTTTTTCCTTACTTAGCACTGGGGGCAGGGGGTATATGAAATCAAGTCGTATTGTAGGCTATGTTACATAATATTTCTTAAACTCAACAAGCAGACTTGCTTCTAGGCGCTAATCCGTTAACTTTTTACTGGTGAATACGTTTGTTCTTAAAGGAAAGGTGTAGGATAAATTAAACAGACAGTCATTAAACTGCTTCCTAAAAAGGGCAAGGGGTGCTTGTGAAGGTAAAGAGACAGGAAGGACATCACACTCTTTGGCAGCAACAAAAATAAAGCGCCCTGGTCCGGACTTGAAGAAAGCGAAGGCCCTGCATGTTGTCTAACAGCTCACAATGGTGACCTGCGTGTCAGCACAATTCCAGCCATTTGATTGGAGCACCTGGCAGCCAACAGTAATACTTGCTTCTACTTCTGATTATGCGCAATAAGCTCCATAGAAGGTTTTGGTATTCTATTCATATCCAGGAAATGCTCAGATCTCGGCTGCACTGCACCTGCTGTACCCCCCCTCGGGCTGACGCTTCAGTCGGGGCTGGGATACGTTTGGTGGCAGGCACGTGATTGTCCATGTTAAGCTGGACAGACGACCCCAGCCAGGCAGGGTGATGCCTCCTTCCTCCGGATTCTGCCTCTCGCTCTTCAGCCTGCGGTTTCCCTTCTTCCTGGACGCCTCTGTGCATCTCCCCCCATCCCATCCACCATTGAGTGGTTCAATCTATGGCAGCTCTGCAGGCTCACAAAGGCCGAGCTCCGAGTGACAGCGTTAACACCAATTAACACACCCATGGCGCAAATAGTATTTTCTGGTCAACACAAATTAGGGTATTCTTGGTGTGCAGTGACGTGATGTATGCATGCTCTGATGTAGTGGAGTAGTGTGTGCAGTGCAGTGATAGATGCAAGCTCCGATGAAGTGCAGTGATGTGTGCAGTGCAGTGATGCATGTATGCTCTGATGTAGTGCAGTGATGTATGTATGGTCTGACGCGGTGCAGTGGAATCGTGCATTCTCTGAGGTGGTGCAGTGACATACATGTGCTCTGATGTAGTACAGGGATATGTGCAACGTAGTGCTTGCTGTATGTATGCTCTGATGTAGCTGAGTAGTGTGTGCAGTGCAGTGATAGATGCATGCTCCGAGGAAGTGCAGTGATCAGTGCAGTGATGCATGTAGGCTATGATTTAGTGCACTGCAGCGACATACGTGTGCACTGGTGTAGTGCAGCGATGTGTGCAGTGCAGTGATGTATGTATGGTCTGATGTGATGCAATGATTTGGGCATTCTCTGAGGTAGTGCAGTGACATACATGTGCTCTGATGTAGTACAGGGATATGTGCAGTGTAGTGCTGTATGTATGCTCTGACGTAATGCAATGCAGCAATGTACATATGCTCTGATGTAGTGTAGTAATGTGTGCAATGTGCTGATGTATGCACGCTCTGGTGCAGTGCAGTACAATGATGTGTACAGTTCAGTGATGTATGCATGCTCTGACGTAGTGCAGTGATGTATGCGTGGTCTGATGTAGTGCAGTGATGTGTGCAGTGGTAAATGCATGCTCTGATGTAGTGCTGTGATGTGTGCAGTGAAGAATGCATGTTCTGATGTAGTGCAGTGATGTTTGCAGTGCAGTGACGTATATGTGCTCTGATACTGTGCAGTGCATTGATGTACGTGTGCTCTGGTGTAGTGAAGTGATGTGTGCAGTGCAGTAATGTATGTATGGTCTGATGCAGTGCATTGCAGTGATGTACGCATGCTCTAACGTAATGCAGTGCAGAGACATACATGTGCTCTGATGTAGTACAGGGATATGTGCAGTGTAGTGCTGTATGTATGCTCTGATGTAATGCAGTGCAACAATGTACATTTGCTCTGATGTAGTGCAGTAATGTGTGCTGTGTAGTGATGTATGCACGCTCTGATGCAGTGCAGTACAATGATGTGTACAATGTAGTGATGTATGCATGCTCTAACGTAATGCAGTGATGTGTGCAGTGTAGTGATGTATGCACGCTCTAATGCATTGCAGTACAATGATGTGCACAATGTAGTGATGTATGCATGCTCTGACGTAATGCTGTGATGTATGCATGCTCTGATGTAGTGCAGTGATGTGTGCAGTGCAGTGATAAATGCATACTCTGATGTAATGCAGTGGAGTGATGTGTGCAGTGAAGAATGCATGTTCTGATGTAGTGCAGTGATATTTGCAGTGACGTATATGTGCTCTGATACTGTGCAGTGATGTACATGTGCTCTGGTGTAGTGCAGTGATATATGTATGCTCTGATGCAGTGCAGTGACGTATGCATGCTCTAACGTAATGCAGTGCAGTGATATACTTGTGCTCTGATGTAATATGCATCCCACAAACCATCCTGGAATTCTCATCTCCCCCCTCTGGGATTGGGTCAACTCACAGGGGTGTAACTCATCCGGCACACTTCACCTGGAGTCAGTTTCAGGGAGTTACCCACACATTCCGATGAAAAGAGATACCGGAGTTTACTTTTCATTGACTTGTGAACATTAGTTAGTGATAGGCTGCTCTTTAGACCCACACTCTGCCAGCCAATCACAGTGAAGCAGCCTCGTACTCATCCATCGGGAAGCTCCTGGGACCTCGCCACTGCCGTGAGACACTACACAAATGTACAACACAGTAAAAAGGAGCACATGTGACAATGATGAGAGACAAACACAGGTCTTCTCCATTGAAACACTGCTAAGACTTACTGGTGGTAACAGCAGTATGAAAACTGGTAGCACCAGCCTGAATAGTGGCAATAGAAGTGGTTGTGTTAGTCGGATCAGCAGTTGTTGCGTTACTGGCAGAAACATTACAACTTTGCACACATTAGTAGCACAAGTAGAAGTTTGACCCAGCTGTGCGATTTGGATGCGCCTTGCTGGCAAGAAAAAAGTGGCGGCCCGTCCTCCATGTCTGAGTTGATGGATTGAGGGAGGGGAGGGGTTGAAAACTCTTCTATTTCCCCCATTCCACCCCAGTCTTCGACTTAACACAGCTAGACAACACCTGCCCACAGAGAAAACACAACCCCCTCCCCCCTCCCCCATCCGTCGCCAGACTCGAAGGTAGGGATGCTGCATTGCCAGGGTATGTTGGGTGGGCTCTGCACGGGAGGTCGGGCATATACATGACACAGTAATTTGTTTTAAATCACTAACATGCATATGTGAGGTACACAATGGTGCTTCACATGGCTTTGGACACACTGGCACAAAACGCATATTGCACTCATACACAACTGTCATTGTGGTGTCATCATTAATTGCAAAATAAATTCTGACACCACAATAACGGTATACTCACACTGGACAATCGTGTTCATGTGTACGCATTGCAAGGGAACCTGTTCGGGTAGGTTTGTGCCATCTGATGTGTACGTGATTTAGTACGTGTGTGTGTGTGTGGATTGGCTTGTTGAGCTGGAGGTACCTGGGGCGGGTGACGTGGTTGTGTCCATATGTGTAGAACTTGCACGTGAAACCGATGTTGTGAATGTTACCGTGTGAGTGTTATTGCTGTGTGACAGACGTTGTCATGATGTTTGTAGTTGTGCGTGTGTGTTTGTGTAGCTGAGTGTGTAGTTGTGTTGGTTGTTGTGGTTGTGTCGTGTGAGAGTGCAGTGTCAATGGTGTGTGTATGTTGTGGCATGGATGTATGTCAATGTGTGTTTTCAGCATGTACTGGTTGTGTTATGTTGGAATGCCAGTGGGCTATTGTGTGAATGTGGTGTGTTGTGTAGTGTGTAGTGCAGGGGGTACACATATGGCTAAGGGACAGTCTGTGAGTGTCAATTACCTCTTTTCCATAACCCCTGACCATTGTACGAACTCCATTGGGTCCCGACACCGTTTCCCTCTGTCAACAATCATTCACAAGTCAAAACACTTGCAGAGCTGAAACATCTAAATACGGTGGGGGGGAACACCACTTACATGACAGTTGTCTTGGTCCGCCACCATTGCGGCTTGGCAGTAACACCGTCAAGATCTAAGTCAGGCCCTATGTCTGTTAGCTTCTGTGTTGTCTGCCCGCTCATGTCCCCATGGACGTGCTTTCTTATACCACCATGTTTGGTCTGAATCCGTTTGTGTTTGTCTGCAGTTTCAGGTTTTTATTACCTGTAGAGTGCAGAGCACACGTATAAGCCACAAACCCAACCCTCCCAGAGATATGTCTGCAACACCCTCCTAAAGGTCTTCGTTCACCACAACATCTAGATGCGGGTTCACTTCTGTCCCCGACACCAGCAGCATCCCAGAACCCCTCTCATACACTGCCGCTCTCTCAAGAACAACAGACCACAGAGATCCACTGAGCTCTGGACAGACATGCAAACTCAAACCTGAAGCAGCACCACGGCCTCCTGTCCTTAACCCCTGAGGCTTCCTCAGTGGTGGCACCCTATGTGAAGAACGCCCACAGACGTGCCTTGCACACTTGTCCCACTGAAGAGATCCAGTGCTTTACTGAGGGCACTGATGCTCCAGAGTGACGTCTGCACGGCTGCAATCAGGCTGCAGCTGGCACCCACCATAGGTACTCTCCTGTGAACTGCATTAGGGCATCTTTATAGGCACTCTGAGCATGGAGCTTGCAGGGAGCACTGGCGAGAAGCCATGAGTGCTTTTTTAAGAGCATTTATGAGGGGGCGGGAGGGGAGGAATGGTGCAGCAGGCCCGCATTAACCCCTTCAGTGCTCAACATGGTCAGGCTCTTCCACGTCTACACGCACAAGTGCACCACAAGCGAGGGCACGCGGCACGCCAGAGGGGTCACGTAGAAAGGATCACGTCAATTCTGAAGCAGAATGGTACAACCCAGTAAAACACCCCCTGGAATCAAGCCTTCACTTAACTACACGTTGCCTCTCCCTTTCATGTAAGGTTTATTTATGGATGTATTTGTGAAGCGCACAGGCGGATCTAACCATATCCAGGCGCTACAAACAATGTTCTGAAAGGTCCTTTGAGATAGGTTCAGTAGAAAACTTTTAGAGCTTTCCAGGACAGCAGAGATTGTTCTGTCCAGAGAAGAAGCGCCCGATGGCAAGGTGTGGCTCCAAAACCGAGAATATCTGGCCACCTTGTGACTTGTCAAAGAAGCGCTGACCCACTGGGAAAGATGTATCTCATGGAGGAAGTAACATTTATATCACAGACCAGTTCATTACCTGATCCCTCACTGTCAACGGGACCTGCATACAATGCATGAATGGACCTGCAGAACCTTGGTGGCCACCCACCGCCAAGTCCCAGCACCCTCAGCTGCAGCACAGGTGAACACTGGACTCCCTGGAATATTGTGCATGGTCCCTCTCAGCTTTGATCTTCCACTCCCGGGTATGTGGGCAGATAGCCTACCTCGTGGTCATCACGCTTGCCTCGTAGGCTGAAAGCCAGGGGTGTGCAAAATGTTCTTAATCTGCTGTGCATAATTAAGCAATATTTCAGCAAAATTATGCAAAACTATTCATCATTACGTGAAATGCAAATCCGTCATTTTGTCCTAGTTTTTAGAGCATATGTCCTCGCTTCAATTGTTGGTGTGACAATGTATATATATATATACACACAAAGTAACACAAACCAATGCTGCTTGCATTCTTTTGTTCCCAGCAATTCATGGCAAATTTTAACAGAAAATAGTGCGTAATGATGCAAAGTAGGATAATGGCGCAATTGCGGCAACTTTGCATAATAAACATAACACAAAATTACTGAAATTACGTACATTATGCCAATGCCACTTAAATGTTGCCCAGCCCTACTCAAAGCAAAGACAACACTCTTCCAACCACACACCAATACGGCATAGGATGGTGAAGGGCTTCAGAGCCCAAATAGAGGTAGTGAGCTCTACACAAACACCACTATACAATGCAAGACATGATAGGCCTCTTTCCAAGTCCTTCTTCTCTGGCTGGAGATCTATCCTGAGTGCCAGCTTTCCTAACCACCAAGAGCCCCTGCATGCAAACCAGCAGACCACGTAACATATTCTGTATGTATTCCCACTGTAGTCATCTCACTTCACATCACCAGCAGTTAACCCCCTTCTTTGAGTGTACCCCCCTAAGCTTGCAGAGCCCAGCACTGCAGATGTAAAGCCTCAATATATAATAAAATAGCAACCATCATGGTCCCATTTATATCTCAAAATCCTGAAGGTAATACCCATTAGCAGTGATTAGGTACTCCCAGGGTATTAACTCTAATTTAAATGAAATGTTGTGTATTTTTCATTCAACACTTTGCTCGAGGTAATGACAAACGTTTACTGTGCACATGCTGTTACATCACATCACTGAGAAGGTAAAACTGCATCACCTGTAGCGGTATGGCCCTCGTTTTAAATACGCATAAATGCTCAATAGGTGCAGTAATCAGCATAGCGCACATCTTTCCTATTGAATCTGGTTACCAAGGCGCTATCTATGAGGGCAAAGAATCGGTGAAGAGAAGGTCAGTCTTTTAGCTCAACAACCGGTAAAGCTTCATGCTGCAAAAACAGGAGCTACCTATCACCAGTGCAGCAGGTGCAGTGGCACCGTTGCCCAGAGGTGAGGGACCAAGTGCACCCCAGTTGTGGCCACCTCTTAGCACCCAACTCAATCAATCAATTATTATTTATTCGGTGTAACAAAACCATAAAATTTACACAGGTAACCAACCTCAAATTAAAACTCAATAAATAAACACAAACTACTATGCAGAAATGGACCTTTCAAAGACACAAATATGGCTTTACTTACCAGTTTCATAGAAACATGAGCAGCCGGAAGATGGTTTGGAGTAAAGTATCAGAAAGTCGAGCATCTTTCAAAGCACCTCATTTGAACATGAGTCGGAATACACTGACCCACTTGTATTTGGGCCCAGAATACTTCGATGGAAGCAAAACAAGACTACAACTTCCAGAATGCGTTAGGTTATCACACACGAGTCCAGGACTGGAACACACACCTGTAATGACCTGCAGGTAGCAGTAGTGTCTTGCGTGCTCTGAAGGGGCACGGCGGCACACGCACGGGGGGGAAATCAGGAGGAAAGAAATATTAAGAATTAAAAAAAAAATAACACACTTCCCTTCTCTGACACCGCGCTCCGCTGCTTCCTCGCTGGCGCTACAGGCACAGGCTCAGAGCAGCATCAGGATTGGCTGGGAGCGCCCAGGATGGCCGCTCCCAGGCAGACTGGAAAACTGTGCAGGCTCTCTCCAGCCCAGGAAACGTGTTGCTGGGCTGGAGAGTGCCCTGTGCGCATGTGTGTTTGGCTGGCCTGAGATGGTCGGCCAAACACACATGCGCTCTGAGGGGGAGTGCCGTGCCCCGCCCCCTTTATGAGAAAACCATCATAAACAAAGTTTATGATGTTTTTCTGGTAAAGGTTTTGCAGGTGCTGGTGGGGGAGCAGGTGACACTCCCCCGCCCAAACGGAGGAGCCACCACTGGCAGGTAGATTATCACCCTCAGTAGGTACTCGATAAACATGCAGCATTCTTGACCTGTGGACCAGGTAGTAGAGAGATAGGCCACATGGGTAATTGGCAGGATACTAGTTGGACAAGCCAATTAACTGAGGTCAGATGTGCGACTGACAGACTAAGCATGTGATGCTAACTGAAGGCATGAGTGTCAGGTGAGAGAAATTAGTGGCAGACCAAGCACCTTTTCGACACACACTTGAGAGACAAGAAAAACACCAGAAGGGATAGATACAAGTAACCAACACTTACACAAAATACTTCAGAACTTTAGCGACAACTCAGACACCATAAAGACAACACACATATAGAGTGGGAACAATTATTGGAGATCTTGGGCTTCTGGAGTCCTGTTATAGTGACTCTGGGACACTTGCGATGGGGGCTGACTGTAAAGCTTGTGGACTAATCACAAGACTTGCATCAGAACAAATACATAATTTTTGCAACCCTTTAGTGCATAAGCTGGCCATTTCAGCCGCTCACAAGATGAGAATTTGTTTTTTGGTCTCTGCTCCCTTCACCTGGAGTCACTGATCCCAGGGTTGTCTGTAACTCTGTGGGGTGCAGAAGAGGAGTGTCAGGACCAGTCCTGATAATGGGATTCTGGGGAATAACATGCAAGAATCTTATTTCATCACCAGCCCCACGTTTTTCGTTTTTGCCTTCTATTTCATCCAGAGCAGCTACAGTCTCAGGGATACATGCTGCAGATTACTGGCGGTCCTACAGATGTTTAACTCTAGTAACTGGCCCCAATTGGATTAGGGGCACCCAGAATAAGACCCTTGGAAGCAAGTGGTAGCCAGAAATTTAAAATACCCCCACTCTGAACCAAAGCAAGCAAAGCAAGTGTGTCCAACCCACACTAGAAGACCTGCCTTATTTCTTCCATTCAATCATCTACCCATTCATACTTTCAACCCTTCCATCCACTCTCCGATATTTACCATTTCACGTTAAACTTTGTCATATGGTTATTCTTTCATCCATCACTTTTACTTATCCATCCACCAATAAATCATTTCACCTAGATATTGATCCATCCATCTTCTCGGATTTCCATTTACATTGCTACCCTTTCACCCCCCACCCATATACCCATCCGCCCTCTGTTTTCCATTTAATCTCCCATCTTTTCACCCACTCATTGATCCATCCATCCTCAGATTATCATTTACTTTGCCCACTTTTCACCCAGTCACCCACCTACCCACCCATTCTCTCAGATTTTCATTGACTCTGACGTCCTTTCACCCACCCATCCAGCTATCTTCTCACCCACTCATCTACACATTCTTTCACCAAGCCATCCACCCCTCCAACCATTCTTTCACCCACCCACCCTTTCACCCATCTTTCGCCCACTCATCAATCCATTCTTTCATCCACCTATCCTTCTTTTTACCCATTCATCCCAAAAACCCACTCAACCATCCATCCTTTCACACACCCATTCTTTTACCCATTTTCCCATCCATCCTTTCGCCCCCTATCCTTTCACCTACTCATCCATCCATCACCCTTTATCCTTAAACTAATTCAGCCTTTCACCCAATCACCTATTCACCCATCCTTTCACACACAAATCCATCCATCCTTCTTTGCATTTTCTATGGACCCATGTTTATTTCTTCCTTAGAACTTTTATGTGCCAATTTGCAGACAGATGAGGTCCATAAAGAACCCCGCCCCTGGTGTAGGCTCTATAGGAGGGAGGCGGCGGGGGGTGATGGTGGTTAGGACCCTCCTACTTGAAGGGAGAGTCTGAGTGAAGGAACAGCTTCTGAGTAGGGATGGCGTACATATCATAGGAAAAGCAAGCGTAGAATTCCAACCCGTGCTCTGGTCTCACTCCTTGAGCACCACTATCCACCTTCCCCTGCAGCTCACACCACTCTGTATATTCTTCCTCTGGGAGCCTGGCCATCATTGTTTTATGGAACTTACTGAAATTATGGATCCCATGCAAGTTGAAGAAATATGTGGTCCAATTCCACCCAAAAAGTAAATGTGCTCCTGCAGACTTAAACCTGGAGTAGATTTACAAATGATTTGAAATTCTTAACTGGAGTACTCCTGGGACATGCGTACATGACCATGGTGTACATTGCTGCATGTGGGTGCTCAAATGTTTAATGAAAGTGAATGAGTTATATTTTAAGTTTAGTGCATAGATTCTAAACACAAGAGGTCTATGGTTTTGTACCGGAATAGAATTTAGCCTATTAAATTGATTTTTTACTATATAAAATTAAGCATGGTAAATTGTAAGTTGTTTTATATTTCAGACTTATTTTATTTGAAATTCTGCATACTGTAAGCATTTGTTTTCTAGGCAGTTGAATTAATAACATACAGTTTGTACTTAGCTGATGATCGTTGTGTGAAAGTTAATTTATTCACTCAAAGTAAAAAGGTACAATTTACAAAAACTGAACATATGAAAAGTGCAAATATTGTTTGAAGGTTTGTGCATTATAAATGTTAAAGGAGAGTAATTTACAAATGTTCCTGTTTAGTTTGTGCACTACAGCTATAACACCAATAGATAGATAGATGGATAAAAATTCAGCTGCTTAAAGTGAGCTTCACATATTGATAGGGCGTCACATCAGAAATGATATCCTGCATGCAAAACAATTGAGAAGTGTTTTATACTAATCATCAAAAGATCTATTTACATTATTTACATGATAAATTCTGGATTACTAAATTAGTATAAACTGTGGGCTTCATTACGAAGAGTCTTTTTTTGAGATAGGAGCTGTTATGGACGCAATCGGCTCCATCTATATTGGCTTCCCATGAAATTCTGGGATCTATTTACTTTCACCCGAAGATACCGGCTGTTGAAAAGGTGAAATTACAAGAGAAACTGAGGACTTACTAAAGGAAATGAAGGCAGAAGTACTCCTTATGTGGTAACTCCTCATTTCTGAGGGGGCCCTGAGAGTCCTCTTGAAGTCCCCCAGTAACATGCCCCTGGGTGTTACCAACATTCCCGGTATCTATAACCACAGAGGAGCATTGTTACGGGGGGATTGTAAGGCCATTCTTAATCACGAGGTAAAACGACAGCTAACATAACATCCCATGGTTTTAAGAAAGAACATCATCAGACATATCAGTCTCAGAAATATTCTCTCGCCCTCAGATCCAAGGAAGCCAATGGACACAATAACATTCCCACACATTAGAAGACTGAGCACCCACATGACCTTCTCACTAACTGAGAGAATGGACCAGACCAAGTATACCTTGTCCTTGTGATGGATGTACACTACAAAGCACTAGGCACTTCATATTTTTCTGCGAGTTTTATAATATTTCGAGGTCAAGGTTCTTAAATCTAATCACCGTAAACCAGTTATTTTCCTTCAGTCCCTGATTCAATGTCATGTCGTGTTGCAGTATTGGGCTATGTCTGTGCAGCAATGAGGATAAGAAAATCACTGCCACTTATGGAAGGAGTTTAAGCAATTGATAGTCACACATATTTGTTAATGGGGGATTAAAACTGTTATTTTTATTTATTTAATCTTTATTATTTGTATTATAGTGTATTGTCTTTTATGGTTTATATATAAACCAAATAAAGACTGACTTGGCAAGGCCATTTATTTCAAGGCACTTTTGCTTCCCTGGAGGATATATTCAAATACTGCACGCCCACAGGCTAGCCATGGTACTATGTGCTTCCCGTAAGGGATGCTCGTACCTGGCTATACCTATATACATCATTATGTCGACAACTTTTACTATGACATAACCTTCATGTCAACAAAGCTCATTATGTTGGCTCAGTCATTATCTGCTCTTGCCATGACCTCGATCGAGCAGATTTACTACCTTATATCCAGTACTAGTAATTTGCACACTAGAGACTTCTAGAGGTCATGGCAAATAAGTTGAATGCTTACGTCAATGCAAAGACTTTGTCTCACTTGTTGTTAAAGTAATGGTGTGCACTAGGTACAGTCTTATCATCTGTGTGTGAGATTTGCAAACTCCATACCGTAGGGCAATATTTATTCCAGAAACAAGTATATTAATTCCAGTTGTACTAACAGGGGTGTTTGAAATCTACTTGTGTCCCATAAATTAAATTATCCTTAAAATTCCATGTTTGCAACTTGAAAGAAGCACAGGTAAGGGGACAAGACATTAACATTAGTTAAGACTAAAGAGAGAAAAAGAAGCTCAGGATGACAATTTAAATTCAGTGTTTAAATTTCACTGTCTTAAGAAAAGCATTACGTTTACATTTGAGAAAAAACACAAGATCCTCAAAAACAACCATAATGGTTGTGACACAACAAAGCAGACTTTAAAATATTTTTCTGCTATAAATTAAGCAGTAAACAAAATAAGGTAAGCTAAGACAATTTAGTTTTTTCCCAATAAAGCATCTAGTTAATTGGCTATATTTCCACATTTCTTGGAGGGAGACTTGGCAACAATGTTTCAAATAGTCGCCTAAGTGCAGGAGATGGGAAGAGTTGTATCATCTCAAGCACTACCTGGCTGTTGTCTCCAGTGCTTAATTTGTGCTTATTGTTTCCGTTGCTGATTACCGGATTTTATTTTTCAGCCGCAAGCATTTACTGCGAGCAAAAAACACATATAGGAAAGAGAAAAACGAAAAAGTGTCACAATGGGAGAAAGCAGAAAACTGCAAGAGTGCGTTGAAGGGGCAGAGAGTGCTTTTAAATGGATTGAAGAGGCCCGAGATGGCGTCAGGATTACGCTGCCTCAGTATTCCGTGCTCGCACATTTAATTGCAGCAGCGGCGTGTAAGAGGAGAGTTTTGGGCACCGGCACGTTTTTATTTACAAATTAAGCACTGGTTGTCTCCCTTTTGTTGTCTTGATTTTGTATGCCAACCGACTTAGCACTCACTTATTACGTGATGACCACAATGCCCCCTTCACTTCCCTACATCTCCTACCAAACCAGACTCTGCCCCCTACAACTTTCCAGGTGGTAGGCAGTTTCCTTGTCCCTATCACGTCGCTTTCCCATCTATTCCCCATACCAGCCTGTCATTTGACTTCTTCCCACCTTTATGCACTCTGCTGGTTTTGGGGATTCTGCACCAAAGATTTTATGATTAAAAACATGATAATTCAATTTTGGGTCTACTGCAAAATCCTTTTGTTAGTGGATTCTAGCTATGAATAGCACTTCCTGAATCGTCATGTCACATCCAATGTGATGTGCAGGAAACAATCTTATATCAATGTACTCAAGCCTTATCATGGCCTCAAGCTCCTACTAGAGCAGGCCCATTATTTAGCTATTATTCCATTAGTAAACGGCGTTAGATCGTTTCCACTTTTGAGATTACATGCTCGTCACTTGATCATAGATTGGATAAAGTAACCCTGCCATACATTATAAGAATATTGAAAATATTCCTCGACTCTCGAAGGGAATGATGCTAAAGACATGGTCCCTTTATAAAGTCTTGGATCTTCGAGGTGACTTGCACTATCCATTTACAGAACATTAGAGGGTACTTTATTTCTTGTAATGCAAGGAGCCTTCCCTTAAACCGCTTAACACTGAATGGTTTATATTGCATTGTAGTTTCTTTATGACAGTATTCTTTCAAAATGTTTCTTTATAGGGACATAACGCATTATGTACACCTCAGAAAGCAACACAATATTTGATCATCTGATGATCCCTATTATTTTTAAAGCAATACTCTTGTGATAACATTTACTAAAAGGGTGGGGAGGTCTGGGACTGAAATAGAAAAAGTTACAACAACTAACCTCCCTGGGAGTTGTAGATGTCAGCCGAAGCTTTACTGCAGTAGGTAGGGCGATTTGGTGAGACACACGTCAGCCAGGATTCTATGGAGTTAGGAAGTTCAGCGATCCAGGCTGTCTGGGTTGTCGATGACCCCCGCTGAGAGTTTCCAGGTCTCACAACTTTCCTTCTTCCTGTGTCCAACACGGCAATGTTCTTGAACAGAGGTAAGGCCAGTCCCCCCTTGTAAGTGGCGTGCAGTGGTCAGCAGAGGTGTGAAGTGCGGACTAGCCCAGGCATATCAATGAATACATTTTGTAGTTCTGCCCAGTCACTGTAGGCTGAGTCTTTCAAAAAGCAGACGGTAGGGTTCCTCCGCAGGCCTGGGCGGAAGAGCCTGTGTTCCTTGGCCGCGCAAGCCGCCGCAGCTGAGTAAACAGTACACAAGCTTCCCAGCTAGGTAGGAAGGTATAAGCCTAAGAAATGGTCACATTCTGTTCCTGTGACAGAAACCTTCCTTTCAAGGGAAACACAGAGTTGTAGCTTCTTATGTGTATCTTGGCCTAGTAGGCCACGCGTAGCTCGCGCCTTGCTTCAGTAATGTGTGTGTTGTGTGCAGCTGAGAGCTCAAATTGCGCCTACAGGCAAGTGAATAACACAATGAAGTAGGCAGGATTCAGAAGTTATTAGTGCCGACCACTTCTGAATCTGGAGTGTGCAAAGGGGTCACGTGACACAAGCATATGCAAATTTGTAGCCTGATCAGGGCGCTTTCAATTTTTCCTTCATGCTAGTTGGTAAAGACGCCCCCTGCTGAAATGGGAATGAAAAGGCTGCTTTCTCCTCAGGCCACACCTAGTGGCAACTGGGGATTGCTCTTAACACTGGGGAATGGAAAGTAGAGGGTTCTGCTCCCTTGCAATTCCATGTCATTTTTTGGGGGAAAAAAATACCCACTTCCTAAACCGAAAAGCTTGGAAAGGTAAAAAGAAAGAAGGGAAGGTTTAGGAGCCCAACAGGAAAACTTGAATGTGCTTCGCAGGGTTTCAAGCATCATCCGACGGGTTCCTAGCAGTCAGTAGCCACAGACAGGCTATCTCCTTCCTTGCGTGGGACTTCAGGCCGCAGTGATTCACCAGGGTGCAGTGAGGCTGCCGAGCAGTGACTGCTGATGTTTAGGGATAATTCCCCAAGAAATGTCCCACCATTCCTGGGTGAGACATCCAGCTAAAGGAAATAGTCACCCAAGGCGGACCAAGCATGTGGAACTTGGGCTTCTTTGAGTTTTGGAGATGTTCATTACATGGAAAATATATAAAATGTTGTTATTGTTTTAAAAAAAGGAGGGATGTGGAAATGGTGCGGGGAGTTGAAAGTAGGGTTATTTTCAGAACTTAGACGCTAAGTTAGACCTAGTTCTGTGGCTGAAGATAGAGTTAGGAATAGGAGACGTGTTACATTTAGTATCATTGCTAGTACCTGGGCTGCCCTATTGACCATTATATATCTTGCAATTGCAGACTGCCTTTATGACGTATTCATACATCAATACCACCAAGCACCAACCACACCTGTTATGAAATTCATTTTCCCTCCTCCTCCTCCCTAAATGGTGGACAAGTTCCTCCTGGGGCAGCGGGGGTTGCTAACAAGGTTTCCAGTGGTCAATGCCAACTGAGTACCTGAAAACTCTGGAATCAGGGATCTGGAGCTCACTTCCTGGCCACCTCATTAATATGCATGTGATGTCACTATTGGAATTACACACATATCAGATGGACCTGGCGTGATTCGCTATGCCATCCCGGGTCCTTCACTTAATCGATTTGCTGGGGAAGGAAAGGGGAGGGGCTAGCGGCAGCTATTAATGGGTGCCGCCCCTCCACAGCCTTGCGCACCACTTCAAAACGTCTCTTTTTATGGCGGTAGGGAGGTGGCTCCTAACTACTTGTCCCACCGCACCAACAGGAGAAATGCTGCAGGAGGTCAGGACTGAAATGGACTGGACTAGGATTGACCCTAGTCTCTTCTCTTTCAATCTCTATTGCCTCATTCAACTCAGAATGTGCCCCTTGTAAGACGAAGGAGCAGTTTGTTTTAGCATCAGAAAGGAGCCGGGTACTCTTTCGATTTTTGTCCTCGCCCAAGAAAAAAATCCAGTAAGATTCTGCATCCCTTCCATTGCAATGATACAGAATTCTGTGTCCCAGCACGAAGGAAGAATTGTTTGAAATTTTTTCATGAGCCAAGAAAAATTTAAAACTGCATCTAACTCCTTTTATTCTGGAGAGCAGACACAACATTCTGTGTCCCAGCAGCAAACCAGATAATACTAGATTTTTTTCTTACGCTGTGAAAAAATCGAATAAGAGCCTGGCACATTGTCTGGGCAATGCCCTATTTGTTTGTGTCCCATAAAGGAGCCAGAACACTGAAAATATTCATTAAGCACCTTCTTCTTTCTAAGGCACAGACAAACAGGTGGGTGTATGGCACAGCATTAGTCAAGGAAAAAATCTAAACAGTGTCCGGCTCCTTGCTGTGTCACAGACACACAAACCTGTGCTCCAGCAAGGATGTAGATGCTGTTTGGATTACTTCTAAATCTATGAAAAATCCAAAAAGCAACTGTCTCCTTTTTGTTGCATAATGAGCTAGATGATATTTGGATTTTCTTTTAGGCTAAAATTAAATCCAAACAACACCTGGCTCATTGCTGAGGCACAGAATTTTGTGCTGCAGTCATAGTGTTTATAGTTTGTTCAAAAGCCCGTGATGGTAAACACTGTTTTTTTTTTTTTTTTTTTTACTGTGTAGTGACCACGAATCATTTGATAATGAAAACTATAATGGATACAAATTGGGGTAAAAAAACGATATATGCTTGAAATGACACCAAGAATCTAATTTTAGGGATAGGAAGTCATTTGACTCACCCCAAATACTGAATTACCCATTACGTCACTTTTAAGTTTTTTATTTTTTAAACTGTTTATGCAGACAATAGCTTACAACAGGAAGCCAAAAATATGGGGAAAAATAAAAAAATAATAGCAAATCTAATACCATTTTGTGTCCCTACACTTCTCTTGATTAAAACAACACCACATAAGTACCAGTGGGCCCAATATCTGGGACAGGATCAGCCTGAGAAAACTACCATGGAAAGCACAACAAAAAAGTTTGGAATTAAGTTGCTTTTTCGGATGTGGGCAGCTATGATACTTGGGCCCAGGGTCAGCGGCCTAGAGAAAAATTGTGAAAACTACCAAACCCAGACATTTCTGAAAACTACACACCCAGGAACGTCCTTCATGTGGTTTTTATTACTCCGAATGACCTGAAAATGCCAACCCCTGGTTGAAAAAAAGAGAATTCCCCCACATTTCTTTGAAAGAAAGTTTTTGAATTTGTGGTGAACAGAAACGCCTCACCACCCAGTGTTTCCATGCTCATACCAATGAAATCAGCACCTTCCATGTGTTGATGTGCCTATCCTAATGGACAATGTTCCGCAGGCCAAGGTATTGACAATGTGGTTTTTACACTAGCAAAGATGTGTCTGATTCCTCGCTCTTGTGTAAGGCCCACCACACATGTGGGGCTCTGTTTTTAATCAGTAGAAGTGAGAGAATGTTGGATGGAGGGATCTTTGCTGTTCGCCTGGTGACATGGAGTTTTCTTTAATAGAAAAGTGAAGACATTTTGATTTTTTTACCCATAATTTCACATTTGCAAGGCATTTTGGGTAATAAAATATGATGGGCTTCATACTAGTCATTTCGTGTTTTATTTTCCTGGTTGTCTACATTTTAGACATTTCTGGTAGGTTTCCCTGGTTGCTGACTCACCCTGGGATGAAAATGATGCAGACATGCCTCATGAAATCTTCCCCATCAAACACAATGCTTAGGGTCTAATGTGTGAATCCCTACTCACAACCAGTGAAAGCCCATGCATGTCTGGTAGCTTAACACTCAAGAAACCAGGGGGAACACAGATGTGGGTCAGGTTTCAGACTATGCACAAAGCAACCTAGAACAGACATTCTACCTAAGTCCAACAAACAGAAAGCAGTCACTGGAGTATATGCTTCACTTCAATTTGCTATTAGGACTATTGGCATTATATAGGGTTTGGCAGAGTGGGACATTTGGCCACATGTTCTGTCCACTGTATTTAGAGTGCCACTGACATCAGTGGAGTGTGGGAGATCCACCACTTTTTGGCAGAAGTCCTGAATTCGCCCAACTCTAAATAAGGTCCTCTGCCTTTAAAGTAAATATAATAGAGTTTATAGTTCCCCAGTTCTCTTTTAACAATCTGTAGGCAAAGTAAAATGACGAACTATACACCCTTCTTTTTAAAATAATTCCATAATTATGCACGTTCAGGCATGGGTTTGCACAGACATGAACACAATTCCTGGATACCACGTGTGAATATAAATTCTAACATGGAACACATTAGCATTTCTGAGTTCCATATGTTGTTAAAGGAAATGAATGTGAATGTGAAGATATGTCTGTAAGCCAACCATGCCCACGTAGAATATCAAATCAGGGGAGTGCAATCCAGAAAGTACCTTCTGTTCGTGAAGTGCTAAAATAAGGATGCAACCACCTGGAAACGTCCACCTGCTGAGAATCAGCGAGGATTAGGTATTGTGTACATGTTTACATTATAATGCACAAAACGTGGCTGGTTTAAAGAGCAGTAGGAAGGAGAGACAGACTGGGTGGATGTTAAGCCTAGCAAATCCTGCTCCAAACAAACAATATCCTTAAACAGAGTTAAAGGGGCTGGAAGGCCAACGACGACGCCAAGATCCTTTATGTCTTATACACTTTATCCTGGCAAGAACCTGTCATAAACAGCATTGTTATGTGTCATGATCACTACAATGCAAGCATTTTGTTCCTTCCCCAAGAAGAAAGGTTATTTGCTCTCAGTGTAGTCTCTAGATTTTCCCTTTTGTTTTTTGGAAGTCTTATTCTCTTGTTGCAGGGTTTCTTCATAAGATTAGTTTGATCACAGGCATCAACATCCTGGTCATTTACCTTCAATGGGTTATGTTCATCTGAGTGTGAAATCTTCACGGCGCTAGCGAGAACAATCAGGTGGAGTTAAATCATGTGTTGATGAGACTGATACAAGCTCTGCGGGCACTGGAGCGGACAATGCCCCGCCTCTATAATTCATGGGAAGCAAATTTGGAATTAGGGGCCACATGTACGTAGCTTTTTGCACCTCGCAAACAGCGAATTTCGCTGTTTGCGACATGCAAAAAGCACTTCCCGATGCACAAAAGCAGTTTTGCGATTCAGTAACATTGTTACCGAATCGCAAAATGGGTTTGCGACTCGCAATTAGGAAGGGGTGTGCCGTTCCTAATTGCGACTCGCAGTGCAATGTAGGATTGCTTTGTGACCACGAACGCGGTCGCAAAGCAATCAGTTACCACCAGTGTCACACTGGTGGTAACACATTCGAAAAAGGGAAGGGGTCCCCCTGGGACCATTCCCCTTTGTGAATGTCACAGAAAACATTTTTTCAAAGCAGGCAGTGGTCCAATGGACCATTGCCTGCTCTGAAAAAAATAAACAAAAAACGTTTCATTTTTTGTTTTTGTAATACATCTCGTTTTCCTTTAAGGAAAACGGGCTGCATTACAAAAAAAAAACAGCTTTATTGAAAAGCAGCCACAGACATGGTGGTATGCTGTCTCCAGCAGGCCACCATCCCTGTGAGGGCCGCTATTCCCACGGGGGTCTCAAATTGCGACCTACCTCATGAATATTCATGAGGTGGGCATTTGCGACCCCCTTGTGAATCGCAATTAGTGCCAAGGACACTGCCCTACATTCGGATTTGCGACTCAATGTGGCCCATAGTCTCATATTCATATAGCATCTCCCTTTCAAACTAGTGCATGGTCTCCGAGTGTACATTTGCTAGCTTCCATTTGAAATTTCAATTTAGATTGATTTAATTTGTAGTATTTCAATCTCTCCTCCAGGAAGTAAAATACACTTAATAAAAAAAGTTTGGAAACCACAACTACCTCATGTGTGCCCGGGTGTCCTTGCAGTGTGACTGCATTGCTCTCACTCCATTTATAAAAGTATATGATTTAGAGAAATGCTACCAATGCTGTTAATTTACACAGGATGTAAAAGGTGATACGTGGTTGTCACAAGACGACTACACTCTCAAACCAACAACCACTTCCAAAACTCTCACTTTGAGGCTCGAGTCAAAAAGGCTACTTGCGTTGCAGAAACCCACTATCTCATGTCCCACAAAAGTTGAAGATGTAAACCTGCTAAGATCCGCTCAGATGGGATCGGATGAAATTTGGAACTTTAAAGATAGCATTGCCTTTGGTTGACCGTAGCTTCCTGCATGTGCTCACAATGTGGGGAAACTACTTGCACTCTCGTGTTAGTTCCCCAGTACTTCATCTGGACTTTGAGGATACGCTCTGACCAGTCTAGAACTTTGAGTTCCACTGTGTCTGCTAAGGATGTAGACGCATTTAAGATCTGGTAAAACCTGGCTGTGGGGACCTTCCCTAGAAGATGAGGAAGCTGAACTTCCCAGTTTGGAGAGGAGTGTCCCCAGGATCAGGAGCACAGAATGCAAGGTCCACCTTAATGATGCCAGCATGGAGGCTGTCTTTAGGAGATTATCCATCCTGGAGCTTTGAGGACCTTAGGACCTTGCATCACAGCTGGCCAGAACTAACCTAAGGACCTCTGCAACATCAAGTGGACAAGGAAATAGAGTCAGACTTCCAGGACTGTGAATGTGCTAAACCTACATTGTTCCACCCGACCTCTCAGTTTGTAGGAGTCAATTTCACCCCCATTTGTGGCTGAAGGTAGTCACAGACCTTTTCTGCTGTACTCGAGGTCTTTAGGCAGTGTCCTGCATGCCAGGCCTGGTGCCATGATTTCGGATTAATTTGAACTACCTGGCGGCTCCAGAGATATAGCAGATTAGGTCATTAGGTTTAGTATGGCTCAGGGATTTAGAAGGGTAACATATTCCACTCCGCAGTGACCTCTGGAGGGTTGAAGGCCTCATTAAAACAGTCATCACGGCTTCTGAGAGGAGCCTCTCACACACCAAACCCATATGTTTTTTTACCTGAGCGTTTTACGTGGTTGGTTTTTGAGCTTCAGATCTTTGGGATATTCTAGACTCTCAGTCTCGGCTGTAACCCACTGAGTTATCTCTCCTTGTACCTTTATGCCTTTGATCTCTGCGAAACTAAGGCAAAGGCATCATAGCTGACCTGGTACATTGTAACATTCTGCCTGACACTGTTGCCAGTTTAGTGACTCAAGGGTTTCTGAAGAAGGCTGGGTACAGATGAACCTTACAATCCAGGTTCGTATTGGACAGAGGGGTTCTGATGTTAGTTTGAACAGCTCAAGCTATACAATTGAAATAGGATTCATATCTCTGTCCCTGAATGTATGAGGACTTTCTGCTTTTTTTCCAAGAGCTTCTTTTTTTAACTATTTCATGTTCCTTTGTGTACATAAAAAACATTATTCCCACAGCCTCCTACGCCGACCTTGCATTGAAATTATTGGGTGTCATCCCTTTGGTCACTCTGTGTCTAAGTTTCAAACCCTCTATCTAGTGTAAGCCTTGACTGTTCAACCTTGGGACCCCTGGAAGGTCAAGTCTTCAACTAGAGACACTTGGTCATCCGGCTGCAGTGTTGTCATTTGAAAGTGCCATGCCACCAGGTAGCACTGTCTTAAACATACTCATAAGAGCCGTCTGTAGCATTTTGGGTTAAGTTTTCTTCCAGCCTCAGCAACTCGTGACTCTCAGTATACATTGGCAACTAAATGAGCAGTGGCGCCCGTTAATTTTAGGAGGGAGGGGAAGGGCGGGCAGCACACTCACACTCATTCATTCACACACGCACATCCATTCACAACACTCTCCAACATTCAAACATACATGCACGTACCAAATATCCATTTAAAAAACACACACACACACACACACACACTTACCTTCAGCCTCGGAGGTCCCAGGAGGGTTGGGACTGCTGCCTAAGGTCAGCCAATGAGGGAAGGCAGCAGTCCCAGCCTCGTCACAGAGTGGGTTGGGGTAAGTGAGACTGCTGACCCCACCCCACTCTGTGACGATGTGTCACTGATTGACACTCTTCTCTAGGCGCTTCCGGGCTTAAACCTGAAGCGCCCAGGGCGAGTGTTAATGGGTGACGCTTCCCCTTGTCACCCAGGGGAGGGCCTCGAGGCACCTTTGCTAGGCTGAAGAGGTCACGCCCGTAGAAGCTGTGACCTCCTCAGCCCAGCAAAGTTCAGCTCAAGAAGCCAGGAGTCTGCACAAATTGTGCATGTCTCGCTCCTGGCTGCCTGAGCTGAACATGAAAAGTGTCTGTCAGGCTGACCTTTGCTCAGCCTGACAGGCACTCTTCATGAGGGGCAAAAGGTGGAGGGTCTGGCCCCTCCGCCCTAAAGGACGGGCCGCAGCTGGAAATGAGGTACCTAGAAGTCTCCATTCCAAGAGCCCTTCTGATGCTGAAGTTTGTACAAAAGGAGAGGTAGTAGTGGCCGGTTGGACAGGTATCTTACTAGCGATTCAGAGGTCAATACTGACCTGAGATTCCAAAACTGACAAAGACCATTCAGAAGTGTAGGCACTTACTGTGAAGCACGCAGATTAGGGCTTCTATTTGCAACATTGAATGTATTTATTTATTTATAGTGTTTTATAAAGTGTTGACATGACCAGCAAGGTATCAGAGTGCTGTACAAATAGAGCTGATGTGCATTGCAGTACATTAAGGCACCAAAACTCTTATGATTCGCTGTACGTAGCAGTCAAAAAGCATGGTACAAAAACAAAAGTATACATATTTGAAATAGGGTGAACCTCAGTTTCAAAAAAGATCCTCTTATAAGAGATGTTCTTCTAGTTGGAAGGCTTAAACTTCCTTCTTGAAAAGTCTGAAGGAAGTAGTTGCTCTCGTTGAGGGCGGTAGGGAGTTTCATATTTTTGTAGCAGATCCGGAGAAAGTGTGACTGTGTTTTTTCGTTTCTTTTAATCTGGCTGGTTTGAGGATGCAGGATTTAGCACTTCTAGAATCCCTTTTAACTCCAGGTAGTTTGATCCTATTCGCCATGTATTTAGGACCAGAATTTTGCAGATCTTTGTGTATTATACATGCAACCTTCAGTTGTATTATAGCTTTGACTGGGAGCCAGTTGAGGGCTCTGAGGGATGCAATCATAACGCTGTGTGTCTGTTACGAATCTTGCTGCTGCATTTATTGTCGCTTTCATTGGGGCTCCTCTGGCTTTTGGAAAACCTTTGAGTATGGCATTCCCTTAGTCCAGTCTTGACAGCGCTAGAAATTGAACTGCTGTTTTGAATTCTCCAAGTGGTATGAAGGGTTACATTTTCCTTAGACGTTGCAGATGAAGGTTAGTGGTATGTGTATGTGAGCTTGTTTGTTTGGTTTTGAGTCTAGTACAATGCCTAGTGACTTTATGGAGTTGCAGCTGGTTGGGGTAAGGTTTAGCGAGTTGAGGTTATAAGACCATAGTTGAAGTTGTGGGGATCTAAGGGGTTGGGAGAAAAGAATGAAGTCAGTGTTCAGCGGATTTAGTTTTAGATAGTTTTGTGACAGCCAGTCCTGTGCTTTCCTCACGGTGCCATTCAGTTTCTGGATATCCTTTTGAGAGGAGAGTTTGACGTATATTTGTGTATCATCAGTACGCATGTGGCACAAGATTTTTGATTGAGGATTTCAGTGAGTGATTCCATGTATAGACTGAAGAGCTTTGGTAAATTGTTGATCTTTGCGGAATGCTCCTGTGGATATCTGTTATATCATATAATGTGTTTCTAATTGTGACTCTGTTATTTCTGCAAGAAGGAGGTGAGCTAGTTAAGGATGGCTCCTGATATGCCCATTCTAACTTCAGAGTTTCGCTGAGACGTTTATGGCTGACCGCGTTGAATGCTGCAGATAAATCCAGAAGTATTAGGAGACAGAATTTGTTTTAGTCTAATGATGTTTGCATATCATCAATAATGTTTAGAATGGCAACCTCTGTATTGTGCCCAGGTCTGCAACCTGATTGATGATTGTCAAATAGGTCAAAGTTCTTGATGTGTTCACATAGCTGGTCATGGGTGCATTTTTTTAAATCAATTTATCCAAGAAAGGCAGAATGGGTACAGGTCTGAAGTTGTTTAAGTCTTCCTGGTCAGTGCCCTTTTTTAATAGAGGAGATACTTAGGCCATCTTCAGGCATTCTGGGAGGGATCCTTGTTAGAGAGGTGCCTTGACAATTTTAGTCCATAGGGGACTGACGGATTGTTGAATCTCTTCCAGAAAGTGGAAGGGAACAGGGTCATTGGAGTGTGTAGTAGGTTTCATTGACTTAATGGTTTTCTGGATCTCACCCTCAGATAGGGATCTGAAACTGTTCCAGAAGGCTCTGTTTTTACTTGAAACAGTAGGGTTGTGTTGGTCAGAGATCTAGCTATGGGTTCTGAGAGTGGTGTTGAGTGATTCCCTAGGTTGGGCTTTAGCTTGGCAGGGAATATAGTTGCGATTTCATCTTTGAAGAAAGTTGAGAACGTGTTGCAGATGTCCGTCCAATTGTTTGCAATTGGTTCTGCATTTATTCCTGATTGTTGTTTCATGATGTTAAAGAGTTTTTCTGGGCCTGTTCTTTGCTCTGTCTAGTTGTGATTTGATTACTGTTGTTTTGGCATTCTGGATAGCCTTTTCTATGAGAGTCTGACTTCTTAGCTGTTCAAGACGGGTAATGTTTGGGTACTTCCTCCATAGTCATTCCAGGTGTCTTAGTTGACTTCTTTCATAGATTCAGGCTCTCACTACGAGTATGGTAGTCAAAGGACCGCCAGACTTGTGGTCCGGCCTCCACATTGTGACTGTGGCGAATGCACCACGGTCGGACCACCAGCACTGCCACTTTTTTGCCAGCCAGCGGCCTGGTGGTGCTGGCGGCCCTAATCCGCCAGGGCAGCACTGTGAGCAGCGCTGCCCTGGGGATTACAAGTTCCCTCTCTGCCAGCTTTTACATGGCGGTTGCACCGCCATGTAAAAGCTGGCAGAGATGGGGTGCTGGGGGCCCCATAGGGGCCCCTGCACTGCCCATGCGCTTGGCTTGGGCAGTGCAGGAGCCCCCAAGGCAGCCCCGTAATGCTTAAAGCACGATGGGTGCTGCTGCACCCTACGCACCACAACATTGCCGCTGGCTCAATTACGTGCCAGCGTCAATGTTGTGGGCTGGTTCCTGCTGGGCCAGCGGGCGGAAACTCTGTTTCCACCCGCTGGCCCAGTGGGAAACTCGTAATAGGGGCCGCAGGAAGGTCACCGCACTGGCGGTGACCTGACCGCGGTAGTTTGGTGAGCGTCCTTTTCCGCCCGTCCAACTCTAAATGAGGGCCTCTGTCTTCGTTGAACCACAGACCTGGAGATTTTTTTTTGCCTTGTTAGATGTAAAGGAGCAGCCTTCTGAACTATGTCAGTCATACTGCTGTTGTAGAGATGGGGCAGTTCTTGAACCGCTATTTGATCAGTCAGCAGTGCCAAGGAAGTTTTGCATAGACCCACCAGTTCGGTTCGGTTTATGTGGCTGTAATCCCTTACCCAAGTTTTATCCCTCCTTGTTTGACCCTTGCTTTTTAGTTACTGATATGGGTATTTGGAAAAGAAATTCATGGTGGTCTGACCAGTCTGTCAGGGTGATGTCTAGCATGTTTACTAATCCCAGTTTAGCAATGATGAGGTCAAGTGTAGCGCCTTTGATCAGAGTTTGTCCCTTGCATTGAATTGTAGATTTATAAGATGCTTGCTACTCCTGACAAGAAGTTGAAGCAATCTGTGGACAGGTTGTACACTGCTCTGTGACACCAGAGTTAGCTTGTAGTCTTAGTGTAGATGCTGTAATTAGTCATCTATTACACAATATTATTAGAGTTTGTTTGTGTATTCATGAGCTGTGCACAATCCCATTCTAGAGGAAAGTCAGTAACTTTTATTAATGCAGATGTTTTAATTATGTTTTGATTTGGATTCTCTGTGCGTATCACACCCTCTCATGCTCACAGGGACACACACACACAAACACATTATCATCCTTGTGGGGACTATGGGCCAGATGTAGCAAAGGGTTTTTCCCATTCTGTGTCAATGGGAAAATGTGTTCGTACATATGGCCCTATGTGTGGACACTCGCCTTGTGGGGACTAACCTTTCCTAATGTTTCAAAATATACCAGTAACAAAAAAATATTTTATTTTAAGTCAAAATACAGGATCCAGCTTCAAATTTGTGAATAAGTTGTTATTTAATTTTGCGCACAGAACCATCCATGTAGGGACTTGAACATGTGTTACCATCCTTGTGGGGGCTTACGTCATAATTATGTTTCTCTTTTTTTTCTTTCTCTCTCTCCCCCTCTGCTAGCAATGCCCTGCCATAAGTAAATTGTCACTGTCAGACATTTGTTGGATTACGAGTCACCCTGGGGGCAGCAGAAAGGACAGCCCTTCAGATGAACTCCAGTTTGTTCCATCACACAAGCCTTGTGGACTTGTGTATTCGTGGGTTCCCCTGCACCCCCACCCACGGTGTTCTCTGAATGATCACTTGCGGCCTGCAGTGTTCCTGCAAGGCCTTGACATGCATCAGTGAGAGTCCCTGAAGGACGGAATACTAATATTTCATAGTTAAGACATTTTACAGGCACGTCACCGTCGTCTCGTGCCTCATGCGTGTCCTTCACTCGGGCAGGAAGGACATCAGATGAACAAGTCTATCCTTGTCGCGCGCACTCTTAAAGACACAAGCTAGGCAGCCTACAAATTTCCCGCACCCCACTCCCTTGTTATAATTATGTCTCTCGCGCTACTTGATTGGCCCTTCAACATTCGCTTGCAGAATTTTTTTAATGCAAACAAAAATGTAGGTAGGTATAAGAGTGACGCCGTGTTCTCTTTTATTCATTTAGGCGTTTGCGATTCGCGTTTCTAGTCAAAAGCCACGTTCTATAATTGTATTTTACTAGCCGTGGCAGTGGCGTACCAAAGGTCCCCGCAGACCAGCGGTGAGGGGAGGCTACCGAGCCCCAGAGGGCCCCCCTCAGCACAGTACACTGTGCACGGGCAGCAAACTCCTGACTGGGTCCAAGGGGGAGGGGGCTCCCTCCAGGTACTTTGCAGGGGTCTCCCCCCCCCCATGGACGTCAATTTACCGAAATGCCAGAGGTAGCGGAAGTGACATCATACGCCCTTTGACCTCCACTTTCACTCACACAAACATGCTTACACATGCACATGCATTCACACTTACATACACTCTCACATAAACACACTCGCCCACAAGCGCACACACAACATACATTTAAAAGCATTATTACTTACCTCAAGTGCCATGGAAGGACATATTCCAGCTAATAGTACTCCATTTTTGCTACACTAATGGTGAAAAACAAATTATTATTCACAATTAGTGAGATAAAAAACTGACAGAAAACAAAGAGTGGAGCTCCAACTGATGTCCATAGCTTCCAAGTTCCTGGCACTGAATTTGCAACTTCTGAGGCCAGGGGTCACAAAGGCAGTGCCAGGGGTTGCAAGGGGCATGCCAGGGGTCAAAGGTGCAACCCCTGGCGACCCCTAAATGACGTCCATGAGCCCCCCTCAAGTTGTTACGCCACTGTGCTGTGGTCTTACAATGCTGCGAGTGGTAGCACCCCAAAGCAAGCATGGCCTGTCCCATTACTTTTGGGTGACCAGACGTCCCGGATTTGCCCGGACAGTCCCGGTTTTTGAAGGAGTGTCCCAACACTTTCTTTTAAAACCAAAAAATGTCCCGGTTTTTAAGGGAGGCTTTGGTGAACCTGCTCATTATTCATGGTTTTGTACAGGCTCACATTTCAACCAGTCCTCCCAGAAACCGGGACAGAAGTTCACTGGTTGAAACTCTCCTGCTGTGCTGCCTCTCCGCATTCAAGCGGCACAGCAGGATTTAATGAGGCGTGAATCAGAGCCAGCATGCGTCAAAGCCGGGACAACCAGCCTGACCTAGGACCTCTACAAAGAATTGGGAGGAAATGCTAAAAAAAAAAATATATATATATTTAATAAAAATGATGCCTTGTGACCTAATAGGACATTTAGTCCTATTTCTATGTCTGTGCCCTTCCCGAAAAAAGAGAGAGAGAAGCACAAGGACTGTGCAAGGGTGATTGCTGGTCACGAGGACACCTGTGATTTATCACGTGCTGCTGGGTGACAATGACATCACTGGAGCGCCCTTGGAAAAGCAATGAAAAATACATGCGTCTTGCAGTACCTAGGCATCTCAGGAAGGAGGCTTCAAGGAGCTGTAGTGGTGTAATAAATGGCCACATAACCACCAAACAGAGTCTAATAGACAAATAAGGGAACTATCCCTATTAAACGTTGCACTACAGCAGTGTAGAGTGTAAGGCATGGATGCTTACATGGTTAAGTCAAATTCAGCAAAATAAAGTTTGAACGATAAATAATTTGGCTTATTTAGCAACTTCTTTTTATAATAATCTTCTAAATCCTTCCCATGTTTCACATCTGTTTTTTAAATTGTTTTTTAAAGTACGCCTCTGTTTTCAAAAATCTTACTCTCTGAACAACCATTCAGGCCATACTTTGGATATGGTCGGATATGAACATTTTAGAGCACAATAAAAAGCACTGACTGCAAAGAACTGAATGTTCCATTTGGTCTCTGCTGTGTGGATAGTGGTGGTGGGATCAGGCCAGTCGGAAGGTTTTGTGGGGCCCAGGTCACAAACTTCATGCGAGGGCCCAGCAGGTTTTCACATTTGAGAAAACATGTAGGCAGCTCCAAGGTATGGCGCCACCTACTGGCAGCTGCCTTCACCTTACTCATTATTAATATATCGGAAGGCAAGATTAGCCCACCATGAAGAAGGTATGCGAGGATTATTCTCCAGGCTCTATTTTTTCCTGGCCTGTGCTCAAGCTATAAAATGTATTTAAAGAATTTGAAGTAAATCTACCTTGTTTATTAAGGGTGAGGCAGCTCTAGCTCCTGGTAGATGTTGGAGCTGCCATGTTTTCTATTTTCCAGGAGAGAGTGTGTATATATATATATATATATATATATATATATATATATATATATACATATACACACACACACACACACATTTCTAAACTTAGAAACGGCTGTTCATACTATGTGGGGCATTGCATTTTTCAAACAGCCCTGTAAAAACCGGACATCACTGAGGTATGGGATGCTACAACGATATATAAATATATTTTGCAGTGGCTGCCTAGTGCCACGCAGGGTCGGATTGGCAGGGCGGGCAATCAGGCTGATTTCTCTAACAAATAGACTGCTGCAGCTAAAGGTGAGAGGTAGTCTGAGTGACCTACATATTACACCCATTAAATGGTATTTGCAGAATGACAATTGGGCAGCTGTTGGACGCACATCATGTGATGCCTTCTTCCATTACAGGGATCAAGAGGTGACAGTGAGCCTTTGAGAAGCACAATTAACAGGGATTTGGTGGGGGGGAGGAGGCTTCTGCCCCCCCCACAGACGGTCACAATGATTGGCTAAAAAAGTCATAGGTGCCTGCTGCCACTTTTCTCTGCTTCAGATTGTGAGATTCATCCAAATACTGTGCAATGGAATAGAAACAGATTAAAATTAAACACGGTTTTGGCAGTGTTGCTGTTATAAAACAAAAAAAATCTCATTCACCCTCCATCCTAGAGTGAAAAGGGAAAGGTGAGAGAAAAAGGAAATGAGAGACAGGGAGCGGAGACACAAACAGAGTGGGGAAGACAAAGGATTGCAGATGAAAAGCTATGAATGATAGATTGGTATAGACAGAGAGTGAAGCATGGGAAACAGAAGTAAAGAGAAAAGGAGATGGCAAAGGGACAGGGAACAGTGAATGATGAAACAAAGGGGGGATGGAGACAGGGCCGGGCATGGGTGAGCTGGGCTGAGGCCCAGGGTGTCCAGGTTTAGAGAGGCACACAGTGAGCTCACCTAATTATTATTATTATTTTTGTTATTTCAGCCGGCAGCTTTTGTTCATGAACTATGTAAAACTTAACATTCTCTTCAGTTGTCTTCCTCTATTTCCTCCTCCCCCCCCTCCCGTTCTCACTCTCACCCCCTCCCAAAACGTCTCACCTCCAATTTAGCATATAAACAGGTGATTCAGGAGAGGGGGGATGGGAAATGTGTGTTCAGAGGCTGGACACTGCTAAGGTAATCAGCTAGGATTTGACTGACCAGTGAACATAAAATTCCCCATATTAAGATAATCTGCAGCAATAATATTAAAAACAAGGTCAGGTGCATTGAAGGGGGCAGGGTATAGACTTTTCATAACCCCAAATTGTTCCATTTCCTACCCTTGGTCTTGGTGCAGAACATCCACTGCTAGGGATCTTTTGATAAAGGTAGAGTTAAATACACCAATAAGTAAAGGTAGAAATTGAATTGTCAGGGGAGGGTGGAAATCGAGGAGGGAGGAGCCTCAAATTTGATTTCGTCCAGGGTGCTTTTTGAGCAAAGGCCTGCCTTGGAGGGTGTTATGTACTGGAATAACAGTGTTTACAGTCTCGGATGATGCTACTGGGCTTTAAAACGCTAAAAAGAATAATTTACCACACACTTCTCCCCTATATAAGTTCCTGATGTTAATGACACCCTGATTCATGAAAGGTGGTGATCCACAAATGTGGGCCACTTTCTTTTGGGTGCCTGGGTCAATTTCGAGTTCCAATCCAACCTTGGTGCCACACACACACACATTTGCACTATAGTGCACAGATATGTGTGTAATGTCTAGGATAGGGTACCCTTACAGTAAAAATCCTCGGATTAGTCAAACTCTAACACATTTCACACATTGGGTGCGTGCTGTACAGTGCAACACAAATGTGATGTGTTAAGTGTTCGGAAAAATCCACTCATCTCACCTACTTAACATCTGTCTTAAGGAAGAACTATTTTGTGATGCAAAATAAGGTTTGACAACTTTTGTAGATATGGATTTCTGTCAAAATCCATGGGTGCCAATATTGGAATGCTGAAGTACCACCCACTGGTGCCCCCTTGACAGAAAGTAGAGCAAAGCACTCTTTCTCTTATTTTAAATCCAACTTTCTATTACAAAAAAAGGTTTGCACTGGAAGATACATAGTTTATCAAACGTTTGCACCAATCACGTTATGTCACTTCGCTGTGCAACAAAGTCTTAATAGATCTGCCTAAAGTTTGGAAAAGAGCTCACATGCCCAATATAGTAGTCTCTGAGCAATCTCATCTTGGCTTTAATGATTGGGGTGAAAGGATTTTGGCTAGAATCTCTCAAAACTCCAAATGCTGGCACACACTTTAAAGCAGTAGGAGCAAGCGAAGACACAGAGAAGTGAGGAGCGTCATAGCTCATAGACGCGTGCCTCACGATAACAGATATTTGTGAGACAGTGTGACCTGCTAGATCAGTGTACTTTGTGCAGAGGAGCAGATAGACTTGTATTTAGCACACCACCTGCACGCCTCTCGCGCGGCCATGAATGAGCTCATTTTTACCAACAATGTGGCGGCCATTTGACACAGGGACAGCCAATGAGGAAACTGGCAAGAAACCCCTCCCAGAGGCAGTAACAGAAGAGATAAAATGTGTTTTTAATGTCCCTGAATCTAGTCAACCCGCAATAAGAAACAGCATTAAAAGGATATATTGTACTTAAAACACTCAAACTAAAAAAGTAAAATAATCTTATTAAAATTGGAATGCAAACCTACATGATGTTGAATGTGCTTTTAACCAAATGTGCAAGGGAGCAGGGAGCAAAAAAACATAGGTCTCAAAGTAGGACAACTGATGGACTGCAAGGCTGCTGCTTCCTAGAACAAAGTTTATCGACAATGCCAGTAGCCAATGTTGATTGCGAAAGGCAATAGGGAAGTCGATAATAGACGTCACCCAGATGAGACGGTGAGATGCAGGCATCAGGGATAATAATAATGCCAATGAAAAGCTAACCAGAGAAATGTAGTAGTATTAATAGGATATTTAACTCAGGAGGGGTGTGGTCAATGAAAATTCAGTCCAGCGTCTTTCTCCACCCTCCTCAGATGTGGAGTTGGTATTATGAAGCCAGAGTGGGAGTCAGCCTTTCAGTTGTCTAGTAATGGGTGGTGTGTGTGAGAACACACTAGAGGATGTCCTTGAGTGTCACAGACTGGAGGATGAGAAGGTCTGATCATTTTCATTCTTGATTACCCAGCAAAGGATGTTTCCTCGCAGCAGCCACGGGGCCTGTACGCATAGAACAGTTCACGAGAAAGTTGGTCAGTGTCTCCTTTAGGGGATCCAGCTATGAAAAAAACCACAAAGGGCAAAGTCCTCCTAGGCAATCATGTAGTTTTTGACTGAAGAATAATGCAGAAGTCAATAGCAATGCAGCAGTTTCTCCTGGACGTCAGTCAAGAGGAAATGGCCACAGTCATGCAACAGGAGATCAAAAGGAAGATCCAAATTGCAAGGAGCAAAAGTCTGGGGCACAGAAGCAAGAGGCCGATGAAAGCAATAACAATGAAGGAAACAAATGCATTGTGACACATTCATCACTCATAAATACTTCCTTATGTATGATTCAAACAGGAAATGATATCACAGGAAAAGACTCAGCTTCATCTTAGATTGGAGACCTCAGGCAAAGTTTGCTAAACAGACCACTATGATGGATGTTCATAAGGCTTGTCCAACTTTGACATCCTTTGCCCGGTTCAGAATTCTGGAGTCTCGTCTCTGCCCTGCCTGTTTAATTCTAAGCACTGCTCACAGAACACCACTCTAGGTGTCCCTGACCACTGAAACACCAGCTGGGTCTAGGCCACAAGGATGCCCAGCCATGCATGGAGTGTGATGTCCTACAACACCTGGCCTGTCTGCAAGTTACGTGCACTGTCTTCTTCTTAGTAGTTGCATGGTGAGTTATGATCTTGGCATAGATGTAACAAGGTTCAATGGAGTGCTGGGGGACTTAGGGATCTCCCCTCTACCCACTGTGACCCAAAAAGCAACCTTCCTTGAAGCAGACACCAAACTGCACCTCTCGACTCAGCAGGTTTCAACCATGGGTCCACCTGACTGCCTTTCAGAGTGGAACAAGCGGTCTCCACAATGTTAACTAGGCTGAATATGACAACTTACCAAAAATTATGCAAACTGCTCTATCTGAAGTAAACACTAAAATATACATTGCTGTTAGGTCTGAAATTGCACAGTAAATTCCACTGTTCTTGGCAGGAGTGAGCTTCAAACTTTTTCCAGGAGAAGGATTGGTTGGGGAAAAGTTCAGGAATAAATCACAAAGATGTACAACTCCCAATGACACCCCTTGTTATGTAGACTCTTATGTACAAGCTTCTCTGGTGACGTGTCCTGGCACATTACACCTACTTACACACTGTAGTTGACCGTGAAACCTAAAGGGAGTTCCAGGTCAATTAAAAAGTTAGAGAATTCCATCCCAAACTTTTTCTTTTTGGAAAGCCCACACAGTACTTCCCGAGTAAGCAGCATCATTACACTCTGTTGGGATAATAAGCATAAATTAAAAGCAGTGCTTAATTTGTGCTCGTGGTTTCCGGTGCAGGGCACCGGTAATTATTTTTGAGGGCAGGCACTTAGTTTTCTGCATCAGGCATTTACTGCGAGCAAAAGACACATATGGGAAAGACAGGGGGATGGAAAAACGAAAAAGCGTCACAATGGGAGAAAGCTGAAAGCTGCAAGAGTGAGCTGAAGGGGCAAGGAGCGGCTGTAAATGGATTAAAGAGGCCCGATAAGGCTTTAGGATTACAGGATTACGCTGCCTTGACGTTCTGTGTTTGTACATTTAATTGCAGAAGCCGCGTGTTTCACAGGAGAGCTTCGGGCACCGGCACGTTTTTATTTACAAATTAAGCACTGATAAAAAAAGATTTACTAGTCCAGTGCCACCTTACAAATACCTTGCACTTAAATTGAGCCTCTTGGGGCAGTAAATTGGACTTACATGTGACAATAGCTTTGTATACCAGGCCCTCCACGTCTGCACAGGACAATAGGCATGAGCCTGTACGTCAGCGCGCAAGTTGCCGTCAAAAACAAGACACTGCAGAGCTAAATGTCTGCCTAATTTCAATCTGCCGATGTATTTCTCGAAGGCATTGATCCCGGTAAAGGGCTCAAGGAATGCTGCTAACGGGACAAGTTATAATGTGCCCGTAAGTGCATTAAAATCAGATAATGAGGCTGTAGGGTGCTGAGAAAGCCTCGCCGGCCCAGCTTCTAACAGCCTGCATTACCTTCACTTGGTGCCAGGGGGCGGCAACGTCTGCAGGTTAATCACATTTGAAGTGTGTAAGTGAACCAGCGGGTGAGACGAGGCCTCGTTGCAGCTTCCCAGACCGGAAGCACCCGCCCCGCACAGCTTCATCTCTGCCTCGCGGTGTTTTCGGAGGACTGCATTATAACTGTAAATCTATGTGTGTACAATGTCCCTGAATTCTTTCTTCAATCCGCAGTTTATATCAATGTGCCTTTGTTTACGTTTCCTTCTTTGACCACCTTGAGCCACATCATCTAAGACGTTTTGCAGCAGTGAACAGTGCAATTCAGAAAAGCACAGGAGTTGTGATAACAAAAGGGTTTTTTACAAAGTGTAAAACTACTTTTTATAATAAAAATATAAGCCCTCATACGAGTATTAAAAAGTCTTCTTGAGTGATAACTGATTCTCACAGGTGGGTGACATAAGGCAGCTCAGGCAGGGGTGAGTGACATAAGGCAGATGTGTTTTACATAAATTGTTGTTAAATTGCTGTTTATTGCTCCTTTGTCTGTAACCAGAGATGCCTGTCTGCAGACACTGATAAATACCAAGGATGGGGCAGTGGGGAACAGCTGCACAGAAGAGCACAAGAAATGAACGCGATCGATGGGGTTAAAGAGAGAAATGTGTAGATGAAAAGATGGATGGATGGATGGATGGTGAGAAGAGTGCATGGGTGGATGGAGATACGTATGGATGCATGGATGGAGAGATAGAAAGTAGATGAATGAAGACAAGGACAGGTAAATGAAAAAGATAGGGATAAGGACCAATTGAGCGATGGACGAATGGCCGGGTGAAGGAAGCAAAGATGGATGGATGAAGAGAAGAAAGAAGACATTGATGAAATGTTAGAAAAGGAAATGGAGAAAGGAAAGGATGAATGCATGAATGGGCAGATGAAAATGAAAGAATAAGAGATGCATTGAATGATAACAAAGGAATAAATGATCCGTGATAGAGAGAGCAAGAAAAAGGAAGGAGAAAAGTTTATAAGGATGGTTGGAAAAAGAAAGCATGATGGAGAGAAAGAGGAAATGATGCATGGATTGATAGAAATAAGGATGTAGAAAATGAAAGATGGATGGATAAAGAAATTCGTTTTTTCTGTAACAGTGCCCTGCATAAGTGTCTGTAAAATATTAAAATGACTAATGTGTCCCATTTGTTTTAAAACCCTCTTTTAGGAGTCACTCCCAGTGCTTATTTTGAGCCGGTGGTTGTCAGTAGGGGGGCACCTGCACTTATTTTTGGGGGCCTGTACTTATTTCTCCGCATCAGATATTTACCGTGCGGACGAGATGGAAATTACACAGATCAGGAGGAAGAGAAAGATGCTGAAACCACCACCAGGAAGAAAGCCGGAGCCTGCAAGAGTGAGACAGAGGGGCAAGGAGTGCCTGGTCATTAATACAAGACACACAAGGCGGCTTAAGTCTTCCATCCTTGGCATTGAGCTCGCCAGTGCCAGCTGAGAGCTCCGGATCAGAGCTCTGGGATGCAACACTCTTCCTTTAATAAATGAAGCTCTGGTCACTCCATTAATATCCCTGGAACAGAGAAGCCACAGTAGGAAGCCCTTCATAACTGTGAATCCCCCGTGAGTGTCCACACACAACCAGCTGGAAAATGTCTGACTTTTCACAAAATTATTTAAAAATGCACCACTTGGGCGAAATGTTTTTCAATGGGGGGGCCCGCGGAGAGAGAGACTCGCTCTAGTCTCTCCGCGGGTCTTTTCGGGACGACAGGAAGTGGCGCGGGTGCGCCAGGATTGGCGGACAGGTAAGTGGGGGTGGGCGTTAGGGATGGGTTAAAAGGGGGTAGAGGGGTGGGGTCGGCCTCTTTCCAGGCCGACCATTACAGGGAGGAAGTTTTGGTAGGGAGGATTTCGCGGCGGGGCCCAGGCCAGGTTAGTCAGGCGTGTCAGGGGGAATCGGGGAGGGCACCCGGGCTCTTTCACCTTCCCCTTGGGGGGCCTCGGTGGGAGACGGGAGTGTGTGCACGCCAGGGTTTTTTTCCCTGGCCGTGCAAGGGAAGGCACGGAGGCGGCGTGCAAGGTTTTTTACGGTCGGCGCGGGCCGCAGCCGCGCCCCGGTGCGCGCCCTCTGAGGACGCGGGGGCGCTCCCTGCTCAGGCAGGGAGACAAATAATTTTGTAGATACAGGCGTGAAGGCCTGTTTTCAAGTGACCGCGGACATCAACGCGGTGCACGAGAGGACGCGCTCCAGGCCACGAGACGGCCTCGGGCAACGCCGGGGGTTTTAAGGCCCCCCCCCCCGGCCAGATTAGGTATAATTACCGGCGCTTAGACGCCGGGGGCCCACAACGACACGCGCGCGCGTCAGAAACGCGGCGCAAAGTTCCTAAATAGGGCCAGGCCACTAGGGCCCTCATGGAACACAGCGCCTGGGCGGGCCCTTTAAAAAAAAAAAAAAAAAAAAATAATAAAAATATATATGTATATGTATATATATATATATATATGTATATTTTCTGGGAGCCTGAGGCGCGGCAGCCCACAGCAGATGTATATAGGTAACGGACACACGGGCCACACCACAGGGACTAGAGTCACAGCATTGGGGGCCCCTAAAAAAAAAAAAAAAAAAAAAAAAAAAAAAACATATATATATGTACATTCTTTAGGTTTTTTCAATAAGGAAGGGCCAAGGGCAGTGTAGTGGGGGACATGGCCAACATTCATGATGTAGAGGCGGCCAGGGCGGCGCTCCGGGTCCTGGGGGAGGCCTGACGGGCGGACTTGCTTAGGCCAGGGGTATTAGATCAGGCCTGGGTGGGCATGACACGTCCTACGCGGGCCGCATCAAGCAGCGTAGCGGCGGCAATCGCAACATGCGACTCACAGGTTTCTGAAGGGGACAAGGATGAAGTCCCAGTGAGGCAAGAACAGGCTACAGAGGTACGGCCAGAGTTCCCTAACACATTTAGCCCACTAATGTTCGGGGGGGAGTCGCAGGGCACACAGGACCCGGGTACAGGTGACACAGGAACGGGCTGCGCAGGCCCGTCCACATGGGACCTGGAAACTAGAATTCGCGAGCAGCGCAGGGCCGTGGCGAAAACGGAGGCCAGGTGGGCAAAATTATGCAGGGACAGGGAGGAGATGGGGAGGCGGCACGAGAAGTCACAGACAGGAAGGGGGTACAGGCAGCAGGGGCTGGAGCAGGAAGCTGGGTCTGGGTACCGCAGGCAGGAGAAGGTAGGGTTCAAGAGGCTGGTGCGGCCGAAGGACAGGTTGGCTTGGGAAGCCCCAGTGGTTCAGGCGGCCATGTGGGGAAAGGCAGCACAATGTCAACGTCAGAGGTTGGCAAGGTAAAAGGGGTACCAACGGGGCGCAACACGGCCCAAGCGCGTTGGAACGAAGCAATAGAGGGGTCTACGGCGGCCTTCTCTACACCGTGGGAACGGGGACAGCAGCAGGTTGGCGGACGCCATGTGGGGCAAAGTACAACAGAATCACCGGCGACCAAATCTCAAGGGTATAGGGAAAACAAAGGAGGTTGGGAAGAGGAAGATGAGTTGGAATTGGTCTATGACGAAGAGGAAGGAGATTGGGAGGATGGAGAATTGCGTGATGAGAATGTGATCGGGGTGAAGAAAGGGGGGGGGGGAGCGGGGCGCAAGTGCGGCGCAACCCCTTGCCTCTGTTTTTCTTTTCCAGGACGACGTCATGGCCGAAGGGCCGTCAAGTGTGAGGCCAGCAAGGCCATGGGGCGGAATGACAAGGCAACCACCGCGTTACGTGGATGAACCAATTGGAGGTAAGGGGAGATGGTGGTCAGTCTGGGGTGACGGGGTGTAGCTAGCAAGGTGACGCGCATGGACAACTGGATGTCCGCACTTTTTGATTTTTGCTAGTATATGCTGCGAAAAATACCCAGACCGGGCCATAGCGCCATTCAAGTACATGGACATCATTAGAAAGGCCCAGATGTATTTTGGGGGTTTTTGCATGGCAAAACTATGATGAGAAATTTAGGGCCCGGGTGAGCATCAACCCCGAGAAACCATGGGGGACGGGGATACGGAGCGATGGAGGCAATGGATGGCGTCAGCACAGGCAGCGGCATCCACTCATACGGCGAGCGGTTTGCCGGCAACATATAAGCCCTTTCAGGCGCGCCCCGCCTTGGGAGGGGCGGGAAATACCAAAAAAAAAAAAAAAAAAAAAAAAAAAAACGCAGGTGGGTAACACAGGGGCTTGTTTGGAACTTCAACAAGGGTTGCTGTTCAAGGGCTCAGTGTAGGTCAAACATGACTGCTCCAAGTGCGGGGGTCGTCATCCAGTCATACAATGTTTCTCCCTCAACAGCCCAGCAGAGCAATGGAGGGCGACAAGAGGAAGAGGCTCACAAGGTGCTCCTGCGTCAAAAGGGGCCTACACCAGTTAGGTTAGAAGTTTTTTGTTGCCGTGGCAGCACAGGTACCCGGACAAGAATAGGGCCAGACAATTGGAATGGGGTTTTCGAGAAGGTTGTAGGGTAGGTTATCAAGGTCCTCGGCAGAGGCGATGGGCAGACAATTTGCGGTCTGCAAAAGAGCAGCCGCAAGTAATACGCGACAAAATAGATAAAGAGGTGACACTTGGGAGAATAGCAGGTCCATTCCTCAACTGGCCATCGGATCAATTGATGATATCCCAACTAGGGGTAGTACCTAAGAAAGCGCCAGGCGAATTCCGGCTTATACATCATCTGTCATGGCTTGAGGGGGCGTTGGTAAATGATTTTATCGCACAGGAAGATACCAAGGTAATTTATGCGTCTGTGGAGGATGCAGTAAAATTAGTATTGAGGTGCGGTTTAAAAGCGGAGATGGCGAAATGCGATATACAGTCTGCTTTCCGTCTGTTACCAATTCATCCAGCAGATTTCGACCTGCTAGGCATGCAGTTAGATGGAGCCATATATGTGGACAGGGTTCTACCTATGGTTTGCGCGATATCATGCGTGCTATTTGAAACTTTCAGTACCTTTTCTGCAGTGGGTTTGTTGTGAAAACAAGCGTCCACGAAGCAGTGACACACTATATGGATGATTTTCTGTTTGTAGGGGAAGCGGCATATGGGGCATGTGGATGGGCTTTGGCAGCCTTTCCAGAGTCTAATGCAGCAGACAGGAGTGCCATTGGCACCGGAAAAGACAGAGGGCCCGCTGTCAATCATGACCTTTTTTGGGCATTGAGCTAGATGCGGAGCTAATGGTGGCAAGATTGCCAGCGTCAAAAGTGAAGGAAATACTAGAATGCCTAGCATCTGTGCGAACTCGGCACAAAAGGGAGTTACGGACTACACAAAAACTACTAGGTTATCTCAACCGTGCTTGTAGAGTAGGGAGGGGAAGACGTATTTTTGTGGAGGACTCGGACTGTCCATGTCAGGGGCGGTGTTACCTCACCATAGGATGAGTTTCTTTGGGTCTGAGGGAGGACATAAAGGTATGGGAGTTGTTCCTGAAGAAATTTAATGGGGTACCAATGTTTTTGAGATGCGGACACAGTATGGCAAGTTCAAATATTTTCAGACGCAGCAGGCGCGTCGGGTTTTGGCATTTACTGGGACGGTAGGTGGTGCGCAGAGACATGGCCACGGCAGTGGTTGCAACAAGGGAGGAGTATTGCGTTTCTGGAGTTTTTTCCTTTGTTGGTGGCACTGGCAGTCTGGGGATGGGAACTGGCCAACAGGACGGTAGTTTTCCAGGTGGACAATATGACAGTAGAGGAATTGGTAAACAGACAGAGAGCCAGGGATTTAAGAGTTTTGGGTTTTTTGCGTCAATTTATGTTGCAATGTTTATCTCTCAATGTTATCTTTAAAGCTGCACACATACCAGGGGTATACAATGAGATTATAGACTCCCTATCTCGTTCGCAGTGGCGGCGTTTCGCGACCTGGCGCCAGGAGCGGAGCAGTCCAACATTACGTTCCCGGCAGACATTTGGGAGTGGGGGGCAGGATGATCTCGGGGTTGGTGGAGATGTCTTTGGCAGTCTCTACGCGGCAAAGTTACAGGCTGGCATGGTTGGACTTTCAATCTTTTGAAGAGTTTGAGGGCAATTTCTGGGCTCAGGGGTCTGAGCGTTGGAAGCACGGGCCTTACGCTTTGTGCTGTATTTGATCAAGGAGGGGCTATCCCCGGCCACGATAGGCGGGAAATTAACAGGTGTCTCATTTTATGGGAAGCTTTTCTTCGGTACGGATCCAGCACGGAATGATTTACTTGAAAATTTTTTGAAAGGATGGGGCAGGTTTAGGGCCGGGGAGGGAAGTAAGGCAAGAGAGCCCATTACCTGTGGGATAATAAAAAAAAAAAAAAAAAAAAAAAAACTTTTGCATGTTTTGCCAGTATGTGGCACAGATGAACACGAAGCAGGACTCTTCAGGTGGCGTATGGTGTGGATGTTTTTCGGGGTTTTTAGGGTATCTGAATTGTTGGGTATAGGCAAGGACTGTGGTGTGAAGGAGAGGGAGATCGGCATGCATCAAGGGAGATTGGGCATATGGCTCAGGAAGTCCAAGACGGACCAGTTAGGGAAAGGGAAGTGGGTATGGGTGGAGAAAGGAGGTGATGATCTAGCATGCCCAGTGAAGGAGGGGATGGTTTTCAAACAAAAGTGGGGACAGGCGGGGGAAGCAGGGGTGTTGTGCATGCTTCAGGAAAAAAAAAAAAAAAAAAAAAAAAAAAAAAAAAAAACCACTAGCTATCAGTTCCTGCAGGTTTTGAGGACGGCTTTGGATAGGACTGGTCGGCAAGCAGGGGATTTTGGAACGCACTCCTTTAGGATCGGGGCAGCAACAGCAGCAGCTCATTTAGGATGGGATTGGGCTAAGATTAAAGCAATAGGTAGATGGAAATCCAGATGCTGCGAGCGCTATGTTAGGCCATGATGAAACCCAGGGGTGGGGGGGGTTTAGAAGTACATCACAGTTGTTATAGTGTTTTTTCTTTACAGGGTGTGTGGCCGGACAGAGGAACGATAAGACAGTGACTTGGCTGGTCGGCCATTCATTCGTACATTGGGCGGCAAAATTCGCTGAGAAACAGATATACGGCAGATCAATGGGACTGCCCAGCAGACACCAAGAAGTGCGTTGGTGGGGAAGAGCGGAATGAGGTGGGGGAGTGTACTACCATATATTACAGGGAATTTGCTGCAGTGGGGATGTCCGGATTTGTTGCTGATACACTTGGGAGAAAATGATTTGGTGAGGCAATCAGGGCCCACATTGATACAATTTATGTAAAAAGATTTGGTGCTATTGAAGCAAAACCTGTGCGGGGACATGTCTGGTATGGACAGAGTTTATACCCAGGCGGGTATGGAGAGGGGCAATCAATCATGGAGCCATTGAGCGGGCTCGGAAAAAGTTGAATAAGGCAATGAGGGGATTTTGCTGGGCACAAGGGATTAAGGTGCGGAGGCACGAGGATATTACGGAACATGAGGGGACATTGTTCAGAGATGATGGAGTACATTTATCGCAATTGGGAAATGCGTATTATTGGATGGGTTTGAGGCCGATGCTAGAGAAGTTATGCGGGGAGAACCTGTGGATTATAAAATGAGTAGAATTCAGGGGGCAAACGAAGATTTGCCGGGTGGGGCAGAAAAACGCCACATGGGTTTTTCTGGGTGGCAGGAAATGGGGGAGGGGGGAGAGCCAGATGCGGGCTTGTTCCCCCCTTCCAGGGGGAAAAATGAGGTGAAGGATCAGAATGGGGGGAGGTTTGTTTACAAACAAGGAGGGCATGGAAGGAAGAGGGGAGTGTCTAGGGGAGGGGATTGGAAGAAAGCTATTAGAAAAGAAGGAAGGGCATGAGGAAGCTTTTAAGTTGAAAGTTGGGCGAGAAGGGATTTCATACAGTTCAAAGTTGTTGTTGTTTATGTTAAATCCTGTCCTAAATAAATGACCTTTTGCACTAGAAATGAGTGTCAATGTATGTTTGTCCCGATGGGGGGGCCCGCGGAGAGAGAGACTCGCTCTAGTCTCTCCGCGGGTCTTTTCGGGACGACAGGAAGTGGCGCGGGTGCGCCAGGATTGGCGGACAGGTAAGTGGGGGTGGGCGTTAGGGATGGGTTAAAAGGGGGTAGAGGGGTGGGGTCGGCCTCTTTCCAGGCCGACCATTACAGGGAGGAAGTTTTGGACCACCCACCCACCCTGCATAGAAGGTAGGCAGCAGGGGAGGGTTTGTCAAGGGAAAGGCGGGATTAGGTAGGTAGGGTTAGGTTTGACGTCAGTTAGGACAGGTGCGGTGCATAAGAGTTGGCAGGAAATGGGGGAGGGGGGAGAGCCAGATGCGGGCTTGTTCCCCCCTTCCAGGGGGAAAAATGAGGTGAAGGATCAGAATGGGGGGAGGTTTGTTTACAAACAAGGAGGGCATGGAAGGAAGAGGGGAGTGTCTAGGGGAGGGGATTGGAAGAAAGCTATTAGAAAAGAAGGAAGGGCATGAGGAAGCTTTTAAGTTGAAAGTTGGGCGAGAAGGGATTTCATACAGTTCAAAGTTGTTGTTGTTTATGTTAAATCCTGTCCTAAATAAATGACCTTTTGCACTAGAAATGAGTGTCAATGTATGTTTGTCCCGAATTCGCCGGCAGCGAGCAAGAGCTCTGAGTAATTGCCAGTCTCACCCGCTCGCTCGCTTCCATTCCAGACATGGTTCAAAGCTGAGGGTATTTTATTTCTGCCCACTTCCATGCTCACATGAGAAGTTCTTCCGTTTGGACAACTTCCCCTTTGGGAATCCTGTGGACCCTTTGTCTCCTTCCCTGCCCCCTTATATTAGTCTATCATTCTACCTGCTTCACTCACTCATTTCCACTTATCGTCCCCAATCCCAGCTTCCGTGCTTAACCAAATTGTGTGATCTAAGGCGAATACTTTATTTCGGGGAGCATCCTCTATCACCACACATGAGAAAACCTTCAAATACTTGAGTTCTTGGATGTTTGCTGCAAAAAACCCGTCTTGTGCTTGATTTAGTAGCCTATAAAGTTATTCGATCTTTAATAAGCATGTAGGCGCTACACTGTATAGATGACAAACTGACTTGCCTCCTGATTCACAAATAACATTTTCATCAGGGCAGGAGGGTGTGGAGGAGGGGGCAGCACTTTTTCTCAGTTCATTTAAAAACGCCCACTTAAATATACTCTTCAGATAATCGAAGTACTAAATGAACTTTCTTAAATTTTGAAGACAGCTCGATCATACTGCAACGTGATCTTTGTTGCATGATTTACATATGAAACATTTGTAGGGCTCGGCTCGTGCAGTGGCTCTTAGAGCCAGAGCCGACCCTTGGCTCGGATCTCCTTGTTAGTCTGTTGGGTCGCCCACGTCTAGACACAGTTGTCTGTCACAGCCCAGAAGCCCCTCACCCTCTGCAGCAGTGACCTCCCTACCTCTGTATTTTAGGGGGTCCTTCAGCATCGTTCCCATGGTTACTGATATGTGACCCTGCTCCCGCTTGCTACGAATGGAAGAGGTGGTACCTGTGGACCTTGGTTTTTTTACTGGTCGCCCCACTCTATCACTGACATCTCTTAGTTTTGGGGGTATCCAGGAAGGTTGGTACCTTCTCCACGTTCCATTCACCCTGTTCCATCAATGCTATCTCCTGTTATTTGTGGAGACCTGGGGATGTTACTGTCCTGTCCAAGTACTAGTCCTGCTGCTACAGTAATCACTTCATCCTGAGCATCACTGGTGCCCCCTGAGCACTGACACTGTAGATAAATCCCCCGTTCTTAAGGCAACCTTGCAGTATCAGTGCCATCTGGGATCCTGCTCCAGTAAGGACACCCTTCATTCTTCTGGGGTGCCTCTGGGGTTGGCACTGAGGTGGGACCAGCTGTACTCCCATCACAGCACAGTTTGGGATGGGTTGTACTGACTGTGTACAGAGTGCCCCACCAGGGCACAGTGGCATGCCACCCTCGTGTACGTCCAGTGTGAGTGCTGTGCCTTGCAGACCTGCAGGAGAGCTGAGTGGGTCGAAGGCTCTCTGCCTCCCTCTGCAGTGCACCAGGCCCTAAAAGCTTCCATTCAAGGAAGACTTTGGTCAAAGGAGGCTGAGATTGACGCCGCTTAATGTGCCCATGGGCTTATCAACATGAGGAGGGACGTACAGTCTGTTATTCCGCAAGTAGGCCGACAGATAAAGAGAGGTATGAAAGTTTTATTTTTACTTTAGGAGGGAGGGGGTGGGTTGTCTGTGTGTGTGTGTGTGTATGTATCAAACCAAGGCCCTTTCAGGGTTAGAGTGACGCATAAATTATGCAAAAAACAAAGGAGAACTCTGGGAAGTTCCCAATTTTAGGTGGAGAGCTGCTCTAGTAAGGAGCACCCTGCAACACCAGCGACACTCTAGATTTGCTCACCTCAAATGTCTCTTTATCTAGCAAAGTTTTTAAGCATAGGATCAGCACAGTGCTATCCTCGCCGAGCTAGATAGTGACAAAGTCTTTTTCCATTTGTACAGCAAAATCTTTAAGCATAGGATTGACAGTGTCATCCTCGCCGAGCTGTAAAATGACAAAAGCCATTTACCACTCCAGGCACAGTATTACAGCTTTGGACTGGTCAAATACCGTCCAAGCCAACCTGGAATGAGTAAAGCAACCCCTGACACGTGTTTCGCTCTCATTAGAGCTCTTCAGAGGGGTATAGCTTTGTCCAGACACAAGGGAGCAACCCAGTACAAGTCAAACCAAGGCCCTTTCAGGGTTAGAGTGACACATAAATTATGCAAAAAACAAAGGAGAACTCTGGGAAGTTCCCAATTTTAGGTGGAGAGCTGCTCTAGTAAGGAGCACCCTGCAACACCAGCGACACTCTAAATTTGCTCACCTCAAATGTACTTGTTTTTGGTACCCAATGATAGATGTGAAATATGTATCTGTCACCTAGATTTATACGCCTCTCTCCGCAGCAGGCACATTAACCCTTGAAACTGCTCTTGATTAATTCATGTGCATTGATCCCTGAACTCACCCGTATTCTCACGCGCCAGCTCTGCAGTAGGGACCCTAACAATCCAAATTCTCTTAAAATGTGGTTGTTTGGGATGAATACATTAGATCAGACCGGCTTTACACGACATTTTTTCTTCTTGTCAATTTAAGGGCAGAATACGAAAAAGTCATCACTGATTCTTCCCCTCGAGGACCAGCCCCGTTTTTACTCCTGAGCCCCCACTTTGTGTGTTTTGTGGGGGCAGCTGGTGCCAAAAATACATCAAATGGCTCCCAGATTCGATCACTTGCCACGGAGGTGGAGAAGAGGGGAACCTAATAAGAACCTTTTAATTCTGCTCTTAGTTTCAACACATTTTATAAGCATTTTCCGACTAAAGCAGTGTTTTTCTCTCAGTTAAGACCTTTTCTTTACTGTTTGTATTTTATAATTGAAAGTGAAACTTTATTTAAAGCTAATTATTTCACTTTTGCTCATGCTTCACTGTTACCCAGTTAAAATATAATCTGTTTCTACTAAAGAACCTAAAATTAAAAACAACTGAGAATGGCCCTTCTTTCAACCCTACACGCCTCCTTCCCTCCACTTACCTATTAACTCCCTTGACTCTCCCCCCCTCCTGCCTGAACTGCCATAAGCATATTGTATGAAAATGGGCTATTATATGAGGGGGATAAACACCCATCACAATTAATAATCCCATTCCTTGTCGGGGTGGACCACTGAGGTCACTACATCAACCTAAGCTCAACTCCCTGGTAGCTATGACAGAGCAGAGAGGCTTAACTTAAAGGCAATGTGTAAACTATTTATGAAGTACAAAAACAGTACTAAATCGAAATGCAAAACAATAAAAATCCCAAAACAAAACAAAAAAATAGAGTAAAATGTAATAAACCCAATTATGCCAAAATGACACATATTCAATCAGGGGAACCCGGAGATGTGATTTTAAAAAACTTTTAAATAACAATATTGGCAAGGAGCACAAAGTGGCAAAGATAGTCAGTGGTCAAGTAGAACAGGAGCTAGGCACAAACGGATGCTGATTGCAATGGAGCGTGGGCCAGATACACCAGGCCAGGTTTGACCTGGGCAAAATATTTTACCTTTTGACTTCAGACCATTAAGTCCCAATCCCTAACAGAAGTACATTTATAAAGCTCTCCCCCTCCCCCATAGCCTGAGGCGAGGCACTTAGAGACTCACAGAGTTTCAGGCAGAGGCCAATCAGACGGTCCAGGCCAGGTCCAGTTGACACTGGTCAGCTGGGTAGTAACAGGAAAAGGTCTCTTGTAGCTTGTGTCTGTAGCTGTAACAGAACGTTAGGTTTAGAACCCTTCAAGTCCACTTCTTTCTCCTGGGTACAAGAGAATGATAGAGCACATCTAGCCCTCCAGGGCTCTTCCCAGGCTGCAGCCAGTAGGTCGGATCCTCTTCTGTTCTTCCTCAGGTTCAGGAGTGTTGTGAAGTGGATACCTGGAGGAGCCATACTTATGCCGCACACAAGCTAATGGGTTAGAATGACTTGTGGGCATGGCCTAATCACTGGGGTAAAAATTATTGGAGCAAACCCTACCCACTGTGGGCACTTTGAAGATGGCAAAAGTCTTTGGCCACACCAAACTTGGTCTCAGAGGGTTGGGTCTGTGTGTGGAGAATATACTATGGCAATCCTAGTATCCTCCCACAAATAACATTAAAATACACAATAATTGTTTTGGCATCCTGTTGTATCTTCCTTTTAAGTGCATCCTCATTGTTATATGAAGACCAAGCAACAGAAGTGTGGTGGGACGAAGCAGGTCCATCAGTAACCAGATAGTGGATACACAAGAATTATCTTGGCATCCTGTTTTCTGCTTTTCAATTGCACCATAAAATGTTATGCGTAAACCCACCAGACCTGTTAAGCAGACTTTGACACTCATGCAGAATTTGACACGGAAATGTCAAAAAGAATGATCACAACCCCCTGCATATTGTATTAGATTCATAGGAGACATATCTCCTATTTAGATCAGCCTATTGTTTGCTCCTAGAAGGCATTTCAGACTTTTTTCAAATCTATTCAAATGTTAATTACTGGCAGAAGTGGGAAAGCAAATGTAAACTTAGCCTCTAGAGACTTCAGGCAGGGATAGGGTAACTTTCTAAAAGTTACTTTTCCTTCATTTTTATTAAAATCTAAATGCACCATTGAATTGGATTTTAAATAGCCAATAAAAATAGTTGTTCAATTATTTTTCTAGCTAGTCCCATTCCCAAGATACAGTATGAGGATTTTAATCTGTACTCTTGTTTTCTACATATGACAGCTAGGACTGCAACAGTGAAAAATAGCTTTTGGGCGCTGGTCGTGGTTAGGACCTGTTAACAATAAATTACTACATGTCCTACATTTAAATACCATGCACCCTGCATTGTGGGCTTCAAGGCCTACATAAAGGTGACTTATTAATATTTAAAAGAAGGTTTTGATCTGTCAAAACGGTTTATTTTGTCAGGTCGAATTGCAGTGCTTAAACTGCCACAGTCAGGCTGCAATGGAAGGCCAGAAGCCATGTTTTATTCTGTCACTGTAGTGGATTGCACCATAGGTGCTGTCGTCCACTAGTGGTATTTAACCTACAGGAAATATAGGTAAAGTAAATTGATCAATTACAAATATGCCAATTTGGCCATGTTTAAAAGGAAAACACAGACACTTTACCAGTGGTTAGCATGGTTAAAGTGCACAGAGTTCTAAAACAGCAAATATAGTCAAGGTAAAAATTTGGGAGTACGCTATGCAATAGATGGTCATTGGTACACAGTTTTTTTTCTCCACTCTACTTTTTTAGCACAGTACATTCTTGCATTAAAATTGACAGGAGGATGTATTTCGCACAAAATTACGGGGTTTGCATTTTGCTTAATTACGTGTCATTTTCCTAAAATTTTGCATATTTACACAAAAGCAAATGATGCAAAGTTTGCACACTCCTAGGAAGAACCCTAATTCATTTGATTGTGTTCTGGCATCATGGAAGGGTTAACTGTGAACAGATGAGAAACATTGACATAGGAACTTTTTTGATCTGTTGAATACTTGAATGCTCTATGCAGTCAAATAGCAATGGCCAGATTAATGAAGCAGTCTCAGCACGCCTCAGTGGTTGTGTCAGGCCAGTCCTCAATGGTTCTCTCCGCTCAGTTCCCAGTGGTAGTCGCAGCCTTGCTCCAAGTGGTTGTGTCAGACCAGCCTCCAGTAAATGTCTCAAATCTTCTTCCACTGGTTACCTCAGTCACTCTCCTAGTGGTTGTCACAGCCCTGATCCCAGTGGACTGGTTATCTCAGCCAGGCTCCCAGCAGTTGCCTTAGCCCCAAATCTGTGGTTGTCTCAGCCCAGCTTAGTGGTTGTCTCTTCTCAGCCCAGCTCAACAGTAGACTCAACCCAGCTCAATGGTTTTCTCAGCATGGTTCAGAGAGGTTGATTCAGCCACTCTTCCAATGTTTGTCTTAGACCTGCCCCTAGTGGTTACCTCTGCCCCACCCCCAATGGTGGCCTGAGACCCACGCCCACTGCTTAGCTCAGCCACTCTAAGCAGCCGTCATAGCCCTGATCCCGGTGGTGGTCTTAGCCCGGCTCTGTGTGGCTCTCTCAGTCCCTGTCAGTGATCGTCTCCGCCCTACACCCTGAGGTAGGCTCATCCACTCTCCCAGTGGCAGTCCCAGCCTTACTCTCAGTAGTTGTCTCAGCAATGTCCCTCCCTGTAATTGCACAGCTACACACCTATTGGTTGACCCGCTCCCGTTAGTTGCCTCAGCCACACCAGGGTCGCCTTAGTCCCACTCTCAGGTTGTCTCAGCCGCTCTCTCAGTGGAAGTTTTGGTCTTGCCTTCAGTGGTTGTCTTGATCCCCCCAGTGGTTGTCTCACACCCTCTCCCAGTGGTTAGGTTACCTCAGGCACTCTCCCGTGATTGCCTCAGCCAGCTCCCGGTGATCATCCCAGCCCGGCTCAACAGATGTTTCAACCCCCGATCCTAGTGGTTGTCTCAACCCGGTACAGTGGTTGCCTCAGCCTGGCTCCCAGCGGTTTTCTCAGCCACTGTCCCAGTGGTAGTCTCAGCCTCACACCCAGTGGTTGTCTCAGACCTTCTCTGAGTGGTTCCCTGAACAGGGCCAGACCAATAAACCAAAGCAGCCCTGGCAAATTTGTCAGACCAGCACCCGTATGGTGTGTAGTGAGCAAGCGCAGCGAGTGAGTGCAGAGAGACAGCCTGACCACTACAAGAGGGTTTTTGGGAGGGTTCTCCCTTCCAAGAAAATTTGTGACAAAATGGCAAAAATGGTGTATTCTACAGCTCAGTTTTCCTCATATATTCAATTGTATTTATTTTTAAAGTATAGCAAACAATCACCTTGCAGTGCACCAGGATACAACAATCTTTGTGGGCCCCAGCAATAATTCCTTCACTATCACCCTCCAACAGTGCCCCTCATCTCTCCATAGGCCCTCTCTTACGTGCATTTCATTTGTTTTGTAGCATATCTTATACCAGTGTAGGTTGTCGGGGCACTTTACATTACACAAAAATACAGAGACAATGAATTATACATGTGTAAATCAGTGTATGGAAAATGTTACATTAGACAAAAGGGACTACAAGATGTAGGATTCATAGGTCATCTCTAAGAGAAGGCATTTTTTAACAGTGCTTGATCTAGCACTGCACAAACTCAGGATTCAAAACATAACACTGTGGCTGGGGTTGGCTTTAATTATAAGAATACATTTCTACCCAAACTAACTCCTTTCAGCAGCAATAGGATAATGAAACACTGGAAAAAAAACATAATTTTGTAACCTGTGTCCTCCATTTGCATGCAGCTGTTTGATGGCAGTTCACAGCTTACTGTGCAAGGTTACAATTGTAACTTATGAACTGCCCAGTAACAAGCAGGCCTCTGTGGCAAAAGCAGTATCTCAATGAGTTATGCACATTAAATACAGCTCTGTGATCTGCATGGTACACATAATTTGAACAGGCATATTAACCCTTTGAGCTAACTTAGATAAGGCAAAACTCCAGCTCTCTCCAGCAGGAAGATTGATCACCAGAGATAGCTTGACACTTTCACTGTTGCCTGAAAACTGCTGGATACAAGGAACTCTGCAGCAGGTGCTTTTAAAACCATAACATGTTTCAAAACGCAGGGGCCGCCTGTGCTCAGCACTCTGTGCGTGGCGTGCCACCAGTCACATTGCCCTACAACCAGCCCCAGACAAGACAGCCAAGGCCACATGATATGTTAGGCTGGAAGCGCACCTCTATGGGCGCCCCACTTCTTCTCTCTAAGGCACAATCACGTGCAAATGGGAGGTCTGGGAATCAAAGGTAGCTTTGCATGCAGCTCTTTGGTAGTTTATAGCTCACTGTGCTATATTACAATTGTAAATTATGAACTCCACAGTAACAAAAGGATCTGTGTGAGAAAAGCAGTAACCCACTGAGCTATGCGCGTACAATACAGTTCTGTGATCTGCACGGTACACGTTCATTGCAGCAGGCATGTTAAAACTCTGCACTACTTGATGTCAAAAGTGACCCTAGACAAAACTCGCATCTCTCTCCAGCAAGAGCAGTAATGACCAGAAATAGATTGACACTTTATTGTTTCTTCCTGCTAGGGGGGCCACAGGCACGTGGCACCATCAGCATAAATGTAAAACAGGTCGCACATGCACCCAGCCAGCACTCCCCGCTGGTAGGTGCCTGTCGCTGAAGGTGGCTGATTCTGCTGGCTGGTGGTGGCTGGTGCAGGCTTGGCTGCTGCCCTGGACCCGGCTGGCTGTCCGCAGGTGGGCACTGACCCCGTGCCGAGCAGCACCAGGAGGACCAATGAGAGGCCTTGTGTGACCAGGTGAGGCAGGGGTGAGAGGGCGGAGAGCGCCGGGGCAGGTCAAAGTATTAATAACAGGCAGACACTGGTACCGCTTTCGCTTACAGACTGACGGCCCTGTGAGCAAGGGGTCTTCACCCAGTGTTCATTTTTTATGTTTAAACAAGAAGGGGAGTGCACCTGTGGAGCCAGGCTGCCCCCTGGGGGCTGGAAACTAACGTGAGTGCAGAGAGGATTATGCAGGCCTGCTGATCTTGCTACTGGGTGCCCCCCCCCAGCCTCCCGGGGAAACGCCCGATGCCCACTAGGGCCAGTCCGGCCTTGTCCCTGAGCCACTCTCCCAGTTGCTACCTCAGCTCTTCTCCTGGTGGGTGTCTCAGCTCATTATTCCGTGTACGGGGCCACTCCAGATACGTACAGACCCCCGTTCTCTGCCTTGTGAGGGACTCGCTCACTGTCCCACCCCCACTATGAGATGGTACACACCTCTCTTCCTTCTAAGATAGCCCACTCCTTACTGAGCCGAGTCAACCCAAAGAAATGGTGGCAGTGCGGGATACGATGTACGCGACATAGCAAAACAAGGTAGAGGCGCTATATAAAACGTACAAATAAATAAAGTAATTTAGGCGCTAGGACATGGACCATTGCTATCCAGGATGGGGAAAATGTGCCGAAATTATGCAACTTCAGCGCTTAGTAGAAGGCCGCAGTACAGTACGTTCCCTTATCAGTTGCAGAGAGGACTGCGGGAGAGGGCGGCTCCTCTCCAGGGGTCCGAGGGCCAGAGGCTGCATGCTGTCGGCTCCCCTAACATCACCCCTGGTCCCCAGAAGAGCCGGAGGAAACGATGAACATCAAATGACACTTGGTATTATTATTATCAGAGCCCACGCGCTACATCCGGCCTACATTTGGCTGCAGACAGTGCTTAATTTGTGCTGGTCGTTTCCGGTGCGGGGCACAGGCACTTCCTTTTCTGCCTCAAGCATTTAGTGCGAGCAAAAGACGCAAATAGGAAAGACGGAGGAAGAGAAAAACGAAAAAGCGTCACAAAGGGAGAACGCGGAAAGCTGCAGGGATGAGCTGAAGGGGCAGGGAGTGGCTGTAAATGGATTGAAGAGGCCCAAGATAGTTTCAGGATTGCTATCTCAGTATTCCGTGTTCGCACACTTAATTGCAGCACCCGTGTCTTTAAGGGGATGGGTATGGGCACCGGCACGTTTTTATTTACTAATCAAGCACTGGCTACAGCCCAAAATGACTAGCCAATCTGCTGAAACTGAACTTGAAATCTGCGCTCCAACCCAACACACTGTCCCAAAATTCAGAGTTTTGGTCACATTGAGATAGGACTGGCAGGGCGGTATAGTTTTTAACCTTTATTACTGCTGGGTAAAAGGAGAAGGTGTATCTTATAAGGTTTATTTTCAATCTCCTCCATTTTCAGATAAATTTAAACAAACTGAGAGAATGCCACTCAAAGATGGGCTGAGAAATTATGATATTTGTCAACAGGTAGGTGTCTTTGAAAGGTTAGTAGGGCTGGGGAGAAATCATTTACGTGACAGGCTCAGACGGTATCCTGCATGCAGGCGTTTCTGCTCAAACGGGGACCCATTGCTTATTTTTCACATTTCGTTTGAAATTAAAATAAACACACAAAAATCTGGATTTTTCCAGCCAGACTGGTGTGCTTGAAAGACAGCAGTGCTTGGGTGGAGTAAGTGAACACCTCAGGCTTGGTCAGCATCCTGCGTGAGGATGTCCCAATCGTATATACGGTCAAAAGTCTACTTTCCATCCCTCTTTGGCAAAAAAAAAAATCTGGATTGCAAATAGGTGTTTCTCTGCATCTTCTACTGTCAATGGAGCAGTCTGAAATTTATTTCAGAACAATGAGACACTATTAAACGCAATGGTGATGTTAATTCAGATATCACAAGACTGCGCCTGAATAAGCAGCCTGATATCTCAAAGTGATTAACCTCGAAGTAGTATTTTAAGAGAAGAAACGTGCTGAATAGAAGCAGAATTCATTTTCAAAGTCCTCAAAATCATTGGGCGTGGTCTACCCTCTGCACTCACCTTGTCACTGTCACCCAACGGCCTTTCATCTCCATCACTCTTCTCAAACCTACGCCCACACCTTTCTGAACCATGCTATCTGTTTTAAGTACCTTATACTGAACATACCATGGACTACAACATCTACCAATGCTTCAAAACCAAGAAGATAAGTGAAGATGAGGGTATATTTTATACCAAAGCCCCCAAGATGTAGGATGATCTGTCATTGGAAACTGGCATGACCCTGACTTTGCAATGAATTCTGAGTCACTGGTATAAACCCTTATGTTGGCCAGTGATGCAAGAGCACCTCTTTCGCTCCTGATGCTTTAGGTAGGTTCAGTTGGCCTGGTTTCACCTTTTGCAGAGGTTCTCAGAGGGCACATTTGTGTGTAACTTGTGTCTCAGTAAAATCTCCGAACAAAATTACATTCCTAAAAACTTCTGTGTGAAGTTGTAAATATTCCCCAGGAAATTAAAGTCGGTATTGTTCAGAACCAGTTACGATCCCAATAGTGGAGTCTTCCACACATCGCTCGACGTTTTGTTCGCTGGCCAGCTAAACAATAATGTGGGTTCACAAGTGGACAGACAATGCCTTTATTTGGCACATGAGTGCCATATGAAGACTTTTTGCAGCCATAATAATATTACAGTTGCCATTTTCTGAAGTGTTGGTCAGAAGGCTGATTATGAAGGAAAAAATAAATAAAATCAATAACATTGTCTAAAGTGATGGTTTTGAAGAATTGACTATTGTGAATGTGATAAGCTGGAAAAACTAAAGCATTCACGTTGATGAATTGATAAAGCAATACATTTGTGATATTGATTTTAATAATTGTTTCCACTATTTCATGGGAGAAGAGTGATATTTAAGAAGAGCTCATTGGAAATGTTCAACTTTAACCCAAGGCATTTGTCAGCATCACCCAAAGGTGCCCACTTCAGATTCTGGGGTTGCATCCATTAGAGGCCCTAATGTGCTTGGGGTCAGGATGCATGACATCCCCAGTGGTGGTCTGTTAGGCCTACTGGAGCGGTCAGAAAGCCTTAGTGGAGGAGTCATCTACTCCTTGGCGTGAGTAGGACTAGGCAGATATTTGAAAACTATTTGACTGGGTTGTAGGTAGAGGCCATTTGGCTAGGCAGGAAGGTCATTTGCTCTTTCTGGATTTGTTGGCGAACTCGACATGGCGAATGTCTATGGTGTTAGGTTGGTATCAATGATGGATTAGGCTATGGTTGACAAAAACAGCCCTGGAGTTTATAGACCTTTTCTACTGAAAAATAATCCCAATTGAGTCCCCTGGCAGGAATGATCAGGGTACCAATGACACAGAATAGCAGAGAGCCTAAGTAGGGTAAAGATTTAAGCAGCTTCAGGTAATGTCAGTGTGTTCTGTAATTTCAGGTCGTTCCATACTATAAATATGGCCAAAGCTTGACTTCAATCATGTTAGGGCCTTCGAGTATTTAGATAGAAGGTTGGGCAAAGGCTGCCTCTGTGTGATTCAAGCAGTCCAAGGTGATATGCTCCATTTATAGGGAGAGGTTCAGCCTCAGCAAGAGACTGGATGCATTACGGGGAGTGGTGGTGGGGGCTGTCAATAACCGTTCCACATGGGATAATATTCTGGAAGTTTTATGGATGTTCTCTTGATTTCTGAATGCCCCTATGCAGCAGGCTGCATGAACCTTTTTGGTACCCTGGACCCATCTGAATGTGTGTCTTGTGGTGAGGAACAACTTGGGTCTTTCGTCAGATCACAAAAAGCATAATGGTCTTTCACTTGGAAGGAACTATCTGCAATCCTGTTAGCTCTCCAACAATTTCTGTACACAGTCCAATGCAATGCAGCTGTAGTGATAATGTAGAAATTACATGTAACCATATGAGGGAATGAACTCTAAAGCCTTGGGAGAGGCAGTTTATAAAATGTGACCGGTGGAGAAACACCTCTCCACTAGCTCTGCCCTTTACATTCAGGATCTGACTCAGGTTGTCTGCTACTGACGTGTCCACACTTCTTGGTGGACACCTCAGCGGACGTTATACTGAGTCGAATCCTTCCCTCTTTCCTGGACTAATGATGTTCTGGTAAACGTGCCAGAAAATCTGCATCCACTTCAACACTTTGCCTCCAGAAATAATGCACATCTTCCATGTTTTCCCTCCTAATTTCCCTTAGAAGGGCTTAAGGGATTGTTATCTTTCTCTGCTGTTACCTTGCCTTTCGAATAAATGCATTTTATTCCTTCCAAATCATTCCCAAGTGATGTACTCCTTCTCTTAGATCTGTTGATAATCTCAGGAGACTACACCTAATGATGTGGACATTGAAATGATAGGCTGCAGTGCAAAGGGCTCCCAGGGATTTTGGATGTGTTATGCAAGCTTCTATACAGATCACCGTGCTCGTCCTATGACCAGCAGTGACTGGTTTGAGCCTCCTCCAGTCTTGATGCACAAGGAAGTTCATGTATCTAGGGGACTGTGATTCAGTCCTAGTCCTCAAGCCTATGTAGAAGAATCGTGGACTGAGGGTGGCTCCTTGCAAACTAGGGGAGCATTGACTTGCCATTGAGGCCTTTCGGAAGCCTGTAGCAGCCTCTGATTGGAGGTCTTTGCATCCAGCCTACTCCATGGTTGAAGGTACCATTGCGATTGGGATCTTTAGTTCGGTCAGCTTTGCAGGGGGGTGGGTTGTGATTCTTTTGGAGGATGATTCTTTAGTTTGTGTTTCCTAAAACTCTTTTATACAGTGCAGTGCACTTCTGCTGAAATGTGAGAGAATTGTGCACCTCAGTTATTTGGTCTACTTATCACAGAGTCTTCCTACAACACATTATATTGCACCTGACCCCGATGTACTCCTTTGTATCGGAGGAGGATATTGTGAAGCCAGTGTTTTTCCCCACAGGCTACATCTCTTAGAGTGACAGTTCTCCAACCTTGGACACTATAGAAATCTACTCATAATATACAACTTCTCGTTGGTGCTTACACCTCGCTTGGGACAGATTTATAATTGTTTTTGTGCCATGGGCAATAGTTTCCGAGAGCATTCCTGGAATGCTGCAACTGTCACAGTTTCCAAGGGAATAAAAATAATTATGTATATTTAGTCATGCAAAAATTCCACAGCAAGAAGATCTGCATGTGAGTAAATTCAGTTTTGCAAAATGAAAAAAGATGTTCTACGTTATTACATTGGGCCCTATATTTCTATAAATTGCTGCTATCAAATGTGTTACTTTATTGAGTTTAATGGAACCAACTACAATTAGAACAACTTCACTCCATCAGGCTGTCAAATTAAAACCCTGAATTCAAAACAAGGTACCGGATGGTAGACTGGAAGATGGTCAAACTCTAGGCGCTTGCCTTGCCAGACCCTGTTTATAAGGACTGAACAAGTCAATTTCCTATTGTCCGACTGAATAGGCTAACCTGAGGGACACAGATTTGTCAAGCATTATCTTCGCCCAGCTTAACCCCACAACCAAGATTCACCCTTTCATTTTTGATCATTTAATTATTGAGGGAATACATTTTGTTTTGACTCAAAGGAGTTAAAAGTGGTGACAAATCAAATGGTTCTCCCGTTTGGGTGGGTTTAGGACATCAGAGACACCCAGAGTACAGTGCGGAAATGGGCATTTGATGGTAGCAGAAAAGGAGAGGAGAACACTGGAAAACACATGCATGCTTATGAAACGCTTAACCAAAGAAAAAGTTCCCTTACCGTGAGCAGTGGAAGGATAGAAGCTAGACAATCAGAGACAAGGTGAAGAGTTAATGCTCCAGGGTAGGGGCACACACAAAATGGACAATCTGGGACAAGGAAAGTCATTAAAAAAGAAGCTAGAAAACAAGAGCGATAATGAAGACGGCCAATGGTAAGCAATGGGAGGGTCGTAAGCCCCTGCAAATTCTTGGTAAGCCCACATTATGGTAGTCATTATGACTTTGTCAGAAAGAAAAACCTGTCTGCCTAAGTCCCGGCAGGTAGGTTGTCACCAGTGTGGCCGCCTACCCGCCAGCTCCATTACAAGTTTCCATTTGGGTCAGCGGGCGGAAACAACCTACAGCATTGTCTCCAGCTCGTAATCGAGCCGGTGGCAATGCTGTAGCCTGCAGGGTGCACCAGCACCTGTCACAATGTTCACTGTCTGCACAGCAGACAGTGAACAATCCAACGGGGCTCGCCGGTGGGGGCCTGCACTGCCCATGCCAAATGCATGGGCAGTGCAGGGACGACCCTAGGGCCCCTGTATCCCGTCTCCACCAGCAATTTCATGGCAGTGCTACAGCCATGAAACCGCTGGCAGAGAAGGGAGTAGTAATCCCCAGGGCAGCGCTGGAGGATTAGGACCGCCAGCACCGCCACACCGTCGTGTCGATGAAAAGTGGCGTTACTCGCAGTCCGACTGCAGCACTACTGCCGCGGTCATAATGTGGCAGTCCGCTGTCCAGTAGGAGAGACCTAAAAAATCTTTTATTATTCATGAAATTCCAGCAGCAGTGATGATCTGCGCATGTCATTCTTTAAGTGATTGGATGCTCTCATGCTTTAATGTTCTATATTGGGGTCCCATAGGCTGGTCCTCAAGTTAACTAATTATGCCAGCACATTATGGTAGCCTGCTAGGAACTCTGTAGAGCTCTCACGTGGTTTCAGTGTCGGGCCAAGTAGGTAATCTGATTCAGGATTTTCTTTGCACTCTGCTGTTTCTAGTTTTGACATCCCATACATTATTCAAGACTACAAGTCCCCAATGAAAACAGGAAAGTAACACTAAACATGAAGCAGCAACTCACACCTGACATGGGACAGCTTGAGATCTCTGTTGGAGTCAGCCACGCGTCAATGTCCCTCCTCAGCAGTGTCAAGGGCCCTTCTGACTTTCATGGAGTCACCCCATGGGAAGCCTTTTTCTTTAAAAAAATCTCACGGTTTGTACCAAGATTCTCACAGCTCACTACAGAGGAATCGTAGACCCTGGCATTCCCATATAAAACAGTGAACTTGCTTTCTTGTCAACGATTTCATGTTTTTGCACATCAGTTGTGGTTTTCTCATTGCATTAATAATGCACCTTCCTAGCAGCCGTTTGTGCTTTGAGGCTGTACCAATGACAGATAAGCCCTTTACTAATACCAATAGCATCACATATCTATTATTTTACTTTCTGGTTTCACACAGTATGGACATTTCCCAGGTTCTTGAGTGGTCTATGGAGAATTACTTGTAAAGCGAAAAAATAAAGAAGCTTCTTGACAGTTCAAGATCATTTTACAAACAAATCATTACACGTAGACAATGAGGCACTAGATCCAGCATCCCAGAATAGGCTAAATTTACACAACAAAGGAAATGTTTAGGTCCCATCACAATAGGTACACAATGTACAATATAGGCAGAGAAGGACAACATACATGTGAACAGATCTACAGCAGGGCATTTACAATGGTATAGACAAAGGGCTCAGAAAGGTCAAGAGAACAACGCAGAAAGAGCATCTTGCAGCAGGGCACCAGGAAGCCCTTAGTAGGAAGAGTTGATTAAACAGTAGTTGTTTGAAAGTTTTCTTGTATGTCACATTGGAAGAGGCAGTAGGGAGGGATGCTGAAAATAGGGTCAACGTTGTGTTAGCAGGTCCTGCAAAGGACTGAGCCAAGTGTTGCTTATTGAATGAAGGGACCTCCGGGAGGGACAGCCCAGTCCTAGGCAAGACGTTGGCCTCCAGAGAATTTCAACTGCATGGACAAGTCAAGGGCGGTGTTCGTGTAGATACATTTGTGGCTGATGCAAGCCCTTTCATACATGGAATGGGCTATGACAGATGGAACAGGAGTGACAAGGCCAGGGCTTAATTTCTAAATAAAAACGTGCCGGTGCCCAAAGCTCTCCTATTAAACATGCGGCTGCTGCAATTAAAAGTGCGAGCACAGAATACTGAGGCAGTGTAATCCTAAAGCCATCTGGGGCCTCTTTAAGCCATTTACAGCCATTCCCTGCCCCTTCAGCTCACTCTTGCAGCTTTCTGATTTCGCCCTTTGTGACACTTTTGAGTTTTTCTCTTCCTCCGTCTTTCTCCTGTGTGTCTTTTGCTCGCAGTAAATGCCTGAGGCAGAAAAATAAGTGCAGTCCCTCAAACATAAGTGCTGGTGCCCTGCACAGGAAACCACTGGCTCAAATTAAGCACTGGACGAGGCCAACTTTGTTGGCTCCCATTCACAAAGCATATGGCTGCATGAGAGCTGCCTTTAGAGGTGAACTTTCAGTATGATAGTTAGGGATTTATCACAGTCCAGTCTGGAGGACTGTATCTTGAGACTGTTGTTCAGGGATAAGGTGTCCAATCACTCAGAGCAGTCTGAATTGAGATTAAGCACTTCTAGCCATGCCATTGATGTGACCTGTACAATGTCTTCTGGCAAGCGTAATGCCTAAGGATTTAATACAGTATATGATAACAAGCTGCAGTCTAGAATGTTGAAAAAGTGATGCCAGATTAGTGCTAGCACGATGAATATGTAAGAGAGAATAACAAAAATTCAGTCTTTGAGAAGTTAAGGCTCAAGTGATGAAGCCAGTCTTGGATAGCAAGTGTCTTCTCTAAGTGTGAAATATCGACAAGATTAAAAAAGCTTCAGATAAAGCAGTGTCTCATCAGTTTATTGAGGATATAGAATGAAACATTTCTTGCTGATGTCTCCAAGAAGTTAAAAAAAAAAGAATAAATATGACAGAAACCAATAGGGATCTTTGTGGAACTCCTTGTAAGATACTGATAGAATTTACCAAAGGATTCATCAGTTTAATCTGTTGAGAGTAGTTAGACAACTATGTTGAGAAGCAATTAAGGGCAGTGCAATCTATATCCAGCCATTCTTAGAGTATTAATGAGACAAGGAGAGGATGACCATATCAAAAGCAGCTGAGAGGTCAGGAAGAACCAGTAGAGAGGAATTATGAGAGTCCATGATACATAAAACATAATTTACTACTTGGAGTAGGGTCTCTGTGATACGCCCTAATCTGAACCCCAATTGGAACTTCCCCATAGCTTATTGGTAAAGGGAAACAGCCAATGGGAACCATGCAGTTCCTTAACAACGCAGTCTCAACAGCAAATGCATCTTTACCATGCATTCCTGAACCACGCAGGTCTTTACAATTTGTTTTAGGTAACGCGTTGTTGGAGTGGTGTTGCATTTTAAGTCCAACACCTTCCCTACTGTGGCGCAGACTGGAGTTGGAATAGTAAATTATACTATTCCAAAGTCCAGCGCCCCCTAAAGCAAGTCTTTGTAATGATCTGCCTGGTTCAGGAATGCGTTGTAAAGACACATTCGTTGGTTAAACCACGTTGTACAAGCACACGTTAAAAAGGCCTGCGCGGTTCCGTCATAACATCATTGGTAAAAGATGTTGTCTCAGTGAGGATGCTACTCAGCTCGACATGCGCAGTATGTTGCTGCGATATTTCGCGCCAGCAGCTGGTCTTTTCAGCAGCAGAGCTAGTAGGCTGATCTTAAGACAGTCGGGGAATATTCCTTGTGGAACAGATGCATTCACTAGATTCGCCCAATAAGACAGAAGATGTGATTTCAGTTCTTAGCTATGGATGCTGGAATTAGGTCACAGAACTGATTGGCGTTATCACAATGTAATTATTTGGATCAATGTCATTGAATTGACACCAAATATTCCTAGGTCTCCTGCCCACACTAACCAGGGATAAGTGTGACATGGTAAGTGGGACCAGCGAGAGCTTCATAGATTTCTACTGTTCTTTCTTGTTAAAAAAACTGCACACATTCTTCACATTTGGACATGTGCTCACCCAGTAGGAAGGGGTTCGTGAAAAAGCTTAATGGGTTTAAAATGTTTTAAGGTGATTCTTTGCAGGTCTTTTGGGTATTAAAGGGAGGTGAATTGCATTATAGCTACACCTAAATCCTAAAAAGTCCCTAATGAAGTAAACACATATTCCTTTAATAAAGTCTTCCAGCTAATTTAAGTGTTTCAAGATTCAGAACTGATGCGAATATTTCCAGAGTTTCTTCAAGGCTCTGATGGATTTTTCTTTCATCGGTGAAATAATTATTAAGCATAGGGTTTAATTTTCAGAATTTTCATCATTAGCAGAACTATGACATCAGCAAGGTGCTCTCATGCATTCACTGAATTAATTGGTGGCATGATTAACATTGTGGAGATGGAAGGAAGGTTTGAATCTTGAGATCAATATTTCTGGTTTCACGAATCCACATCGTTTCCTTCACGGATAGACCATTTGTCCTGGTGACACAGAACACGATAAGAGGAGTTAACCTCTAGGTAAGGGTATTGTTGGTACTCCCCAGTGCAGGATAGAGTTCCCTAAGAAGATGTTTTCATCAGAATTAGTATGTTGATTTGTGACATGATCAATGCATTACTCAGTTAAAGTTCTGCTGCCCCTGGGGCATAACACAATATGTTACTTCTAGTGGGAGAAAAGATTGTGGATTTAATTTCAAAGACAAAGCATTGGAACGAGAAGTAATGTTTGTTTGCAATGAGCTTGCATTGTATGATTCACAATAACTTTCTGTTCCCAATCTCATTGAATAGCCTGAAAGAAACAAAAAGATCTATGGCATTCAGGGAAGTGCCATTAGGCCGTGTTTCCTTAATATTAGTAAAGATTCAGTTTATAGATGTTTTAGCAATTTACAGTCTGTGTTTCACCAGTAATCTGCAATAGGAAATAGACAATGAAGAGAAGAGTCCACCATTTTAGCAAAAGTTGTTGGAATGGGACCTAGAAGAATCTTGATGGGAATTTTCCGAACTCATGGATCTGTCAGATACTAGTTGTGCGCTGGCTTCGGGTGCGTTACATTGGAAATAGACAAGATCGACAGAGGTATAGTCTAGTGGACCAGACGATCAAGCAAATCCCATTTATACTGTTCAGAGAAAGTCCTGCCAGCTGCAGTGGGTGAAATGTTTTGGCAAAATGCAAAGCATGCAAATTGGCTCATGGGGGAATTTTGCATGTGGAACAGATTTGACGCATGTTTCATGTATCTGTTCCACGGTTTTCTTGGATTTCTGATATTTTTGGACAGATTGAAGTATAATCTGCAAAATGGCAAACCAGCACTAATTTTGCACTTCGCGAGGATTTGCTAGGTGTTTCCTGGGTGAAAAAAACAGCTAAACAAGTAAGTCAGCATGATGTTTCACTTTCAGCAAAAAATAAAAAATAATTCAAAAAAGAACTTGCACATACCTCCCCCATAGACAATGTTCCTGTTTGTTTTAGAGTACCGCCATCATAAGGAGAGCTTACTTAACGCATTGATGAGAGAGCGAACGGTGGCCTCAAGAATGGCTGAAATATCAGAAAATGAGAAGACTATCTGGTTCAACATAAGAATCATTGAGTCAACCTTATGAGTAAGGGATACAAGATACAGAGATGAGTCTGAACTGTTAGGTATATTAAGGATGCCCAAGAAATTGCCTTTATATTCACCCTAGACAGAAATGATTATTGTTACCAGAAACATCATCATGGGTAGCCTTGTCACGGCATGGACAGTCACAGAAATTACAGACTAAAGTGTAGTGGCAAGAGGGTTGTGTTTATAGGTAAGGGGCAGCCGAACTGTCACAGCATAATTGTGCGACCAAATGTAATAATCAGTCTGGTACTTGTTACTTTGTTCGAGGAAGAGTATGGTTGGTTACTCTTAGAAGCCAATTCAAGTCTTCAGAATCAAGTAAGATAGGCTTGTGGTGATGGAGGAAGAGGGAGTTGCATGGTTGTTACTTTAACAGCATTTGAAGCAGGTGGGATGATAATCAACTGAACAAGAAGAGAGGGAGACAGGTGAAGAGGAGGTCGAATATAAATATTATACAGAGTTTGAAACATAATGCAAGATAGTGAAGGGGAAGCAGGAGCAGATGTGCAAGATAAAACATATCATAACAGTTGTAGAGTTTTTCCTTTACAAATGAAGGACTTTATGGCTAAACATGCAAAGTATCCAACATGACTGAATAAGCTACTGTTAGAAATCCGGTTATTGATTGTGCAGGGTGTGAGGCCACTAACTGATCCACATTTTTACCTTCCTGGGTACTAAGCACCCCATTCCAGGGCTTGACTCTCGCAGTGTAGAGAAGCAGAGCAGTCTAATGCCTGATTTGGGGAGGCGATGTGGGCTGGTAATTACCATCCGCTAGCATGCAATCATTACACTCAATAAACAATTGTCCAGTCAGATAAAAATACAGTAGGTGACATTCTGAGAATCACATTTGACCCCCCAAAATCACAATACTCCACTCCCCTACCTATACCAGACTGAACATCACAATATTGGCGGTTTCTCTTTAAACAAAGCAGGTGCACTGGCTCTATCAAAGGTTCACCACATTAAAAGTTAAATAATCCACATGTAAAAAAAACCACCATATTATCAATAAAGCAATTGAAATAATCATGTCTGTCTTTCTTTAACCAGTGTGGACCACAAAACCTTCAGCCAAAGAATCAACTAATAGGGATTATTGCACCCCCAGTTTGTAGAACAACATTTCTAGCCTTAGGAGTGGTTACGTTTTGGCTGAGAAGCTAGGGGAGTCATATTTCCTGTGACTCTGCAGACTTAATGTCACATTTGAAATTACCTTGGGAAGGAGGACTGCTGCACTCCTGCAGCCCCCCACATTCTCCTTAAAATGTTGGTGGTGCTTCTGCCCTCTTGGGCCCACCACAGCCAGAGAACCCTTTGGGCTACTTGGGCCCCACAGGGCATTATGGGGTGCTCCCCTGAGCAAGCGTGGATATTATTTAAGCAGCTTTGGCCATAGCTTTGATTTATTTGGGGGGAATCCTCGTGTCTTCTGTACATTTTTCTTTTTTTCCTAGGGGAACCCAGATGTGCTTTCTCCTTGGGGCAGCACAAGAAGCCCACAGCTCGGCTGCCCCTGCCAGCGCCCTGCCTGGCCGGCCAACTTCTCTGCTAGAGAGAGAGTCAGCACCTTGATTTGCTTCCCCACAGGCATGGGGAATGGGGGCAAGCTCACCACTGTACTCCCTCTTGTTACTCTGTTGGCAGGGGCTTGGAGATGCCCCCCCCTTCATTCTTGGTGTTCACCCTCTTCTGTTGTTTGGAACTCAGAGATGGAGTCCCAGACCCCTTTCTTCTTTTGTGGGTGGTGGGGTGGGACTCAACTGTACTCCCCATTTGTCTTCCTTGAATGGAGATGGGGTCCTGGGCCCACTTTGATGAACCGGCCCAGAGAATGGGGTCCCTGGACCTTGAAGAGCTCTGGAGATAGGCCCCCAGCATGCCTCCAGTCAGGTTCATCAATAACTAACAAACCTTGCGTCATCCCCCAAACACGGGCCAGCCTGAAGGTATCTCGAGGGACTGCAGCAGAGATCCATGGACTCTGTTTTCCCTGCTGAAAATAAAAGGTCAAATCCTTTTTCCTGCAATATCTTGGGTCTTATTGGGCCAATCTGCACACTTTTGGGCTCATTTTTCTCCTGAAAGGCAAGCCCCAGCCACTGGGAGCCTTTCAAGCAGGCCTCCTGACCTATGCGGTGGCACACTTTGCAGGGGGCTGGTCCACTGACTCCCTGTGTCAGCCTTTCTCCTGATCTTTGTCACTGGAGCTGTCCTTCTTCTGGGGCACATAAGTCAAGATCTTCCCTTGCTGATCCTTAGGAGGTGTAAAGGAACCAGCCTCACTTCTCTTGGGGTCTACTGTAGGTCAGCTGTGGGCAGAGTCCCTAGTCCATCAGGGGCTTGTCCTTCGAGTTTTCAATGGTGTTTCCACTGTTGAGGAGCATGTCCATGTCCATGTCCAAGCCCAAGCCCAACAAGTCTTTCTCCCTTGTACAAGATTTTTTAAATGGCAGTGGAAAGTTCAAGAAGCCAGGCATCCCTGGCCAATCAAAGGCTGCCACATCACCCCTCCACCCCTGTCCCATCCCTCCTTTATAGCATGCTGGGACAATTTGAGATGGTACAGTAAAGTGGTTGTTAACATCTCCCCTAGGGACCTGAGTGCCACCCCAGCTGACATCACTGCCAGGGACTTTCCCACCAAAATGTCAAGGGAAGCCCCCTCCTGTTTTGGCTCCAGAGGCCTGGGCTTCCTCCTTTTTTCAGTGGGCCTGGCGATCCCAACCCTGGTACAGTGTGACAGCTAATTAACAGATGCAGATTTTCTTCCCCACCCCTTCCTCCTCAGGAAATGAGTGAAGCACTGTTAATAGCTATTTTTGTGTAGGGAGGCCTCTGTTCCCTCTGCTGGGGGGAAGAGTAATGAACTTGGCAAAATAGGGTGACAAAAGACCTGGACTCTAATCCTGATCTGGAGAAATATGAAAATTCTGGATGACTCATAAAGGGTATTTGTGGGATCTTGGGACCTGTGTATTCAAACTGGATGCATGTTTCACCCCGGTTTTATACTTTACGGAACTTTGTAGGCCTAATGGAAGCAAAACTGCCCTCTAAGGCAGATTTCCCCTTATGTGTATACTACAATGTCACTGCAGATAAAACAGTAAACCCTATTGACTTTGCCTATGAGTTCCCACTAATATTATAAGACCTATCGCAGGCCAACATCAAACCTTGCAGAGTCCCCTTTGCACCAGGCTACCTGTGCGCAGTTACCATTTGCAACATCTACTCACACATAACAGGGGACTACTTCAGAGTACATGCCAATGTTTACTTCTCTCCTGATCTCAGGCTGTATAGCTTGGGCTGAGACGACGAGGGAGGCAACACAATGGTCTTCATTGCTGCCAAGTCCCAAATGAGACAATTTCAACCAGTCCCGAGTTTTCAGCTTAAGACACCTTGAAATCTCGTACTTGTAGTTTCATACTGTATCTAGAAGAGAAAAGGCCTACAACAAGCAATATTGTTGGCTTAAAAGGCAGAAGTGACTAAGTGTAATACTTAAAACTTGGCAGCGTGGCATCTACATAGCTTCTGCTTTAAATCCCACTATCATTTTGGTCACTGCTGTTATAATTTGGGTTGCAAAATGTCTTTATAATGAAAGAACACAATTTTTCAAGTCCCGGGCTTTACTGTAATGCATTCACTATACTGGCTTGGAAGGGAGCCACGCCTTCATTTTTCTAAGACATTGTGCTGTCTCAGTGCAAACACTAACTTCCTAACTCCGCCAGTCATAGATGAGCTCGAGACATCACTCTCGCAAACCCAGAACAGCAGATTACAAAGTATGATGTTGCCAGTGCATACATCATCTCTCAGATTTACAGTTAGGGCCCTATTCACTATGGTAAATTTACATGTGTAGATTTACTTAGGTGTAAAGTTACTCTTGTACTTAGGTGTATCGCTATATTTTTGCGATATTCACCATTTCCAAGTGTACATTTGCATTTAAGTGTAGTATATGCTTAAATTTCTACACCCCCTTAAATGTAATTGAGCTCAGGCCTGGCTTTATTTTGTGATATTGCCTTACGTCTAGCATACACATGGCCACCCACTGGTACTGCAACACCCTTCCACAGACAAGGCAGGGATATAAAAAAGACCCCTACTGGAAATAATGCTAAAAAACAAATATTTTATTTATACTTTCTAAAAATATATATAAATGTGATTTAATATTAAAAATGTGTATATAAATAAAAAATAAAATTTATTTTATTTGAAATTTTTTAATAATCTTTAATTTAAACATGAGTGTGATTATACTAAAAATAAGTATGTTAATTCTATACAAAAACACTAATTTTAATACATATATATTAATTTATTATATAGAATTAAATATTTATTTCAAAATTAAGTTAATAGTGCTGTTGCTTTTCATTTTGTTCTATATTTTAAAAAAACATGTACAAATTAATTTGGCTTTTCGTTTCACATAAACATATTTTGGCTATTCTTTTTAAAATTCCAGGGGGTGACGACATGTAAATCCACACTTTGTAGTAAATTTACACTGGTAAATGGAGACTAGCCAAAAGTAGTAAATTTACTACAAAGTGGAAGAGTACTTTAAATGGGTGTTTTTTTTCACATGTAAAGTAACCTTTATGAATAGACCCATAAATGTAGTTCGTAAACAGCAATTTGCTTAATCTGTGAATGGGTGTTTTTAGTAGCATCCTAAACCTCCCTTTACTTTCCCTAAACCCCTCCCATTTTGTAGTAGATATTCCTCATCTTCCCACCCCTCCTCCAGTCCCGCCAACATTTACTACAAAGTAGTAAACATACATGCATAGAGATCTCCCCTTAGAAAAGACTGGAGGGCTGGAGGTGGATATTTCCGCCCCCAGGGTTGTGAACTGCATTTTGTAGTAAGTAAGCAGTATTAGTGTAGCAATACTTTAGGTACTACAAAATGCAGTTTGTGAATCAGACCTTTAGTCCATACACTACAGACCGCTCAAGTTCTTCTTTAAACGGAGGAGACGTCCTTCTGCACCAGGGATTTCTCTTTAAGAATCACTGTTATCTGCGTAAACCAATATTACCTATGGGGTTATTATGGAATACACTGATTTGTTCAATGAAAGCCTTACTCCACTTAAAACATGATGTCATGCTCACATAAAGTGATCCAGTTACATAATTAACATTCAGGGCTATTTTTTATTTTATGTGTACCTCCCTAAATCCGGTTCTGAAAACAGAAGTTCACATTTTGCAATTGAAGTCTAAAGTTACCAGATGACTCCATGCCACCTAGGGCTCACGCCCCTGTCCTGGGCTTTGATTTTCGTAAACCATTGTTTTCAGGTGTGTTAGCTCAATAGCATCAACTGAAGTGCACCAGGACTACAACTCCCAGAATTCATGTGTTTGTTGAACTAACCCTAAGGAGTGGAGTACGTTGTGCTTGGGTGAAGGTGAATCATCCGGCAACCGTGTTGTAGACGTGTCCCAGATGATGTGTGGACAGCATGTCTGTGCTTAGGACAGCCATGACGAACAACCAGAGTGAAATATCCTCCCACATGAAGGCTTTCCTGGAACAGGCTCCCCACCTCCAAGGCCATACGTGAAGGATCCACCGGTAAGCCCTGGTGGCCCCATCCAGCCCCTCCTTCTGGGAAGTGCGCCAAGACCTCTGCAAAAAGTGCTGAGCTGTTGCTAGGCCAATTAGACACTGAAAACAAGATATCAATGCTAATGAGATTAAACATTCACCTCCCAGGACCTCCAAGGAGACTATAAGGCCTGCACGTCTGGTAATGGCAGAAGCGTATCTATGAATGTTTACTCCATTACTGCTCCCTTCACACCACTAGGCTTTACATTTGCAAATGATAAAACTGAGGGACCCTCTTATTTTCTGGAAACCTATGAAACCCTGGAATTTGCTTCTGGTGGTTTGATTTTCCTGCTTTGATCAGACACCCATTTTCCACTGTGGCAGACTGTATGGTGCGAGTGGGTGTCAAGTGGTCAGTTAAGGATCCTGAACTCGCCACACCACAGTGGACAGTTATGGAATCTGCTTGAACTATGATTCCGCACACTCATGGCATACCCAAGGACAGATCCAAGCATACAAGCCTTCCACCTCATTGGACGAGGCACCCTAGACAGACAACCACACAAACCAAATTGGACAAGACAACAGGACGTGCAAGCGCTGGCTTGCATCAGATTGGGCATGGCTAGCATAGTGCCCAATCACAACCAAGTACTGATGCAGAGGTATGTCTTCAGTCTAAATAGTGTCGTACCCCAACCACCTCACTCCACTTCGGGATAAAAACAGGTACACGTACAGTGCCAAGTCGCAGTGAGAAGTGCCGTGTGTCCTTTAAAACTTCATGCATAACACCAATACGAGCCACACAGGCCACCCTCCACCCATGGGCACTACTCATTACTCAGCAAGGTCCAGCATGCATCAGGTCTGGGCATGGCAACCACACAAGGAAGCTGTAGCTTGCATAAACCACAGCATGGCAGCCTGGCACAAGCTCTGGCTCCCACTACACCAGACAAGGAGGCCAGTCACATAGGCCATGAGTCGGACAGGGCCAGTACAGACCAGCAGTGCAACACACCCTCCGAGTACCAGCTAAAATACGAGCATGGCACATAAACAAAATCATAGAATACAGAAAAGGAAAGTCAGTAAAAGGATAATATCCGAAACACAAAGGGCTCGATTCACAGACTTTTCTTTTTGTGATCCGGAGTGCACCGACTGAAAAACCAGTAAACTGTGCACGGCTGGTTTCACAAGTGGGAATTATGTCTGCACAAAGTGCTCTGTGTGCACAAGGGTAATCGAGAGTTGTGCACTCGCTGGTTGGAGCAAAAGTGTGCCGGTACAGAGTGTCCAGCATCCACGCTCCGCAGGCGCGCGCACGTGGGTATGCACTCTCCTGCAAGTGCAACCACTGTTCACCAGCGCGGATCTGGCTCAAGCAAAGGAAGGGGCGCTTTGCTCGTCTTTCTTGTTTTTAGTGGGCAGCTTTACACAGCGCAATCTGGACCCGAAGCTACTGGCGCGCTTTACACGACAACCCCTGCAACGTTACACAAGGTCACATTCACTTATTCGGGACACGGAGATATTAAGAGATTTGCCCAGAATCACATGATGTTGAGCTGACGCCGAGACTCAAAGCTGGTTCCTCAGTTCCACAGACGGCTGTTCTGGGAATTACACCAAATCTCCTTTGCTCATATGCATGCCCTGGTTATGCTGTGCAGAATTTAACTTCTAGGCACTTCTTGGACACCTGTTGGTGTAAGCAGGGCCTTCGCTTTTCCTCAGAATACCAAAGCAGCGCACGCGGCTGCTGTAATTAAACGTGCGGGCAGGGAATACTGAATAAAATGTGCCGCATTACGCTGCATAATTTGCCTTTTCTAGCCGCATATTTTACTTAACCCTGCTGCATCATTTACCCTTCTCCTGCCGCATAATTCCAGTGGCCCCAGCCCAAGCGGAGCCTGGGAAGGAGATACCAGGCACAGGTGATGTGAAGGCCAGCTGGGACATGAGAGTCTGTTGGGAGCTTTGTTGGGGTCTCGTTGAGGGAAGAATCTTTAGGCCAGGTAGTTTCTTTTTAGTATCATAAACACGATTCCACTCCCTCCCTAGCAGTGGCCGGACACACCCTACATGCCCCAGGGCTGCTGGGTACCTACCTGGACCTCTCACAGCCCATGCGCACACTTTTTCTTAAGCCTTGGACGTTCCTTTTACAAATCAGACAGGTGTGTCAGTTAACTCATTTCAATGAATGAACCAAGACTACATATCCCAGAATGCACTAATTTATTAAATGTATTATCAGGACTGGACTTCACACCTCTAATGCAGGACAGTTCTGGTATTTGTATGCGTTCTCACGGAAGACCGGACAGTATTTGACATTAAACACAGTTCCCAGGAGTTTAGCGCGCACAGATGTTCCTCTGTTGAGAGCCCCGGCGGGCAGGTTTCTCTGGAAGAGGCCCTGCCCGCCCCCCCTTCCTTGGCTACACATGAAGGGCCGGTACACACTGGCTGCCCCATCCGTTCCCGGCTTCTGGGAAGTGAACCGAGACGTCTGCAGGGCCTCCAGGCCGCCGGCCACTTAAGCATTCAAGGGAGGCATCGATGCTAACGAGGTTACAGACCCGCCTCCCAGGACCCCTGAGGAGGCTGCGGGGCCTCGACATCTTGCTGTTTCCACCGTTACTGGGGAGGCGGCGTCCTCGCTAGGAGGGCCCGGTGATGCAACAACTGAAGGCCGATATTAACACTACACCAATATGTAAAGTTATAGGCCAATAGGAATAGCAAAAACACGTAAAATTACTATCACGTAGTATATGTAGCTGTCAAGTATGTGATACCTGCAGCTGCTTCTGGGATTTTAGCTATAAGCGCACTGCATGCTGGGATTTTAAGTTTGAATTTAACATTAAAGGCATAGGTTCAAAAATGCTAGTCCTGTGGAACAGTAGGCCACTGAGGGAGCCACGTGAGACCCAGGGCCACTTGTAAATTATTAATACAGTAAGTGATAAACACTGATAACTGCTAGATCCATCGGCTCCGAGAAAAAAGGCAGTGCTTAATTTGTGCCGGTGCGCACATTTTTGTGGATCACAACTTACTTTTCATCTTTAGACCTTGACAGAGAGTGAGAAAGGAAGAAAAGGGAGAAATGAGGAGGAGGAGAAAGATGTCAAACAGTGACAAAGGGAGACAGCGGGAATGAAAAAGAGCCTGCGAGAGCGAGGCAAAGACGAAGGAAGTGTATGGTGGTGGAAGAAAGAGGCACGAGTTGGAACGGAGTAGCCAGCCTCAAAATAAGGTTGTATTTTCCTCTTATTTTGTGGGTGGTCTCAGTAAACATTGTGCACCAGGTATGCCCCTGCATGGAAAAGGTTCATCAGGCCATCTATTGCCCATACAGTTTCTCGTCATGCAAAGGATACTGCATGTATGCAGCTCGTGCAGTCGTAGCACACATCCAGTTTCACTGTTTGTTGACATTTTCTGCTTGAACCCTCTCCCATGTGTGAAAAGTTTGCAATCACAACGAGTGACAATACAACAGAAAATACATGAAACTAGAGTAACCCATAGAAACTACACAAATTTTCACTTGTGAGATAACACATTTCACATCCCCTAACATAACTCACACATCTTATTTTGCACACACATATGTATCGTATCCAACGTGCGAAATAACAAACAATGGCTACAGCACATAAAATTACTTACAAAGTAATGTACTAGAGAAGTGGTTCCCAACCTGTGGTCCGGGGACACCTGGGGGTCCGCAAAGTCTCCCCAGGGGGCCCGCGACTACTTAGAAAATTAAATAATATTAACAGATTAGGTCCCTAACTTTCAGTAATGACTCAGTGTGGGGGTCCCCAGATTCCAATAAACATTCAGTGGGGGTCCCCGGGCTCCAGTACTGACAAAGTGGGGTCCACAGAAGTCAAAAGGTTGGGAACCGTTGTACTAGAGATCTAATGTCAGACCTTCCCGAAAAGCAGATCTGCCTGAATGTCTGTATTTATTAGAGAGAGTGGGGTGAAAATAACGGTACTACACATTTAAAGACCACACCAAAACCACAAGCTTCTCAGAAAGTCGTGCTATCCGCGGTCCAGGAAATTTAAGAGCTTACTCTATCCTGACGGACATTCGTTGTCATACTGGGACACTAGCACCTTAGGATGCCACACCAGAATATTGGTAACACAGTGGTCATTAGACAAAGTTTGATAAAAGTTTACTTTTAGGGACCAGAGGCTCAATTCACAGCACACTCTTAGCTAATAAGGTCATGGATCATGGTCGCAAACTATTACAATCACTTGTTCCTTCCATCAAAGGGCCTGTGAACTCCCCAAAACTTGGTGTTCATTTGATTCAATGCTTGTCAGTGCAACATCAAGATCTAAGAGGCCCTGGACATCTCACCTTTAGCAAGGAACTGAAGGGAACTGATATTCAAACCACAACACCAAGCCAGTTTGTTTCTCAAGGACTAGATACTGTAAAGATCTCTCCAGTTTCTTTTTCAAGATTCTCCCAGTTATTAGGAAAGATAAAAGAGAGCAGGAAAAACTCATTGGCAATCTTGTGGTTCTTGATAGGTTATAGTAAATGCAGCACTAGATATACAAGGCACAAAATCCTCCCTGAACAACAGGGCAAGGAGCAGAGCCAAGCAAGACCATCCAGACGAAATCCAGTAGGAACATGGCCGTAAGAAGCAAAAACCAGGGATAAAACACAGTAGCAAGCGGGCAATGAACAACAAAAAATAAGGGGAAGAATGTGTTGTGAAGTATCTTGCTCTTGCCAAGGCTTCATTACGCATGGTTCAAACAGGAACTGACTTTACAGGGAAAGTTTGAACTCTGTAAGAATTGGAAGCTTGAGGCAATAATCTCTGGGCAAATCACCATCTTGTAATGGTTCAGGTTATTGCCTCGTATCGCATTAGGGAGCTGTGGTCTGCTGTGATGGATTATTTAATGCCCAAATAATAAGAAGCTCTTTATCTACCAGCAGTCATCAAAAACTCATTACATGTTAATAATCTGGAAAAAAATAGGTCTTGGTTGCTCCCAGTTGTTTTCCCTTTAACGTCTGGACCCGCGAGTTGTGTCCCGAAGATTACTTTTGAGAGGCGCATTCTTAAACAGTTGCAACGATAAAAAACTTGCTACCTTAGAAAAATATGGGTGCCCAAATGGCACCACCCCATGCAGTCTAAGAACTTTCCTCACCTACCTTGAGCTTCGTAGCCGTCATACTGCGGGGACACCTCCCCGTCTTCCTCTTTTGCGTTCATGCCAAGCGCAGTCTTGAGTTGCGCTATGTTCATACGGGCAGTCAGTTCCCCGTTCCGGTCTCCAATCTGCAAGAGGAAGAGTGGGGTCAAACCCTCTCACCAGTAGGGATGTACCTGGCTGAGCCCTGCTGGGCTGGAGGACTTTTTGTGTGATAAACCTCTTCATTAATTACCACCTGACAGCACTCATCCACCCAACTCTATGATAATGCTGATGAGTGGCAGAACATCTTCGACTTCAGAGTTTCACAGAAAATTACAATAGTCCCAGGTGCCCTGTCCTAGTAACACTGTACAACAGAGGACAAGGGAAGGTGGGTAGAGAGGAAGAGGGAGGAAGACGAATAGAGAGGAATAAAGGCATTTGTAACAGTGAGAGTAGGACTCGAGGGACGAAGAGAAAGCGAGAGTAAAAACTGGAAGGCGGGGTCACAGAAAGAGAGAGAAGATGACAGGGAGGGAGGGAGAAAGAGGACAAAAAATGACTGACAGTAAGATGAAAAGGGGCTAGAGGAAGAAATAATGAAGCACAAGAGAGAGTGAGGAAAGAGACAAAGGGTAAAGGGGGCTTAAGAAGGGGGACAAACTGAAAAGAAATGAACAAAGAGGAGAGAAAGAATGAGTGAGGAAGACAAAAGCCAGTGAGACAAAGAAAGACAGAAGAACAAAGGGAAGTGAGAAATCGAGAGAAGGAGCAGGCGGAGAGATGGTCAAACAGGGCTTCACAGAAGAAACATGATAAGGTGAAGTGGAGGACAGAGGGGGGTTGTTGTGGGCTCTTGCAGTATAGAATACAGAACTGTTGAGGTCAGAGGGGGACTGAGAATGTTGTGAGACAATACTGTTCAGTTTGTTCTCTGTGCATGGAAGTTTGTGCTGTGGATTTCAAGAGTTGAAAAAATAACTTTCATGAAACTGTGGGCAAAAGTACGACTCATCTAATCTGAAGGACCGAATGTAACAGAGCGCAAAGGAAGCTGGGAAGAATACGAAGGGAGCGGAGGTTAAGGGACAGCAAAAGAAAATACAGATATTGACAGGAAGGTGTGGGAGATAAAAAAAAGGAGAGAAAAGAATAAAGGATCTAGAGAGAGAGAGAGACAAAAATATGAAGATGAGTGAGAAGATGTAGGACATTCTGTGTGGTCATCCTAGACTTTGCGCCTCTTGATGGACACTATGGGCCTGATTACAACTTTGGAGGAAGGTGTTAATCCATCCCAAATGTGACGGATATACCACCAGCTGTATTACGAGTTCCATAGGATATAATGGACTCGTAATACGGCTGGTGGTATATCCGTCACATTTGGGACGGATTAACACTTCCTCCAAAGTTGTAATCAGGCCCTATATTTTTGGTGGGTTTAGAACTATGCACTTTACCCCTTCAAAACATTAGTAAGGTGTGTGTGCGGGACCCCTCTTTAAATATGGTTAATTTGGCAAATTCCGACTTGGCATATTTACCTTGCTTATAAGTCCCTAATATATGGTATAAAGTGTACTCAGTGCCCGGAAGCTAAATGCCACCAGTGGACTGCAGCACCGATTGTGCCATCCACTAGGGTGGCAGTGCAACCATGGCTTCAGGCCTTTTATTGTAGCCTGACTGGGCACTATCAAAACTGCAATTTGAACTGGCAGAATAAATCCCGTTAATAGGCAAAAATGTTCTTTTAAATATTAAAAAGTCACCCCTTAAGGTCTTGAAGCCCACAAGGCAGAGTGCATGGTATTTAAAATTAGCATAAATATAAATTTAATGTTAACATGTCCTTAAAGTGACTAGCACCCAACAGATATCTCACAATGGCAGGCCTAGCTGTCCTATGGAGAAAATGAGAGTACAGATTAAAGTGCTAATACTGTATTTTAGGAAATAAATTAGCTCCAAAAATAATTAAACAACTATTTTTGCTGGTTATAAAAAATCCAATTCTATTGTGAAATCTGATTTGGAAATAAATATTAAGGAAAATCAACTTTTACAAAGTTACCACTTATCTGTCTGAACTGTCAGAATGCTAATGAACATAAGCCTCTGCCAGCTCCCAGGTAGTAATGAGCCTTGAACAGATGTGGCACGCCTCGAAGGAGCAAACAATATGATGACCTGACTGGGCAGCGATGACTCCTCTGCACCCCACAGAATATGCAGGGTGGGGCTGTGGGCATTCCGTTAGACACTGCGGTGTCAAATCCTGCTTGACAGATCTGCTGGTTTACATAACGCTTAGCGCACTTGAAACGGGATAGAACAGGATGCCAAGACAACTCTTGTGCATCCAATGTCTGCTTGCTGCAGGACTCTACGTTTGTCCAACTGGACTTCTATCTCTGGGTTTATTGTAGTTACAGTGGCTGCCTCTTGTTGTATTGTATTGTTAGATATGAGAGGACACTAGGATTACCATAGTACCCTCCCCAAATACACCCAGCCCCCAGAGCCAATGTTTACTGTGGCCAAATCATTTTGTCATCTTGAAAATACTCAAAGTGGGCAGGGTTGGTGCCAGGAATTGTTAATCTATTTGGTTAGGGCATGCCCAGGAGTCATTCCCACCCACTAGTTGGAGCTAAGCATAAATGTGGCACCTCTAGGCACCCACTTTAGATCACTTCCTGGACCTGCTGAAGATCAAAAGAGGACCTGGCTTGCTGTATGTGACCTGAAAGAAGCCACCAAGGACTGGAGCTGCTCGCTTGTACCCAGGAGAAAGAAGTGTATTCAAATGGTTGTAAGGCTGACCTCCAGTACAAGGTACCAGGATACAACAATCTACAGTAGTATGTTTCCTGGAAGTACCCAGCTGACCAATGGCAACAGGGTCTGGACTGGTCCCTGCTTTTGGCTGTTGCTTAACATCTTGTGAGTTTCTAAGTGCTTCCACAGCACCCAGGAGGCTTTAAAAGTGTATTCCTGGGACTTAAAGGACTGTGTCAAAAGGTAAAATATTTGACCTGGACAAATCTGGTTGGTGTATCCAAACAGTGCGCCATTGTGGTCAGCCTCATGTAACACCTAAGTCACAGTCTCATGTGAACATTGGCTATCACTCGCAGTTTGTGCTTTTGGACTTATTTCTACTTAAAACTTTAAAGAATTAATATTTCTAATTCCCATTGCTGTGCTTTTTTTCCTTTCCTTTTTTTAAATTTTACACTCTTTTTCTAATTTGTTTTGGAAGTTTTATTGTTTTGCATTTTACTTTTATTGCTGTTTGGTAGTCCATAAATGCTTTACGAATTGCTTTAAGTTAAGCCTGTCTGCTCTTTTCCTTAGGTACCAGGGGTTGAGCTCAGGTTAATTGAGGGACTTTGAGGGTTTATTTTGACAGGGTTAGTGATTATTCTGTGTTGTGTGTAGTCAGCCACCCAAAATAATATTCCATTTTCTTATAGACAAGCTCTCATAGAGAAACGTAGCGGTAAGAGAGGAAAGAGGTAGAAGCTGATATGATCGAATGATGCGTCACTGGTGGTAGCGTGGCGTGGGAGGGGATTTGAGGTGAAGAGTATGCTTGTGTGCGTCTAGTGGGGGCACTGTGTGCGCCTTCTGAACTGCTGGAGGGAGGTGGATGGGGCAGGACAATTCTGCTGTCCGCAGGCCCTGCCCTGCAGCAACTTTAACAGGTCTGATGTCAATGGACAATTAAATGTCAGAGTATACATTTTTTGGCGGCCTTATAGTTCAAAGCCTCATACACCTGATATTGCAGCTTGGGGCATTTCACACCTAGTGCCTGATTTAGAGTTTGGCAGAGGGGGTTACTCGGTCACCAATGTGACGGATATCCTGTCCGTCGTATTATGATCCCATAATAGCCTATAGAAATTGTAATACGGCGGGCGGGATAATGGTCACATTTGTGACGCACTAACCCGACCAAACTCCAAATCTGGCCTTCAGTTATCGCCCAGGGGGAAAAAACCCATGTCTTCATCTGTGCCTAGGTCCGGAGCATAGCAACCAAAAGAGCAGCAGGTGCAGCAGCACCAGGGCCCAGTGGTCTGAGGTGTCCACTGCACCCCTACTATAGCTGTGTTTTACTACCAAACCAGGGGATGGAAGCTCATTTTCCTTGCTTGCATTAGCACCGATGACAGCCTTGCCACGTCACTGGTGTAGATGACAAAGTTAGAGTCCCTTGCAGTTTTAGAGTGTTAACAAGACATAAATGCCAATTTTTTCGCAGAAGTAAGTAAATACTATTTTTTGTGTTGATTCTCAATTATGTTGAAACAAGATTAATGTCCATTACTAGTTTTCAAGGAAATATTATGAATATAGACAAAAGACTCCATTCACGCTCCAAATGAATATCTAACACGTTTGGGAAACCATTCTCAAAAACATAAGGAGTCACAAAAAATCAAATAAAATTTAGTTTAAAAAGGAGATTGCTGTTTTTTTATTTATTTAACACAGCTGTGGATTCTGGGAGTTGTAGTACGCTTTCATTGATCTAATAAAACGAACAAACTTGATACTAATGATTTGTAAATGAAGGTGCAGGGCTAGTAACAGCCTATACTGCTAGCATGCAGCAACCCGGCAACCATGCCGCTGCCGCTACCAAAAGAAGCCAGCTGAGGTGCAGCTGTTCTGCGTGATGGGCCAGTAAGCAATGAAGTGGTAGCTAGAGAGCCCTCCAGTTACCAACAGCCAATGGTTTGCTTGCTGTTCGACCCTAGCACATGCTGTCATCTCTAAGGTAGCTCATTGGGTTACTGTGCTCTTTGCTGAAATAAGTGTGCAACGAGTAGGTCATATGTTTGAATCTCAGTGGGGCCAACTCAGCCTGTCTTACTTATGAGGTCAATGCAACAAGCACCATCGAGCTTAGAAATAATGTCAGGTTCTAGTATATTTCATCTAAATAGGAAAAATTGGTATGAACATGGGTGAGATGCTCAATATTAGGAAAATGCTGAGTGCTTTGAAGGGAACTTAAAAAAGTTCTAGTCGAAAATGGCAACCAGGTGAATGGCTCACTAAAAAGTAGCAAAATAGTTTGTGAGGTCATTGAAATTAGAAAAAGGACAAAAACATGATAATTTCTTAAACTATTGCGGACATGGGTCAGAGAAGGAAGTGGCATCCATTATGGTAAGAATTTTCTATCTCCTACTGAAAATACCTAATGTTTCACTTAAATGTTGGGGCCTTTGGGTTCAGCTGGAGTCTAGTAAGTAAAATACTCACCTCCCACTTGGCTTCCTGGTTGCAGTCCTAGAGCAAAACAGTGTTACTTGGGCAAAGCAGTCTACGTCCTTGTGCTTCATTTGTATCTTCTACCTCATTCTGCTTACCTTAATGCTGTCTGGACTATACTCTCCTCCAGGGCTTAATTTGTAAATAAAAACGTGCCAGTGCCCAAAGACGTCCTCTTAAACACGCGGCTTCTGAAATTAAATATGGCAACAAGGAATACTGAGATAGTGTAATCCTGAAATCATCTCGGGCCTCTTGAATCCATTTACAGCCACTCCCTACCCCTTCAGCTCACTCTTGCAGCTTTCTACTTTCTCCCATTGTGACGCTTTTTCGTTTTGCTCTTCCTCCGTTTTCCCCATATGTTCCTTTTGCTCGCAGCAAATGCTTGAGGTAGAAAAATAAGCGTTGGCCCTCAAAAATAAGTGCTGGTGCCCAGCACCGTAAACCGCAAGCACAAATTAAGCACTGCTCTCCTCACCATATAGTGGTTGAGATGCTCCTCCCAGAATAGCGCTGTTCTCTGTAAATGCATTCCAGCTAGAACCAACTTCTATAAAATACCTACAAGAAGAAGCAGAAGATGCCATTTTCTTCTCTGACTCATTGGGTCTGGCTCGAGAGAACAGCTGTCTGAAGGACACATTTTTACTGATTCTTTAAAATACACTAGAGTGGGCTTCGGCTCTACCCATAGGAGTATTTGTTTCTCGCCCCATGCCCTTGGCTGTCTGATGTATCATTCCGCCTTCGGTGGAGTGCTTACATTGGAGTAAATGAGGGACTATGTTACACCTCAAAAGTACTCTGAATCATCAGACATTAAATGATTTATTTCATACGTACTGTATGAAGAAATAATTTGTTCCTTGTTTTGTTTTTCAACTGCAAGAGGCTTTTTAATGATTTACACAGGACTTAGCATTCAAGCCAGACATATTTATTTGCCAAAGGTTGCTAAAAGGAAGTAGCTCTTGCTCTGCGTGAAGAGCGCACCCCCACAGCGAGCCCCCGACTTGTCCAGATATCTCAGAACAACGGCTCAGAAACACAAGATTCTCACCCATTAATTTATCCTTTAATTAACAAATCTGATGAACCGCCTGTAAAAACTAATTAACTATATAATTAGGAGAGTGACTGCCGGTTCCTCAAGGTGGTCTAGACTGATAGAGATAAGTCTGATAAATACACAAAACATTTCAGCATGACTTCCTTGTGTGCCAAGGAATACTCTCTTTCACTACTGCAAATACAGCACTGAAGGCTCATCCATGTGACATCGGAAGGATGAACGACCTGCAAGCTGACCCAAGCCTCTCGATGGAGAGAACAGCTGCAGAGATCTCAAAATATACCATGTCAGAGAACTCAAAATATACCGTGTCAGAGAACTCAAAGAGAACTCAAAATATACCGTGTCAGAGAACTCAAAATATACCGTGTCAGAGAACTCAAAATATATCATATCAGAGATCTCAAAATATACCATGTCAGAAATCTCAACATATACCATGTCAGAGATCTCAAAATATACTGTATCAGACAACTGAAAGTATACCATTTCACAGATATCAAAATATACCATGGCAGAGATCTTAAAATATATTATGTCACAGAACTCAGAATATAGCATGTCAGGGATCTCAAAATATACCATATTAGTTGTCAAAATATACCATGAAAGAGATCTCAAAATATTCTATGTCAGAGAACTCAACATATACCATATCAGAAAACTCAAAATATATCATATCAGAGATCTCAAAATACACCATGGTAGAGATCTTAAAATATACTTTGTCAGATAACTCAAAATATACCATCTCAGAGATCTCAACATACACTGTGTCAGGTGTGAGCAGCTCACCAAGTGCTGTTTATTTTCTTTAGATTATGACATTCGCCTTTCCCTTCTACACATCTGGTACTTGTATTTCTCAAATAAGAATGGAAAAGCAGAGATGCATGTACCAGTGCGCTAAGGGAAAAAGGCAGGACTGGATTTAAAACTCACGCCTGACCGGAGAGGACTTGATATCTCTGGAGTCATTGTTGGGTTGTCATCAGTGATTAACCTGGAAGTTCAGGAGTTCAAAGGTCTTCAAGGTCCTCCAGTCTCATTTACTTCCTGAGGTCGATACTCTGCTGCACCAATTGTCATTTGAAATTGATCCAATACACACCTTGTGGGTCAAGCGCTTTGAAAGGTACCATTAATTTCAAGCACTGGCACCTGTCCCAGATGCGTACCAATATTGATTCATCAATACATATTATATGGAAATTCATAATATGTAACGCAAACTGACAGCACAGAGTTTATGGAGCCTGGAAACGCGTGAAGGTTTTGAATACTCACCATTCCCACACTTCCTGAAATGATAGACATCAGAATTAGATGTACTACAGAGGTCAACTCACTAACCCTGGACCTGGTGGGGTCACCGCGCTTCAATCCAAACTTACTTAAGTACTTGACTCAGTCGTGCAGTTCTGGGCAAACCAATAGATATATCCATCTTTTGACATACAGTATGAAATGCTACTCGATATATAAAAAAACGAGCTCCTTATATATCCTGTCATGACATCCAATAGGCTATATTGGATAATGATTTAGTATTTGTCATATTACATGGAGATTTTAGTTCCCACCTTCGATCACGGTCTCCTATTCGGCATATTAGATCATGAGTTTCTTCTTCTAATAATTCAGCTCTTGTTTGACTTAGAGAGGATGAGCCCTTAACTGACATTTTATTCATGAAATACTTTTTTGACATAATAGCTCATGAGCTATTATTTGGTATATTAAATGAAGAGCTGTTATGTGATATTTTCTTTCACGAGTGCATGTTTGACATACCATATGATGAGCTGCTCTTTCATGCATTCTGTCACAGGATCCTGTTTGACAAATTCAGTCATGTGCCATGATGGCAACAGTGGATGATTCTGCTAGGTTTTTTTTGTGGAGCTCCGAGCACTGAGCTATTGTACTTGTAAACTACCGAGGAGTTGTAAATGACAGAGTGAGACAGAGAAGGAAGCTGAATAGGACACTTAGGCGAACAGGTAAGGAAATCATTCTCGACAGAAGGTAGGAATAGTCTGGGGTAAGGAACGCTTCTCAGGTCTGTCTTCTGCGGGGTGTGTTTTAGTGGCCTGCAGCTCACTGAAGTCCAAAGTGTGATTCAGTCATAGACAGCCCCAGGCATTGGAGATACAGGCACATCACAAATAAATCTCCATGGACATAACTAATCTTACCTCTCGCGATATCTCCAAGTGTTTCCTTACAAAGCGCAATGCTTGCTCGTGGTTCTCGAGCGACACGTAGGCATTCCCCAGACTCCAGCAGGCTCGCCCCTCTCCAACCCTGCAAGTAGAGACAATTTCCCATCAATGAGGTACGTATGTTGAATTTACTCATTGTGTCTTCACAGCCTGAATTACTAAACCCAATGGAGGACATGGCTACCAAGAGTAGTTAATAAGGATTATTTACATTAGACCATTGATTTGTTCTTTTCCAGGTAGGAGGGTTAACGGAAGTCTGTCATACGGTGAGTAACTGTTTAAGTCTGGAAGAAGAGGAAGATACCATACTGAGGCGTCTTCTACAAGGTGTTCTCATTGTACCGGAACTCGTGATACGTGTGTCCCACACAAGGCAATGCAGTCTTCACTGCATATGGACAAAATAAGTTTGTTTCCCATGTTCAATCACCACAGTCCAAGACAGCTCATTGAGATCAGTAAGATAGAACACAACTGGTATATCCAGGATGTATGTGTGCAAACACAAGTAGCACCTCAACCAGTCTTGCTTATAAAGGCAATGTCCACACCCAGAGCAGTGGTAATTTGTATCCAATAACAATACACACTGAGTATAATTCACCGGTTTTAAACAATACGAGTGTGCAACTTCGAAAGTCTATGCTTTATGCCATCATAGGGTGATATCTACTAAGTCAACAAAGGGTATAAACAGGGATGTGTTGATACCTTTTATCGAATGCAGCAGACCACCTAAGGCTTTCACAAACCAATACAAAATGCAGAATAGCTACCAAGCATTTTACCAACACAACATAAAGGAGTGTCCATGGCTTTACAAATAGGCAATGTGCAAGAAAAAGGGGCCACTCACGACAAGAACCACAGAAGAGCACCCAAGGCTTTCATCAACTAATACACAACACAGACGAGCAGACAAAGCATTAAACAGTAAATACACAACACAGACCTGAACCCAAATACACAAGACAGAAGAGGACTCAAGTCTTTTAACCACAAATACCCAATGCTAAAAAAAAACAAAAAACTCCAACGTGGCCTTGACCAACAAATGCTCAACACAGAGCATTGCTCAAAGCTTTTGCTAGCAAATACACAATGCAGAAGAGCAAGCAAGGCTTTCAATGACAAATATACAATGCAGAAGACCAACCAAAGCTTTCAATGACAAATATACAATGCAGAAGAGCAACCAAAGCTTTCAATGACAAATATGCAATGCAGAAAAGCAACCAAGGCTTTCAATGACAAATATACAATGCAGAAGAGCAAGCAAGGCTTTCAATGACAAATACCCAATGCAGAAGATCAACCAAGGCTTTCAATGACAAATACACAATGCAGAAGAGCAACCAAAGCTTTCAATGACAAATATACAATGCAGAAAAGCAACCAAGGTTTTCAGTGACAAATACACAATGTATAAGAGCAACCAAGGCTTTCAGTGGCAAACATACAATGCAGAAGAGCAACCAAAGCTTTCAATGACAAATATACAATGCAAAAAAGCAACAAAGGCGTTCAATGAGAAACATACAATGCAAAAAAGCAACAAAGGCTTTCAATGACAAACATACAATGCAGAAGAGCAACCAAGGTTTTCAATGAAACATACATAACGCAGAAGAGCAAGCAAATCTGTCAGTGACAAACACAAGATGCAAAAGAGCAACCAATGCTCTCAATGACAAATACACAATGCAGAAGAGCAACCAAAGCTTTCAATGACAAATACACAAGACAGAAGTGGACTCAAGTCTTTTAACTACAAATACACAATGCTACAAAAAAGCACCAACGTGGCCTTAACCAACAAATGCTCAACACATAGCATCGCTCCAATCGTTTGCTAGCAAATGCACAATGCAGAAGAGCAAGCAAGGCTTTCAATGACAAATACACAATGCAGAACAGCAGGGAAAGCTTTCAGTGATACACATACAATGCAGAAGAGCAACCAAAGCTTTCAATGACAAATACACATTGCAGAAGAGCGCTCAAGACTTTACAATGAACACACAATGCAGAGAAGTACCCGAGTGCCCTTGATCCTCAAATGCATGACAAAGAATGGCCTTGCAAACTTTTGCTGGCAAATACACAAAGTAGAAGAGCACACAAGGCCTTCCACAACGCAGAAGAGCAACCAAGGCCTTCAATAACAAATAAACAATGTAAAAGAGCATCCTAGGCCTTCAAAGACAAATACACAATGAACAATAGAGAGCTCAAAACTTTTAACAACAAATACACAATACAGAACAGCACGTATGTATCCACTTGCAAATGCAAGGCATCGAATAGCACTGAATACCTTCATCAACAGCTTTTGCCAACAAAGAAGTACTGCAGAAGAGCTCCTAGGTTATTTGCCAGTGAGCTCACAATATTGAACAGCATGCACAGTTTCTAGCCACAAGTGCGAAACACACAATAGCGGCAGCACGTAATCCACTTATTGCATGACCTTCTGTGCCTTGAGACAACAGATAGTCTCTACCAGGGGACAGTTAGAACATCATTCTGTTTGTTATCATGGTCAGACTAGCCCTTGAATTACATATTACCTCAAATCAGAACTCCATAGGTTGTGCCAAAGCAATGGTGCTGGTAGTTTTGTAAACTGAGGGTGTTTGTGGACCAGGCGGCCATAGCGCAGCCACCTGCAACTGGACTAAGACATCCAAACTCATCTCAAGATTTCTTGAAGCCATCACTCACCCAGTCCTGCATTCAAGCTTATATACACAGAAGAAAACAGGTCATCTATATGGGACAAATTAAGCACTATTGCTGTGTAGAAATAAAATACTGATGGAGAAGTTGAGTAACGGTCACAGCTTATGCACTTTGTGAGCTGCAAGTCTGCAGTGTTTGAGAACTGCACCAACTACAGTTGTTTTCAGGAGAAAAGCCATGGAATCCCCCTCCCAAAAAAGGCATTTTTGTCATTCACCCATTGTTTACTGAATTGTCTTGCTCACTGGGATCTATGACAGGATCTTATCTGTAGAGGTACAATATACATGACATTTCCACCTGTGTGTATGCCGCACTCTGAGACTACCAAGGATCTCCCCAGTATAATCATTACTGCATACAGTTATTCTCCACTGATGTTGTACAGAGGTGGGATGTGGGGTACCACGCATTTCAAATCTCTACAACTATGGAACATCTGATGTCACTGTTGTGTTCCTACAGAGTAGGGACTGCCATCCAGTGTTTAATAATCTAGAAAAGGTTACTCTTGCACTTAGGGACACCCCACTAAGCCTCAGAAGCAGATGGGTCCCCAAGGATCTGTATACATTTTCTATGGATTTATGTGGTCCATACCTGATCAGGCTATATAATGATATCATCTCTACCTATGACTTCGCGCTGGCCAGGGTTCCCTGCGTCATGATACTGATTATCAAGGAAGGAGAGAACAAGCTAGTTTTCTCATTGCCCACCTCACTTTTCTTTGAAACTCACGGCTAGCATCCTATTGGGTGTCTACAGGGCTGGGTCTGGGAGCATGGAAGGCACAATACTATTTTAGAGAGGGCCCAGATACACACCATCATGTATAATCCTCTACCTGATAGAGTCTAAGAACACTATTGCAGGTAGGGGTCAACTCACTTGGCCTTTAGGGACCCTTCCTCTGCTTTTGATATGGTAAAGCAGCATGAGCGTCCGGGTCATATTGAGGGGTCTGAGCTTTGAAGAGAACATTGCTGCCCTTATCAAAACACTACACAAGAGATGTGCACATTCTACAGGTTTGAACCCAGAAGGGGAATGCACTCTTCCTGTCAGTGTGGAGAAGGGAGTCCAGCAAAGTTTTAGGTTTGTTCTTTTTCTGTTTACAATTAACATCAAGCAACTCAATTCTGAGCCTCAATTTTTATTAGTCGATGCATGGAAAGCAGGATATGGAAATGTATCCCTGGTCGTTGGCGACCTTTGAAATGGTATAAAGAGTTCACATACGTAGCGGTCCAGGTGGACGGCACTTTCAGCTTTGTCTCCCTATTGTCGGCTCAGAAAATGAAGCCAGGCCAAGCATATGGGACCATTTGGAATTTTGACAAACATGTGTGGGAGGGGTGTGTGGATGTGCTATGCCAAGTGTCTAACGCGATAAACACAATCTAACTTCTATCACCATTGGTGATTCAACAAAGGTGTGGGCATCTTGCTTTGCTACATGCAGGAGATAGTACAGTTTTTTGACAATCATGTTGGGGTTTGCCAGTCAACTCCCAGATGCTCAATCCACCAGGCGCTCAGGCTTACCTGCATTGAAAACACCAGTAGACTGGAACCATTAACCCCTTGGGCTTCAGCATGGACCAACCCTTATCTCACTAGGTCAGTCCTGATGGATGTACTAGGATTATTCAAAGCCCATTCAATTCCCTGGGTTACATACTTCAATGAAATGCTTATTAAACTGGGAAATGGAAGGTTGTTTGAACATCTCATGGGATTAGTGGCCAGAGACAAGAAGGGAACAAGCGAGTGCCTTCCCACCTGCAGTACCACGGAACAAGAACCATGCGAAGTGGTCAAATCTACAGTGAAGACATACATCACGGGAAAGGATTCCTATGGGCCAGAAGATTGAATATCAGGGGCGAGAAACCTCCATTTAAGAGTCTTGCTAACAAACGTCTATTCTTGTTTCTTACCCAGCTTCTTTCGCATAGCAAAGGGCTCCTCTTTTAAGCGAAGAGTTATGTTATGTCTTTTAAGACGAAGCCTCTGCTCAGGCCACAGTGCATTTTCTTTAGTTTTTAATAAAACAAAACAATTTGTGGTGCTGTAAAAGTTTTGGGGTTTTATATTTGTAAATCAGCCTTATTGCATCTGTTGGTGCAGAGGTGCCCCACGTGTGCTTACGGGTAACTAGATTTTTTTGGTGGGGAGTTCAAGATAAGGGTCGCTATCAAGGATGGCACAATTTCTTTAGGCAGCCATGAAAAACAGCCATAGTATTTGCATTAAGCAATATTTTTCTTAAACCTAAACATGTGGCACCACGTGGTACCTTATTAGAGCAGGGCAGTGATTTGACTAACTTCCAGATTTAGCAGTCTTCTGCTGAGCCACAATGTCTTATCATGCAGGGTGCTGGCATATTGCGGATTGTTGCCTGGTTAGACATTAAGGCCCTGATTTAGAGTTTGGCAGAGGGGTTATCCCGTCACAAACGTGACGGATATCCTTTCCGCTATATTATGATGTCCATGAGATATAATGGAATAATAATAATAATACGGCGGACGAGATATCTGTCACATTTGTGACGGGGTAACCCCATCCACCAAACTCTAAATCAGACCCTAAGATACTGACTTAAAGTCAATGTTTTTAGATAAATAAAGCAGGTTTACCTTCTAACATTCACCATGCACAAGTTGTGTACATTGCAGACATATTTAGAATTTAAACCAAACGTGTTGCATTTGCTAATGCCAGTTTATTTTTAGATTGCTTCTGTTCTTTCATGTATGTATAAAATGCTTATTTATTGGGTATTGTTAAAGCAAAATAAATTATTTACTTCAATTCAATACAATTAAGGTTGGTTGAGGTTGACATGCTTCACGGGCTTCTTCAAAACACTGTGGGGTGTTTTCTAATGGTCCTAGAGGGGAGGAAAGATCTTCCAAAAATATTCCTCATATCTAAGAAATGAATCATCTATTTAAGCAAATTCTGTTGACGCAACTGCATCAGCATTGGCGTGCCACCATAATATAAGGTGCTTAGTGAAAACTGACGTAAAATGATAATTTCAACAGTTAGTCCGTCAGCTTGTACAGGTGCAGAGGATGCCCTAGTAGAGATTCCCATCCTAGTCCTGCTTCTATTTCAATGGCCACGCTCTCGTGCCAGGACATGTCAGCTGGCTTGCAATGTTTGACTCACATTTCTGGAGGCTGAGCCTAAGATTACGTGGGGCTCTTTATAAGAAATACCAATGCTACGCCTGAGGAATCAGAGAGAATTTTTTGTTAGCCAATTTTCTATTTTTTTTTTATATCTTTTATAAAATGCGAGACTAGTGGACAGGTGGCCATTTAATGGTGTTAAATGATATGATCAAGTGGAATGGACTGACCGGTGTGTCTAAACAGACAGCAGGACAATAGTAATCTCTAGTCACGGCGGTCTAATACGTGGATGCTGTGGCCTTATCCCTGCACGGAAGGACTGAGGGCTTGGGTGGGCGCAGTGCTGTTCGGCAGGTGGTCGGCTCCTCCTTGAAGATGGCTGTTTTCAGGACTTTCTTAGGGATGGAGTAGGGGACAGCGGTTACTGTCACCAGCTGCACGTATGAACCATGCTGTCATAGCTCGTCTTCAAGAGTGCTTTCCACTGGTGTTGTTCTTCCGTTTCTATAACTGAAGGGGACACCAAGGCCTTATGGAATGTGTGAAGAATACATGCAGATGACCACAGCCCTGTGCCTGAGCCAAATAATTTAGGTCTTCAAGGAACGCTAACTCAGCCAGTGATTACTGCGTCAACTGCGAGTCCTTTCCAAACAACATCCTGGGCATAGTTATGATCTTGGCAGACTGGGTTACTCCATCACAAATGTGACACCATATTACAATCCTATCATCTTCTATGGAGATCATAATACGGCAGACGGAATATCGGTCACATTTGTGTTGTAGTATTCCATCCGCCAAGATCGGAATCAAGGCCTTAGAAATCCTAGAAAGAGCCAGGCATCATTTGTTGCCCTCAGATCTCAAGAAAGCTCACAATTCAGGCAGTTGGCCTGCAGCCTGTGTGATGTCTTCACATGTTGGTATCCTCAGGGATGGGTCTCTTGTCCAAAATGGAAGATCCACCTGTGCACAGGAGATGGGGTTGGTTTTAATAAAAGCCCCTCTCTGAAACGTGATCTCCTGCTGCTCTTTGGGTGTCTGGAACCCCGAGAGGAAACGATGCTAGGACGGGCTTTCTTTCCCCAAAGAAGTACTGATATTATTCCTGGATTCCTGAAGATGCCGCATTATTTTATTTTTATTTTAAGTATGTGATGTAGAGTGGACTTAATTCCAAAGAGCAGAGAACACTTTACAAAGGGCTCTTTTTATGCAGCACGAACATTTCGAACATGAGATTATGGATTTAGAACATGTGGGCAGACTCCAATAGAGACCAGTTGTAGAACCTAGGATGCGGATGACGGTGAAAACAGATAAAAGGGCAAAACTAGACTGCACACAGCAAAAATGTATTTCACTTATTTACATTGTGTGTATTAACAAGTTGAGGAACATGGAAACAAAGTGATGTGTCCAGAATCACGATATTTTTTTTCGTAGAAAGTGAAAGCCGGGATTAGAATTCAGGTTTTGTGGTTGCAAGGTCAGCGATGCAGCCATGACACCACATGTTACATATATATATATATATATACACACACACACATATATATACGGTGCTCCTTGAAGCCATAAATACAGCGCCCAGGGCAGCACAGCACGACTACACCCCGGGGTTGGATGGAAACCGCTGCCTCGTATGGTCCGATGTCCGTCTCCCTTCTCCGACGGGTACCGCAAGAAGCGGCGCCACAGCCTGGCTGCCCCGGGACCTGGACGTCCTTGCCCCCGCACCTGCTTCCGGCTGCCCGTCTCTCTACCCCGCAGGGACCGGGGCGGCAGCTGTGGACCCACCGCCCTGCCAGTGAAGGATGGAGTCGTCAGCATCCTTCAGCTCCTGACACGGTTTCTCTTTGGATCCCGGGGCAGTGCACATTTTAATACTCAGAAAGCATCAAATCTGACACACGTCGCCCCAAAGCGCAGTCCTCCTGCCCTCTCCTTGTGTATTTATAAACCCCGTCCTCCCTGCTCGCTCTTCTGCTCACGCACATGTCTGATGGCGACGGCTGAAGTGAGACACACGATGGCTCTTGAGGGTTCTTAACAGAAGCATTGCAGTCCTTTTATTTTATTGCAAATCAATTCACTGGACTCGATTCACGGATCTCATGGTATAAATGATGCGTCAGAACTTTGTCTCTAGCTTTATTTCATGGCAATATTTTTTTGGGGCTTGTTTGAAAATGCAGCTGTCCACTAGATGCACTGTTACCAATGTTTTATTTACATACAGAGTTGTAATTGGCTCCACCCTGAGGAGCATTACCCTCTTACTTCATGGGATTGGCTATCTAAAGTTTCATTCTGCCTCCCAGGCAGCACTTCCTTTGCAAATCACGAAGGCTTATTTTACACCTGAAAGGGACGCTCGGGCATCACAATGTTTACACGAAGTGTTTTATCTCCTTTTTGCATTCTATACAGAAAGAATCAATTTTTGTTTTTTTTCCCCAGCACTGGCAAAGCCAAGAGAGCAGACCATGAAGTAATAAACCGAACACACAAAAGGCAAAGGAAGGATGCTTGCAATATGTCTAGCCAATGGAAATTATCATTTCCAATGGTTAGACTAATTGCAATCATTCCTCCAGTCACCATTTGCAAGTATGACGTAACACAGCCTTTGTGCAAGCAATGCATGTAAACAGCATGCTTACATGCTTGTGTTCACATACGTAGGCACATTAAAGCGAGATATTGGCATTGCCAAGGCTTCCCTGTATGTTGGCTTTCGTGGTTAAGTAACATATCAATGTTCACTGTAATGGGATATGCATTCATACAGCCCCAACATATCACATACAAAAGGGGCAGCAACTTTGTACCCCACTAGATCACAAACTGTACTCCACGATGCCAAGATCCAAGGAGAAGATGGGTATTGAAGCCCTTGCTTAGATAACTGCTGTCCACCATGCTGATCAGCCGAGAAGGAGGCAACTAATGCCAATAATGTATTTTACAAAATAATTAGGATGACTTTTGTGGTTTCATACTTAGAGGATGCTATATTAATGCACTGAGTAATCAGAAAACAAAGTTTACATGATTAGGTCTAAATGCACAAATTGGGCTGTAAAGCGTCAGTATTACAGCAGAAACAGACAGATTTTGGATTTAGGGCCATTTGTACGAAAGCTTTTTCCCATAGACACAGAATGGGTAAAATCCTTTGGTACATCTGGCCCCTAGTTTCAAGATGTGTCAACATAGCACTCTAGTGTAGCCTGGCCTGGCCCTTCCACCCAGACCAAAAGTACTTGAAGCGAGCAACACCTTCATTTACAGAAGATGAGGGCCACATTTAGCCATCTTCTGTGACTGTATTAAATTACTGAAGAAACCAATATTTCTATTCACTGTCAGTTTGCTTTCCATTCCTATAATTTCACCGATAATAATAACTCGAGCAGGTTTCACAAACAAGAAGTAAAATATATAGTGAAAGCCACACATGTTTCGCCCTTTAAGGTGTCAATTAGTCTAAAGTCTTTTGAAGGGCCTAATGTTGAAAAACAACTGTCAGCTTTTACTTCGCATGTGAATTCATCTGGAGCCATTACATTGGGAGTATCATTACGTGGTACTTTACACTGGGACTACTTTACTTCACAGGTAAGTATTGTTATAGCCAGTTAATAAAAATAATATACTTAAGTAATTAAAATAATGTAGTTTTACTTTAATAAAAATATTTACATTATTTTTTAGATTTAAATTAGGGTTTTTTAAATATTTTATAATTAAATAATAAATATTCACCATTTTTATATATTGTTTTAAAAATTAAAAAATATTTAGTAATATTCGTATGGAGATTTATTTTAATTCCCAACCACTAATATTTTCAATGCGAGGATGTTGAAGTAGCAGTGGTTTGCCATGTGTGGTGCACAACTCACTACTGATTTTTAGGTCGCAGCCTAATAGATAGCACAGCTGTCTGGTTTGCTAAAGTCATCTTGGAGACATTCAGAAAGCTGAAGTAGGAATGCATTCTGCACGTTGCTTGCCATTGGCTTTGTAACTCACGTTTTCTTGCTTACCATTTGTTGTCTTTATTTGTTTTAGGCTGTCCACGGTTGAGTGTGTACCTTCCCTTCCCCAAACCTTATTTACAGTACCCCTCTAAGTCCTCCCTTTCTGTAAACAGACCTCTAAATCTTGGGCCACATGTATGAAAAAATGTTCCTGTCACAAATGGCCTGGTTCACAGAATTGTGCCGTTTGCAACAGATAAAATGCATTTTAGGATGTACAAAGCCTAAATTGCAATTCAATAACTCGTTACTGAATTGCAATTTGGGTTTTGCACTTCGGTATTAGGAAGAGCCGTGTTGAGGGTATCCCTTCCTAATATAGAATCAGAAAGGTATGCACAAATGTTTTGAGACCAAAATGCCTTTGCAAAACATTCTCAGTTTACCCCAATAGAAAGTTGAAGGTAACCCCTTTCGCAAATGGGAAGGGGTCCCTTTGGGACCCCTTCCCCTTTGAGAAAGGTTGGGAAAATATTTGTTAAGAGCAGGCAGTGGTTCCACAGACCACTGCCTACTCTTAAAAAATTAAACTTAAACATTTCATTTTTTTCTTTTCAAGCACATCCCATTTTCCATTAACGAAAGCGTGTTGCATTTTAAAAAAGACGGTTTTATTTAAAAGCTATCACAGACATGGTGGTCTGCTGACCCCAGCAGGCCACCATCTCTGTAATTTCAGTGAGTCCTAATGGGTCGCGGCTTGTGACCTATCTCATTAATATTCATGAGCTATGTTGATTTGTGACCCACTACGAATCCCAAATTAAACTCAAAAGGGTTTCATACATTTCAAATAGTGATTTCCTAATTGCAATTCGCAGGAAATCCCAATTAGGAAATCTCTAATTCATAACTTCGTACATGTGGCCCTATGTTCTTATCTCGTCACATTTGCTGTACGTTCAAATACCGAGGTCAAATGTCAGGCGCTGTCTTCCAAGGGCCCTTGTTTACTTTCCTTTATCTGACTTCAAAGTGACAGGATTTATGTGACAATGATGCTGGATACAAGGGGTAGGAAAGAGTTTTTATTTTTTAGCACACAACAACATTTAAATGAACTGTGTAGGTATTTCAAAATATATCAGAATTGGTGACACAAATGAAGCACATTTTTGTTATTTCTGAAGTGTGTTGAAAACAAATACTTTAATATGATAAAAACAAATCATTACACAAGGTGATGCAATTTCCATACATTTCCCCCCTGCTCTGTAAAGTTTTATTAATAAAATGGCATGTCTTTGCAAATTTAATGGCCATTTCAATTCAAAATGTGTTGTCTGTAGTGGCAGCATGCTACCACACCATGAATACTCCACACAACTCTGCACCATTGCACCAATCCACTTTACACTGCTCCACACCACTGAACTCCATACGAATCCACTCTATGCCACTGCACTCTATACTACTTCATGCTACACCCAGTGCTTAATTTGAGATGGTGGTTTCCAGTGCGGAGCACCAGCACTTGTTTGTGAGGGCCAGCACTTAGGGGAGAAAGCAACAAGCTGCACATGTGAGCTGAGGGGGCAGGGAGAGGCTGTAAATGGATTAAAGAAGCCTGGGATGGCTCCAGGATTTAGCTACCTCAGTATTCTGTGCTTGCACATTTATTTGCAGCAGGCACGAGTTTCAGAGGAGAGCATTGGGCACCATCATGTTTTTATTTACAAATTAAGCACTGGCTATGCCTCTCTACTCTACCCACTAGCACTCTTTACCATTCTAGTCTACATTGCTGCACTCTTCGCCACTGCACTCCACACCACTTCAGTCTAGGACATCCCAATCTACTCTGCACAACTCCACTCGGTGCGACTGTACTCTACGCCAATCCACTGTAGACCACTCTAATCTACTCTGCACCACTACACTGAATGCAAATGCACTCTACACCACTTTACTCTATGTCATTACATGCTATGCCACTCTAGGCAACTGCACTCTACCCTGCACCACTCCCCTCTATGCTACTTCATTCTACACTGAAACACTCTACACCACTGCACCTTCTTACACCACTCTATCCAACTCTGCAACACTCTACCCTATGCCACTGCACTCTACACCACTCTACTCTTAACCACTGCACTCTACACAACTTCACTGTCATTGCACTCTACTGTTCATCGCTGTACTCCACACCACTGCTCTTTAAGCCACTTTACAACACTGCACTCGGACACTCTACTTTGCAACACTGCACTCTTCGCTACTATACACTGCACAACTACACTGTACGCTACTGCACTCTATGCCACTGCACTCCATGGAACTATACCCTACTCTGCACCACTCTATGCACTGCACTCTATGGCACTCAACTTTATTCTGCACTCTACAACACTGTACTCATTCAACTCTACTCTGCACCACTGCCCTCTGGATCACACAACTCTATGCTACTCCACTCTGCACCACTCTATTCTACTCTACGCCACTGCACTCTACTTTGCACCACTCCACTCTGTGCCAATGCACTCTGCACACTCCACTCTACTATGTACCACTCTAATCTACACCACTGCATTCTACAACTCTGCATTGTACACCACTATACTATACAACACTCTACGCCACTACACTCTTCACCAGTCCACTCTATGTCACCCCAGTGAATGCCACTCTATGTGACCCCATACTATAACACTCCAAGACACAACGCTATCTGCCACTCCACTCTACTCACTCTAGTCCACCCTTAGCCATTCCACTCTATGACACTTCTTGACACTCTCGTCTATGCTACTAACATATATCCATGCTGAGCAGCAGCCATAGTGACAGAAACAGATTGGCAAAATAAATAGCTATTGCATAGGCAAGACCTAATCGCTTTGCCAATGCTTTTTGATCCTTATAAGTCATCCTTACGGTAGGCTCTAAAGGGGTATAGGGCAGGGGTCATTGTATTTAAACAGTAGGACATGTGCAAGGCATTGTGTTTAAACTTTACATGCACTAGCAGTGAAATACTCCTAAAGTTAGTTTTCACTGTTGTAAGGACTAACTCTCCTATTAACTAACACTGGGTTTCCTTGCTACATCTAATAAGTGATAACTCTAAACTGAGAGTAGATATGAATATGCTGTTTGCACTCAAACAAATTGTAATTTAAAGCCTGTTTTAATGGTGGAGTCAGCTTTTAAGTTACAGTTCTGATAATGCCACTTTTAGAAAGATGAAAGAAGAACAATGCAAACATTCACCCCAGTCACAAAGCTCTGGGTTTAATCCATAGTTTTTTTGCTCACTACACCACCCCAGTCTTGACCCTGTTCTCCATGGGAACAGTCAGCCGAACTGCCAAGCCAGGTCCTCCCTGGACCACAAACAAGCATCCTAGGACTGGTTTCAGGGTATCACCCTTCATCAGCTAGGCTAGCTTGAATCCAGTGGCGCAGTGAGCACGGGACCCACGTCTGGGCATACCCTTCCCACTTGGGGTGACAAATGCAAAAAGAACAGATGGTGGACGGAATGCTGAACAATGTACACATTCACCCCCAGTCACAAAGATCTGGGCTTAATCCATTGTTTTTTTTGCTCACCATGCCCCCCCAGTTTGGACCCAGCCATATGCAAATCAGACTTGAACCTGTTCCCCAAGGGAACAGTCCAGCCCGAACTGCCAAGCCAGGTCCTCCCTGGATTGGAAACAAGCATCCTAGGACCTGTTTCAGGGTATCACCCTTCATCAGCCAGGCTAGCTTGAATCCAGTGGCGCAGTGAGCACAGGACCCAGGTCTGGGCATAGCCTTCCCACTTGGGGCGACAAATGCAAAAAGAACAGATGATGGACGGAAAGCTGAACAATGCAAACATTCAAACCCAGTTACAAAGATCTGGGTTTAATCCATTGTTTTTTTTTTGCTTACCACATCACCCCAGTTTGGACCCAGCCTAATGCAAACCAGTCTTGACCCTGTTCCCCAAGAGAACAGTCCAGCCCGAACTTCCAAGCCAGGTCCTCCCGGGACGGGAAACAAGCATCCTAGGACTGGTTTCAGGGTATCACCCTTCACCAGCTAGCTTAGCTTGAATCCAGTGGCACAGAGCGCATGGGACCCACGTCTGGGCATACCCTTCCCACTTGGGGAGACAAATGCAAAAAGAAGAGATGATGGATGAAATGCTGAACAATGCAAACATTCACCCCCGTCACAAAGATCTGGGTTTAATCCATCGTTTTTTTGCTCACCAGGCCACCCCAGTTTGGACCCAGCCATATGCAAACCAGTCTTGACCCCATCGCCCGGGCACCAGATTGGGATAAATAGAAAAAGAGCTGTGCTTTTTAACCTAAGAAACAATTTTTAGCTGATCCTTGTTGAAGACTTTAACATAGCTTACACCTGTTAACCATTCCATCTTATGAGGGATTTGTTTGTCCAACGATCAAATGAGACAATACACTGGCACCGAACAGCTGTGGAAAATAATGCTACATGTATGCCAGCGTGCCCGCCCATCTGCTGACTACAGCCTACGCTTGTGCCAGGTGGTCTGATGCCTCAGCCCATTAACGTTAGCATCCTGGACAACCCACAGCCCCCGCTATCAACAGGGAAGGGATGGGAAGGCCTTGGTCCATCACCGCCGAAAGCATCTGCTGTTAGCAGACACATTCCCCGGGTTTGGATTGACAAAGACATGTTCAACATTATAGAGTTTTTGCTAATGATGCCCAAGCGATGGCTGGCCACTCGCCCACTTCTGAGAGGAGTGAAAACACAGTCTGCCAAAATAAACAGTTTCTGCAACAGGGATTTCTGCGAGGGAGGAAAATTAAGGATTAACAGAGATCTTGGCGAAGTCTGTTGTCAATTACTGACAACCTGTGATTATTTCAGTGGCGATAACACCATATTTATTCGTGTGTCGTGACAGCTGCGCTGTAAGTGAAGGGAGCTCAGTTTCTAAGACGTGGACCTTGACATCAATGCCGCCTCTTTTCAAGAAGCCTTGGGGCTGTCCCATGCGGTGCCTATCTATGCAGCTTGGGCCCAAGTTCTGCAAAGCTTTGCTCAAGCTGTCCACAACACTTTGGTTTCTTTCTGGGCATCACTGCTTCACCCACTTGCCATCGTGTGAGCTTAGAACCAAATTCGGTGTGGAGGAAATCTGCAATCACAATGAACAAGAGGTCTAAGAATGTTTATTAACACCAACAATAATCTGTGAATCACAGAGCTGGGTGGCCAGGAGATCCCCTAGCACCCTCTGGGCATCAAAGCTTAAGCTTGTGTGTACAGAATGTTAATTTAATAAGTTTATATACTCAGGACTTCAATGCAGATCTTGTGACAAAACTGAAACAAAAGAGCTATGCAGGTGCAGAAACTGAAGTTGTGGGTAGTGCCCACTCAACCATCAGACTGATATTAAAATGTAATATTTTCAGAACTGAGAAAGCTTTTCAATAATTCCCACCTATGGGTCCCGGCGAAGCATTACATGTCAGTGATGGGCACACTTTGGTAGGACTGGTTTAGCACCGAGCTACCACTACTATAGTTACTGAATATATTACTAAATTAAACATAGGTGTAGAGCATGAACAGGTGGATGTTGCACTGAGTGACTCTGTCAGCTTTTGACTGATTTCCAGCACACATGGTCAGATACCTCTGGAGCACACACTCGCACTACAGTGTGTACACAAAAGAAAGTTTTTTAGCTGCTAAGACTCCTCAGTTTATCATCGCTTAATGTAGCTTGCGCAAACGGCATGCACTGCTTGTGACCGTACATATTAAATCACTCATGACATGTCCAGACACATCATGGATGACATCAGTGATGACATCTCAAATGGCATTGATGACATCACTGATAAGTGTGACAGTTGTGACACACTTCTGAAACTGAAAGATATTTAGTGAGCTAAACATAGAGCACATTTTCAATGTCTTCTGTACCACTAATAAGTGTAACCTTTTGCACAATGCTTAGCCACCTAAGGGGCCTTGCATGCGTGGAGGGGTTGGGCTCAGGAAGAGTTGTCGACACAGCTGAGTCTTCACAACCTAACAGAGTTTGGGAGTCTGTAGGTAGCGGGCTCTCCATGAAAGGTTGCGTACAGGGATACGGCTGTGCATAGAAGGGGCTTGGTGACCTAATGGAGCTTGGTTGTCTGCAGGGAGTGTGCTCTCTGTGGTGAGCAGTGCACAGGGCGAAGGCTATGCGTAGGAGAGACTGGGCCATTTCAGGTGTCTTGCCTGCTTGAAGGAAGCGGGTTGCCTCTGAAGAGATTTGCACAGCGTGAAGGATGTGTGTAGTAGGAGCTTGGGCAGCTAATGGGGCTGGGGCATCTGGATGTAGTGGACTCTCCATCAAACTCTGTGCACTTTGCTAAGGATGTGCGTAGCTGGGGCTTGGCCAGTGTGGCACACAATGGGATAGAGGACTATATTCTGATTATTTTATATAAGCACCCATGTTTATGTGAGTTATGCTTTACTTGATTCCTTGCCATTTAGTACTTATTTACATATTTAAAAGGCTGCAATGGTTGGTAGAGTAAATTCAACAGCATTTGCGGGCAGTGATAAGCGCGATGGGTGCTGTTGCACCCGATGCACCACAACTTTGCCGTCAGCTCGATTACAAGCCGGTGTCAATGTTGTGGTGTGTTTCCCTCTGGGCCGGCAGGCGTTGTTTCTGCCCGCCGGCTCAGAAGGAAACTCCTAATAGGTACCGTGGAGGGACGGCCACATATGCGGTCATCCCGACGCAGGACTTTGGCGGACGCCCTCTGCCTCCCGCCAAAGTCAAAATGAGGGCCGCAGTGTTTACAATGCATATTAGAGGCTTGTGTCTCTTAAGAGAGTGGTCTCTATGTAAAGTCTGTGTACTGTGCGCAGACTGTTCATAATTGGAGCTTGCCCACCTAACAGGACTTAGTTCTCTGGTGGGAGTGGGCTGTAAGCACAGTGTGTGCACGTACTATTGACTGTGCCTTTTAGGGGCTTGCCTACCTAATAATGCTTGCATGTCAGAGAGAAGTGGGCTATGCAAATCCTGTACACTGAGCACAGACTGTGCATAGTAGGGCTTGCCCAGCCTAATAGGGCTTAGGTCTCTGCAGGAAGGCTGCCAGCCCAGGGATGACTGTGCCTAGTAGAGGCTTGTCCAACTAAAGGAGTGGACTCTATGCACAGTCTGTACACTATATTTATGTGTAAAAAATAAGATTATTGTTTGAGCTGGGACAAAGCCCCACACAACCTCAATCCTTGGTAGGGTCGTCACACCCGGCGTGCACTGATGATTTTATCACAGGCAATGGCAGACAGGAGCAGCTCGACCCCGTCCCGATGAATGGGAGACATCATTTAAGTCACTGATACCAAGCGTATCCACACAAGACTTCCAGATTTGAAAGCAGCAGATATATTGCTGGGCATTACTTTGAGTCATGCATTCATGCATATACACGTATCGGTATGCCTCTTGCCCTCAAGAAACAGGCTCGCTCTCCTCATCCCGCCCTGAGGAGGCCATAATAAGAAAGGCTGAAATGAGCTGACACTACAAACTAGGAGTCCAGCAACAAAACAAGGAGCTCTTTATTGAATAATGGATTAGACCAGTCCATCCTCAGCACACAAAGTTGGATTGTGCACGTTTTTTTAGGGTGGTTCATGGACTACCGTGGGATGAATCCAGGCACAAAAAAGGTTCTATTGGACTGCCCTCATAGTATGAATGACCTTTGAGGAGTTTGTACCATGTGAAAGAAATCTTCTTTGAATTGACAACACAATTTTGTATTTACATGGGTATTTTTTAGTATCCGGTCCATGCAGTGTGTTTTTGTTCGTAATGTATTTGTTTTTGTGATGAATGATGGTTTGTTCTGTATTTTTACACCACTAGGTGTTGATCACTGTCTAGTCCTGTTTTCCTCATTGGGAGGAGTATGACTTGTGGAATATATAAATAGTTTATAAAATAAATAAGTATTTTAGTCCAATAATAATTTAGGTATTATTGTTGACTGATTCATTCCTGTATATTTATCCCTCATAAGCCTGTCATGCTTTTGTTTATTGTGTGACGGTCATCACAAATTCACTAAATTAACCTGTGCTTAACTCTCTGGTATTTCAGTGCAAAACAGTGAGGCTTAACTTAGAGGCAAAGTGTAAAACATTCATGCAGCACACACACACACAGTAATAAATTGAAAACATAACACAAGAAAAATTCCAAACAGGATTTAGAGAAATAAATTAAATGTTAATAAATAAAATGATACCAGAATGACAAAAATCCAATCAGCAGAAAGGGAGATATACAATTTTAGACACCAGTCAGGAGCTGCCAAATGCTGCAATGTGAAGTCCTGCATCAAGTTGCATCGTGCTGTGTCGGGTCCGATGAAGCTTCAATTGCACCAGCAGGAGACCCTACTGATGCCATCCAAGGGTCGAAACCTGGGGAGTCATCTCTTGGGGACCAGAAACTCACTCCAGCAGAGGTCAGCAGGGCTCAGGCAGGTCCAGTTGCAGGTCCAGTCAGGTCCAGTGCACCAGGTCAGCTGGGCAGTTGCAGGAATTCCTCTGGAGCTGGTTGTGTCCCTGCAGCTCGGACATGAGGTCAGCCAGCTGCCCCTTGAAGGCATTCAGGTTAGTCTAGGATAAAGGTAAGCATGTCTAGTCTTCCTTCTCAGTTAGGAAGGCTGTCCTCGAGCAGTAGGCAATGGAGTCCTCGTGTAATGTCATAGGCCGAGGAGTGTTCTTATGAGTGGCTCTGGTACCAGTCTGTTTGTGGGTGGCTCCCTGTCCTAAACCCACATCTATTTCTGGAAAGTTCTCACCTTCCCCTGTGAAAGCTCCAAACTATCTGGAGATGACAAAAAGCAGGTGGGCCTAGTGTCAGAGTATGTGTATGTGTGGGGGCAGAGCTCTCTGTAGTGCAAGTGGGGCTGTATGCAGCTCTTCCCATCATCCTGCCAGGATACCCCCTTTGTGTTGCTGTCTGGAAGGAATACACAAACCCAGACATTAGTGCCATTCACAGTCATGTGACCCAGTACACTGGCAGATGGCACACATGATTAGGACAAAAAATGCTAACTTTCTGGCAGTTCGGGCTGGATTGTTCCCTGGGTCAAGACTGATTTGCATGCGGCTGGGTCCAAACTGGGGTGGCGTGGTGAGCAAAAAAACAATTAAACCCAGATCTTTGTGACTGGGGGTGAATGTTTGCATTGTTCAGCATTCTGTCCATCATTTGTTCTTTTTGTATTTGTCACCCCAAGTGTGAAGGGTATGCTCAGACATGGGTCCCATGCACACTGAGCCAATGAATTCAAGCTCGCCTAGCTGATGAAGGGTAAAACCTTGAAACCAGTCCTTGGATGCTTGTTTGCGGTCCAGGGAAGACCTGGCTTGGCAGTTCGGGCTGGACTGTTGATATGGGACAGTTAACAATGGTCCCTGTGCTAAGGGGTGTAGTTTTCCTTAGTCTGGAGCAGCTGAAGAGGAACTGTTAACAGAGTTGTCTTAAGGTTTTTTGGGGCCCTGGGCAAGGCATATTTTGGGGTCCCTGTTGGCAACAACTAATTTTTCCCCCCGTTTTCTGCTAGTTGAAGCAAGCACGATGCCAGGCGCAGGTGCAGAAATCAGAGTCGCTCAGAAACTGTTGAAATATGATTGGTGAATATCTTAATGGAAATGCGTACTATTTCTATTGCTAATTAGTAGAAACCAAGAAAAAGTGCTTATAAAAGCAAAAACAAATATGCCTTGCCCAGGACCTCAAAAATCCTTAAGACTATTATAGGAAAAGAGACTCTTGATTGTTAAACAACTGTTCCATGTGGCATGTATAACAGCTCCTTTCTCCTTTCTGGAAAAGCCAGTATGGGCTGGTTATTAACAGGCATGCGTTCGGAAGCACAGCTCCTATCTCCTGGCTGTGTGTAGCTGTAACACAGAGCAAGATAATCTCAGAGTGAAACAATGTAGCCACTTTCACTAGAGAGATGATTTGCATCCCTCACAAGTCCTCTGGACCAGAGCAGTGGAGAACATGACTGTGCCCTGCCCTTCGCGCCAGTGCACCGCCCACTCAAGCAGAAGATACAGAAGGATTGCGGCCCACCCTGTAGCCTGGTCGCCAGAGGGACAAGAAGACAAAGTGGGCACCACTAAATTCTGGTTTATGTTCATGGACAAAAAACAGGTTAGAATATTGGCATTCAGTCAAAAATATTTTTAAAAATGTATAGCAATATGTGCCAAAGTGCTCGAAAGTCTGGCACAAAGTTTAGCAAAAGCATGGAACAGGATTCACAGTAAACTAAAAAACATAATTTCCTTCCCCTCAAAAAGGAGTAAGCCTGCGTTGAAGTCTGCCGGACTTTATTACTGCGATGACTCGATGCTTTAGACCTCATCTGATGTAGTTTTTGAATCCTAGAATGTGGGCTTCTGTAGCTTCTGGCATTGACAGTTTCTGCTAAGTTGGGAATACCTGGCTTCTCCTATGGTTTGAAGATTTAAATACCAACCTGCCAAAATGCAGTTGCAATATAAAACCTACCCAGAAAAAGCATTCAATATCATGCATAATTGTTTAAAGATTTTCTTGTGGGTTGAGCAACCATCCCATTCTCATTAAATTAACATAAGTATTTTAGAAGCTGGGTTTCAAACAAAAAATTATATATTTTCGTTTTATATATCAAACAGTTCATCATGTAGTCACAGAATCAAGTAGAGAAATTAATTTAATTACATGTACACAGATACAAACTGGGACAGTGACTAACACAGATATATAAGAACACGGCTTTGGTGCCGCATTATGTACACTGCTTAACATTTTGCTGCTGCCCGGCTCATCAAGAACGCCCCACAACACAGCCACACCTCCGCCCTCCTAAGAGACCTACACTGGCTTCCTATCAACAAGAGAATCACCTTCAAGCTCTTGAACCACGCCTACAAGGCCCTACATGTCCGGACCAGACTACCTCAACCACAGACTCTCCTTCTACACTCTCGCCAGACAACTCGGCTCCGCCGACCAGGCCCTCTCCAAGGCCCCCCGCATCCGGAAAACCACAGCTGGAGGAAGATCCTGCCCCCACATCGCTGCCAAGACCTGGAAGACCCCCCCATCCACCTCAGGCAATCTCCCACCCTGTCTCAGTTCAAGAAGGACTTCAAGACCTGGCTCTTTGACTGATCCTCATCTACCCCCCGGCCCCCCTGCCCGGCCCCCCTTTTCCCTCCCCCAGCGCCTTGAGACTCTCATGGGCAAACAGCCACGTTCTACAAATCCCTGATTGATTGATTGATTGTTGCCTGCAGTGCATCGCTTAAATAAAACATGAGGTATATGTAGGCAATGAACTGCCAGGGCACAACACACCATGGAGCATGACCCTTTGTACAGACACAAAAACAGGGTGGTGCTTCACAAGAGAAAAAATAGAGCACCGCCCCTTTAATATAAAAAAAGACAGACTGAGAAAGTCAGAGAAAGCAACGTATGATACATCACAATAATGCTGATGCCACTCTTCCACATAAACATGGAAGAGCGGCATAGCAAAGAAAAAAGTAGAATGGGAGAAGGGTAAAAAGGAACCAGGTGAGCACTTTACTCAGAAACCATGCATTTGGTGATGTGATGTAAATGCGTCTAGCCGTTTTCAAGAAATAAGTGTCTTAATGGTGCTCAGAGTGAGCATGAAGGGCTTAACTCTAGTAAAAAGTTAGGGATAGATGGGCTGTTGGTGTCCAGGATGCTCTGACTGGTCCATTAGGAGTGGATGGATGGACCTTGATTGAGAAACCACAAGTAAAGGTGGCTGGGACTGGAGACGCGCACACTATTATCACAACTGTAATAAATAACATCACAAAAAATGTTCACTGGTATCAGGTGCTCAAGGACGAGGAAGAGCCACCCAATCTTCCTTAATTGGGACAAGTCAACATAAACCACAGAGAAACTCAGAGCCCTCTCAGTAAATCCATGTTGAGATAATTGTATCATTAGATCTTTATTCTGGTGCTGTTGAATCACAAGTGCCCATGCCAACACGTGTTTCACCATATCCGGCAGGTGTCACAGCAGACTTCTTCAGGGCTATCGTAGAATTAGAATATGCAAAATCTTAGGGAGGAGTCCCTATTTTTAGAGTAGTACAAACCGTCACCTGGGTCTAAACAACCCGATTCACTAGTGAATAGGAGAAAAAGGTGCTCCAGATAAAGGGATAGTTACAGATAGAACATTGGTCAATATGAACCCATGATAAAGTATGATCGCCCAAAGTGGATACCAACAATCTCAGTAGTGCGAGTATGGCCCTCAGACCCAAAACTTGACAACCAAACCGGGCATACCTGGTTTTATGTCCTCTTTTCTTGAATATCTGAGTATCATGAAAACTATGTATATTAGAATAGTAACCTAAAAAGTGAAAAGGATCCACAATGATATACTATTGTATTCTTATATGCCATTATAAGATCAAAACTGGCACTCATTTGTACCTGCACAAAACAATATAAAGATGTGTAAAAAGTCCCTCTTTTATATTAGGTATTCAAGCATTCCTGAAATACAATGCATATCCATGTAAGAAACTGGCATTCTCAATAGAGCAAAAAACACCTGATCCGTGCTATCTTTGATAATGACCATAATAACTAATTCACGTCCTACAACGATGTTGGATCAGTACACAAAAAACATTGCACCAACATCCAAAATTGAGCCATAAAGCTATATGTATATCATAAGTGTGGACGCAGTAAGCAACATGCACCAATAGAATACATATTCTCTTCAGTCAGCCAAAACGTAACCGTCTCATGCCCTATTCTGCTAAGTGTACTCATCCCAACTAAATAGCGTTCTCGCCCTGAGAGTCTGCAAAATCAAGAAATCGGGCATACACTGAGAACTACAACACCCTCATATGTCTCATGCGCACAATCGTAAAGTTCACTCAATCTAATCAAACTGAACCAGAAGTCATACTTGTATGTAGTCTTGTCTGAAATCAAGGAAAAACCTGCTTCAAGTATATCCAACAAAAAACAAACAACAAAACAACTCAAGCTGCATACCTGGGGAGCGTACTATCAAATCCATGCAGAGTGTTGCCCAAGAAAGTGGCGTACCACTCAGGCACCATCCTGAAGTGTCCATTTATACTTGACACGAGTCACGGAAATTGACAGAGCATAAAAGTAGGACTAGGAAGCGAGCAGTCTCGACTGGCGCCATATTGGAAAGTAATTTAGTTTGCATATTCAAATTCTATTATAGCCCTGAAGAAGTCTGCTGTGACACCTGCAGCGTATGATGAAACACGTGTTGGCATGGGCATTTGTGATTTAACAGCATGAGAATAAAGACCTGCTGAAACTATGATCTCAATGTGAATTTACTGAGAGTGCTCGGAGTTTCTCTGTGGTTTATGTGGACCTTGATTGGCTGGCCATGAAATTGATAGCTCCCACTTACCTGGAGGTAGACTTTGGCGCTTCTGACACCATTGAAGGCACTATTCCTTTGTTTGTGGTGTTCCGTTGCCATACAGTGTCTTTTTTGTTTGAGGTCACACAACTTTGTACGGTGTGTGTCCTGTTGTTGCCAGCATCTTTTTAATACAGATTAAGGTTTAATAATTTGGTAATCTGTGTCAGATTTTCTTCCTCTAATTAAAGTATCCTCTTACAAGTAGGGGTGTACATTTGCTGTAGCATAATTAAGAGAAATTACAGCAAAATTATTCAAGATTAAGCAGAATTATGTGAGGATTCTAACTATTTTATTAGCACAAAATCACTCTTGCATCCAAAATGGACCAGAAACTGCATTTTGCATTTGGACAAGATAGAGCTAAATTCAACAGAACACTAACACCACCAGCCAGCAGCCACTCACACTAGCAATGTTTGTTATCCCTGTGCTCCTGTGGTGCAATTTTTGTGCCAAATTACTCATAATTACGCAAACGGGCCTAATCACATAATTTTCACGAATTTTCCATAAAAAGAGTAATGCAAAATTACTTGGGTAACTCTGGCATAATTAAATTTTTGTCCAGGCCTACGTACATGCATTTAGTTTTTGAGCTCTCAAGGTAAGATAACGGCTTATTATTACCTGATTCTTTCCACAGGTTTACTTTCAGTCTTGGGCTTTAAGAAGGAGACCAGATCATTTCCAACTCATGTGACAATTATGCCTGTTTGCCTGATGCTTGCTCTTTGGACTCATTGGTTTTCCTTTGAATCTTGCTTCTTTCCTCAAGCTTCGTTCCTCTGCTCATTCTGCTGCTTGGCTTAGTTGACGTTTTTTTTTCACAGCATTAATTTTTTTCTTCCATAGTGCATCACTTTTTGTCACATGTGGCAAATCTCGAGTCTGAGGTCGCTTCAGAAAGAAGAGGTTTCAGACGGTGCCTAAGAGACCTGCCCTTGGCAAATATGAAAATATGTGTGGCAGCCATTACAGGACTCTGGAAAAAAAAATTGAAGGCCTCTTAGCGGGGCAGGGTGGTCACACCCTGATCCCCTGGGCCATCTTAGGGAGCAGAAGGACTGAAGAGACTCCTCTTGGTGAATAGTGTGTGTCACCAGGAACAAAAGGGCACCAAAAACGTCCAAATGGCCCACTTGGGGCCGAGAAAACCCCAAAAGAAACTTGGTAGCGCTCTGCTCCCAGAGCCTCCTGAAACCCCAAAGAGGGCCAAACCTCTCGTATTTGCACAAGGAAATACCTAACGTTTTTACAGAGTTTCAAACACTCCTGGAGATTGGGTTTTTGCGCAGAGGTTCTGCGGTGTAGGGAATCGTGTTGGTGGGTCATAGGGCTGCACTTGCAGCAAGTTGAAAATAAGAAAATGTACGTGTTAATGTTTTATTAACATTAATATTCTTTATTGACAATGATAAAAATGACAGTGATACTTAATATATCTTATCAAATGTCAGAAGAATGTTGCATTAAAGGTGAGTCATTACATATTTTAACGAATGTCCTTGTACGGTGGTTCCATCTCTAATAGTTTTAAGTAAACTAAATTGGTCTAGTATGATATGTTTCTGCTTTTATGAATATAGTTACATCCTATTAATGTGCGTAGGACAGCCTTTTGATAACTCCACCCTTTTTATATTGTGTTTTGTATATGTGGGGGGTATCATGATCTTAGGGTTCAGGGCTGCATCCAGGTATGGATTAGTAGGAGGGTGTCACTACAGGTATTTCTACCAGGTTACTTTGTACATATTTGTAAATAATTGCACAGTATTACGTAATGCGCCCCATTAGCCCTTGCAAGCGACTTTTACATTTTGCATATTCTGCTTGTGGTAACTTAGAGGGCTCAGGCACTACCAATGTGTATTTGAATGTTTTTTATGCTGCCAGGAGTGCAGTGTTTTTTGTTAAAGTAGCACTAAGTATCTTGGGGGTTAAATTGATAACTGCATGAGAGGTTTTACACCGTTTCAAGTACTTTTAGAGTTTTTTATTTTATTTATTTGTTTAGCTCAGAGGCTCTGGGGTTTGGGGGACTCCTACTCATAGGTCCTACATCTGCACTTGCAGCATGTTAAAAGTAAAAGATAGATTTGTGTTCATATTTTATTGAAACTGGAATGCTTTATTGGCAATGACAAAATTGGCAATGACACTTTATCTGTCTTCAAGAAGGCCAAAGGAATGTTTTTTATTGATTATGACTAGGTTAACAGCGAGCCATTAAATGTGCTAATGAATGTCACTGCGAAGTGGTACTAATCACATCAGTTTTAATGGTGTTGCTTTGGTCTGTTAAGTTGTGTTTCTCTGTTTTTATGAATGTGATGACACCACAGCAAAGTCAGTAGGCATCTCTTTTGATAATGACACCACCTTATATTGAGTCTAGTATTGTGGGAGCATCATGGCCCTAAACTTCAGGGCTTGCTAGAGGTACGGACTGTCAGGTGGGTGTCACCATGGGTGTTTCTACCTGCCCACTTATGCATAGTGTTAAGTAGTGTGTGTCTAATAAAGTACTTTTCCTTTTTATAAATAAACGCACTGAATAGACAATGTTATATTTGATCTTCTTCAGTGAGTACCTGCGGACTAGGGTGCTAGTTGACACCATCTGCCCTAAGTAGGCCTTGGACGCTTTGCCTTGCTACCCTGAGAGAGTCAAGTGTTACAATAGGTTACTTGGTTTCCAGTAGATGGAAGGTTGCAAACGTAATACTTGAGGAGTACCCACATTCTTCTTAACTATTAACCCATTTTCTTACATTGGTGGGGGTTGGGCGCTGGGCCTGGCTGGAGGCCAGGCACTGCACCGAAACCCTGATGTGCACGGCCGAAGCTGAAACTAAATGCTTAAATGTCAATATTTTTAGGAAAAATATTCCTGAACTCTACCATTTTTTTTTAACATTACAAGTATTCCACTGCAGAATGGAATTTAGGTGAAACCAAGGATTGCCAAAGTCACCGCACCTCTACAGTGGACGGTGATGAGCCACAGAAGGCTTGAACCAGGCTCTAATGAGATGCCTGGCTGTGGCTCAACTTGAACTCCTCCTGGACTCTTGATCCCAAAATGAACTGAGTCAGCGGAGAAAGCCCCCTACTTCTGGGCTTACCAGGCAGCCCACATCATACAGTAGTACAAAAATACAGGGAGTTTTGCAAATGAAATAGGTTGTACTGGTATTGCCCCTGAAAGAAACACAAAGCACTGACCTTCGGTAATAAACAGGAGAGAGAAGGTGATACCCATCCATTGACTGAGTGGCACAATGTGTAACCATGAACTTTGGGTTCAAATTCCAGCTTCCTCACTCAACCAAATTGTGTGATCGTATGCAAATCATTTTACTTCACTGTGACTCATTTTAGATGAGAGGCAAATCAGAGAGCACCTTGAAGAAATTCAGCTTAGGATGTGTCCTATATCAAAACCCCACTTACCTCTGGATTAATGGACAATAACGTTGCTCCACTTACAACAATATTGGTCATAAATGCAGTGCACTTCACAAACCGACATCTCTTGGTTTACACATGGCAGTGTTGTCAGGGTTTCACAGGTGGGAAAAGTACTTTTAACTGATGCCAAAGCAGTGATATAATTTAATTATCTATAGTGAATTACAAGCATTCGAGAAGCTATCTTTTTAACGTAAAAGAGTCTGTCATATTTTTAATTGACATCTACTGTCATTTACATGGTGACTCTCTTTGTGGTTCAGCTTATTCTTTGGCTCTTACTGCATTCAGGATTTCAAGGGACTATTCAATATCGGTCACTTTTTCGCAAAATCATTTAGTTGAGATAGCATAAAAAAAAAAGCTAATGCATGAACTGAACAAATCAGACTCCCAATGGGTTAATGCTCCAGCTGAAAACATCTTTGTATAAACTGCAAAACACAAGATCATGGAGGAACAAAATTTCCTGGAGTGGGACTTCCTATACTGGGAGTAAGACTAGACTGCTCAAGGAGAGAGAAGAGGAGAAGAGAATTTAAAGCTGATGAAAGGCCAGATTTAACAGGAGTGGGGATTCATAAAGGAAGAAAGAGTAGACTACTCAAATGAGAAAGGGAGAGAGAGACTCACTCTATCTGATGGATAGACATGTTTTATAGGAGTGGGAATTTCTGTACTGGATGAAAGAGGTGTGGAGAGAGACACTCTCTATATTGGATGGACGGCAAAGTTTTACTGGAGTGGAACTTCAAATTCAGACTTAGGATTACACTGCTCAAGAGCAGGACTCTCTCAATAACAGATAAAGGTCAGATTGTGCTGGAGTGGATCTTCCTGTAGCAGACAAAAGACCAGACTGCTCAAGAGAGTCTTTATATATCGGATGAAAGGTCAGATTTAACTGGAGTGGGACTTCTTATTCTGGACTGTCATGTCACTGCCAAACAACATAAGAAAGGAGATCCTACCAGGTGAGAGTTCCAGACAACTAAAGCACCTGACTTCCAGGGTAAAAAATGGGAAATGCATAGGGAATTACACACAGACTACTAGGAAAAAGGTGAGCCCTCAGATGATTTCATGACATGATTGCACCACCTAGCCAAGTACTATGAATTCAACAAATTTTTAGGTGAAGAGGCCATCTGGTTGTGAATCATAGAAGGATGTCAATCTGAATCTCTTACACGTCGCTTACTGAGAAAGAGTTACAACCTAGAAGAAACTGAGAAGCTAACATGCATAAATAATCAATTCAAGCAAAGAAGATAAAGGTGTAGAAGTTGGAAAAGAAAGAACAAGCCTTTTGTGTGCAGCCCATACCTACATGAGATCAACCAAAAACCACAAACAGCGATCCAGATCAAAAGACCGACACAAGGACATGGACCACAGCCCATACAATGAAACAGAATGCTTTCAATGCAGATAGACATACCCACACGAAGGTGCATGCCCCATCACGAGAAATGATTGTCACAAATCTGCAAAGACAATTTATTTGAAAAAGTTTGCAAAGAAAAAGAAACCCAATAACCTGGGAAATGTCATGAACAAAAGCAGCAGCTCATTGTGTTCATATGCTATCACACGCACTAGGGTAAAGTCAAGGAGATCATCACCCACTAGCTCCACCAGCAGTTCAAGGTGCTCCTATACCCAAGGAAGTGATGAGGACTTGCTCATGGTCACCATTATGACAGTGCAAGAGAGAAGTACTCTTGACTAAACAACCGAAGTGAAAAGATCCCTCCTATTTCATGCTACACAGCGGTGCAACACTAAACTATATCTGCATGCTGACTATCATAAAATGAAGCCCTAAGCCAAGCTATCAGGTCTACACATGGATAAGAAAGAAATGTCTTCCATGCATTGCCATATTCACAACAATGCTGAGCTATTTAGAAAGTACTGTCGATGACCGTACCATTGACGCTGAAGTACACATACAGGGAGTGCAGAATTATTAGGCAAGTTGTATTTTTGAGGATTAATATTATTATTGAACAACAACCATGTTCTCAATGAACCCAAAAAACTCATTAATATCAAAGCTGAATATTTTTGGAAGTAGTTTTTAGTTTGTTTTTAGTTTTAGCTATGTTAGGGGGATATCTGTGTGTGCAGGTGACTATTACTGTGCATAATTATTAGGCAACTTAACCAAAAAAAATATATACCCATTTCAATTATTTATTATTACCAGTGAAACCAATATAACATCTCAACATTCACAAATATACATTTCTGACATTCAAAAACAAAACAAAAACAAATCAGTGACCAATATAGCCACCTTTCTTTGCAAGGACACTCAAAAGCCTGCCATCCATGGATTCTGTCAGTGTTTTGATCTGTTCACCATCAACATTGCGTGCAGCAGCAACCACAGCCTCCCAGACACTGTTCAGAGAGGTGTACTGTTTTCCCTCCTTGTAAATCTCACATTTGATGATGGACCACAGGTTCTCAATGGGGTTCAGATCAGGTGAACAAGGAGGCCATGTCATTAGATTTCCTTCTTTTATACCCTTTCTTGCCAGCCACGCTGTAGAGTACTTGGACGCGTGTGATGGAGCATTGTCCTGCATGAAAACCATGTTTTTCTTGAAGGATGCAGACTTCTTCCTGTACCACTGCTTGAAGAAGGTGTCTTCCAGGAACTGGCAGTAGGACTGGGAGTTGAGCTTGACTCCATCCTCAACCCGAAAAGGCCCCACAAGTTCATCTTTGATGATACCAGCCCAAACCAGTACTCCACCTCCACCTTGCTGGCGTCTGAGTCGGACTGGAGCTCTCTGCCCTTTACCAATCCAGCCACGGGCCCATCCATCTGGCCCATCAAGACTCACTCTCATTTCATCAGTCCATAAAACCTTAGAAAAATCAGTCTTGAGATAGTTCTTGGCCCAGTCTTGACGTTTCAGCTTGTGTGTCTTGTTCAGTGGTGGTCGTCTTTCAGCCTTTCTTACCTTGGCCATGTCTCTGAGTATTGCACACCTTGTGCTTTTGGGCACTCCAGTGATGTTGCAGCTCTGAAATATGGCCAAACTGGTGGCAAGTGGCATCGTGGCAGCTGCACGCTTGACTTTTCTCAGTTCATGGGCAGTTATTTTGCGCCTTGGTTTTTCCACACGCTTCTTGCGACCCTGTTGACTATTTTGAATGAAACGCTTGATTGTTCGATGATCACGCTTCAGAAGCTTTGCAATTTTAAGAGTGCTGCATCCCTCTGCAAGATATCTCACTATTTTTGACTTTTCTGAGCCTGTCAAGTCCTTCTTTTGACCCATTTTGCCAAAGGAAAGGAAGTTGCCTAATAATTATGCACACCTGATATAGGGTGTTGATGTCATTAGACCACACCCCTTCTCATTACAGAGATGCACATCACCTAATATGTTTAATTGGTAGTAGGCTTTCGAGCCTATACTGCTTGGAGTAAGACAACATGCATAAAGAGGATGATGTGGTCAAAATACTCATTTGCCTAATAATTCTGCACTCCCTGTATTAAGTGGACCCTTTATGGCAGACAGTTTCCACAGTTTGATGGTGGAAGAGCAATTGAACCTCATTGCTGTCCTCTACATGACAGAGGACATAACACCTATTGTACGTAAATATCTGAATTGCTTTACCGGACTGGGAAAGATAAAAGACTTCCCAGTACAATTACAATTAAACAAAAATGTTAGGCCAGTGGCTCAGAATGACCGGAAGACACTAGTCCACCTACAGAAGGCTGCTGTAGAAGAACTACAAGAGCTCATGATGGCAGACATCATAGAGAAATCACAAGGCCTGAGCCTGTGGGTAACCCCACTAGTAGTGGTCCAAAGCACAATGCTGATGGAAAAGTACAACTCTGTGTCAATATAAGGCTGCCAAACAAAGCCTTTCAGATGTGAAAACCACAGGAGCTATCCATAAACTTCAGAAGGATGGAGTAAATTATGGAGATAAGCAATAAAAGTCCAACACGTTATCATTTAAAACAAAACAAGTATACACTTTGTAGATATTGATAATTCTATCTCATGAAAAGCAATTTGTCAAGATTGAATGTAAATGAGATTTTTTATATTCAAATATGGATAGGAAATAGTCATGGTATGTTAAATTATCAAACCTTTAGGAAAGGTCACCAAAACAATTTTATGGTGTTCTTTGAGGTGACTGGAAGTGCAATTCAAAATGAAATAGATATAGACATAAAAAGGTCCCAAATGAGAAATGGATTACTCATAAGCATCCATAAGAAAGTGTCACATTCTCAAGAAGAGATTATGAGCCTAGCATTAGAGTGAGCGTGCGAGCACTCTCACACTTTCCTCTACAGCAAACATTTCAACATCGTGACTGGCCACCAAGATCTACTGACCATCTTCAGGAACCCCGGAGTCAAGATTTTTTTTTTTTGCAGTTTTATATACCACGAACTCGACTCAAAGGTATTGGAGCACTTTACATGAGCATCAGTTATATTATGCAAGGACACTTTTTTGTTTTTGTTTTTTAGTCACAGGGAGATCAAGTGATCTGCCCAGAATCAAAGGATGTTGAGCTGAAGCAAAGACACTAACCTGGGTCCCCATTCCAAAGTCAGCAGCTCTGGCCACACTACCACATTCTCTCCCCAAAATGCTGCCAAAGAGCAAAAGATGGGATTTCATCTGCATGAATACTCATATACAATCACTTAAATGTCAGGAAAGTATCCGAACCACGGTGACTACATATGAAGGCATCCTGTAGGATGACAGAAGTGGACGCATCACCAGGGGAGGAATAGCTCTGCTTCGTCACGAGCTAAGCTATACCTTTGTCAAAGTCACTACACTCCATCAAAGAAGCCACGGAGGCGAACCTCACACTGACGGAAGTCAAGAGAAGAACACTGCATGGGGAATGGTGCGATGTGGATGAATCCGCATTTTTATTAGGAGTGAACTAGAAAGAACTATAGGCACTTTTACAAATTCAGGACAAACTCACATCAACACCAAAGGCATCCATCTAAGGGGCACCCGCATTTTTGTGTCAACAACACTCCAAAGGCGAGTGGTTGACCTGGCCCAGAAAGGACACTGACGGACAGTTGGCACAAAGTGAACACTCAGGGAACGAGCATGATTCCAGAATTAGACCAAATTGTGCTGGAAACACCTTAGGACTTTTTTCAATACCAACTAGAGAGTAGGAAACCAAAGCAACCATCACGCTAAATGTCTCCACTATCGGAGGGCATCAGGGGCAACATCGCCATTGACTTGGACAATGCTGAACATGGTAGTCAGAGAATATCGCCACAAAGCACGACGGGCCATTGTCTAACCACCCTCATGTTGGCCCGGAAACTCAAGAATACATAACTGAGTACTCAACTAAATAACAAGTGAACATGAAAGGAAGATTCTGAAGTGAGGAGAAAGACTAAGGGCCAGATGTAGAAAGGGTTTTGCGCCTCGCAAACAGCGAAAAACGCCGTTTGCGAGACGCAAAAGCCTCTCCGGTATGCAGAAATGCATTTTGATAGTCGGATCCGACTCGCAAAATGCATTTTCGACTCGCAAATAGGAAGGGGTGTTCCCTTCCTATTTGCGACTCGCAATGCAATTCAATTTCGCGGTCGCAAATGGAATCGCAGTTACCATCCACTTGAAGTGGATGGTAACCCAGTCGCAAACGGGAAGGGGTCCCCATGGGACCCCTTCCCCTTTGTGACTGGAATTTTTTTTTTTGTTCCAGAGCAGGCAGTGGTCCAATGGCCCACTACCTGCCCTGAAAAAATTAGAAACTAAAGGTTTCGGTTTATTTTTCAAAGTGCAGCTCGTTTTCCTATAAGGAAAACGGGCTGCGCTTAGAAAAAAAAAACTGCTTTATTAAAAAGCAGTCACGGACATGGTGGTCTGCTGTCTCCAGCAGGCCACCATCCCCGTGAGTGCCCAGAGTCGCAATTTGCGACCCCATTGCGAGTTGCAGAAGGTGTCTGAGACACCTTTCTGCATACCAAATTGCGACTTGCAATTTGGATTTTTGCTACATCTGGCCCTAAGAGAAGCAAAACATTGAAAGCTATGCGGACTCTGACGATGCAAAGTGGACGCTAGATAGGAGGCCTGATATTACATTACGCCATTCCAAGTAAATGAAAGAAAGGGATCCATGGTGCCTGCCAGGGCAGGAGACAAATAAATAACGAGGAACATCTGTTGTTTCAAGAAGTATCATCAGAAGACCGACCATGTAGATAGAAGTTTCCCAGGACACACAGACTCATATAATAAAGAACAGCAAATCGCAAGACAGGCAGAATCACCGCCCATGAAACATTAATCCAAACAATGTAACAAGAGTATACCTCAAATAATTGGGGAGATACAAGGGAACTGCAAGGGGGACCTCTTCATTCAAAGGAGGGAGGAGATCTCATGTCCCTGGCAAAAGCCATATAAAAGGGAACCAGACTAGGTCAGTGTTCCAGAAGATTGGAGCACCTAACTTCCGGGGCTGAGACCAGACTTGGGAAGTGCCTGGGGAATGACACGCATAGACTACTAGTAAGCCAGAGCAATACATGTGGGAGATACGGACATCTTAAGGATTTTGGGGGCTCTGGGCAAATGTATTTTGGGGCCCCTGTTTGAAACAGCTGTGAACTTATGATCCAATTTCACCTCTTTCATGCCCTCTTTTTTGGCCTGGTCACTGACAGTGCACAGGCGCAATGGTCCAAATTCTAAATGCGTTTCCATCTAATATTCAGGGTTAGTGAGTGTGTTTTCAATATAGTAACACGGGCCACAGGTCCTGTTTTGATTTGTAAGAACCTTTTTTATGGATGTTGCATGAAATATAAACACAACATTTCCCTGTAAAATGTCTGTAATAAACTCCCACACATCACCCACATTAAAAATCAATTGAAGGAAAATGGTATTTAAAACAATCTCTTAAATAATTTTTCGAGATCATCAGGGCAGGACTGTGTGGGGCAGAGCTGTCTCCATCAAGGGGCCCCATGAAAGGCTGGGGCCCAGGGCCAGCGCCCACTTTGCCCATGCCGTACAACCTCTCTGGTGGGAAAACAGCTCTCATGTTAGTAGGTCATTGTAAGAGGCGGGGACTTTATCAATAAATGCCTGGAAACGTTACTTGTGTGTCTCCTGTGTCATGTGACATGACACCGACAAAAGACTAGAACGTTTTAGTGAGAGAAACTATATTTCGGCTGGAAGGCCAGCTTTTACTTTAATTGGTCTTCTTACAGCAGACGACAGATTGGACTGCTCATGAGAGAGACTCTACATATTGGACAGAAGGCCAGATTTTTCTGGAGTTTGACTTTTGCTACTGGACATGTGACTAGACTTCTCAAGAGCTATACCCAGAAGAAAGTCCAGATGTTGCTGAGGGAGATTTCTTACATTCAAATGGGGACCGGATTTCTCATGATGAGAGCGACTCTTTGCATTGTGGAAAACTATGGGGGTCATTATGACTTCGGCAGACGGAAAAGTCCGTCCACCGAGGTTCTGGTGGGGAGGTTACCACCAGTGCGGGTGCCTCCGCGCAGGCCCCACTACAAGTTTCCCGCTGGTTTAGCGGGAAAAACACTACAGCATTGTCGCCGGCTCATAACAGACAGTGGCAATGCTGTAGTGCATAGGGTGCACCAGCACCCGTTGCGAAGTTCACTGTCTGCAAAGAAGACAGTGAATCTTGCGACAGGGCTGGCAGGGTGGCCGCTGCACTGTCCATGCTAAGGAAATGGCCTGTTCAGGGGTCCCCCTGGGGTACCCTGCACCCTGTCTCCGCCAGCCTTTAAATGGCGGGGTTACCACCATGTAACTGTGGGCAGAGGGGGGGGTCGTAATCCTGAGGGTGGCGCTGCTTGCAGCGCTGCCCTGGCGGGTTAGGACTGCCAATACCGCCAGACCCTCCAGTGGAGGAAAACTGGCGGTGTTGTCAGTTCGACTGCAGTGCTACTGCTGCAGTCGTAATGTGGAAGCCCAGCCGCCACCACAACCCTGATGTTAAGACCGCCAGGGTCATAATGACGGCCTTTATTTTTTACGGGTGAAATTTTCAGTTGAGTTTTCAGTGTTTTTCATATTATGTATGAAATCTCCACACTTCTCTTCAGAGCTCCCTCCTCGCAGCCTGCAAATACTGAGAGGTGTGAAACCCGGGGCCCAGCTATCAATGGAGCAGCAGTCATGGATTATGTTTGCTACTCTGCTGGAGGTTCCATTCTTGCATTAGGGGCCTCGGCAGTGGTTAACGAAAAATGATGCCCACTACCCATCACAGAATGTGACGACCGCCCACCCCCGGAGTCACCTATATCTCACATATATTAATCGACCCTGGGCTGAATTGGGCCCCATTATAGAGTTGGTGGCCCTCTGGGGGGCCGGGGCCCGCCCTCGCTGCAGGGGCCTTCGTTACGCCCCGTCTCGTGGCACTCTTGCTACGTCACTGCTGAAACCGAGACGTTATTTCAGACAATGGACCTCTTTGATTGACTCAGTTGTGTAACAGCCTTCAGGTCTGTCTCTGTTTATGACATAAGTTTGAGATTCTTGCCAATGACGGGATAATAATGGCTTGTCTACTTTGAAGGGGGCGCGCTGGAGGTTCCCAAGGCTGGTTTAGAGCCCTCATTTCAAGACGTCTCTCTTCATGAATAACAACTCGCATTCAACATGCATCTCTTTTCAGTCAAATTTAACAACCTAAGAATTGATACAGGGCAGACTTTAGAATCCCATCATTATAATCCATGTCCAGAGATTGTGTCTGTTGCTGTGAAAACGTGTGAAAAATGAGGGGTTTGAAACAATTGGATGGCACGAACTGTGCATACATTTGTTTCTACATGCAGGGCAGACTCGTTCTTCACCGGTGATAAACGCCGACCTTCACAAGTCCGACTAATGTTAAAAAGTATTACAAAGTACTAAAATATTACAGAAAAATAAGTCACAATTCGAATTCTATGAGAGCACATTTATTTGATTTTTTTTGCAACTTTTTCACATAATGCAGTGCTTCTTGTTTTTGCATTGTATGTTTTGAGAAAAATCTCTGTCAGACTATTGCTTACTGATTGAAAAGTGGATGGTTTTCTCTCCAAGTGGCACTAATGCATTTCAAGGCCTGCAAGAAGCATGTTCGTTTGTATTATAAAACGAACTTTACTAACCTGTACCAGTCAACAGTGGCTTTTTAATGCAAACATACATTTGCTCAAGTCAGTCTGTCACACGTTGCATTCCGAAGTGCGTTTCCTGTTGCCAATTAAACACTCATCTTTCACAGGGTATTAGCGCCACCTAGCGGAAATACTGTAACCGGATCCTCGATTGGACATTCAACATGAACTGATTGGCAGCTGACTAACAAACGACAAATATTAGTTCACAGGCAATGCAGAGTCCCGCAGATCGTTTGACAGTGGAGAAAGAGGCTGCCAAATCAAACTGAATAGGTAGGAACTACTCTAAGTGGCGTCTCTAGAGGGGGAGTCAGATGCCCCAACTCTATCCATCGTGCCACCCCCCCATCCCATGCTGCTGAATGTACCAGGAGGCGACACAGGAAACAAGCATTTGCAATGCAACGGGTCTCGCGTTTGCTCAGGTTAGAGCTGATCGCGTTGTAAACTCCTAACCCGACATTTCACCTATCGGCAAAAGTGCATTTATGTACCTAACCCGAAAAAGTGCAATTAACTATGTAAAGCGCTCGACTTCTGCCAAGCGAAATCGAGCTAGTAAATTAGAGAAAAAGGAGTCCACGAGCCAGACAGAAAACAGCGAGCCTCGCATGTTTTCTGTACTTGGTCGCTGCGCTCGAGGAGGGCTTGCCACCGGAAAAGGCATGACGTATGCGTGCCTTCGACTAATGAAAGCAAGCAGATTTTAATATCCAAGCCCACGAACCAATGAAAAAAACTGACGTGATGTCGACAGGGCTCCGAGCCCTTTTCTAACTACTACAGCGTCTCACTGCGATACGCATGCGCGAGCGAATGCAACGCAGGCTCGACCCTAAAAAGCGACACTGCACCAAACCTCACGCAGTAATTTGTCCCACTACCTTTTATTGCAAAGCAGTGTAGTTTGCTTAAAATGTTTAAATCAGGCTTTGTATGTATGTGGGTATGTATCTAAACATATGTATGTAGATATAAATGCATACAGATATACAAACTCAAATTGAAATTATGTGAGTATATATATATATATATATATATATATATATATATATATATTACCTAGTGGCAGGTGCCACTAGGTAGTTACAGTTAGGACCAAGTTTCAATAGAAAAAAAGTGATTTTTGACTTGCCTATATCGTTGGCACTGTTTCACAAATCTTACACAAACTTTTCCCAAAAAAGTGCCCTGGTGATTCTTGTTGCGCATGGGGAGTTTCGGGGATGATCCGTCAAGCGGGGGCCGAGAAAAAGGGGGCGAAAAAACATTGCTTTACCCATGTTAATGCCTGTAGGACCTGTCACCATGTCTACAGCTTCAACCACTGGACGGAATTACACCAAATTTGGCAGCAAGGTAGCTGCCGGTATGCAGATTGTGCTTTTTGCTATTTGGCGTAAATCCGTTCAGTATTTTAGGAGATATGTAAAGGCAAATCAATTTGTACATCTCTGGCCACAAATAATTTGCGAAATACGGGAATTTTCACGAATACGCATGCAAAAAGAAGCGTTGCAATTGGCTGACCACAACCTGACTAAAAAATTGCGACCGCCATTTTATTTCATGGGACACGATACCGAGGGGTGAAAATTCAAATTGTAAGTGGCATAAGAGGTCAGAGTGAAGGTACCCTGACCCCAGGGGGGTGACATAGGTGTGTTTTAGGGGCAAATTATAGGTTTAATATAATTCTGCATCACAGTATGTGATATTCATTGAAATTCGTGAATTTTTCCTGCATTTCTGCAAATTATTTGCAAAATATTCATGATTATGGTAAAATTTGAAAGAAAAACCACAAACTCATTCATACACTGATTCATTCACTCATACATGCAGCCAGAGGCTCAGGCGCCCACTCACACACCCACTCAGACACTCATGCACCCACTGAGACTCACACCCACTTTCAGACCCACTCACACACTCACTCACACATCCACTGATAGAGACAGGCACTGTGGCCAACCTGCGCTGCGCATGGCCAAACGCCATGCGTGGCGCAGGGTTGGGTGGTTATAAGGGCTTGGCTGCAAGTCCTGGCTGCAAGGCCAGGCCTTGCGACTAACTCCCCCTGCAATGCGCAGCAGGGTTGGAATAACGTATAGTATCTGAAATTACTTAACATTAAAAAACAGAGAAATTCACTGAAAAAAACAAAGGTAACAGGAACGTTATAGTTCGGTTCTGAATTTACACGTACAAAACCAGAGAAGTTAAGCAGTTATAGTTAGAGTTCTTTCAAGTAATTACAACTTCCCACTAAGGTAACTATTACTTGCGCCTTCGCCATGCACAGCTAATTACTCTACATATTATGTCATTGATGAGATCTTGTATGGCATCTTTGATAAGACTGCAATGCCTGCAGTAACATTATTGATAAGAAAACTGTTCATGGCAAGGGTGCGGGTTATAGTTACCTCTGGGCCCCTTGTTATAGTTACTTGAAAGCACTAACTATAACTGCTGAATTTCTATGGTTTGTACAAGTAAATTCAGACCCTGTAACCTTTGTTTTTTTCAGTGAATAGATATATATATATATATATATATAATATATATAACCTTTGTTGGGGGCCCCTGCAGTTTTATCTGTGCCCCAGTGTGTGCCCTCATTAAAATTATCTCCTAGATAATCCAGTGACCACTCTTTCCCCAATCTTACTAACAGCCTAGTATGAGGAGGTTCAAGAGAGAAAAAATGCAAAAGATGTTTAGACAGAAAACACACAATGACACAAACAAACTAAAAATGATGAACTAGAAAGCGGCCCAGAGTGATTACCAGTGGTAGGTGTCTCAATCAGAAATTCCCAGGTGGGGCGCCAGGGCACTCAGTGAGCGGAGGCATGAACCAGCAGAGGGCGGGGTTTAGGGCAGCACGGTACAGGATGGCATCCATCTTTAGTGATCATTGTTGTTATGTACAACTTTAATTGAGAGACATTAGCATGAATCCCTGGATTTGAAATAAGGCCATTGTTCTTACATCAGGGCAGTAAAAATCAAAAGGTTATTCCCACCACTGTGACGTCAGCAACGAAGCACCCACTTCCCTCGTATTTTCCATGCCTTGTGTTTATTTTCCACCATGTGCCCTTGGAGAGCAGGTCCCAGAGAGATTAGTTGTCATACCCCAGGACTTTGTTTCGCTATACAACAGCTTTCTAAATCTAAATATTAGTTCACTCCTTTAGCTAGTGTTTGAAAGCCGGTGGGATAGGACTTGCACCTTCCCAGTTGCAAAAGAGCCATATGAAAGAGGATGGTTAACACCTGTCTGCAACATGTTATACAGAAGCTGCCATCAAAGACTGAAAAAAAGAGGTTTCAGAGGGTCAGATGTATGAAAAGACTAGTAGCAAAAAGTGTTCCAAACTGCGCACCTACTTTTTGCAACCAGCCTTAAATATTGCGATGCAGCCTATGTACCGACACGCCACATCACAATATGTCCAGTCGCAAAGGTTGGCAGAGTGACCTGTCTGAGCCAGTTGATATTTGCGACCCCATGTGATTGGCTGCAAACACAGGGATGGTGTCTATCAAGGAACAAAAAGGCCATCAGCATTCTCAAACAGGAAACTTTACTTTTAAAGCAGTCTGTTTTCTTAATGGAACCAGTGCTGTTTTTCATTTTGTTCTTTCAAGTCCTGTTTGGGAACACACTGAGAGTGTATTCAAAGAATCTGATAGGGCCTCCTCTGAGGAGTCAGTAACAATTCAGTGATTTGCGAATGCAGCTGCCGTCGCAAACAGTTGATACATACCATTCCGAATCACAATCAGGAGGGGACATCCCTTTTTCACACCCCTTGTTGTGAATTAAAATGGGTTGGTAAATTTATTTGGCGAGTCGAAAAAATCTGAATCCCAAAATGGTTTCAGTACATAGAACCAGTTTTCTGGTTAGAAATCCTGTGATCTTGTGAGTCGAAGGGCTTATGACCACCGAAGCACTTTGCACATCTGGCCCAATAGATATGCATTTCCATACAGTTAAAGTTGCATCTATAACTCTATAGTGCATATAGTGCCAAGCTTTAAGATTACTTTTCAATTCTGCAAACACAACCGCATTTTAAATAAGGCTTCCAGTTTTCCCTTTCCACTGTTTTTACAGATAAAAGCAGACAGAAACCCATTTATTGTTCATCTATATTTATCTTTAAATGGAGATACTTGCCGAAAATCTGAGTCCTTTAATTAGACTCACTACTGTCAACCATGAGTGCTAGGCCAATAGTTGTGCAGATCGACAGGTAAAGGAGATTTAAAAAAAACAAATAAAACAAAATCCTAAGGAAGCTTAAATAACTGCAGCATTACAGCTGTTTAAGTTGCTCCACAATGCAACTGGTTTCATATGACTGAATTGTACTGTAAATGGCTAAATCCCACTGGACAGTCAAGCATAAGTAAATATTTGTTGGTTAAATAAATGTGGAAATATACCCAATGCAGCTTTATTTTTACACTAAGCACAAAATAGATTTTGATGACTACAAATACAATGAGCTAAGAGAAATATAGATAAAGACGGATGGAAATGCCAAAAACACAAATGTCATAAAACCAGGAGCCCTGGTTATAAAACTGAAAACAGAGCAACTTGCCTGAAGGAAGGCTTTTCCCTCTGGCCTGAGTTCTCAGCTTCGCCTTTACCATGGACAGGCAAGGTTGCCATCTTTCCTACTAAATAATACTGGCCATGTATTTACCTTTCATTATTTTGGAAGAGCCAAGAGCCAATAATTAAATATGAATTTTAATTTGTCAGCATTTATTTTTAATATATCAACTATCTCCCTGTTTGCTTTAATAATAATTTAGAAATAATTTAGTGAGCTGTCAAATACTTTTTGAGAGATTGCTTCATGTGATTATTGTTCTAGGATTATATTTAAAGGGGGGATTTCACTAAATTTCAAGTGTTTTGTACTGGTATTGACAAACCAGCATTGGCAAAGGCAATAAGTCTTGTCTAGGAGAGCTATCGGCTTAGGCAATGTTTTGTAGTCCATACCGTACAGCAGTGCAGATGCTTTGCAAAGTGGCTAAAACTAATTTTAATAAGCGCTATGATGCAGCCGGGGCTATTGAGTTGTTTTGTTAAAGTACATTAGTGCTGTATGCATTGTAGTCTTTTTTATTATTATTTTTAGCCATGATGTTGTACAGCCTGGCTACAAATCATTACCAAAGTTGGCAATGTCCATGATTTACAGCCGGAACATAAGTCAATCGCAGAGCCAATAGTCTCAAACGTGAGACCTACTGGTTTGTCAATGCTTGTTATGTTTCAGTAAAACACCCCTGTCATTCTGAGCAATCAGTTAATCTCCCAATGGGTTAAAAAAAAGATGTGTTATTTGTCAAAAAATCCAATGACATAAGGAAAGAAATTGCGTCTATGTGAAAATACTGTTAGAAGCAGATATCATCTGTTATCACAGTAAAAGCAGATAACATCTGTTGTCACAATAAACGTCTGTTTCAAAAGAGAAAAGGGCTGCTTAGAAGTGCATGTGGCACAGAAAAATATATCTGCAAATGGCAAGAGGTCCAACAAGGATGACAGGGCAGAAGAAAAAACAGAAGTAGCACCTCAATCACAGCATGATCGGTGGAAGGACAGCAATCAAGCTTAAAAAAAAAAAAAAAATTAGTATTTGGTCCATGCTCCAGACGAAAGAAGAGAAAGTGAAGCCAGCATGCCAATTAGAAGGCAGGAAACAGGAGTGCAACATCACAAAACAAAATAAAATGGGAAATAGGAGTGACCATGAAGCCAATGAATGCTAAGCAATCGGCGGGCTGCAAGCCCCTTGTTGTATACAAAATCTATTGCAAGTGAGAGCACATGCAGCACCTAAAAATACTGGTCAGGCCAGTAAAAAAACACAGTCAAGTGCCATCCCTGAAACAGAAGTGACGTGAGACCCAGACTGACCCTGTTAAGATGGCGGGACCGACCCTTTAGCCCCCCCAAATAGCCTCCTACTTGCTGTTGAACTAGGTAAAGGGCAGGCAACACAATCTACAGAAAGTAATAATAAAAAGGGCTCTTCCAGCCTTGGTACTCCATGTTCCTGCTGCGGTCTTCATGACCCAGAGACCTGAGGGTATTAAGACCAGTGTTAGGGGTAACAAGAGGCAAGCCGAGGGCAGTAGCTGCTATCCCAGCCTACCCGGACTGACGGCCGTAGTCTTTACTGATGTAGAAACCAATGCATTAATACATGACTGAATACAGACACATGCATATTGGGGTTCTGCCAACTGCATCACATCAACGAGCTGCGTGCCTGAGAAGGCAGGTACAAGGATAATTCAAATAAATTGGTATGATTTTCCGTTAAACCGTTTGTTATTTCAAATGACGCAAAACACATTATTTCTCCATACCGGGAAGGAGGGGGGAGGATTGACTGGCGATACCTGCACCAAAAACATTTTAAAAAACTAATTCGGAGCATTTTTCAGGCAGAAAAGCACTTTCAGGCTTGAAAACACTTGAAGACCGTTCTCTAAGAATATCCCCCTTATTTTTTGAGGGGGATCGAATAAGAGGCGACTCTTCAGCCTTCGCGATGAACGAACAGTTCAAACAGCTTATGGCTGAGCAATAAAACTGAATTATTTTAAAACATATAATTTTGTTTTGACGTTTGCGATGCTGTAGAGAAGGGGTTCCTCAAAAAGGAGAAAGTTTTCATTATGGAGAAGAAAAAAATAGACCCAGACAAAAGTACAAAAAAATGCACTTTTTAGATATTTTGACGTTGTGTACTCCATAGGAATGTCAGTTTGGCGAAAAATCGGTTTAACTATGAACAATGCATCATAAATGCACCTGAACGACTATGATCTCCATCAATGTCCAGTTGAGATGCTGTGCTCAAAAGAAAGTGCCTGAACATATGCCAGTCATAGCCATCAATCTAAGACGTGTAGATTCTCACACTTTCCATGAATCTGATGATTCAGTCTGAAAGTAAATAATAGGAAAATAGATACTTTTCTAGTAGGGAGCGCTGTAGAGAAATTTCCTCAAAAAGTCACCACTGTGTTCGTTCCACCAAGAGGGACCACCTTCCTATGAAATTTATTTAAAACAAACAAACAAAAAAAAAGAATAATAATAATATATATATATATATAACACGTTCTACGATATTTATAATGTTTGAATACTTTGTAAATATTCGTTATTTTCCACTAGTGAAGACTCTGTGCCGTCCTCTTATCCCATTGCCACAGACACAGGAGACAAGGTTTTTTCTAGGTCGAAGGTCACTCCAGGAGAAAAGTGCAGACATTTCACATTTCTGCAGCCACCAGACAGAACTCAGAACCTAACAGACACTTGCTTCTACCCAGGCAGGAGCTCACAATTATTTTAGATTCTGCTTGAGGATAGATTGGTGATTTATTCTTAATAAATGTACAGATCGCCCTCGCTATCGAAGGCCTGATGGACTTTACAGGCAGCCCTGAAGGCCAAGCAGCACGACGTCAGCTCAGATCAGTGTCACTGCTTGAGCAGGAAGATGATGGGTCATATCACTTCAAGGATGAAGCAGCCTCCGTGCTGAGTGTTCTGCCATCTGTCAAGTGATTAAAAGTTCCAGATACACATTGTTGACGAGGTGATGGGGAGGGAGGCACAGCACAAGTTAGCTGACTCCTATGTGGAAAGGAAACATTTTGCCTGACATTTTTTACTGCTGCTGAGAAGTGTGGTCTCATAGAATAACGAAATTGAAGAAGTGAGTCTATCTTTTCAGCTACTTTATCAGGGGCCGAACATTCCCCTAGTTGGCCGGGCATGTACCCACCAGGCTAGCTGCAGGCACCCCACATCGAGGACATCAATGCCACAATCTTCATTCACGGGTTGTTCTCACAAAATCCTTTATACAATCAAGGCAGGTGGAAAGTTTGAAATGAACAGCGAGACAGGGAGCCAACTTTCACAGGGGGCTGTGTGATATTGACATAGGAACCAAAGTCCGCAACAAAAACAGAGTTCAGGCCTTTTAAAAGTTTCAAATATACATTAAAAGCACTGGGTTAAAGGCAAGACCTTTGAGGTGGACACAGGCTGTGCAGAAGGGCTATAGGTGACAGATGGGAACAATTTGCAGCTGGGAGCCCATAATGTATTAACCCATCAAAGGCAATGCCTATTTACTCAATCTTCTGTAGCCTTTGAAGGATGTCCCTACTGAAGATGTTGCGGACCAGGAAGGGTCAAGAAACGTCAGTGCTCAGACATCTCCATCATCAACCTCCCATTTCAGGTCAAAGATAGACTTGGGTACAGTCCGTATGTGCAAAGGGGCAGAAGTCTTATCTCCTTCCTGGTATCAGTTTGAATCGATGAATGGTTTTGTGACCAGCAACAGTCCAGTCACAGTGTTTTGGGTTGTGGGAGGAGGTTTTTCGTGTCCATGAATATTAATGATGATCACCTGATAGAGACAAATTGTTAAGCGCAGAGGGATAGGCATATTACTTCGAGAAAGGTGTCACATAGGCTGGAGTCAAATTTGCCAGTATGATAGCACTCTATCGAGTGCCATAGAGTAGCGTGGCGTAGAGTGGTGTTTACGTGGAGTGGGGTGAAGTGGTATAAAATGAAGTAAAGTGTTGTGGAGTAGAGTGTCATTGAGTGAAGTGGAGCAGAGTGCTGAAGAGTGGAATGGAGTATAGTCTTATAAGGTTATGTAGAACATTGTGTCGTAGAGTGGAGTAGATTGGCATACAGTGCCCTCAAGTGGACAGCCGTAGAGTGGAGCTGAGAGTCGTGGAGTGGAATGTCAGAGTGCAGTGGTGTAGGGTGGCATAAAGTGAAGTACAGCATCACAGAGTGGAGTGGTGTAGAGTAGAGTTGTAGAGTGAAGTAGAGTGTAGTAAAGTGGAGTGGCATAGAGTGGAGTACAGTGCGGTAGGTTGGAGTGAAGTGCAGTGGAGCATCATAGAGTAGAGTTTCATAGAGTGGAGTGTCAGAGTGGAGTGGCGCAGAGTGTATTCAGTGTCGTGGAGTGGCCTGGCATAGAGTGGAGCAGCATAGAGTGGCGTACAGTGGAGAGGAGTGTTGTGGAGTGGCTTACAGTAGAGTAGAGAGAAGTAATGTTGTTAAGTTGAGTGGCATGCAGTCGAGTAGAGTAGTGATGTAGTGTTGTAGAGTTGCATACAATGAAGTAGAGAGAAGAGGTATAGAGTAAAGCGGCAAGGAATGGTGGAGCGTGGTGAGGAGTAGATCATTGTAGAGTGGTGGAAAGCAGAGTTGAGTGTGAAAGTAAAGTGTAGTGGCAAAGACTAGAGTTGAGTGTTGTAGTGTGGAGGAGCATTGAGTGAAGTAGAGTGGCATAGATTGGGATGGAGTAGAGTCGGAGTCAAGTGGCGTACAGTGGAGTCGAGTGGCATATAGTCGAGTGGCATACGGTGGAGTGTCAGAGTGGAATGGTGGAGAGAGGAGTCTAGTCTCGTACAGTGGAGTAGTGTAGAGTGTTGTAGAGTGTAGTTGCGTTGAGTGGAGGTGTTGTAGCACACTGCCATTACAGTGAACACATTTTCATTTGCAATGACCATTATATTTGCACAGACAAACCCTTCCACCGATAAAACTATACAGCGCATAATGTGTGGAAATCGGCATCACCGAGTGTATTGACTTGTTTTGATCCTTTTAGAATATTTGTTTCCACCACACTTCAGAATTACAAAAAAATGTGCTTCATTGGTGTTTTCCTGAGTAATTGCCAGTGGCTGAGATTAAGTTAAGCATTTCATCATGTCTTTTCTTCCCCACCTGCACAGGATCAACACCGACAATGCAGGAATAAATAAAGCTATTTCAGAAGTGGCTAGTGGCCTAATAAGTTTAGTAATCAATATCTGCATGGCACAATCGAATTTTCATCTGAAATGGACGTGATGGCAAGCTGGAGACCACAAGTTCTTTGCATGCTGCATTCCAAATTTTTCAAAAATCCTCATAAAGCCTTCTGTAAGCAAACTTTTCAATGTTGCTCCTGAAGTAGGGTTTGTTTTTAGTTTTAATAATCAGAGGTTTTCTGGAAATCAAAAGTAAAATAATTCATTTTGCCCACTTCTAACAAGAAATAATGCAGTTTTCTTCAGCTGTCTTATGAATGCCACTTGTGCGTGCACAGGTATGACATGCGGAGTCATTAGATCACGGTAAGGACATCAGGAGTACCTTTACAGTGGGAGTTATAGTATCAGGAGTACCTTTACAGTGGGAGTTATAATATCAGGAGTACCTTTACAGTGGGAGTTATAATATCAGGAGTACCTTTACAGTGGGAGTTATAGTATCAGGAGTACCTTTACAGTGGGAGTTATAATATCAGGAGTACCTTTACTTTGCACCTTTGTTACATCATAATTTAAAATGTATTTATTATGCATATGGATGTATTGATAGGTCTTTAATGTAATTTTAAGTAATTTCCCATTCAATAAATATAATTAACCTAAGTATCTGTAAGTTTATTTTAAGTGTATTTTTTTATTTTACGGAACAAAAGCCTAACTTGAGTGTGTGTTTTAATGAGGGTAAACCTCCTCCTCCTCCTGTTTTTAATATAATGCTCATCTTTTTTTTTTTTTGGGGGGGGGGGGATAAAGATTATATATATATGTATATATTTACTGTACTTCCTCTTTTGTTAAATGTTTCCAAGAGCACCGTCCAGAACTGCTTCATTGAATCTGAAGTCGTGGGATGGTTTGTGCCAGCATTATTTATGCTGCTCTAACCTACACCCTCTTCCTGTTGGCATCTCTCTCCCTCACAGGTGCATCAGAGCCCTTACCTGTCCCCCAGGTCCTGCGCTATCAGCAGATGCTTCAGGTGGTACTCGATGGCCCCTTCGTAGTCCTGCAGGAGGGTGTAGGTGTTCCCGAGGCTGTAACAGGCCTGGGCTTCCACCGCGAGGTCCTTCAGGTGTTTCGAGAGGTGCAGGGTCTTTCTGCAAAACAAAGATACACATATTGTTCACAGTGTGATCAGAGTCTTTCAGAATCTCCACCTGGCAGATGGGTGCGGAGTGGGCTGGGTTTTCATATAATAACCAAAGAGTCATAACTACAAGTAGAGACGTGGGGGCTTGGGACATACATTCCAAGCTCAGCATTGCTCTCTTCACAACAATACTTCCCTCTGTGCCACCAGCAAACTGATTAGGAGGGACCGGACAGTGCTGAAACAAATCTACCAAGGCACGGGCTCCCAACTTCGATTGGAAATGCAATATATATATATGGAAATTATATCACGAAATACACACACTTACGTACAAATGTTCACTCATTCAATATATATATAGTGAATGAGGCCAGCCTCTCATTAGGTGTTTCGATATCTTAAATGCGACTTGCTGAAGCGAAATTGAAATTCCAACATTCCAGGATTAGCAGTAGAACTTCATCCCTGCAAACTCGGTGTAACCTGACTTAAGTGTGTTTGTTTTCTGCGCTCACCTGTATGAGGCTGTGGGGTCTTGCAGAGACACCTGAGGACGTGGAGCTGTCACAACCCGTGCGGATGCTGCACATTGGTACAGGTGGAACTTTTCACCATTGCATGCCGATAGCATCCTCCCAGAGCAACTGTTAAGATGTGCCATTTTGCATCTGTACTTGGCATGTGGAATTCTGCTGCCTTCCTCATGCAGAAAAGTCAACCAAGTAGGTCAATTTCTTTTTGTAAAAAAACATTCACAACTCTAATTCTGCAAATCAGGATTCTGACATTAGCTAATGTAAATTGAACTTTTTGCACACTCAAACGAGAGTGCTATTTACAGCTTTATTTCTGGGGCAGCTTTACTCCATAATTCGGTCCTGCACACTTTCATATTGCACGAGTAGCCGTGCTTGGTTTTCTTCCTGTTGGGCACAAGTGGCACTTCCTGTCGGGCAGAAAATGACGAATTTTTATCCTTCTAAACTGGGATCCAGAAAAGGTTGATCGACATGGCTACAACTGTGTGATCCTGGACGAACCACTGTATCGCCCTGTGCCCAGTTCCTTCATCTGCTGGGTACTAAGAGGGCTTACAAAGTGACTCAACACCAGTTCAAAGTGCTATATCACACAACCGAACTAGGCACCTAGAGGTTAAAAAGTTTGTATAGGTTCACTATTGAACTCTCTTGCCTCAACCAACATGAGGTAAATAGCAACACCTTTTGGTAAGAACCCAGGAAGGGCAGAAAAATCAGTCAAACTAACAGGAAAAAAAAGACTCACATTCATACATTTCACAACAGAACGTCAGTTTGGACTTAGCACAGTGAGAAGGGCAGTGGGTCTAATAAGACAACTAATATGAGCCTTTGGAGATAATTCTATTTTGGAGACGCTCCAAGACTTTCTACTAAATGGGATGAGAAGGGAAGAGCTATTCTCCAGGTTTGTACCAAACACTTAAGATAAAAGGTACTTTAGACAAAACGTAAAAGGCCGCTCAGTGAGCCGTACCTGAGCCGCAATCGGATCTTTCTCCTCTGTGGTGTTCGCGACTGGTTCTCGCTAGGATACGGAGCATATGGTTAACATCTGCGCGGCATCGAGTCCTTATAAAAGGTGCTCGACTAATCCTTGAGACCTTGTATGGTGACACCAGAGTACACGGTGTGACGTTTGAAGCACTGTTCTAAGAACACAAACAACCAGTGCTGAGGACAAGTGTCCTGTCCTACCCTGCCCATCTGAAAACCAAAAGCGGCTTGTGTTATCCAGTGTGTGATGTTCGAACATGCCTTCTTGAGAGCTCTGACGTGCAAACATAAACCTTCCACAAAGGCGACAAATGTGCCCTTGCCACAGGATGCCCTCAGCAAGAGTGTGCATCATATGGGCACTGGAGGTGTCACTACATATCTAGGTCTTTTACTGCACCACGTGACTGGCTCTACCCATGCACAACGGGGCTAGGTCCAAGGAGCTCATCAGACTCCCGCCCCTTATGTGAGCCCATCTCCTGGGTGAGCGTCATTAATAACCTAGGAAGAGACTTGCTGCTGTGGGGTGGCAAAGGAGAGAACTAACTACCAGCAGCCGGGGGTGTTATAGAGTGAAACAAAGAGAAAAACAAAGAAAAAAAATGAAAGGAAGAAAATGAACAAAAAAAGTAGAGGTGAAGGCAGGGAGAGTAAGAAATAAAATGAAAAGAGATATGAAGAGGAGAAGAAAAAGAAAGGGGAGACGGAATCGGGAAGAGGGAAAGAACTAGTGCTAGCGAGAAATAAAACAAGCAGAAAAAAATCAAATAATGATAGAGAGAAAAGAAGGAAAAATAGGAGAGGGAAGAAAAACAAGAGAAAACAGAAAAGCAAAGCAAGAAAGACCAATAAGGAGATATACTGAAATAGTGACTGATAGAGTAAAGAGACAGCTGTGATAAAAGGGAGTAAGGCACAAAGAAGGAGGTTGAAAGGGAGATGGCAATGGAGAAGAAAAAATAATTCTCTGTTATGTTATTTTATGTTATGCTGTGCTGTTATGTTACGTTGTTATGCTAGATAATGTTATGTTATGCTATGCTCTGTTATGTTATGCCATGTTATGTTATCCTACGTAGATTTGTGTGGTGTAACTAATCACCCATGAGGGTATAGGGGCGCTGGAGCAGGTGTGTAGGCGTAAGATGAAAGATGTTCAGTGTCAGACCCCATAGAATTGTTCGAAGAGCCATGTCTTCAGCCTCTTGCAGAATTCAAGAAGTGAGGATGAGGCGCAGGTGTGTAGATGGAGGTAGTTATAGGTCTTGGGTACAATGTAGGAGAATGTTCAACCTCACGTTCTGCTTTTGTGGATGTGGGGGGTTTGTACGAGTGAGTGTGTGGTGGAGTGTAGGTGTGTGGAGGGTTGGTGAAAGTGTATGTGGTTGCTGAGGTATGTTGGTCCGATATCTACAGTGCCTTGTTTATGTGTGTGAGGAATTTGAATTGGCTGAGGTTCTGGATGGGGAGCCAGTGGCTCTCTCTGAGGTGTGGCGAGATGTGGGTGTGCCGTGGGAGGTCGAGGATTAGTCTTGTTGCAGTGCCCTTTTTTTAGCGTCTCTCAGAAGTTGGTGGTAGCATCTGAGTACGGCCTTGGGGTGGTTCTGGCTTTAGGACCGTAACTTTTTCTCCTTTTTCTTTCTAGCTGCTTGCAGTAGCGCTTAGATTTCCGGAGGTCGTCTGTATACCAGCAGGTTTGTTTAATTGTTCTTCTTTGTCTCTTGCTTTTGATGGGTGTGAGGGAGTCTGGGTAGTTCTTGATCCATTTGTTGAAGTTGTGATATGCTTGTGCGAGGTTGTTGGTGGTGTTGGGCTGGTATGTTTTGATGGTGCTGAGTCAGTCTGCCTCTGTTACTTTGGTCCAGTTCTGGGTGGGTAGGTTAGTGCTGGTGGGTGCGTTGAAGTGTGGTGTGGTGATCTGGAAGTATGTGATGCAGTGGTCAGTTTGTGTGAGCGGTGAGGTGGAGCTGTATATTATCCTGTCCCTGGAGGCGAAGATTGGATCCAGAGAAGTGCATGTGTTCCATGAAAAGGGTGTTGATTTCCGTGGATGTGGAGCATTTGATGGTGTCCTTGTGAATGATTGCAAGTCCTCCTTCTGGCTTGTGAAGGTGGTCCCCTTGTGCAGTCTTCTAGCCCAGTGGGGCAGCCAGTGATGTCAGAAGCTGAAGCGTGGTTGGACCAGGTTTCCGTAAGGAAGAAGTCTTGTGTACTGTTGCTGAGGCGATCCCAGATCTCGGCAGCATGTTTGCTGACAGAGCGGGTGTTGGGAAGCATGCATGCAAGTGCTTTTTGTGGTGCTGGTTAGGTGTTTTCTGTGGCATTAGCCCAAGTGGGAGGTGAGGTTGCTGGTGCATGGGGGTGTATGTCAGTGTGCTGCTACAGGTGTACGCTGCAGTGGGTGCATGTGAAGGGTCTTACTGTGGTGTGAGGTGCTGCGCGGTGCAGCGGCGGTCCAGATCAAACTAGCAGACGATTGCTGCAGTGTAGTGGTTAGGGCCGATAGTACCAGGGTTCATGATGCCGGATGCAGACCAGGCGTGGATGGGCGCAGATTAGATTGTCTTTGGCAGGAAGCATGGTAAGGGGTGGAGGTGCAGGGCGCGATGCAGGCATGAGGGGAGAAAGGGCGCGAAAGCAGAAAGTGGACAGTGGTGGGAGTGGCAAAAAAGGTTGAAAAGAGCGTGAGTAGGAGAAAGGAAAGTCGCACACAGAGGCCAAGAACAGAGGAGTAAAAGGCACAAAAAGTGTGGTATATGAGTGAAAGTGGCACAAAGAGGTTAGAATGGATCAGGGATGGTACGAATATGTGTGAGGGAGAGGTTTGAAAGTGGCACAAAGAAGCTAAAAATAGGTGAGACAATGCGCAAAAAGTGAGAGAGAGGAATATGAAAGTGGCACAAAAAGGCTACAAACAGGGAAGAAAAGGAAAATAAAGTGAGGCAGAGGAGTTTGAAAGTGGCATGAGAAGGACAAAACTGAGGACATAAGGCACACAAGGGAGAAGTGAGAGATTAAGAGGAGGGCAGAGGCCCTGGAGAGAAAGAAGACAGAGGAGGATCGAGAGCAGCAGCAGAGAGGAGGGGATGACATTATTTTAAAATAATTAATGAGCAAGGCCATAGAGCATCTGACCGTCTAAGAACAGAGATAAAGAAAATGTGTGTGTGTTGCAAACAGGATGAATTATCCATTGCTGAAGTGGCTCAAAAGCTGAAGCATAATAACATAAAGCTTAACTCACTTCTACTAAATATTCATTAAGCAGACGTCCACAAGCAGATAGGAGAATCTCAAGGAGATGGACTTTCAATGGACCAAGCCTGATTCTCATGACCAGGACTCTAGGCAAACCTTGAAAAGGTTCAACCTATACTATCATGGAAATTTGACTTTGAATATGGCTTACTCTATCAAAAACACCTGCTGAATTTCTATGGTTTTGTGTGTGTAAAATCTGAACCTAACTATCACGTCCCTGTAACCTTTGTTTTTTCATGTGGACAGATAGATAGATCATTTCTGTTTGTTGCTTATGTCTAGCTCTACTTCCTCTCTTTGGAGTAAATGATGTAATGTTCTTTTGGACTGATACATCTGCTACATTTCAGCAGATTGAGCAGATGCTGTACCTAAACTGGGCAGATGCCACATTTGCCAAAACTGTTGTGCCCCGCCTCCTTTAGAAGTGTGGGGTCCACACAGTTTGCAAAGGCGAAGCCTCATCTGGCTCTGCCATCAGAAGACTTTAGTCAGTGGCCCAGTCACCATGAGCTTTCACATGTCAGAAGAACCCACTAAATTCAGGCCTCACAATACAGATTTTTTGTCCTGTTCTATCATACATTGTGTAGCAGACTCAGACAGGAAAAATCAGAAGTGGCCCCCAGGCACAGGAAGAAAACTCCCTTGGCGTCGGACCAGTGCTTTTTTGTATTAGAGCTTTGGGTGGGCTCTGATCACCCACCATATGATTTAAGTGGGCGGGGAGACTGAAAGGGCACTAAGCCAAGAAAACCAAGTGAAGAAGGCTGAACGTGCATCATCACTGCTTGGAGCAGGGAAAAGGGACTGAAGCCAGCTTGGCTTGATTTGAAAGTAAAGTACATGGCTAATGATGTTATGCTTGTGCATTGGAGATGTAGCTGATCATGTGAAGGCGTAGAAGGGTGTGTCTGGTCTTAAACTGTCTGGGTAAATTTGCCTAGGGTGGCTGAAGGAATATAGTCCCCAATGCAATGACTAATAATGACTAATAGAGCTAGGCTCAGTGGAAATTAGTCCTTGTGAGGTAGCCCCTCTGAGTAGAGACAGGGAGGGGGAACTGTGGTTAATTACCCCAACCCAACACTGTTCAGGGCCCGGTGCTGCTGTTGCAAGATGTAATTATGTATCACAAAAGCACGCCATCCCTGCATTTGTGGTATATTCATGATGAGGCAGGTGGAAGCCTTTGCTGGAGCTGCCATCAAATGCTTTGAACACCGTTTCTATTTTGAAGGAGGTGCTAGTGATGTTGGGAAGCCAAAAAAGAGCTCCTGCGTGCAGGTTTTGACTCAAGCCCCACAAAAGCTGCTGGCGGACCTGTGGATAGTTAATCGTGGGACGGAGTATCTGGAGTTTAGAACATCCAGTGAGGAGCCTACCAACCCTGACACATCCTGAATGACAGTGAAGGCTGTGGAATATGATGGCCTTTAGAATGCAAGGGGATTTATCAAGACAGCGCAATGTGACACAAAGCAATGCAAAGAACTGACAGGGTATTTAGTTTCTAGCACAATATTTTTGTTCTGGAAAAAATGCCCTTAGAGTTTTGCCCTCTTATGCGCTATTTTGTGTCAGTGCTTAATCTGAGGTGGTGGTTGGAAGTGAGGCCCACCAGCGCTCATTTTTGGGGACTGGGACTTAGGTTTCCTCAAGAGACTTTGATCCAGATGAGAAAAAAAAAGAAAAAAAAAAAAGAGAGAAAGAGCGAGAGAGAAAAAACACAAAACTAGGAAAAGAACGAGAAAGACAGAAAAAATGACAAAGGGAGAAAACAGGGACGGAAAGGGACATGTTAGAGTGAGATAAAGTGGCAGGCTGTGTCTGGTGATAAATTAAATAGACATTGGGTGGAATCAGCACTACCCAAGCCTTGGCATTTGGCATCCTAAACTTTGGTAGTGCGGGTGGCGTGCTCTGACCAAACCTCTGGACCCCTGTTCATATTCCTTTACAAATAAAGCACTGCTTTGTGTCAAAGGGGTGTTCTAGAGTGATACTTGGGTGTTCCAACCACACATGTTTTTTTTTATGCAAACAGAGCCAGGGGCTAAATCTTATGGTTAGACCCACAATCGATGACCACATACACCCCTTTAGCACTTGACTCTCATGGAACCAAAGAAGAGGAGTCCAAGCCTTACTCAGGAGGTGGGGTGGGGTTAAAGACTCCGCTCTCAACAGTCATTGGGTGACGTGTAATAAGTCACTGTCTGCATTGTGCTTTGACTGGTAGAAAACTAAGCATTACAAGTTTATTAGAATAAAAAGTATCACTGTACATAATTAAGTAGAGGACGGTTAATCAGGAATCAATGGGAGCAGTATCCTTGGTATGTTACGAGACAGTCTACTCTGATGCAGACATTGTCCAGTGGCCCTATGCTAGGTTACAGAGCTGGAGGGGGACATTTCTTGGTGCTCTGATCATTCTCAATTACACCTGTCACTCAATGAGCCCACACTCGAGCACACCTATCTCTTCCCTTTCTTTGTCCGGATGGTGAAGTTGGTGAAATCCTTTCAAAGGTGCTCCCTGTGAGCACCACTATCTGTAGAGGCTGTCACTTCAATGATGTGCACATTGTACAGCCTACGATACTTCAGGGGGGTCTTGGCCCACGGGCGGAGTTCCCTCTTCACGTTTCATGCCAGCATAAATCAAAGGATGGTCACAGCAGCATCAGCACAAAATCTGGTGGTGATGTGCGGGTGGCAGCAGAGCTTGTGGTCACCAGTATCTTATCACTTCGGGCTTTCTCAGGTCCAACCTTAAAGTCCTCTCCGAAACAAACAAGCGACCACCCCACACCGCAGCAGTGTCCCTCCTCCAGATGTTGGTGGGTTCTTCTCGGCAATCAGAGATTCTCAAAGTCCAATCATGTTGAGGATTGCAGTTCCCTCCGCACTTAGGGCCAGATGTACGAAAGGAACTTACCCATTCTGTGTCTATGGGAAAATGTGTTCGTACATATGGCCCTTAGTTCTTCAAGGCAAAAAGCCTCAGAGTAGAATTCTCTTTGGGATTCATTCCGGGACACCCTCAGATCTAGATCTCCATCACAGCCTTTTGATGGAGGTTTCATCAGTTGCTTCGCCTCAGCTCCTTGCAGCATTTGCCTGTTTTGAGCAGAATCTTCTTTGTGGAAGGACTCCAATATAATCAATCCCCGTCCCTTGTCCCCAGCCTACAAGCGTGGGCTTCTGTGTAAGTAAGTCACCAACCTTTTCAATTGTAATGAACGGTCCCAGGATAGTAGCACCGGAGCAGCCAATCATTCTCTCCCTCGCAGTGGGATGCAGACAGTCCTTCTGCCAAGTCCAGCGAGTCCTCCCAGGTTACTAATCCTGAACCTGGCAAGGGTTGACAGTTAGTGCCCCGACTATGGAGCTCAAAGACATCTCCACTCGTACTGGGCCGCAGCCTTCTGGGCAGGAAAGTTTGGCACACGGACTGGAAGTTTTTACCTCAATACCAAAAGTGCACTCAGTCCTTGTGTATTCCAGCTCTTCAGTTCTGTGACTGATTCCGGACAGTTCTGCATTCATTTGAATTCTATGCAGAGTGCACAACTAGTGCTTTGTGACAAGTGTGATCCGAAAGGCAGAGTGGAGCTGAGAGTTTCCTCTCAGAAGCGACCCAAAACAACAACACAAAAGCAAGGTATCCTGCCCCAGTTAACAACCTGTTAACCTGTGAGGGCTAGCCCCTCCCAGGGAACAATGGTCCATGGAGGCGCAGGGGAATCCCTAGCTTCTAATGAACACTTCACTGTCCGACCTCTGAATGGAATCCCTGAAATGTTTCTAGGAAGGTTCAGCAGTATACATTTGATGCCTGGGCCTGGGCTCTCGCTCTAAGCCTCCATCTTAGGTACCATACAAAGTACATATGATACAGAATAGAACACACTGTGGCTGTAGACACAAGCACAGCCTTGGTCTCCATCTGCATTCTTCACACGGAGGCAAAGCGTGCACATTCAACATGTACATGTCTGTAGTACACGCACACGCAACATCAGTTCTTCATGGATATATATGAAGGGCCTGCTTAGAGGGGACTGGCAGAAACATTTCAAGTGCATGAGAGAGGTATTTAGGCTTCTCTTCTGAAACCGGAAACAAGGATAAAAAATAAACATTTCACTGACTCCACAATCAGTCCTGTAGGCCCTGGGTAGATGAAAGTAGCCACTCTCCTATGAATATGAGATGTACTTGGTGTGCCCTCTCCGACACAGATCCCTACTCTGGATCTCATTCCATATCATGGAAAGCCCTCTGTGCACATGTATGAGCGCCATGTGTGCTAAGATGGGGTCAAAACACTACTGCTTGCTAAGGCAACTTCAAGGTTGGGCACACACTATACACAGCCATGCTGGGGACCCTTCTCTGTTCCAACATAAATATTGCTTTGTAGAAAATCAAAGTACATATGAGAGTCCTGCTAACACCACTCTCTGTTCTCCTCAATATAGAGATGCATGAACACCACTCTTTCTTCCTCGGAGTATTAAGTTTTGTGAATTTTGCTTCCTGTTCCTTTCTATACACAGCTGGTGCTCACCATAATCTGTTCCTTTAAATATACAGCTGGTGATCACCATAATCTGTTCCTTTAGTTAGTTAATCTTTATTTGATTATTAAAAAAATAAGCATGAAAAAAGCAAAACGCAGTATCCATTAATCTGTTCCTTTATATACAGCTGGTGATCACCATAATCTGTTCCTTTAAGTATACAGCTGGTGATCACCATAACCTGTTCCTTTAGTTAGTTAGTTAGTTAATCTTTATTTGATTATTAAAAAAATAAGATTGAAAAAAGCAAAACGCAGTATACATTAAACAATAAATATAATGATTTTAAAATTCTAAATTTTCACGCCATCGTAAATAGTTTTTCAAAAAAGCCCCAATAGAAGACCCCACATCAGGATAAGCGACCATACACAAATAATGAGAAGCAGGCCTACATTGCCAGAACGGAAGAGTTTTAAGAAGCGGTAACGGATATATTTGTCTAAAAGGTGCATAGTATTTGCAGAAAGGGGTAGAATGCATCAAAGTTTGTAAAGAAGAGTTATCACAGGGGCATACCAAAATCCAGTGCAAATCAAAGCGCCCTGAGGGAAAGTAGAGATCACACCTGATATAGTCCAACCTGAACCTAGTCAGAAGTGTCCTCTCCCAGACGTTGTCAACCTGGAAGAGATAGGCTTCAATACCCTGACAAGTCTTGTGCATTATATAAGATCTCACAGAGGGCTTACCAAGTTCCTTCGCCTGTCTAGCTACAGATGCTAATCTCAAGAATGATTTCTTAACCCAGCTGGTTTCTCCCTTATGCAACGAATGTGGAGATGTGAACAGCTCTGGCCTTCCTAACCAATCTGCAGGGCCTTGATATAACTTAGCCAGGGGGTCTTGTGCCCCAAACCACACAACAGGAAGTCAGAAATCACCTCCCTGTTCAATTTTGTATGTGTTTTACCCCAAACAGACAACCAGAATAGAGGAGCAAGCTTAATACAGTCACCCAAAACACCTAGACTGAGTTCTTCCTGTAGAAAGAACTGTGGGCCACCCGGTCCCACCCCAAGCAGGCACCTACGGAACCTACTCTCCTCCTGCTGCAATATTGCGACCATCTCAAAACCCCCATATGGAAGCCCCAAAGATTAGAATAGGGAGACATTTGAGCTGAAACACCTCCAATAAAGGCTGAATTGGTTTATTTCCCATTATAGAAGCCATCTGCGGGAGCATCACATAGACATGCAAGGTAACCAGCTGCCCCTAAAATCAAAGATTACAACCAAATATGAGAACTGCTTAACCTGACTAATCGGCTGCCCCTTTATCATCACTGGCCCGACATTCCGCATTGGCTTACCACACACCTTATAATGCATTTTTGATGTATTAACATCTAGGTCGTCCATAAGCTTGACAAAGATGCTGATAAGGCACCTTAAGCCACTGGTGGTCCGACAGAGTAAAGCAGTGTCATCGGAATATAAAAGACATGGGTCCTGCTTACCCTTAACTATTGGAGAATCAAAGACCTGGGGCAATAAAAAGGAGTGCAAGCCATTGATGTATAAAAGGAAAAGAATTTGGGGCCAATACACATCCTTGTCTCACACCCCTTCGGAGAAGGGGCATTCACCGCAAATCCATACCTTACCAATACATTCACCTTCTCATGCAGACCTGTTAAAAAATCAATGACCGAGTGAGGCAGACCCATCCCTGCCAATATTCGCAAGAGTTTGGAGCAATTCACCTGATCAAAGGTACTACACTAAAGTCCATAAACGCCAAGTATAGGGTTCAGTGTTTAGCAATTGTATATTTCCCAATCATAACATTTAAGTTTAAACATAGCTCTTGGGTTCCCATTCCCTGCAGAAACCCATATTGTGTAAAACTGAATATGTCAATATCTTGGGCCCATCTTTCAATTCTGTGGAGTATGACGCGACCTAGAATCTTAACAACCGAGTCCAATAAAGGTATTGGTCTACAGCATCTAAGATCCTTTTTGTTGCCTTTTTTAAAAACAGGAACAAAACAGGCTGATTGCCAAGAGGTAGGTATTCTCCTACATGCAGCAGTGTTAAGGATGTTAGTGATGATGAGGGCGCACAGATGGATATTCTCGTTATACAAATCCACTGGTTCCCCAGCAGGACCTGACGCCTTCCTTGAGGGGCTTTCCGCAATCGCCGTCTCGACCTCTTCTAGGAAGCAACTAATGTCCAATTGTAAGCTAGGGATATAATCACTCCCAACCTCCCTTGGGTTATTCTCATAAGAGTAAATATTACTGAAGTGGTCATGCCACCAGTCAGGTGGGATACTGGATCCTAGACCCTCAGATGGTGCTACATAAGGATTCACTTTATTCATAATGCTCCAAAAACTCAAGCATCCTTATGTTTACAAGCTTGTTTCAGGTTATCCAAGGTCTCCGTCTTGATCTCCCTCTTCCTTTCTTTGATAGCTTGTGTATTGTCATGCCTAGCGGCTGTCACTAACAGCTTGTCTCTTGGTTCCTGCCTAAGGGCCATGCGCAACTTCTTTTTCATAGCCCTGCAAGTACTATCAGCCCACCCTGGATATGAGTTATTTGCAGGTTTTCCGGCGTGGTTAATTAAGCCCCTTACTGAGCTATTCAAAGCGGTGAATTAAAATATCTGGGCCTGGAAAATCTATCCACCAATAAAATATCTGTCTACAATTAGATCTTCTCAAAGAGGACAAGAGAGAGGGGATATTTGCCCTGCGCCAGCTAAAGTTAAGCCCCTTATCTTTAGTAACTAGACCCTTTGGCCCAACAAGCCTTCTTGGATGAGAATGGGCTGGGATATCCATGGCCATCCATAAGGGGTTATGGTGACTGTGCCTATTCTCCATTACACCATCGGACGTGACGAATTGACTCAAATCCTTGGTGATAAAGATACAATTGATCACAGTCCCTTGTCCCCAGCCTACAAATGTGGTCTTCTGTGTAAGTCAACAACGTTTTTAATTATATTGAACAACCCCAGGTTGGTAACACCTTCATGCAGTCCCACCCCCAACACCGTCCACCTTTTGATCATAAGAGTAATTATCCTTCAACATAAAAGGATCAACTAAAGTTGAGTGGGTACCTGATTTGGCGTTAAAATCCCCTCCAATTATGGCTTGAAAATCATTAAACATACAACAAGATTTCTTCTTGACAATATCTACAGAAGAGAGTAATGCACCAATCTGACATACTAACTCACAAACCGCATTATAACAGTTAATTACAAACACAGTTGTGTTTATCAGAAAGGACTACCCACACAATCAAGATTCTCTGGTGCCTACAATCCACTTGTACAGCCTTGTCAATTTTGACAATTCTTATTAGGGTCACCAGGCCTCCCTTGGCACTCCGCCCCACAACTTCAGTAGCAGAAACAGAAAAACTAACAAAACCATCCCAAAAACCATCTCAAATTATATCCCCCAATGTCCATGTTTCCTGCATCCTAACTATGTCAAGGCTCGAGGTAAGACTGATCTAGCCCTCATCAGCAAGTTTGGATTGGGATCCTGCGATGTTCCAGGACACAAGGAGGAGCAGTAATTGTTGTTATTGAGGAGGCTGCCCTAGATATAGAGTTAACAAGTTCATAATCTCTAGAGTTCCAAGACCTAAGCTCCAGCTGACTTTGAAGAAGCGCCCGTGGGTACCAAGTTAGCAGAGACCGGGCTTCCAAAAACAAAAGGCCCGACTCCTGCAGAGGTGCTGTTGGTATTACTGACTCAATCATTATACTCCAAGCCTGATACAACATATAACCTATTACTAACCACAATTGCACACCTGTGTCTGAACCCCGGGTATGGCCTCCCAATTTCAGGTCTCAACAGGGTCATGGGGGGCACTAAACCTGGCTCCCCACTAGATTGTAAATGCCTGTAGAAAACCCTAATAGGACCAAATTAATACCATTGTACATCTGGGCAAAAGAAAAAATCAAATGTCGAGCTAGCCCAGGATAGTGACAATTTATAACCACACAATCCCCTTTTAGCTCTTTAGTCAGGGGACCAACACAGCCAACTCTCCTGACAAATAAAATGTCATTTTATTGTCCTAAATGAAAATGTGAGTTCTGGGTTAGCCAGTGGCAAACCTTGTTCTTCAGCTGGGCTGTACACTCCTCAACTAAGGATGGCAAATATGGCATGTTGGTGAGCACAGCAACACAAAGGCAATGCACAGGAGGTAGATTTAGAAAGGTGGAGCTCTCCTTCCTCTCAACGAGACCAGGTATTTCTTCTGTCAGAGTACGACAAGAACAATGAGGATCTTGCATGAGGTTGGTCATATTCCTTCTCACGGTCTGGCTCTGGTATGGATTCTGACGGCTACCTGTGCATATGTCAGAAAATACACACAGTGGCACCCTAGAGGGCTTAGAAGACAAAGACTCATTGCCCCTAGGGCCTATGACTATTTGGTCACCAACAGCCCAGGCCATCCCGTCAGTGGGCCTAAGTGCTAAGACTTTATTATGTAGGTTAATTAAATCTGCGCTCTTCGTCTCCAGATTACTTATTTTGTCTTTTAAAGGGATCAGGCTAGCTTTGTTGAGCTCTTTGACTTGTGATAAAAAAAGATACCCAGGGAGGATTTATCAAATCATTGAATCCCACCCTGACGATATTACTTTCGACATCGGCCATGGTTGAGCCATCTGCTTCCGGGCAGAGGGGCTCCCTCCTGGACATCTTTTTGGATTGTCACTTTTTTAATGGAGGGCCTTGCTATACTGTCTGGAGAGAATGGTCCTCCCTCTGGGCTGGGGCTCTGAGATTGATCCTCTGTTGCTTTCAAGACAAAGTCAAAGACCACCAAGGGTGCCACCAACCCCTGGAGCCTCCCCAAAATCTGGCTATCTGGTGAAAGTGGGCCGGTCCAGTTTGGCGCTCGACGAGCTCAAGCGACAAGCCGGCGCTCTGCCAAATCTATTTCTTTTGTAACAACCCCCACAATGGTCCCCTGCCCTAATATTATTTCTCTTTTGCAAACTACAGCACTTCTGCTTCCTGCCAACATACAGCTGGTGAACACTACTCACTATTTCTTACAATATATAGCTGGTGACCATATCAGGATGGGCATGCAAGAAACTCACTTGTAGTACTCGGCAGACATGTCAAACTTTCCCAGGAATATGTAAGCATTGCCCAAGTTGCTGTAGGCCCGTCTTTCTGCTGCTTTGTCCCCAAACTCTTTTGCGATGGAGAGTCGCTAGAAAAAAGATTCACAAAGAGTCACTTTGAGAGAATCGTTAAATGTTTCAGAACGCAGTGTCTGGTGGAGGTGAGGAATGAAGGTGTATATTGACAAAACACATCTAGCAACAAGATTCTGCATTTCATATCTAAGGCACAGACTTTTTTGGTGGTGAAGAGGTTGGCTGACTTCTACCTGCAGATTGGTTTCTACTCTTGTGAGATCTTTAAAGAAGAGCTAGCTCAAATATTATGCAAGGTTAGTGGTGCTCGGGCCATAGAGATAACTAAGAAAACATTTGTGTCCCATCCAGTTATGCTATCGTCAAATCGGTAATGTTTTGAGATGGAAACTGTATTGTGCCAGTTAAGGCATCAAATATTCATGGGTTTGGATAAGCAGGGAGCTGTCACGCTTGCCTGAATCACACTTCTCATTTATATCGGAATTGGTGCAAATGGATTCCAAAAGATGGGAAATCTCTTAGTTTAGTATTAGAAAATAATGAATTAGAATGGAGAGAACCTGATGAGAGCTCCATAACCCTAAACACAAAATGTACTGGGTATAGCGACATATGGACGAAATGTTACCTGCTCATCTCAGTAATAAATAAGCTTAAACTTTACCACTTCGTCCATGATACATTGTCCATCATGACAGATAAGGAACGATTAATGACAAATGATGGATGAGCGATAATGGATGAGGGATGATAGATGAGGAATTATGGATGCCAAATGATGGATAAGAAGTGACAGATGAGGACTGAGGAATTGGAAGTGATGTATGAAGATGTCCTACACTAGATGCTGAGCAGCAAAGAGCTACCGTTCCTGATCTCCAGGATGGGTGGTCTCTTTAGGTGAGATCTGGTGCTCATACCCATGGGTGTATTTTCAGCTGTGGGTTGGCTGTAAATGGCATTCCTCTCTCAGTTGTCTATTCTTGTGCTAGTTGTCTGGGAACTCTGAGTTGGGTGTGACAAAGTATGTTTTAGGCCTCACCTCTAGTGAGCTAGGGAACTAGTCCCTTGGAAGGGTTCCTTTCAGTCAACCTCTCCTGCACTTCTGTACACAATAGGGCAGTGAAAATGTAGGAGGCCTTGCTGATTCCCCAGCAAGGAGCTGCTTCAGATACATTTTTAGAATTTTAAAAATGTGTTTCTCTCCCTTTCCGGCCCTGACAGAAATGTTCACTTATTTTCTGATCACCTAATTCAAGTTTCACAGGAGCACAGGGGTAAGATGTCTTTGCTGTGATGTGGCGAGGGGAGGCAAGGGACAGGGAGAGTAGGAGAAATCCCAAGGAGGTTCTGTGTATTTCACCACTCTTATGCTCATGTATTTGAGGAAGTGGCATGAAATTTCAATAAAACAAGCTGGCACAATTGTTTATTTTAAATAAAAAGAAAAAAAGAAAACAAAATAATACCTGCAGCTTCCTAAATGTGCTAGTCACATATTTGTAGTTTAAATTCTACAAGTAGTTTAAAAATTACCATTTCATTAGAACGGTATGGTTGTTTCATAGCAGGCAGGTATATTTAAAAGAGGTATAGAAAACGTTTTTTTTTTAATGCATATCACAGGAAAATATTATTTATACTGAAGCAAGACGTGTACTACTGTTTTTGAATAATTGTAACATAAAGCGATATGTTAAACACATAAGGATGACTAAAAAATAAAAAAGGTAAAGAACAGAAGAAAAAAAAGCATTAGCAGAGGAAAGTATTGGCACACTATCCGTTGCACCTGAGTGCACTATTTTTTAGGCGGATGCGCACTTGTGACTAGGTGAATGCCACCAATCACAGTAGAAGAGAGACAATGGCTGAGGTGAGTTGACCCATTGCTCCATGCTGTGGTGGGTAAAAGCAAAATGTGACAGATGAACAGACCAATAGATGAATATATGTAAGGATGTGTATGATATTTAAGTTTTTTGATAAACTTGTCTAGACCTAGACTGGCCCTTTCAGACCTGTTGTATCAGCAACAATATAGGTGTTTACTTGTTTTTTCCTATTAAAAATCAGTCCTGGCTTTGTACCTAGGGGAACTCCAGAGCAGTCTTAGTACTGGAGGATTTTGGATATTTCTCTGGCTTAAAGGAGGATTGGGGAAAGTTTTGCATGTTCCCGGTCTTACTGGGGGAGGACAGGAAGCTACGACCTCTTGCGTGAAATGGGAAGCAACACATTTTGGTATCTCGGAGTGGAGGTGCATCACACGGAGGAATGCTTGGTGACTGGTAATGTGGGGAAAGCGGTCACCAGAATCAGATCGCCCTTACCCTTTTGGCCCCGCCTCCGCCTTCCACCCATGGGACGAGTTTCCATTATTAAAATGGTCATACTACCGCAATTACTAGATTTGTTCATAGCAATTCCGTAGGCGTTGAGGAAGTAGTTACTAGAGAGTTAGCGGGCCTTCTCACTGAATTAATTTGAGCAAATAAGAGGAAACATTTGGCACATGCTAAAATGGGATGATCCTGATGTGAAGGTGTTATGGGTGCACCAGACTTTGAAGCATACTATTACACGGTGAATTTCATATGGCCAATGAGGTGGATCGTGGTCACTTGCAGGAGGCTTTGGATATCGCCGGGGCTCCGGGATCACGGAGGTTGCTGGGATTGTTGATGGTCAACTGAGCGGCTACGGCAACTCAATTCTGCTGGCATAGTTACTTGGCCAGGATTGGAGGTGGAGCGCCTCATGGACCCAACATACCCCTATGATGCTTGTCTGAATTTCCATCTTGGCGGGAAAGTTCACTCGTACACCATGGAGTGGGGCCGGCATACTGACTTGGGAGCTTTATATCTGGGCAGTGCATTGACCATGTGTGACAATACTCAGTCATAACTATTTCGATCTACACAGGTCATAAAAGTCCAAAAATAAAACCTTTTCTTAAAAGAAACAGATATTTCACATTAGAATCACACACGTCCGTACTTTTGCAATACCCATCCCACTCGCGTCCAACAGATATTTTATATTACTACACAAATCCCCCAAAACGCATAAAAACCACCATACCATAGTACTAGCATAGTGATTATATTCCAATTGTCGAGCTAGATCCCACAACAAACGTGCATAGACCAAAACAAATGTCTCAGTACAACCACATTAGTTCAGGTAACGCCCGCTCCCCCGGGGTTGCCAAAATGAACCAAGGCCATGTAAAATGTCAGTGTGTTTGGGTAAGAGTGAAAGAGACAAAATTAAAACAACAAAATAAAATACAGTTGATTGGTCAATCAAAATACACAAAGTTAAAAGCCAATTAACAATGCAAATCCTCCAGCATGCATTTGTTGCATCAAGGAGTAAAGGGAACATTATCACCACCTCTCCCCCTTATTACTTGTCCTCGGAGACCTTATCATTTTAAGCACAGAGTCACTTTTTAAGTCACATCCAAAACTTCCTGGAGGTATCTTGCAAAAGAGAATACCACTTCCTGGTGGTATCAGTCATTAGAATCCTAAGAGCAGTCCGGTATCTCCTTGTGCCCAGCATCCTTCACGGGGTATTAGCCATTGTGTCCTCTGGGAACCATACGCTGGACAGAATATTAGAAGATGGGATATGGATTCACACAGCCACTCCGTGTTCTTGCTTTTCGCATTGGCCCGTTTAGTACAAAAAGCCCTAACAGGTACAGTCTGATATCTGAATTGCAGAAACAATTTCCGAGCTAGAGGTGGGGGTAATCTCATTAATTGACCCCTCATAGCTAGATAGCATTTTAGAATTCAAAAACTCCAAAGTCAGGGTGCCCCTACTAGTACTAAGCATCCTGCCAGTAGGCCAACTTAATGTTTGTTTTAGAGATGGAGGCAAGATCCTCCAGTGCTGCCCAGAACGTTTCCATCCCCAGCTTCCTAAGCATAGACCTGATGTGCATAAACCGTGGTCTATCCAGGGCACTAGATTGAGCCCAGAGATCCTTAACACACAATACAAGAAGAAACACGAATGGTGGCTAGCCACTCTATGGATCATGCCGCATTAACATGGGCGGTGCGACTCACGTCTGTAACCGAAGAAGCCAAACTAGAGAGGTCTGTCCTGCTTGATACAAACATACGCTGGGAAACAGCAGGCATGCGATGACCATCCTACATATCGGACTTTAGAATCCATGTTTTATACTGTCCCTTCCCCAGTCAAAGCTAGATGGGAGTGAGATGTTGGTAAGGAGACCTCAGATCCTTACTGGATCACCGTCCCCTGCTGTCCTAAAGTGGTTACCAGGAACCAGAGATGAACCTCCCCACATATTAACCACCTGCATCAGACACATCTTCGACTACACCAGGTGGCCAGGATTTTTCCTGGAGTGCAGGCTTCTGTCTTAGATGCCAACAGCCTATGGCGGATTTCTATCACATGGTGCGGACCTGTGGGCACATCTGGACACACTGGCCGACAGTGGTTAAGACAGTGGGGATTATATTCGAGAAAACAATTGTTATCGACCCCTCTCCTTGCCTGCTGGGCATTATGAAACGGTGCAAATCTTAGAAAAACAAACGCTGTTTGATTGACTTGGTATTTATCTCAGGTAAACGGGATAAGGCGATGCCATAGAAGGAGAGGATGGCACCATCAAGTGCACAGCGGGTGACAGAGGTGCACAAATGAGCAACTGCGGAGCTGGAAGTTGTCCTGGAGGCACTGGGTGGCGGGTCCTGAAGTCATAGCGAATTGAGAGGGTTTTTTTTTTTTTTTTTTTTACAAGAATTAAAGCCAAGATGGAGAATTTGCCGATGTGTATTGTTCTGCTGGTGTGTGTGTGTGTGTGTGTGGGGGAGGGGAGGGGGGGTCCTCCTTGCTACTGGTTAAGGGGCCTTCAGGACAAGGCAGACCCTGGACACAAGGGAGGCAGAGATGCACGCTGAAAGCCGCTGACATAAAACTGATTTATAAAGATATAAAATATGGGGCAGTTGTATTGGTGGTTCTGAAAAGATTCTGATTTGATATACAATTATTGTACATAACATCGAGCAGCAGGGAGGAAAGAGTGGAGTATGAGTAAGGGGGAGGGTGGCAGCTGGGGGCTGTTATTGTTGCATCACTGACCTTTGGACGAATAATAGATGTCAGATGAATGCTTATTGTTTTTCATAACTACGATCTACATCCTGTGCATAAGTATTACACTAATAAACCTACATTAAAAAAAAAACAATTCTGGCAAATGCTGTAGTGGGGAGAGGTAGAACTTTGTACTACATCCCAAGTCATTAAAATGCTTTATTTTAACCATATTAAAAGATATTCAGATGGACTTTTGAATCTGCTCACTTAGGCTCTTATTCTTGCTTTGGGATGTGATCAAAAATCACTTATGTTAATCTGATAAAAATCGAGGACTCCCTGAACTTAAAAGGGTAAAGATGTGTAAAGCAGAAAACGTGTCTTGCACAGAATGGTGCTATGTGCTTTTAATATGGATTCAAATACATTTGCCCCTTTCCCCTCGAATTCTCGTTTTGTAATCACATTATCACAAGTAATTTAACGTGAAAGAAAAACATGAAATTACTCTGATAACTCCGGCGTAATTGAAATTCAGCCCAGGCCTAAGCACTTTCTTTGTGGAGTGTGCCAATGCTCCCACACAGCAGTTTATATGGGTGCGTGGTTATGCAACAACATCTGGATACCACATTTAAAGCGGATCAAAAGTTAGTAACTAGTGTTATCTTAATTACTGAACTCAATTGTGCTTTTTCTAATATCCTGGAAAGGACAGAGGCTGCTCCCCCTCCAGATTTTGAAGTTGTGAATCTGCGCGATAAATTAACTTCTGCTGCCGACATCATCCTTGTTGTCACAAAATGTATTCAAGTTCTTCCTCACTTTCCAGGCAGAGTAACTGCGGGGCTATAGGCGGACTCCAGGGCATCTCTTTACTGCCATTCAGATTAGCTCTAAAAGCTAGAGATGGCCTACTCCGAAGGAAGCCCGTCATCGGCTGCTGCAACGCGGGCGCCCTCTTGTGGCTGGAAGAAGATTAGCAGAGAAAATGGGACCGTCTACTTTCGAAAAAGTGCGATAGATACCACGGCCACCGGCATTGTCAGTGACAATTGATTTCGCACAACACTTACGTTTGTTGAAATTCAGCTTCAGTAAAAAAAAAAAAAAAAAACTACAGTTGTCGGAGAACCGCACTGGAATTATGCTCTTAGCCGCCACGACGGACAGGACGTTTGCAGCGAAAGGATAATAGCTCTACTGTTTACTCTCTGTTGTCAGGACGCCATGTTTCCAAACTTGAGCCTTCCTGTTAAAAGTCCTTGCTGTTATCAAGTGTGTCTGCCTAATTGTTGTCATGTAAGCAAAAACTACAACTGCGAGAAGACATCTGGGGCCATGTTATAGAAAGTGCCCGGGGGTGCAACAGGCAAGTGCGCCTGCTTTGTGGACGCCGACGGCACTTTTGTATCTCAGAAGGGGCCGCAGATGCTTGAATGGACCCTTCTGTAATATAGATAGCGCTGACGCACATGTAGCGCCAGCACTTTCTCCGGAGGGCGCTCCCTCATTTGCATCCGAGTGGCACCAGGCACACGAGGAAATCTCTTTGCCTCTGCGCCTGTGCTGTATTATGGACATGGGTGCAGAGGCAAACATGCCTTTAGGAGACGCACTGAAGGTGCTCCACAAAATGGTGGTGCACTTTCAGTGTGCCTCCTAAAGGCTGCCCTATGGAGGAGAGAAAACCCCCTTGACACCCCCTTGCAGCTGGGTGCAGTCACTCACTGCAACTGCATGCAAAGGGCTCTTAAAAGTGCAGGCGGGAGCCGCCTGCACTGTTAAACATGTGAGTCCGTTCCAGTTCACTTGAGTGTTGCCCCCAGAACAGCCCTGGGGCAGCGCATTCACAGTAATGCACAGTTTTCCAGTTTGCGCACTGCACACATATTTAAAGGTGCACTGTGGCGCAAACAGGGAAAGTGAGCTCTATAAGTAATATGGCCCTAAGTTGTCAAGTGAAAGTCCAAGACGATAACATATTGTAACATTTATATAGCACTTACTACCCCTATCTTGGGAGCACAAGCACTTGCCTAAATGGGGAGTGATTTACACCCTGTAGGTGTGCGGTTGGAAGAGTGTTGGCTTGACTTTGATATTTTGTGTGTGATGAGCACCAAGGTGCAGTTATCATGTTCTGGGACGCAGTGCTTGGCAGTGTGATGGGTAAATAAGTGTAAGAAACGGACACACTGTTTATGACTTATAGTAAAGTGGCAGCTTTGATCAGCAATTCACATCAATTATGGTTATTTCTCATGATTTCCATTATCCGAGTTGGTTACCGCACAGGGTTGTCCATTCTGAATTTTTTGTTTATTTCTATGAGAAGGCTTACGGTGGTGAAAGAAATGGCCAGCTTCTATAACGTTTGTTTTTGGTTGTGGTCCCCAGAAGGCACAGGATGGAGAAAGAGAAGGTCAAGTTCTGAGTTTTTCTTTATGGGCCTGAGAAGGCTTAAGGTGGGTGAGAGGTGTGGTCATGTTCTGAAATTTTTGTTTATGGCCCTAAGAAAGGTTAGGGTGGTGACAGGGATGGTCAAGTTCTGAGATTTTTGTTTTTGTTCATTTAAAATCTGTTCATCAGCAGCAAATTGTGTACAATTATATCTCTCTCCAAAACCAAAGGAGAGAGTACTCTGAGCATGTTCTGTGCACTAATTCCACCTTAAGGGCTGAACCACATGCAGGCCTGGTAAAATGCTGATTCAAGATGGACACTCTACTAATAAAGCAATGGCATTAACTATTTAATAATAATTCAGAGCTCCCCACAGTACACAGTGGTACTCTGTGTTAAAAGGCAGCTAATCATGAACATTGTGTGTCTGATGATAAATACTGGGTGCACAGCAGGCAAATACAGGGAGTGCAGAATTATTAGGCAAATGAGTATTTTGACCACATCATCCTCTGTATGCATGTTGTCTTACTCCAAGCTGTATAGGCTCGAAAGCCTACTACCAATTAAGCATATTAGGTGATGTGCATCTCTGTAATGAGAAGGGGTGTGGTCTAATGACATCAACACCCTATATCAGGTGTGCATAATTATTAGGCAACTTCCTTTCCTTTGGCAAAATGGGTCAAAAGAAGGACTTGACAGGCTCAGAAAAGTCAAAAATAGTGAGATATCTTGCAGAGGGATGCAGCACTCTTAAAATTGCAAAGCTTCTGAAGCGTGATCATCGAACAATCAAGCGTTTCATTCAAAATAGTCAACAGGGTCGCAAGAAGCGTGTGGAAAAACCAAGGCGCAAAATAACTGCCCATGAACTGAGAAAAGTCAAGCGTGCAGCTGCCACGATGCCACTTGCCACCAGTTTGGCCATATTTCAGAGCTGCAACATCACTGGAGTGCCCAAAAGCACAAGGTGTGCAATACTCAGAGACATGGCCAAGGTAAGAAAGGCTGAAAGACGACCACTACTGAACAAGACACACAAGCTGAAACGTCAAGACTGGGCCAAGAAATATCTCAAGACTGATTTTTCTAAGGTTTTATGGACTGATGAAATGAGAGTGAGTCTTGATGGGCCAGATGGATGGGCCCGTGGCTGGATTGGTAAAGGGCAGAGAGCTCCAGTCCGACTCAGACGCCAGCAAGGTGGAGGTGGAGTACTGGTTTGGGCTGGTATCATCAAAGATGAGCTTGTGGGGCCTTTTTGGGTTGAGGATGGAGTCAAGCTCAACTCCCAGTCCTACTGCCAGTTCCTGGAAGACACCTTCTTCAAGCAGTGGTACAGGAAGAAGTCTGCATCCTTCAAGAAAAACATGATTTTCATGCAGGACAATGCTCCATCACACGTGTCCAAGTACTCCACAGCGTGGCTGGCAAGAAAGGGTATAAAAGAAGGAAATCTAATGACATGGCCTCCTTGTTCACCTGATCTGAACCCCATTGAGAACCTGTGGTCCATCATCAAATGTGAGATTTACAAGGAGGGAAAACAGTACACCTCTCTGAACAGTGTCTGGGAGGCTGTGGTTGCTGCTGCACGCAATGTTGATGGTGAACAGATCAAAACACTGACAGAATCCATGGATGGCAGGCTTTTGAGTGTCCTTGCAAAGAAAGGTGGCTATATTGGTCACTGATTTGTTTTTGAATGTCAGAAATGTATATTTGTGAATGTTGAGATGTTATATTGGTTTCACTGGTAATAATAAATAATTGAAATGGGTATATATTTTTTTTTGTTAAGTTGCCTAATAATTATGCACAGTGATAGTCACCTGCACACACAGATATCCCCCTAACATAGCTAAAACTAAAAACAAACTAAAAACTACTTCCAAAAATATTCAGCTTTGATATTAATGAGTTTTTTGGGTTCATTGAGAACATGGTTGTTGTTCAATAATAAAATTAATCCTCAAAAATACAACTTGCCTAATAATTCTGCACTCCCTGTATAGTTGTGTCACAGGCAAAGTGGAGCCTATGTAATGCACTCTGCTTCTCTGGAAAGACACAGAGGGCCCTATTACGAGTCTGCCGGTCTGAAGACTGCCAGACTCGTGGTGGAGGTCGGACTACTGCGGCTGTGGTGGTTGGACCACAACATTACGACCCTGGTGGTCTGACCACAGAAAGACCGCCGTCTCCGCCAGGGTCTTTGAGCCCAACGGGATGACGGCACTCCTCAAGTCAGCACCGCCGTGCTGATTACAACCATGTTCTCCCCCAGCCTTTTCATGGCAGTTCAACTGCCATGAAAAGGCTGGCAGAGAACAAGTGCTGGGGGCCACAGGGGGGCCTCTGCACTGCCCACGACATTGTTGTGGGCAGTGCAGAGGCCCCCCTCCCCAGCACGGTCGGAATATGCACTGTCTGCCTAGCAGACCGTGCGCATTCCAAGGGTGCTCAGGAGGCCCCCTGTGCGACAGCATTGGACTCGGCTCCATGTGGAGCGGAGTCCAATACCACTGCACGTTTTCCACTGGGCTGACCATCAGAAACCTTTGTTTTCACTGGTCAGTCCAGTGGAAAACTCGTACTGGGGCCGGTGGGGAGCCGGCCAGCACCGTGGCCGTCTCCTCATCTGGAGTCGGGTTTAACCGATCACCAAACTCGTATTTAGCCCCAGAGATCTCACAAATTATCACTCTATTGACCCAAGATAGTGTTTGAGGCACAATGGCCCCTACACTGCTGTCCCACCACTGAGGCACAGAGAGCTCACTCAGTGCTCATCTTTATGTCTTGCACTAGTTCTATGTCATAATATTGTCTATCGAAATATTGCCTGAGATACATTTCATGTTCTAAATATCTTCCCATTAGGAGGATATTTTCTATTATTAACATCAATGAGGCACTAACTTTGTAAACAATATTCAGGATATATTTATGTTATGTTTATTTTACTACTATTCCTATGTTCTACCTAGCAATGCACATAAAGAACAACACAGACACATATGTGCACACGTGTACACATACACACATACAAAATCTATTGCCCTCTTTCTATGTGATTGACAGTGTGATGTCTGTGATAAGGCTGATTTTGACATAATAAAAAGATGTGCTTAATACTGTGAACATTTCAGCACGAAAATGAAAGCACCACACTTTTCAAAATTGCATTTTCCTGTGCTTGGCCACCTAAGCCCAAACTAGGCATGACTATTTTGGTTCCTGTTGTAGTCGTAAAATTCTGTTTTCATTTCTCTGTTCATTGCACATAATCATAATGTGCACTGTTGAAATGCTCTGTATTCACATGCTGTTCTCAAAGAACCACAGAGGAAGCATTTTGCAACATTCAAGGCTCTTCCTGCACGCCTGTATTCACTTTGTGAGACTTCCATTGTTTGTGGAACTAGGTTTGTACTGCCACAGCCGATGAAATTAGCTTAGAATATGGCGCATAATATTCAGCCAGGGGATAGTGCTTAGAGAAGAGGCAGTAGATGATGTTGCTTAATTTTAATTCTGTATATTAATTTATTCAGTTCATTTAGCTTTGCTCACCACATGCTCACTGTGTGCTTTATATTGACTTCCAGTGTGAATTTCTCTTTAAAGGTAGCACATTTTGGACATCTGACGCCCCAACTCTACAGACTGAATCCTTGTCAGTCTGTCTCATGCTTTGGACTTGGAATATGTTCTTCTGAATCTTGACTTCATGTCATGCCTTCTTGCTACATTTGACTGAGCCTTAAGCAAATTCTCTAGATTGAATGTGAATGCGTTTTGACTAACAATTACTTTTTGTCATCTATATTTAGCCCAAATTATTTTAATAAACCTTTGTGGTTTATGATTTGCTACTGACTCCAGAGGATTTATGTCCATGAAATGCTAATGATCTCTTTTGTACTTGGGTGCAGTTTAGAGATACATTGCCTCATACATGTTTGAGGTTCAACACTGTCCCAACCCTTCAGAGGCATTTTGGGGCTGATTACAAGTTTGGCGATCGGAAAAACCTGACACCAAACTCCCAATGAGGAGACAGCCATGGTGCTGAAGGGGCTCCCCACCGGCCCCATTACGAGTTTTCCACTGGGCTGGTCAGCCATTGGAAAACATTCAGCAGCACTGACTCGGCTAGCCGAGTCCAATGCCGTCGCACAGGGGGCCTCCTGAGCACCCTCGGAATGCGCACTGTCTGCACAGCAGACAGTGCGCATTCCGACGGTGCTGAGGTGGGGTGATTACAACCACGGCCGCTGTCCTCCCATCAGGATCAAAGATCCGGGCAGAGACAGCAGTCTTTTGGCAGTCTGTCCACCAGGGTCGTAATGTGGCAGTTGGACCAACACAGCCACAGCGGTCAGACCTCCACCGCGAGTCTGACGGTCTTGTGACCGTCATACTCGTAAAAGGGCCATTTGTCTTGCTAACCGAATGTCAGCAGCTGCAAAACGGCCAATCCCCTGTGCCACCAGCAGCATGATGAATTGCAATGTTGTGAATCCATCACTGTCACACTGTGAGTTTGAACAGAGAGCCCTGCCATTGGCCATCCCATATTATTGTATACTTTAATTGGTGCCCCACAGGCTGCTCACCCTCTCTCTGGGCTGCACGCATAAGATCAGCAGCAACCTTACAGCAGTGGGGCAGTTTCCACAAGCCCTCTGGCTGTTAAAATGAATTTCAAATCCTCCTTCTCCATGTAGTTTGTCCAGCAAACCGGTTGGCCAAAAGGTCTCTGTCAATACTTGTGCCTTTGGTGGAACATACAGCCAATCAGGACTGTGGAGGTGGTAGCAGGGTTTAATTGTAGCAATGTACAACATGAGCAGCTAGTGAAAGGGGCTGTTTACGAGCATTAACGAAGTAGATACCCAATCACTGCCGGTGATCGTTTAGTGATTTCAGTACTTGTCAGCTTTGTATTCTTTCAATATTTTTACAAGAGAATCCTGCAGGTATGCTCAGCGGTGTCCACAAAATGGTACCTGCAAAGAGTGGAGTACAGAAAGAATCCAGAATACACCAGGAACCCTGCTGGGTAAAGGGTATCAGGGGCACAGAGGGGATACAGGATACATGGGAGTAGAGAAAGGATACAGGATACAAGGGTGGACAGATAAAATACAGAATACACAGGAATCTTGCTGGATAGAGGACAGAGTAGAACACTGAAAGGATACAGCATAGAGAGGAATACAGAATGGATACAGGATGCAAAGGAGTGCAAAGTAGATACAGGATACACAGGAGTCTTGATTGATAAAGGACAGAGGAGAGTACTGAATGGCTACATGATAAAAGGGAGGGCAGAAAGGATACAGGATACAAAGGATTCTTGATGGATAAAAGATGGGAGGAAGCACAGAGCATATACATGACGCAAGAGTACAGAATCAGGATACAAAGGAGTCTTCGTGGATGAAGGACAGGGGTAATGTATAATGAACAAAGGATGCACAACTGTGTTAATGGTCACAGGAGCACAGAGAGGATAAAGGACAAAGGGAGTATAACTTATTCCTGCAGCCTGGAATACTACTTGGAGGTAAGACAACTATCGCTTGCATGTAACCATGAAGTACATCATTTGCTTATAAGTTTCTTATGGCACAACTGGTTAGAGCAGTGGTTCCCAACCTGTGGTCCAGGGACCCCTGGGGGTCCCGGAAGCCTCCATAGGGGGTCTGCGACTGCTTAGAAAATTAAATATGATTAAGAGATTAGGTCTCCAGCATTCAGCACTGACTCAGTGGAGGGTCTCCGGATTCCAATAATGATTCAGTGGAGGGAATCCCTGGGATCCAGTAATAACATGGGGGTCCACAGAAGTCAAAAGGTTGGGAACCACTCAGTTAGAGCATGGAAGCAGCTGGCCTCAACCAGCAACCTTCACCTAAGGGCACACCAAGAACTGAGGAGACTGGGCCATACGAACAAGCAGATCTCGGAAAGACATCAAACCCACTGCAGGCAGAGGCAAGACGCTTACGTGGCCCTTAACTAAAAAATATTCAGAAGAATTAGGTGTTTGAGCTATTCTTTAAGTAGTAGAGCCCTTATATTCTCAGATGGTCAGTTCCACTAGTCTGAAGATCATGTTGTAAAAAATTACTATAGGCTTGAAGTTGCCTACATCTGGGAATGACATAGTGGTTAATCTCTGAAGGGCTTGTGGGGTCTATTCATGTGAGTACACACAGCAGTACTACTGTAGTACCCTTTTACATACTCTAACTTACCTTTATGAACTGGTCGCAAAACTTCTAAAGTTGTAAGGCCTTTGACAAAAAAAACTGATTTATCATTTTAATAGTTAACATAAAATATGCTTACTGTTTTTTGCATAAAGTACACTTTCTTAATTTTACCTGTAGTTTACCATAGAAAGGCTTCAACATCGGGGTGAAGATCTCCCTATGGTTAAGTACAGGGAAGATTAAAAAGTGTATTATTAACGTATTATTAAACGTTTTATTAAATCATAAAAATATTTTTATTTTAAATGTTCTTGTAAATATATTTTTATAGTTATTTTAAATGGATAAAATTAAACACAAATGCTACAGCACTTTCGACATAATTATCCTAATTTTGAAATAAATTGTGAATTAACTTAAATATATTCAATAAAAATATTATCTGAAGTTTAAATTAAAAAATACATTCTCACATAAAGTAAAAATTTATTATGATTTAATAATCATTAAAGGTGGTGTGTATAGAATTATTTAAAAGTAGTTTAATTATATTTTAATCACAAATAATGTTACAATAACTTTATGTTCAAAAACAGTAGTATATTCTGTAATTAAATAATAGATATTTTGTAATATTACATGTATTTGTGATGTCTATGAGTAAGCCATCATTTTCCTTGATTAAGCCAGTATGGTGGGTGAAACATGCATGCATTTTTAAAATGAAAAGATAATGTAAAGGAATCATTTTACATCACATAGGTTATGGCTGCAGACTATTAAAATTTACATTAATGAATGAAGTGGAGTACATGGCTGTGATGTCCATGTAGAGGAACTCTGGTGACATACTATTTCACATTTTAGAAAAATAAAATCCAGCCATGCTAAATGGGTATCTAACAATAAATTGAACATTTATGAGAGTGTAGTTGTAAGAAGAGTTAATAAATACAACATTAAATCATTTGTCTCCATGAGTTAGTCAGTTTAGTCAGATTTGTTTATTTGCAATCGGTACCGAAACATGATGAAAATTATGTGTACTGATTAAAGGATCTTACACAGGATGTAGTAAGTCTGGTATGTTAAGCTCTCACAGATGACAGCGGTGTGAACTGTGAGTTATGAGCCAAATGCTTATAGTGCCAGCTAAGCCATTCATCCTTCCAAGTTCTCTAAACGTAGTACCATGAAACTCAATCAATGAAATAAGAAATGTGGTCTTAAGTTGGGGTGGGTAAAAAATTCTGCGCAGCCGGCAGTGTTTGATGAGTTTTGGCCACTTCACGTTACATATATAAGGCAGAGTTCCAGCCAAACTGCGCACTCTGCCATGTGGTGGAGTTTTTTCTTGTGCGCAGCTCACCAACGGTAAATTAGTGAATTTCCCGGGTGCTAGGAGGGCATCTTGCGAGATTTTCCCATTGCTGGTGGTCATGACAGTTCGCATTGAAAAAGTTGCTGTTTGAGTAGAAAATCTACTAAAGTGGCAGCAAAACCAACTCGAACAAAAGCACCATCTGGCGCGCCACATGATGCCGTTCACACTGACTTTTATAGCTCGGAACAAGTAGCTGGTGCTAAAAATCAGCGCGGGCAGCATGACATACCAATGTCAACTAGCTCATAGAACTTTATGGACTTTTGCAGAGTTTTTATGCAACTCTGCAGAATTCTGTGAAACTCCATGAGCTCCGCCCACTCCTAAACACTGGATAAAAAAGTTAGTATTTTGCCATGACATTCTCACTGGATTTTGAATGTGAGGATGATCCAAACCCATTGAAGGGTTCGGATCATACAGCGTCCCTTAGCATCTCAATATCAGGATGCCCCTCATGGTCAGTCAGCATGAAATGGGCTATTGTGTCCTGTTTATCATTGCAGGGCTTCTGGAATGAACTTTTGGACAACTAAGGGGCTGATTATGAGTTCAGAGGTTAAACCACCCAAACTCTAATACAGCAGTGGGGAGTCGGTCGTCACCCCGGCCATATCACTACCGGTGGATTACGAAGTTTCCACTGGGCTGACCAGCAGAAACGTCGTAGTAGCACGTTCCCAACGGTCAGCCCGGTGGAATCAGGTCGGCGGTACTGGCCTCAGCAATGCCGTTGCACACAGCACGCTCGGGATGCGCACTGTCTGCCGTAGCTAAAGGGGGGCCTCTGCACTGCCAAAGACATGGTCGTGGGCAGTGCAGGTGCCCTCTTGTGGCCCCAACTCTGCCTTTCCACCAGCTTATTCATGGTGGGCACCCCACCATGAAAAGGCTGGAGGAAAAGAAAGTTGTGACCAGCACGATGGTGCCGAAGTTGGCACCGCAGTGGCTGACCACAACTTTCACTGCCACCCACCCACCCACCAGGATCCATGATCCCGGCAGTGGCAGCGGTCTCCTGGCAGCCGGATCATAATCTGGCGGTCTGACTGCCAGGATTGCTGCAGTCCTAGGACGGCCAAACTCATAATCAGGCCCTAAGACTTACCTCACTCAACAGCAAGGTGATGGGTAGCAGTCAATGATTCAATTGTTGGTGCTAGATAATCCAATTTAGTTTGATATTCTTTGACTAAATGTGAGATAAAGCACTTGAGTAGTATGTCCTGGCTAGATGTGGGGTACACTGGACAATATATGGTCCAGATTGTAGCTTAGCAACGCAGCCTTACAGGCACATGGAGGTTCACCTGCTTCTTTATTTTAAAAGTTTGTTCCCACCATAATAATACACGGGAACAAAGACTTAACACTCCATTCTCTTTGGAATCGAGAGGCAGAAGGGTGCTCATAGTCTCGTGGTGTTTGATCCCAAGTTGTTCAGGTGTGTGCTTTGCGAAGCTGCAGACATCTGTGATTCAAATAGTCCTGCAAGCTTTCAGTAGAAAAGACTGCAGTACTGCAATGTACTGTACAGTATTTGCATTTATATCACTCTTACTAGCCCTGATGAGGTGTTGTAGCACTTTATGGTGAGCGGCACGCTACTCTTGTCCCCAAGAATAGCAATTCAATTTGTGTTTTTTGATTGTTGGGTTAAACCTTATGCTCTCAAAAGAAGGTCTGCCCTTCATTCACCTCAGTTGTATTCGTGGTGTAATTAGAAGGAAGTAGATGTGATGTCTGGGTGGGAGCTATGTTAGTTCATGCAAAAGATTGGTGGGTCAATAAACGGGGCAGGAAGATTGGACCACTGAGAGATCATGGGCATGATAATTCAATTTTCTAAAGAACAGAGCGATTCTGGGGTCTGGTCAAGATGTGTGCAATTCACAGTAATACGAACAGAAAGTAGAACATGTAGGTTTGAGTAAAAGTTGAATAATAAAAAGCTATTTGGAATAGGAGTCGAATAAGGAGAGTAGGGCATGCACAGGATGGCAGATATTTATTGACCATAAATGATGGTCATGAATTAATTTCATTGCATGGATTTTTGCAACATTGGTGGGAGAAAGTTTATCAAACTGCATGCAATGTAGGGCCGGGTAGAATGAAAAGAGGGTTTTTGCGGTGCAACATAGTACTTTTAGTTTGTACATTAAATTATAAATGAACAGTGAGGAAAGAAGATCTAGTCAAAGGTAAGGTTCACTGGGTTCTCCCTTAAGATCTTTAACAAGCTGGACAGAACCAAAGTGCTGTAGGCAAAGTCAGCAACCAAATCAAAGATGTCCACAGCCGACACGGGGCAATGTCCTAGTGTGAGGAAAACGTAAACGCGGGATCGTGCCTTGTTACAACTGGCCAGCAACCCCGGGTTGTAATTGCTCAGTGGGTAAACACGACTCTGCTGTTGTGCTACTTAAAAGGCACACAATCACCTTACTGTTGTGAGTTTTCTTGCTAGCACTGAGACATAAAACGTGTAGATTGCACACTCAATTTGCGTACATTTTGCCACATGGCATTGATCAGTGAAGCGGGTACAGTTCATACCCGAGGTAGTCACTGTGATGCTCATTTGATTAACTGTGCAGGGACGAAGCGTCCTTCAAACGTCTTCGGGAGGCTGATAAATCCTAGTGTTTGTAGTCTCAGAGGACCAGGATTCATCAAAAGGTGAATGTGTGGCTGTAATAAGGAGACAAGAACCCCATCGTATCAAAGCTGATGGCCCAAGACACTGACTGCAGATTGGAAAACTAGAGACTTCTTGGAAGGATGCACCCTCATGGCAGTGCATCTAAGCTATGGGTGATGGACATCTCTGGGGCCCTCTAGAAATATTCCATCATTTTGTGTTCCATCATAGGTCCACAGGATGGAATAACATCTTGAGATTCTTGAAGGTTTTACTATATCCATGTATCTTCTGGTTCTCAACCCCTACATGGTGTCCTCGTTCTTCTACTGTGGTTCCACACTGTGGAATATTTATGCCAATAACATTTATGCATTAATTTAATCTGATTCGTGAAAAATATATCTTGTAACTGTATAGCCAATCGTGAAATTAGTATATAACGCTATGCAGAAAGGGTATTTACTTTGTTATAAATACTTGAGCACCAAGCACTATGGATCACTACATTGCATTGTTCTTCGCATTAAGTAATAATTCATGACAAATGTTATAACAAGGTAAAATATACCTTTTTCTGAGAATTCTATGCATGGTGTAATATTGTCTATGTCAGGTTATAGTCACAAATATTGTATAACGTGCATCACATGAAATTAATGCAGACACATAACTAGCTAGATACCAGAGTGAGCCATTGCTGCTTGCACATTGTACCTAACCCTGGTTGCTGAGGGTCCATAGAGTAGGTTGTGTTTCTCTAAAATAAAAACTCATTTAAATGGCTTTAGCAGTTGGCAATGGTGAACATTAGTGGACTGGCAGTGGGGAAGTGTGTGTTTTTCTCTTCCATCACTGAGGTCCATTCAACTGTCTGTACTGACTCCACTTATCTTCTGGAGGTCATCTCCTGCATAGTGCCCCCCCCCCCCCTTAGTGGCTTTAGTACAAGTGCTGGAATACAGAAGCTGCTGATGAGAGTGAACTATATAGAGTGGAAGAAGGAGGGCTTGCAGGCTTTCTGACAGCCCGATCTTCCTCATCCTGACTCCGGCCCCATGCAGCAGTATGTAGTAGCTCCAGGGCCTTTTCATACTCCCTAATTGCTCCACATTTTTTCTCAGTGGTACGGGATGATTTCATCTCCAGAGGTGGCACTTAGTGGGAGTTGGCTGAATGCAGATGTGCTCGAGATGAGGACGGTCCGCTGCCCCTTGTGAGGATCAGGGCTTCAGTCCCTCTCCTGGGTTCCAGGTCCATGCAGCAATCAGTAAGCGCTGCTCCGCTCCCATGGCTATTGGCCAGTGCATTTGTCCAAGGTTGTTTGGAGATGCCATCAGTGGTACTCTATGGGAGGAACCAGTGAGGCTGCAGCAGAACAACTGACAGTGGGTGGAAAAGGGCTGACAAGGGAGGATAGTCAGTGGACGAAGGGCTTTCAGTTGATGTTTCATCCTGGGCTCCAGGTCAGGGTCATGGGATGTTTGATCATCTTAACACCATCCCCTGAAACTCTTGCTGCAGACAGCATCATCAGGGAGCTGCTCTGGATGGACAGAATCATTGTGTGAGAGTAACTTTGTCTAGAAGAGGAAGAAATTAAGGAGGTCCTTATCAGAGAATGGACATAAACGTCTCCTTCTCCACCGTAGGTTTATGTGGAAGCCATTATTAGCAACTCAGCTTTCTCTGCAGTACTCTCACATGCCCGATAAACGAGGTGAAAAGCAAGCCTTGTAAGTCAGTGTTCAAGCAAAGAGCAAGTCATTATCCCCACACAACAATTTTTAATTAATGTTTAAAGCGAAGGGTCTAAAGCTCTCTCAATTAACATTTCCTGCTCCCTTTGTTTCATCTTTGATTGCTTCTTAATTGGGAAGTGATTCGCGGAAAAGAGTTCCGCCCCAGCCGCTCACTGAGCACACCTCCTAAAGTCTTTGATGTCTACCCTGTAGCTGTTTCTCAGATCTTTGTTACAATACTTCTCTCCTTTGTGGTTTTTAATTCTTCACCCGTATCCTAGGCAACTCTAAGGAACTAACCACAGGAAGTTCTTTTCTCCCTGGAGAATCATGCAAGTTCTCGCAGCTCTGGAAAACAATGGACTCAATTATTCGCTGATCTTCCTCCTGCAGTCTATCTTGAGAAATGATTTGACACAGTCTCAGCAATTAACTTTCTTTGCTTTACTTGAGGTTTCAAAGGGTTTTCATCACGTTCCGGAATGGTGAGAAAAACCTCTCTAGCTTCTGGATGCGTCCAACTGTAAGCTGGGAGTTGGAGAAAGGTAATGCTCCACCTTAGAGGGTGAAACAGGAATGTAGGCTTCAGGTAGAGTGAGGTGGATTATAGTTGGCCAGCTGAGGAATGCTAAGTGGGCTAAGACTCTGGAGTATCCCGTATCAGAAGTTATTTGTTGCATGTGATCTGCTGCTGATACGTGTCATCTCCTCTCTTTATGTTCTGGGGTTCAATAGGCCTTCAGGAGACAATGACATACTGAAATTGTACGTATCAGCGGCCGACTACCAGTAAGATAATGAGATCCATTTTACTAATACTTGAGAAGAAGATATTAGAGTTAAAGTACCCCCTGCCATATATTATAAGGGTATTGCAAGTCACAGAGGTATTCCATAACCACATAGAGGAACGATGCTGAAGGTTGAGTTCCTTTATAAGGATTTGGAACTCCAAGGTGACTTATAATAGCATTACAATGTATGGCAGGGGGTACTTTATGTCATATAATACATGGTCCAACCAACACCTTTCCCCACAAACCACTTAAAATCTTGGTGCGTAGCTCTTTTATATGAAAGAACGAGCATGTTTTCAAATATGAAGAATAAAAATAAAACCTCTAGTGCAAAATTAAACACATCAAAAACCTGTTAGATATTTGTTGCAAACAGATATAAGAAACAGCTTAATATAAGGCTGTTTAAAAAAAAACTCCATTAGACCGGAACGTGTAGCAACATGCATTAACAGACTAGCTTTTCGCTATGTAAGGAGTGCGATAAATAAACAGTCTCTCTGCTTGTCATTGTAAGCTATTAAAATAGAGCAGTAGAAAGAAAGGCAATGTTCTATTTGTTGCTTTAAACAGTTGCTTAAATTCTGCTACATGAACTGACCTGCCTTTCATCTCGGCTGCTGGCTTTGGCATCAGGCATTGTGACATCAGAACTCAACTATAATAACTTATAATAGCTGAGTTCTGATGTCTTTTCCTTATAAGGGGCGACTCAGTACATCACAAGTCACTGATTATGAAGAAATTAGAGACTGCCGTGCATGCAGGGATTACAGAATCCCTTGTATTATAAGTATATCTTGCTTGTAGATATTGTGTACAAAATAACTCCGTCTCAACGTTCGTCTGATTTCCACATCAGTCTTTGTTGAAAGTTGAACTTTTTTCAGTGATTGAGTTTCATTTAACAAATCCATGCATTCTAGGAGTTGTAGTATTCGCTTCAAATGGGAGATTCAGATTATAGGTTTCTCTTCTAATTATGGACTGGCTTGATGTTTTCTATATAAATATTCTCTCCCCAATATGCTGATATTGTTATAATGTACATTGCTTTAATATTTCTCCTTGAAAAAGCACTCTAAAAAAATCACCATAAGTAAATAAATAAATTGACCAATTGGACTAAGACACATGAAAGCAAACAATTTGTAAAAGGACTGGAAATCTGAGATCTTGCCATAATTGTGATCGCACTCTGTATTCAAGTTACAGCATGAAGGCGATATACAAAGGCAATTCACAAATGGTTTTGAATAGAAAATTAATCAGTGGTGGGTGAGGATTGTTAGAAGAAAGACGCTGCATCTGCCTTAGACACAGAATTTAGCACAAGAGGGATTTTCAAGGAGAAGGAGAAAACTCTACCATTATAAGAAAATCAAACAGGGGTGACCAATCACAGAGGAGGATCAGGCTCGACCATAAACAGACAAACAATACATAATGGACCAAGAACATACAAGGACAGGACTCAGCCACTGACAGAAAATCATCAATGAGTGACCAATCACAGAGAAGGTTCAGTCCCAACCATACACAGAATGTAATACATGGGTAACCAATCAGAGAAGGTTCAGTCCCAACCATACATTGAATGTAAAACATGGGTAACCAATCACAGAGAAGGATCCCACACAGACAGAATAAATACATCCATTCCCATTCACAGAATATAATCACTCCTTACCCTCTGGATAGAATTGTATACATGAGCGACCAACCAGAGAGCAGGATCAGCATTTCCACTGATCAGAGGATTAAAATGCTCTCAGTTGGCAAAGACACTGCCTTTCCTGTGAAACAGAACACCTGTACTTTGGCCAACTCTCAACAGGGCAGTAACTGTCCCAATACTGCAGGATCAATATCTTTCACTAACTCTCAGTTGAATGATCGCGGACCTCAAGGGTCACCAGAGTTCCTTCGATTTGCCGTCGGTAGCCCTGCCATTACTGTCTCGGTGGGCACGAGAGTAGAGGTAGGAAAAGGAAGGAATAAGGAATTTAGAAGGCAGTTTCCTTCCAGCATTTTCCGATCCTCAACATTTCACCATCTCCGCGACAACAAACTGGAAGCTATTGATGGATTATGAGTGTGGCGGGGGAGTCAATCCTGTGATGCCATCAGGGTTGAGAGGATGTGTGATATCACTTCTCTATCCCTGGTAATTTGGAAAATCAGCGCTCATGTTTATAAAGGTCTTCCATCATCAAACAAAAGTCTTTGTTGTCCTTGGCTTTGCTGTCTCCACGGCAGAATGGCAAGCAATCCCTCCGATAACTCTAGGTTCGGGAGTCCATGTCCTTGGTGGCCCTCAGCTGTCACAGTTGAGTGGAAGTGCTATCAAACAGGTGGCTCTGCTTCCCTCTAGCTTTGGGACGGTGTTGAACAGCCTTTTCTTATTGCTGGATAATTTAGGGCGAGATTTAATTCCAGGCAGTAAAGATACTCCATGGTAATGGTGACAGAGTGTCCTTACCGCCTACAATGCGTTCTGCCCACCAAATTTAGATGCAGGCGTTTTTTTGGTTTAATCACAGTGTAGACTACATTGTCTCCACCGTGGTTAAACTCTGATGGCCCTGTGGAATAAGGGTCATTGGAGGCAGAATTCCGCCCACCTAATTCAGATAGGTGGAATTAGAGGTCAGTTTTCACTGCCAGCCACTGTCGGAAAAACTATGGCAGTAAGATTCAGTGAAAACTGCTAAATGCACCCCTCTCCATATGAAAGGACTGCCTTGGTGAGGGGAGCATTTTTGTTTTATTTTCAAAAACTAAATCCTGTTTCAAGATTTTCTTTTTTGAAAATAAAAAAGAATACACCATTGGTGCAGGGCTCTATCATGTTTAAAGAGCCCTGCACAAAATTCTAAAGAGGATTGACAGGAACCGTTGTGACGGTGGTTCCTGCCAACGCTTCAAGAAATGACCACCTGCTTGGCTTTTTTTCCTAAATTTGGTGGGTGGCATAATCAACCTGAAGGATGTTAATTCCTTGGCCAGGCCAACTGAGAATACTCCGTCTGACAAAAATAAAATCTGGCCCTTAGTCTTGGATATAAAATTGGCATCCCATTGCCAAGGAAATGTAGTCATTTGATGTAGCGTGATATATCTTTATTATAGAATGATTTCCAAAGGGCCATGCTATGATGTCACTTTGACCATGGAATAACCTGCACTCTGGCCTATAAATGGGTCTGCACTGATTTGTATCAAGGCTTCTTGCAGTTGTGGGGCTTCTTTTGCTTGGAAGTAAGCTCTCTTGCTCTCATGGTACAAGAGTGTTGACTATTTTGGTTACATCATTAGACTTCACTTTTTGACAATAGAATGCCATGTTCTTAGCAAGCAAAGGCCTCAGGGTTGAATAGTTTGCCATTAGAGGTAGAATAGTTACCCCTCTGCTAAGAAATGACCTAGTCATGGCTTGCCTCACCTGCATTCATAATCCTACTACTAAGGGTGGGTGGAAATCGAGGGGTTTCACTCTGCAGATGTCCACTGTTACAAAAAACTCTGTGAGATTCTGTGGAATTCCTCCAACAGGCAGAAAATATGCAGCTCGTGCTGCAATTTGGCGCTGGTCATGTGAGTAGCACTGAAAATAAGTGCAAACGGCCGTTCAAGTTGGTTTTGATGCAGCTCTAGTAGGAAATTTACGTGAGAGGCAGCAAATCTACTTGAACGGCAGCCCTCTGACCGTGACTGCTTGAGAATGCGGGCGATAGCCTGCATTAGAAAATCTTGCTAGAGGACGCCAAATCTCGCTCTACAGTTTGCAAACTCTGGAGCCCTGCAGGAGAAAGATTCCGCTATGCGGTGATTGGCAGAATTTGGTCATAAGTCCATGTTAAAGAGTAAAGCCGAGTGGCCGAAATTCTGCAAATTCTACCGGCAGAGCAGAAAATTTCACCCACCCATACCTTTTACAAGAATAAGACAGAGCTGTAGATGAGATGGTGGGACATGATAACACCGATCACCCGAGAACCTTAGAAGACGCTGCTAATTACATCCACGCCAATTATTCCATGTGTTGGTCTGTGCATGGGTGTGTTAAACTACTGTTCCATCAGAATGATGAGCCAGCTGCAACCAGACTTTATTTACCTCTTTGTGAAACGAGATGGCCTCGGTGAAGTTGCCAAGGAGGTAGTGTGTGTTACCAAGGTTACCATATGCACGGCCTTGTGCTGCTCTGTCACCTAGTTCCTTCACAAGAGACAAATTCTTCCTGTAAATTGAGGAAAAAAGATACAAATACAATTATAACCAGGCTCAGAGATTCAATAAGTCAAAGCTGACATTAATATGTCATTCGCATTGTGTTTCTGCTATGGAATCGTAGAGGGTCATATAGTCGAGCACAGTGGCGTAGCGTGGGTTGTCAGCACCCGGGGCAAGGCAAGTAATTTGCGCCCCCTAACCCGTGGATTTTTGCAGTCGCGAGTGCGAGCGCGCCCACCCCCCCAGATGTTGCGCCCGGTGTGGCCGGCCCCCCCTGCACTCCCCACGCTACGCCACTGGTCGAGCAGACATCATGCAACACAAAGACACAATAAGTTATCATTCACGTGGTATGGCAAGGCTTAATCCCACCCAAGAGTACATTTTATGGTCCCAGAGCCCACTTGGGCACTCCCTGGCTCGGTTCCATAGCTATCTGTGTAGTGTAAAGTGAGCTCCCTACTGGGGCCGAGCCAAGGGCTTGTCGTGGCTCTAAGAGCCAAATCACAAGTTGAGCCATTAACATATTGGGTATGCAAGGCATGCAACAAATGCCATGTAAAAATATGATAAAGAGCCTTGAAAATTCAGAAAAAGTACATTAATTTAACATGCAACATATTTCTCTTTAGTACATTAGGTTGTGCCACCGCATTAAGTGGTATTTATCACAAGTATTAGTTTCTAAACATGTGCATAGAAACATTCATGCCCCTCCCCCACCGTTCTTACAAAGCCATTAGGGATCAAAGAAGCAAGTCAGTGGTGATGTGTAACAATATTCTATGCATAGACTGTGTTGTTGTTATACGTCTAGCATCGATATTCCTTATTAAAACATTTGCAAGTGAGGTTTTGTATAGCGCACAGCTTGAGCTGATGTGATGCTAAAGCAAAGGAGGCGCAGTAAAATAAGGCAACTGCCTAGTATCACACAGTTTGGTCATGCAGGGAAGCTGGGATTAATCCAAGGGTTCCTATTGTGCAATCCAGCTGCTAATGTGGTTGGACTTTCTGTGTCCCCTTGTACATCAAAGCCTAATGCATCAGTACACAGTGTTCAATGCATACATGCATTACATTTTAAATCAAATTAAAAGAATACTTTAAAGAAAATAATTACAAGGTTAAGTTATGAGAATGCAGGGTACTCTATGTTATTGTTCCCATCACCTGTTTCCCCTGACTTAGCAAAGAGACAGGCTCCCGGAGATTTCAGGAAATGCTCCATCGAAGGCAATTACATTAACAAACCAAAGGAGTTCACATGTCAAAAGTGAAGTGCAGAGCTAAGCTGGCAGCAGGCTCTTACAGAGCCCACACCGTGGGGGCTTTTTAAATTTGTCATCTCCATCTGGGCCAGGGCGGCATTTAAGATGGGCTGAAGACTGCATTTAAGCTGGGCTGGAGACTGCATGGCTGGATACTGTATTTAAGGTGGACTGGAGACGGCATTTAAGGTGGGCCGGAGACGGCATTTAAGGTGGGCCGGAGACTGCATTTAAGGTGGGCCGGAGACTGCATTTAAGGTGGGCCGGAGACTGCATTTAAGGTGGGCCGGAGACTGCATTTAAGGTGGGCCGGAGACTGCATTTAAGGTGGGCCGGAGACTGCATTTAAGGTGGGCCTGAGACTGCATTTAAGGTGGGCCTGAGACTGCATTTAAGGTGGGCCTGAGACTGCATGGCTGGAGACTGCATTTAAGGTGGGCCGGAGACTGCATGGCTGGAGACTGCATTTAAGGTGGGCTGGAGACTGCATTTAAGGTGGGCTGGAGACTGCATTAAGGTGGGCTGGAGACTGCATTAAGGTGGGCTGGAGACTGCATTAAGGTGGGCTGGAGACTGCATTAAGGTGGGCTGGAGACTGCATTTAAGGTGGGCCGGAGACTGCATGGCTGGAGACTGCATTTAAGGTGGGCCGGAGACTGCATTTAAGGTGGGCAGGAGACTGCATTTAAGGTGGGCAGGAGACTGCATTTAAGGTGGCCCGGAGACTGCATTTAAGGTGGCCCGGAGACTGCATTTAAGGTGGCCCGGAGACTGCATTTAAGGTGGGCCGGAGACTTCATTTAAGGTGGGCCGGAGACTTCATTTAAGGTGGGCCGGAGACTTCATTTAAGGTGGGCCGGAGACTTCATTTAAGGTGGGCCGGAGACTTTATTTAAGGTGGGGCGGAGACTTTATTTAAGGTGGGGCGGAGACTTTATTTAAGGAGGGCCGGAGACTTAATTTAAGGTGGGCCGGAGACTGCATGGCTGGAGACTGCATTTGAGGTGGGCTGGAGGCTGCATTCAAGGTGGGCTGGAGGCTGCATTCAAGGTGGGCTGGAGGCTGCATTCAAGGTGGGCTGGAGGCTGCATTCAAGGTGGGCTGGAGGCTGCATTCAAGGTGGGCTGGAGACTGCATTCAAGGTGGGCTGGAGACTGCATTCAAGGTGGGCTGGAGACTGCATTCAAGGTGGGCTGACAATTAAGATCCTGAAGAGCGTTGTGTAAATTGAGAGAAACCATTAGCATAAAAAGCATCCCTGCCTGAGCACTTTCCCAGAACTCTGTAGGGTGTTCACTGCCAGCCAAGTTGCACAATGAACAGCACCTCCTCTGCTGCAGGAGCTCCAGGGGGTACAGGGAGAGGGAGGAGGCGTGGTGGTTGAGGAAACAGGGTGGGGGCTGAAGCCACACGAAGGCTCAGCGCAAGCTGATCTAGAGTCGGGCATCTGGCTTGAGCCTCGCCACAGCATTCAGAGTCTCACCCACTTCTTCTCCCCACATACAGATGCATCTGTGCCTAACCTGTTGCTCTATGGACATTATGCACTCTTCTGTCATTCCTTCAATCAGGAAGGCGAGTGCTCCATGCAGACACAGTGTGATTGATGCTTCTCTGGCTGCCTTCCATGGATCTCAAGTAAGATTAACTAGAGGTAGCAGATGCTACCCCTGGGCTGCCCTCAGCTACCCCTGCTACTCCCCTCATACCTCTACTGCCAGGCGTCATGAAGACAGTCACAGATAAAGAAATACGCCCGACACCAAAACCTCGGTGTATTTTATATATTTTAAGTTTGTACTTGTTGCCTATTTCATAATCCATCAGCAGCATTTAGGAGGCTGATGAGGGGCCAAGGGCAGGATAAGGAGGCACTTCCATGACGTCACTGGCAGAGGGTGTGTGATGTCACACCCACTGCCCTTAGAATTTTGGTGAATCGACGTCCAGTGTGCCCTCTTCATCTGAGGTTTGATAACCACTGGTAATCGCACGCTCAGTGATGCACAACGTAGGGGGTATCCTTGAGGAAGGAAAGGCTCCACATCGCTCCGTGGATGCCAACATCTTAAAAGGTGGGACATCCTGTGTGCTCGCGATGACTACCTTACCACTAGCCCTGCAATTGTTATTAGGGAAGGAGCTGCCTCTGAGCTGTGGGGTATTGCCTCAGACATATCATCAGCTTACATAGCACTGATGCCCAAAGGCCTAATTAAAGGCTTCCTCAGAGCCTCAGTTTAATTTTTTTTTTTAATTGTGCAGGTCAGGGTAGAATAAACTTTCAACTGATGTCGGCCTTTATTTCCCTTATTGGCATTTATTTAGTGGGTGAGTGTGTCTGAATCTTCCAAAGTAAGGTTCTGACACGGGAGAAGGTTCAACTACCCGTGGCATCTCCAGGCTCGCTTCTCATGAGGGATATAGCAAGAAAACATTGCAGGGATTGTATAGTCCCCATCTTCGGAGGACATAGGTGAGTGCTGTACTATAACATTCATTCTAGTCGCGTGAGTGTTATTTTTAAGGTTTCTCCTGGGGATTCTTCAGATGAGGAACGCCACAGAAGCAACACATATCCACTGGCAAAGTGTCTGTCGCGGGGGATGTAGTTAATGGGCCATATGGAGCCTCCTGAGAGTCCTGGTCCTGTAAATGTCAGGTGACAAGGGGACAGGTGTAACACAACTCTAAGTCATGGTATGTTGAGAGGACATCAGGAACCAGCTGGAAGGAGCACCCGACAGCCCAGGGGTTTAGCCATGGACACAGGTTAGATGTGTTGAGGGGCAGAAGGGAACTTCTACAAATGTCCTTCCCTTTGCAACACCTGCCACAACACTTATGACCTCTAGTTCAGAAACAAAGGAAGAATCATCAGCGACAGAAAGTAACCAGTGCTGTTCCAAAGCACCCTTTCCTCTCTAAGGGTCCTAGCTCTCTGGTCCATCGTGACAAACAGTCTTCATTCCTGTTCTCTGCAGGAGTCTTGTGGCATCCCATGTTTGCAGTAGAGGGGCTCATGGTGGAAGCAGTGGGGGAACACTGCAAGCAAAGTGACCTCAAGCACCACGACTGCGGTTGATGCCACCACAAAGGACATCAGCGTCAGGGAACGAGACTCTCCATGGTCATGGTGGAGCCTGGGATGGGGCTGAATGTAGTTGTGCTAAGCTGAGAGGATTACTATAGTTGAGGGTTCCTACCCCTGGTAGAATGAAGTCCCGATAAATCGTGCCACCTGCTCTCCTGCAGGAGGCAGAGGTGGCACTACCAGCCATCCGAGTGTCACTGGTACCTCCACAGGAGGGTGAAAGGTAGTGGTGGTTCTGTAAGGAGGAGCTACACTGCTCCATCCCAGGCCCGTCTCCCCCATCACAACCTGCACATCCTGCCACTTCGCTGAAGCATCCGTGTCTCACTCTCATCATCAAAGGTAACAGACTCTCTCCAAACCTTCATACCTATTTCATCTTGCAGTCTAAGTGGAAATAGCAAATGAGTCTCCACTAGCATCAAATAGTATAGACAGGGATATGAGGCTATGCGTGGTACACAGCTGCATATACAAGGCTATGCATGGTTATAGCAGGCTATACCTGCATCCATGAAGCAATACCTGCACATATGAGGCTACGCAAGGTTATTGTAGCCAATACCTGGGTACATGAAATGATCCCTGCATCTACGAGGCTACGTGTGGTTTTAGTATCGCACACCTGAAGCGATACCTGCATATACAAGGCTACATCTGGTTATAGTAGTATATACCAGAGTACATGAAGCAATACCTGCATATATGAGGCTACGTCTGGTTACAGTAACGTATACCTGTGTACATGAAGTGATACCTGCATATATGAGGCTACGTGTGGTTACAGTAACGTATACCTGTGTACATGAAGCGATACCTGTATATATGAGGCTACGTGTGGTTACAGTAACGTATACCTGTGACCATGAAGCGATTCCTGTATATATGAGGCCACATGTGGTTTTAGCAGCGCATACATGAAGCAATACCTGCATATATGAGGCTACGTGTGGTTACAGTAACGTATACCTGTGACCATGAAGCGATTCCTGTATATATGAGGCCACATGTGGTTTTAGCAGCGCATACATGAATCGATACCTGCATATATGAGGCTACGTGTGGTTACAGTAACGTATACCTGTGACCATGAAGCGATTCCTGTATATATGAGGCCACATGTGGTTTTAGCAGCGCATACATGAATCGATACCTGCATATATGAGGCTGCGTGTGGTTACAGTAACGTATACCTGTTTACATGAAGCGACACCTACATCTATGAGACTACGTGTGGTTTTAGCAGCGCATACAAGAAACGATACCTGTATATATGAGGCTACGTGTGGTTATAGTAGCATATACCAGCGTACATAAAGCAATACCTGCATATATGAGGCTACGTGTGGTTACAGTAACATATACCTGTGTACATGAGGCAATAGCTGCAAATATGAGGCAACACAAGGTTATTGAAGCCTATACCTGCGTACATGAAGCGATACCTGCATATATGAGGCTATGAGTGGTTATAGTAACGTATACTTGTGCACATGAAGCAATACTTGCATATATGAGGCTATGAGTGGTTATAGTAACGTATACTTGTGCACATGAAGCGATATTTGCATATATGAGGCTATAAGTGGTTATAGTAACGTATACTTGTGCACGTGAAGCGATACCTACATATATGAGGCTATGAGTGGTTATAGAAACGTATACTTGTGCACATGAAGCGATACTTGCATATATGAGGCTATGAGTGGTTATAGTAACGTATACTTGTGCACATGAAGCGATACTTGCATATATGAGGCTATAAGTGGTTATAGTAACGTATACTTGTGCACATGAAGCGTTACTTGCATATATGAGGCTATGAGTGGTTATAGTAACGTATACTTGTGCACATGAAGCGATACTTGCATATATGAGGCTATGAGTGGTTATAGTAACGTATACTTGTGCACATGAAGCGATACTTGCATATATGAGGCTATGAGTGGTTATAGTAACGTATACTTGTGCACATGAAGCGATACCTACATATATGAGGCTATGAGTGGTTATAGTAACGTATACTTGTGCACATGAAGCGATACTTGCATATATGAGGCTATGAGTGGTTATAGTAACGTATAACTGTGTACACGAAGCGATACTTACATATATGAGGCTGGTGTCGACACAAGTCTTAATCTTGCCGTGCTTGGGCATATAAAAGCCGTGCTTGGCATATGATGGTTGAGGTTGGCCGTTCATGGTAGCGCTTGGGCCTTTGAGGCTATACCTGGATCTATCGGATTTAAATGAATACAGACTCGGGAGGTTCTTAGATCATCCCATCAAGCTCAGTGGGTTTCAATCACTGGCTGGTAATTAATCCTTGGCTTCTGATTTATCACAAGTCATCAACAAGTGACTCATCAATGAGACCCCTAAGAACCTACTTCAGCTTTTTTTCCTTTGTTCCCGCACCCCATATCCTGTGTTCTACTTTCCCTCCCTCCTTTCGTCTTATTTGTTCTCTTTTTTCACATTAACCCACTGACCTGTTTTGTCTCTAGTCTGCTTGATTTCTCTTTGGTTTTATCTTCTCCTCCTAGTTCTAACCGTATCCACAGATTTAGAAATCTACCTGGACTACACTTTTGTAGTCAGGAAATATTTTGACACTGATGGATGTAGCAAGGCAAGCCAAGTGCTGCCGTATATATTAGGTTGTGTAAGTAAGAGAGGACTCGCCCAAAATAAAAGTTGCATACAAAATTATTGTCACAAGCGCATATCACATTGGGTTAGTGCAAAAAACCTTTTATCTTTGTGCTTTGGGTTTCTTCTTTCTCTGTAGTAACAGCTTAGTTGTAATCATTGAAACAGCTGAAAAGGTAACCTTTGTTTTGGCCCTTGTTGCACGCAGGCCGGGGATTTTTCAAGGCTAAGTTCTGGGAAGTATACTCTGGTAGGAGATACACTACATCTCTAGAGCTCCTGCAGTGGTAAATCCATGAAGCACTACTGGGTGCACAAACTGGGTCTTTTGACCCTGAATTTAACAGGAGAAAGGGAGCCCATGAGGTACAGAAATTTGTTTCCAGTACCAAACCATGGCCGCTGATCAAATGGCATAGGGATGATTCTTACCAGCCACAGGAGAAGACTCCATGTCTTATAAAGCAGTTTAAGGGCCTGAACTCAGTAAAAAAGATTCCTCCAAGTTAAGGAGCAGGTAAAACCTGCTGAAGGAGTGACCAGGGTTAACAATCAGAGACAAAGAGAGACACACTATCCTTCGATACTCAAGCAGACAAAGAGACTGACAGTGGAGCATAGGACAAAGGGAAAGTGAATAAGGAATAGGTGCAGGGAGATAGACAAAGGAACATACAAAGGAATACAGATGAAGGCATCTGGAACAAACACAGGGAGCGAGGCAAAGTGTGAGACAGAGGAGACAGACACAGACAAAGGAAGAAAGCTAAACTGGCCCTCTTCGTACAGAGGCAGCCAAGAGAGACATGCAAGGATCCTAGGTGCACAACAGACAAAGTTGTAGACAAAGGAAGAAAGACGAACTGGTTTTAGACATGCACAGAAGACAAAGAGACATACAAAAAGCGGTCTAGGACCCCGAGAGACAAAGTGAACAAATAGAGCTACGTGCTGTCCCAAAACTAGTGACTGCATTGAATCATCAAGTTCTTAAATGGACAGTGAGATCTTATTTGCAGCTCATACCTAAGTACCTATTGTCAGTGGGTAAAAGACACCAGAAGCATGAGATGCAAAGATTCCTTACTCATAGAATTCGGTTGCTCTCTGCAGCGTCCTCTTGACCTCCTCTGGTAAGTCCCCAGGAATATGCGCCAAACTCCATGACATCTGCTTGCCCTTGGCATGGTAGACATTGCCAGTGTTGTACAAGGCTCTGGCTTCGCCCACCTAGAGTATGAAACAAAGACAGAGCAGATTCACTTCAATGCATACAACTCTTGATGGATTAAATTGGGGCAAAGTGGCCTCATGATCCTGTGATGGCCCAAAACACAAATGAAACTGGCAAGGAAACCAGGTCATGACCAAGATTAATAAACTTTTCATAGGCCAAGACAATAAATCTAAAAAACATTTAAACCTTCAGTGATCACGAAAAGGTTTCCATATGAAATAAAATACGTCAGCATCTTCATTGCAATGATTAATCTGCTGTTTGCTTGTCGTCCTAATCAACGGCCACCATTTATTTACAATAATTCATGGGCCGCTCACTCCCACCAGAAGAGGCGCTTAAATAATGGGTGCTTTTATGTATGATAGACCCAAGGGAGACAGGTAAATGGCAGGGGACCATGTTGTGCCATTAAAGGCAACATGGGGATGGGTCAGTGCAGACCCAGGGGTGACAGTGTTTTTAAGTCACTGCCGGCCATGCCTCACTGAAAGCTGCAGCACACCAGTCAACTTCAATAAAATGTTGCTCTGTGAGGTGGGGTGGGGCCTTATGGGGATGATGCTTCATGCTGACAATTGTCTGTGAGGCACCTCGGCCTCCTCCCTTCACCGACCTCATCCCATCCAAAAATAAAAATAAAGGCTAGCTTAAGCTGCCACTGATGTCCTTGGCTGTTTTCACACTACTTAGTGGACATCAGCTGCTTAGAGCCTTCAAAGACAAGCTCTTGCCCTGCCTGCGCAATTGAGAACGCTTTGTCGGTTTGAGGATAGACCTTCCTTAGCTGATGACAGCCGCTCCTCAGCACTGGTGCTGAGTAAGATCTCAGGGGCCATAGATCATGAGATCCTCTGAGATTGGCTTGATCTTAGAATGGATCTATTCTTTACTTTCTGATCCCAGTCAATAGGTCAAATCTGAAACCTGAACGCCTTCAATGAAGAGCGCACTTGCAGGCCTCCTAGGACTTGTTTCCCTCCCTGCTGTTTCTCAGTATCGACAAAAGGGCTTTAGCTGATCTCATTTGGCTAATATGGAATGCCAACCTCAGCCCCAACTATCAGTAAATGGTACTACAATCCGCTGAAGGCTGATAAATGATCCAGAGATTTCCTGCCACATCACTTTATGCCTTGTGTACTTTCCTCTACACAAACAAGAACTATCTAAAGAGACCAAGAACAGTAATCCTCACTGGGTAGAACTTCCTTCCTTTCAGAACAGCACTGTAGGAAAAAAACACCATTTTACAGTCCCTGTCGCCCTTATGGGGACTTCTGCTCTTGCAATGAATCAAGAGGGACTACCATGGGCACAGGTCATACCGAGTTTATTAAGCCATTGTACATACAGTGGCTCCCAAAAGGGAATTGCAGCAATTCCAAAGTATCTAAAATAAAGCTCCAAGGCTGTGCATTGACCTAAGGAACTGAGACCTCATCCATCTGCTGTGAAGTCCCTATTTTGGCTCCTGAGGGAACACATAATAAAGTTCAGGATCCTCTACATCTTACAGAAGGATTCGGACGGGAGGAGGGCTCAAGCTCGGGATACCTTCAAAACCTAGGTACCCATTACGTATCAGCCGAACACACCTGAGAGCCATCACCGTGGGATCCACCTGTCGGACTTACTGCATGAGAAATAATCATGGATGAATAATCAACATGGTGAAGAGACCTCCTTTAATCCAGATTAGAGGGCACCACCATGTCGACCTGTCTTCAGAAAGAACATAGAAAATGTCCTTGCCATATACAGTTTGGACACTTCCAGACCACCCACACCACGTCCCTCAATGGCCGTGCCATACACAGTTTGGACACTTCCAGACCACCCACTCCACTTCCCTTGAGGGACGAAGTACCATTAGTATTAAAAAGTTCTCCCTGTAGTCTGGTACCTTTCCATCCTCAGATGAATCAGGGCCAGCCAGCCGAAAAGAAGCAGCTTATTCAGGACTACAAGGTTAATTTCAGTCTTTTTGAAGGAGATATCGACCAGAATCATTAATTCCGGACCTGGTATCTAACAGTTATAAATCCACCCAACTCATAACGAAGGTCTAACCATTTTCTGAAAAGCTTGTCTTGTATGTAACCGTTTTATAAGTATTTATTGACAAAAAATGCAACCTACACTGTTGCAAAAGTCCTGACTTTCACATAAATGTGGAAAAGTGAACACGTTCTCTAACTTTGCAAAGTTGAAAAGTTTTCCATAGCCCATTGTGGATATTGAAAACAGAACCCGAATTGACAAACAACAGATACCCTGGTGCAGTTTATATATACACAACAACATGCAACTATAAGCCAAGAAAATGCTGTCAAGTGGCTAAAGGAAGCTTCATTTTCCCAAAGAGAGCTATCCTGAGCCCCATAGTCTGAACAAGTGCCACCATGTTCCTGAACATTTAATTATAAGCCCTGGGACTGGCGTCGAATGTCAGGGAAGACGCGTGACATTTGCCAAAGCGCCACATTATTCACTCCGTTTTAAACCACGCACATTAACCTTTAAGACACATGATTAATTTGTTAATTCGCATTTGGAAAAGTAGAAACTCTTAGCACATCAGTGACGTCACTTGCAATTTCACATGTGATGTCACCAATGTAGTTATTGGCATTAGCATTTGAGATGGTGTCATTTAAGTGGTCATGAGCAATAAACTAGGCGAGGGTATGGTTGCAAAGCCAATCAGAATGTAACAATTTCAGTGCATTTTAGGCTTTACATTATAATTAAAGCGATTCTTCACTTGAAGGCTTTTGGGGAATTTCTGTTTTAAGGCCAAAGCCTGCCAGACAGATCAGCTGTCTGTCTGCAAAAGACCTATTGGGACATGTCGATAGCTGACCTGGAAAGCAACAAAACCCATTGCTTTCCATTGACTTTTTGTTTTGCTACTCTTATTTACTTGTTTTCTATCCAGTGGTTTTGTTTATCCTGTCCGTCTGGTCTCTGTCCCTCCCATGGGGCATAGCCCATTTACCAGCTCTCTGATGGCTGCTTTGATTTTTCCATAAGTGTGTTCTTTTTGGGACGTAAAAACACTCCATGAGTGCACATACATTTCACCCATTCTTTGTGTTTTCGCACTGATCCCAGAACCTTTTGTTTCATAATAATATTATAAAAATGCGCCACTCTCCTGTGCATTTTAACTCCACATTGCACTCACTCTTGTTTGTTCACCCTACTCTACATTGATCTGTCTCCCTTTGTTTTTCTCCTCATGCCCCAGTGTTACTTCAACCCCGCACAACTTCTTCCCTGCAGCGTGTCGTTTCCGCACGCCCTCCATGTTGTTTCCGCCCATCCTCCATGTTGTTTCCGCACGCCCTCCATCTTGCTTCCACCCGTCCTCCATGTTGTTTCCGCACACCCTCCATGTTGTTTCTGCCCGCCCTCCATGTTGCTTCCGCCCGCCCTCCATGTTGCTTCCCCCGCACTTTTGTTGATTTTGCGTTCCATGTTAGTTCACCCACCCGCGCTCTTTCCTCCACCCGCTTAAGATACTTTTTTTTTTTTTTACAAATCCAATTTGGTTCGGTTTAGAGAAAGAAAGAAAAAAACTCTTGCTTGATTACGTAGGCACGCACATTCTTGGTGATGCAGTTACAGATATCTAAAACAACTGCAAAGCCAATGCTCGCCTATAACATATTTTAGTATATGACCGTAGAAGGTTTTTTAGGCCATTTTTTGTAACCTACAAATCTACAGCCAGGCTCAGTGAACACTGCACACAGAATGCCTTTAGTACCTCTGCCCTTAGTACCCGAGGGGAATAAACTTCACCCATGCCCTGTCGTCATTGTGTACATGACATGGCACTTGGCATGCCACTGTGTGCACAACATGTGTTAAGCCCAGTTACCGCCAACCCACTGGGTACTACATGTGCCTATAACTAGTCACTAACATCAGTCATGTCTACTAAGCACTGGGTAGAGGGTGTGGCTGTGTTCAGTGGACTGATGACATGCCTATCTATCTCACTCTGGGTGCAATAGCCATGTCTTCAGTTTCCTTGCCCACCAGGCACCATGCAACTGTGGTTTAAGCCACCTTTATGATTATGGGAACCAGACACCGGGACTAGCTGAAGGCCACAGCCTGTGCACAGTGCCGCCTGGCCATGGCTGTAGCTGTGTCCTGCAGGGCACTGTAGAGTTTGGTGCCGACCACAGGATATGGCCTAAGGACATGCCCTATGCGCATTTCATTGGCCTTCAACACTCACTGGCCATGGCCTATGTCCATTTCCAGCAGAACATAGATACAAACAATGACCACAGGCGGTGTCCTGTGCTCATTACAAATGCCAGTAATGCCATCCAGGGCACAATGAACTGCTAATCAGAGCGGGTACTGCAATACACTATTGCCTTCGGCTCAACCCTGGAGCCAATACCTTTACTCTCAGTACCTGCCAGTCAGAACATCCATTGGGAATTGGCTACAGCCATGCCAGCCAAGCACTAGATAGAAGAAATGGATGAATGTCAAATACCTCTGCCCTTGGTTGAAGCTGGGCAAAGCCTAGGGCTATTCTCAGTGTGTACTGGTAATATGCAAGGGTATTCAATCCCACCCTACTTCTAGAACAACAGCCAGCAGCACCCACTGAGCATGGGCTACAGCCATCCTCTAAAAGCAGGTGGCCAAGGGCATAGTCGGCCCATGCGCTACCACCAGGGCCACTGATATGTCCTGCGGACTCTATAAGCAAGGCGTTGGCTTAAGGCAGTCCTTGTAGTCAGTCCTCATGTGTGCAGCATGCGGAGTATGAGGATGTGGTTGGCACTGCCATTCATTTCTGTGAATAGGGCTTTTTTATGGCCAGAGAGGGAAAGGTAGAACATGGGAAAACAAGGAGGAAGTCAAAGACAGGACACCGTGACAAAGGGAGAAAGCTAGGATGAAAAGATCCTGGAGGCGTGAGTAAATAGCAAGGATAGGTTGGCAGTCGAAGGCGGGAGGGGGTGGAATCAAAACATAGCAGCGAGAGTATTTGTAAAAACCAGCATTTGGCCCTGCTGGCTCCAAAGAAATACTTTAGGCTGCATCTATTTTTCACTAATTAAACATTGGTGTGTGTAGTATCTATTGGGTCTGGCAACAGACTGTGCCCAGTGGGTACTGAGTACAGGGCGAGTGTGGGGTGTGTACTGATGGGCTCATTAACCACTTGCTGGGAGTAGCCAGACAATTACAGTACCCTCCCTCCCCCACTATGAAAACACAACGGAAGTGAGCCGACCCCACCCCTCTTCCATCCAAGCATCTATCCATTCATGTTTTTACTCTTCCATTCACCTGCTTGTAGCCACTATTTCACCTTTACATTCTTACTTCCATCCATTTATTCATGCATCACTCAGTCTTTCCCCATTCCATCAATCCATCCACTCTGCCATCTTTTCACCCATGCACTTACCCATCCATACATCTATTCATCAATCTGCCTGTCCATTCACTTATCCATCCATCCTCTTACTGTGCCAACCTTTCTTACCTCTGGGATGTATGCTTGTGTCCTCTCGCTGTTTCAGTGTGAAGTGTATGCTTTTTGAGTCGTTTTGTAAGGCATTGTCCTCTGATGTTATTCAATGGTCCGACAACGAAAAAATGGCGATAAGAACCAGTATATCCCCAACAAGCAATCACCTTTCCATAGATCACTTGGTCTGCAAATGTGTACAGACTTTTCCCCCTTTGTACCATAGATTTTCAATTGTAATTTTAAAATTACAGAACAGAATTGCATACAATTTGGAAAACAATACAGTACAATTGACAGTGGCCTTTTGTGCATCTGAAATTGAGTGTCATTCCCGGTCGCAAATCAACCTGCCTCATGAATATTAATGAGGTATGTCCCTATTTGTGACCCACTAAGAATCGCAAGGATGATGGCCTGCTGGGATCAGCAGATCACCATGTCTGAGATCGCTTTTAAATAAAGCAAACAAATTTTCTTTGAAATGCAGTCTGTTTTCCTTAAATGAAAATGTGACATGTCTCAAAAGAAAAACAAAATGTTTAAGTTTAATTTTTTGAGAGAAGGCAGGGGTACATGGGAACACTGTCTGCTCATTCAAAAATATATATATATTCTTTTTTCAAAGGGGAAGGAGTCTCCTGTAACCCCTTCCCATTTCTGAATGGTTACTATTACTTTTTAATAGTTGAGGAAAACTTAATGTTTCACGACCGTAATCAGTCACAAAGCATTAAGACATGCCACTGTGAATCAGTTTTTGGAAAGGATGCCCTAAACACACCCCTTCCAGATACTGAATTTTGCGAATCAGGCTTTTTTTTGACCTACATATAGTCCTCAAATACATGTGTTGTAAAAACAAAATCTCAGGCCCTCATTACAACTTCGGCGGTCTTTGTCAAAGCCGCTGAAGTCAACAGACCTCCAGTGCTGGATACCTGAAAGGACTTCCACCCGTTTACGGGTGGAAATCTGACTCAGTCGGCCTGGCCATCGGAGTTGAAGAGGCGGTCCCACCACCAGCACCGTCACAGCAACAAGACTCCTCCCGCCATATTACGATACATAATACGGCGTGGCAGAGTCCTGTCGGCGGTGGGGTGCTGGTGGTGGAAACGCCAGGACCCATCCCCTCCCGGACGACCACCTCACCGGAAAAATTGTTGATCATCTGAGAGGGGGCAGTGGGGGATGTTGGGGGCATGTGTGTGATGTGTGCGTGTATGTGTGCCTGAATGGGTGTGTGTATGTATGTGTGCGTGAGGCTGTGTGTTTCTGCATATATGCGGAGAGGAGGGGGGTGTCGGAGTGCGAGTAAGTGTGTTTGTATGCAGAGGGATGGGGTATCTGTCTGAGTGCATGTTTGTGTGTGAATGGGGGTGTCTGAGTGCATGTTTGTGAGCGAGCAAGTGGGTGTGTGTGTGTGTCTGGATGTGTGCGTGCGGTTGGGGCTCTGTGTCTGCATGTACGCACAGGGAAGAGGGGTGTCTGGATGTGAGTGAGTAGGTGTGTGTATTGGGATGCATGTGAGTGGGGGTGCATGTGTGCAAGTCTGCGAGTGAGTGGGGGTGTCAGTGTGCAAGTGTGCGGATGAGGGGGTGTGTGCGTGTGTGTGCAGATGAGGGGGTGTGTGCAAGTGTGCATATGCGGAGGGGAGGGTGTGTGAATGTATGTGTGCATGAATGCAGAGGGGGTATGAATGATTGCGGAGGGGAGGTGGGGTGGGGGTGTATGTGAGTGTGAAAGCAGGTGCAGGTGTTTTTATGGATATGTGCGGTTGGGTGGGGGGAGTGTTTGCAAGTGTGTGTACGGGTGGGGGATGCATGGCGGTGTGTTGATGGGTTGGGGGTGCATGGAGGTGTGTGTGCCTGCAACAGGAATGGGGATTCCTGTCGCCGGGTACCTTTCCGCCAGGATTTTCGTGGCGGGCGACCTGCATGAAAATCCTGGCGGTTTGCTGCCTTGTGATGAGGGCGGCGGTCTGAGGCCAGCCGCCAGCCCGGATGAGCTCAACGCCAGCCGCGTCGGTGCGATCGAACCGGCAGGGAAGGCAGCGTTGTGGCGGTTTGGCTTCGGTGAAACCCCACAACTTGTAATGCAGAGGTCTTTACCGCCGGGTCCATGGCATTAAGACCGCCACTGCGAGGCTTGCGGTCTGATGACCGTCAGCCTTGTAATGAGGGCCTCAGTACTATAGAAAACCCTAACACATACAGAGTAATCATCGATACAGGAAAGCTCATACCAAGACAACACACAAACACATTATTGAGGATGAGAATGATATGATCTATTTAAAAAAAAAAAAACACTTTCCTGATATTTTTAAATAGTTCTGAAATAAGTTGTGCTTAAGTGCTGAAGTCTGCACATACTGCCGCTACACCTTCTTTTTAAAACCCGCTGTTTCAAGGGGAGATGATTCCAAAAAAGAAACCGAGGAATGTGTTTAGCAGATCAGATGACGTAGATACTCACTAACCTTGTCTCCTTGCTCTTGGGAGATGTCCAAATGCCGCTGACAGCAAACAATGGCTTCCTCGAACTGGCCCAGTATCTTCAGCGTGTTGCCAAGGTTACCGCTTGCTTTTGCCTCTCCGATACGGTCCCCAATGGTTCTACGAGAGAGAGAGAGAGAGAGAGAGAGAATGCACAATGAGGGTTGAGTAAAGACAGGGGTGGCTCAGGACTTTGCACACAGTCCTGGACACAGGGGTGCGCTATAGAATAGAAGCCCCATTGGGACATGTTTGGCACTCGTTGAGAGAAGGTGACAGTTCTGGATTGGAAAGAAGGATCTTCGACGTTCTAACAGCAGCTGCGCATCAATCCTTCTCTTTTCCTTCTCTTGGACTGCAGTAAGTATTCTTGAAATTCACAGTTTGTAAGCAGAAAGTAAGGGAGAGTAGAACATAGAGAATACGTTTACTTAACCCCGAGAAAGTTCCTTACGCCTTGCAAGAGGTATGGAAAACTCAATAGAAGTACTAATACAATACAATACAATACCTACCAAGGGTTGACCAAGAAATGGAGTATCAGCTTTGTTTTGGAGTTCCTTTTTAGGCTACCACCACAGACAACTTTAGTACTCTGTTGGCCAGATCTACAGTTTTCAGTACATTGCACAATAGTCAGTTTTGGGTCAGCCTCTTACTCACGGCTGGATGGCTTTGTTGTCTGTCTCACTTCCCTGCTTCTAATTTGATGGCTTTCTCTATTTTTGTGTTTGTCCTGCCCAGGAGCACGGTTGTCTCATAGTGTTAGCACTGCATTGCAGTGAGGGATTTTTTTGTCTCCCTGCCTATCTCTCTCCCTGCACCCTCTTCCCTGTCTCTTGAAGACACATTCTCTATTGTCACCCTAAACCAGTGCCTAATGTGTAAATAAAAAGGTGCAGGTGCCCAAAGCCCTCTTCTTAAACAAGAGGCTGCTGCAATTAAATGTGCGAACACAGAATACTGAGGCGGCGTAATCCTGAAGCCATCTCGGGCCTCTTCAATCCATTTAAAACCTCTCCCTGCCCCTTCAACTCACACCTACAGCTTTCTACTTTCTCTCATTGTGGCGTTCTTTGGTTTTTCTCATCCTCCGTCTTTCCCAAAGGTGTCTTTTGCTAGCAGCAAATGCTTGAGGCAGAAGAATAATCCCTGGCCCTCAAAAATAAGTGCCGGTGCTCAGCACCGGAAACAACAAGCACAAATTAAGCCTGCCCTAAACCCAGCATTCTTTTGCCACCCCAGGCCCTCTAGTGCCCTTAATTTTTGCCCACCTGCTGTGCTTTTGGGGTGAAGCCATCTTAAAACGCTTATTTACAATTTTAACATGACTGCCTGCATGTTCTCACGCACTGGCACCTACAGCAGCCATCTTAGAATGTCTTTGCTTTTATTTTTACAAATCCCATTCAAAGTTGGCTTGCACAATAGTCAGTTTTGGGTCAGCCTCTTACTCACGGCTGGATGGCTTTGTTGTCTGTCTCACTTCCCTGCTTCTAATTTGATGGCTTTCTCTATTTTTGTGTTTGTCCTGCCCAGGAGCACGGTTGTCTCATAGTGTTAGCACTGCATTGCAGTGAGGGATTTTTTTGTCTCCCTGCCTATCTCTCTCCCTGCACCCTCTTCCCTGTCTCTTGAAGACACATTCTCTATTGTCACCCTAAACCAGTGCCTAATGTGTAAATAAAAAGGTGCAGGTGCCCAAAGCCCTCTTCTTAAACAAGAGGCTGCTGCAATTAAATGTGCGAACACAGAATACTGAGGCGGCGTAATCCTGAAGCCATCTCGGGCCTCTTCAATCCATTTAAAACCTCTCCCTGCCCCTTCAACTCACACCTACAGCTTTCTACTTTCTCTCATTGTGGCGTTCTTTGGTTTTTCTCATCCTCCGTCTTTCCCAAAGGTGTCTTTTGCTAGCAGCAAATGCTTGAGGCAGAAGAATAATCCCTGGCCCTCAAAAATAAGTGCCGGTGCTCAGCACCGGAAACAACAAGCACAAATTAAGCCTGCCCTAAACCCAGCATTCTTTTGCCACCCCAGGCCCTCTAGTGCCCTTAATTTTTGCCCACCTGCTGTGCTTTTGGGGTGAAGCCATCTTAAAACGCTTATTTACAATTTTAACATGACTGCCTGCATGTTCTCACGCACTGGCACCTACAGCAGCCATCTTAGAATGTCTTTGCTTTTATTTTTACAAATCCCATTCAAAGTTGGCTTGCACAATAGTCAGTTTTGGGTCAGCCTCTTACTCACGGCTGGATGGCTTTGTTGTCTGTCTCACTTCCCTGCTTCTAATTTGATGGCTTTCTCTATTTTTGTGTTTGTCCTGCCCAGGAGCACGGTTGTCTCATAGTGTTAGCACTGCATTGCAGTGAGGGATTTTTTTGTCTCCCTGCCTATCTCTCTCCCTGCACCCTCTTCCCTGTCTCTTGAAGACACATTCTCTATTGTCACCCTAAACCAGTGCCTAATGTGTAAATAAAAAGGTGCAGGTGCCCAAAGCCCTCTTCTTAAACAAGAGGCTGCTGCAATTAAATGTGCGAACACAGAATACTGAGGCGGCGTAATCCTGAAGCCATCTCGGGCCTCTTCAATCCATTTAAAACCTCTCCCTGCCCCTTCAACTCACACCTACAGCTTTCTACTTTCTCTCATTGTGGCGTTCTTTGGTTTTTCTCATCCTCCGTCTTTCCCAAAGGTGTCTTTTGCTAGCAGCAAATGCTTGAGGCAGAAGAATAATCCCTGGCCCTCAAAAATAAGTGCCGGTGCTCAGCACCGGAAACAACAAGCACAAATTAAGCCTGCCCTAAACCCAGCATTCTTTTGCCACCCCAGGCCCTCTAGTGCCCTTAATTTTTGCCCACCTGCTGTGCTTTTGGGGTGAAGCCATCTTAAAACGCTTATTTACAATTTTAACATGACTGCCTGCATGTTCTCACGCACTGGCACCTACAGCAGCCATCTTAGAATGTCTTTGCTTTTATTTTTACAAATCCCATTCAAAGTTGGCTGTTACGGTGATAGGCACATACACGGCAGCCATTTCTGAACTGGATTTGTACACAAAAAAAAAAGGCGCTCAAAGCTGGCCAATATCAATGTATGTGCATCCACAGTCTTCATCTTTGAACAAGATTTGTGAACATAAAATGTGCTTCCAAAGAGTGCTCAGTGAATGTGTACATTCACGGCAGCCGTTGTTGAATGCATTTTATTTATTTTCTAAAAACTCTGTTCAAGGATGGCCACCTTCGTTACACGCATATTAAAAGCAGCCATGTACCACAAAACAAAAAAAAATGACAAAGAGTTACTATTTCATGTGGAATAGACCGAGCCCCAAGAAACATCACAGCGCTTGACAGAACACATTTTTACTGTAGCAGTAGTGCCTTGAACATAAGCTGCCGTTTAATGAACAGTGTGGGGTGTATGCGTGTGGCTGAAACAGGATGAGCGAAACCAGGGTATTGTGGGAAGTGGGAACATGTTTTTACAGGATCACTCCATGTGTTGGCAATGGCTGAACACAGAGTTAGAACATGGGTTGCCAAGTTACAAAGTCACCAACCAACCTACGAAGACACTTCAGTCCCAACCTTTCATTTACTTCTATTGTAATAATTTAGAAGAACAGGATGCAATTACATAAACCAAGGGTATGACCTCCCACCAGCCCCCCACGTATTAGTTTGGTAAATGAAAGCCCAGGGGCAGAAAGAGTAGCTTTGCTGATATTGACTTACATGGCCATCCTAACCAGCATGAGAACAGATAATCTATGTTCCCTATAAGCTGGCAGCCTACTGTGCCCAAGCGCCCAGAGTCTTTCTTGTAGCCCTCACACTGCACACACTAAAGCATCTTGTTAACAGAACTCTTCTTCTTTGCAGGGTCTGTATAAATGAAGGCTGATGAATTATCATAGATCCGAATGCTTCATTTGCCTCCAAAAGATCCTCCTGATACTGTCTCAGCCCATACACCGCCCTTTAATCTCCACCTTTTCACCTCTGTTTTGAGCACAAGGGGCATAATAGTGCAAAACTGACTTTAAAACATCAAGGATTGTGAGGTGGGTTTTATATTTAGCAGACTGATGCAGCACAAAGTACAAAGAATATGTGTACATCATTTTCACTTAGCATTATTGAATACATTGCTGTCAAGAGGACTTTTAATGCAGGCAACAGAGAGTCTCAGAGAAATAAGCAACCTGAAATTCAAACAAAGCATTTTTTTTTATTTTAACGACGGAGATGTTTTTTTCTTTAATTTTTTAACCTCACATCCTTGGTCCAATGGCATGCATTCAGGGGCAGCTCCTCTCCTATGGCGGAGGAGTGTCGTCCCCCCACCCCCGCCAACAGCACGAGCCGCAAACCTTTAAAAAAAAAAATATATCAATAACAATGTTTATTATCGTTTTATTTTTAAAGGGGGCGGTACATGGGGGGTGACAAGCCCAGAGGAGAGTGGACAGGGCACTCCCCTCAATGTGCATGTATGTTTGGCCGGCTGTCTTGGGCCGGCCAATCACTCCACAAGGGCTATCTCCAACCTGGCACTGTGTAGCCGAGTTGGAAAGAGCCGTCCCAGGCTCCCAGTCTGCATTGGAACACCCAGCCAGGGCGCTCCAGCCAATCATAACGCTGCTTTGAGCCTGGAGTGCAGCAGAGGTGAGGTTCAAGTAAGTTTTTTTAAATTTTTGTTGTATTACCCCCACCCACCACTTTTCCCAGTCACCAGCCGCAACTGCATGCATTTATTGCATGATCAAGTCTGCAGCCTCAACCTTTACAGATGCTATTCAACAATATCTTTTTAGCTAATGCAAGTGGCCCCAAAGTGAAAAGCAATAATTTCAGACTCTTTGTAAGTCTATTGACCGGCAGTAGCCAGTGTGCTGGTTTTATTTTGAATTCTACGTGCAAATTCTGATGAGATTATCAAACAGCACACTAAAGCAGGCAGCTGTCAGACTGTGAGTTATTCATTTATGCTCCATATCAAGGACAGTTAAGGAGGCCTTCACAGCCTCTTCATTTATGTAACACTATGGTAGGGTGCCCATGTCTCATCCTGCAGGAAATGTCAGATAATTTGAAATTCACATCAAGAGGTCTCATTTAGAGAGATGTTGCGGTTCAGTAACAGTGTTGCCTCAAAGGATACATCTGGGGTTGCTACATTTCTAGAAAAGAAAATGCTGGTCATGTGTTTTTTGTTTTGCTGTTAAAGTAGAGCCAAGAGTTACTAGGTGGAAAATAATGTGTGTAAAATGGTCGAGATTCTTTGGTAACATGGCAAATATCTCCCTGTTTTCTCTAATAATCACTCTGAAACAATTTAGTCAGCTTTTATTTTTTTTTAACTATTTTTTATGTTTGCTATTTAGATTCATATTTAAGAGAGAAAAAATACTGTATTTTAAGGCTTTTCCCCAATATTTTTACTATCCTGGATATACAAATACGGGCCAGGCCAGTAAAGAAAACAGCCAGGTAGAAACTCGGTTTGGAAATCATTTGGAGAAATATAGTTTCAGGGAGTTAGTAGACATTGCAAAGAGATGGAACACGTTTTTCTGAGTTTTTTTTGCGCTGCATGCATGTCAAAAGTCCTGATATTTTAAATCAAATACACAATCCTCAATTTCAGTGTAAGTCTATGAGGAAATTAATTTCCCTAAAATAGGTTTGTAAATCTCTGCCTTTTCTTTCTCAAATATTGGCTTGGGTCTGTGTTGCAATATGGATTTCCCACGCATTTATTCAATGTTAATATCACATTACTTCAGGACATTGCAAGTTGTTTGGACTTACATGTATCCTTATAAACCCACTTCAAGTAAAAAAACAAAACTGACCAATTGCATGGTTAGTTTCATGAGAACGTCTAGATCCTCCTATGAGTAGAAACACTGTGAGCACTAACATGCTGTGGCCTAGTGGCACTTTGAAGTAGCATTGGTGGTACATAAGCATTTCACAAGCACCCAACATGCCAGACAGTTATGCACGTTTGCTAGGTTCTCCAAGTCACCTTCTGCCTGGTACAATTTTTAAGGTGCTACTGGAGTCAGTTATGCATGTCATCTTTGGGGTGCTTGTGAGACCACTTTAGACATTGATACCGTGACATTAGTAAACTGTCTCAAAGGTGACTCTTGTCTGCATCTAGTATTAATTAAAATCCACATTTTTTTCTGATTTCAATGAAATCTTTGGGGTGGTGCACGGCACTGGTTTTGTTAGATCGCTTGCTGCACTCGCATTGTGAGTTGTTGCGTCACTTTGGCGCATGTAGCCTTGATTGCTGTGCACAGAGACCTTTCATTGTCACAAACACAGGAAGAAACACTGGAGGGGACATTGCTCATAACTAGCACCCTTGATCACAGTATACGCTGTAGTGAATACTGATTGTAACCTAACCTTTCAGGCTGAAGAGCGGTAGATAGCAAGGGCATCTGCAGTTTTGTTAAATGGCATCAATGGTTATTGATAAAATGTATGCATTCGACTCCCTCTACAAACAATAAAATCACATACGATGAGACATCCATCACACACAATTAATTTTTAGGTGTGTAGCCTCTGCTTGGAATGTTTTTGCTTAATTGAAAATCAGAAACCTTAATTGGCTAATGGACAGCAGCATCGCCTACAATTTAATCAAATTGAAAGTAGTGACTTTTGTTACAAAGTGAAAAAATTAAATAATGGTCATTTCAAGGATAAACGTTTGCCTGCATTGAAATAAGGCCCCCTTGTGCCCTCTCACCTCTGTGAGCAAATAGTTTTCTTATTTAGACAGCGAAGGTGGCAAGATGCATCTCCATCCACATTCGCGTGTAGGCGGTCGCGCCAGACGCACCTTCCTACCAATCAAACAGCTGATGCAGCAGAAATTAACTTCATAGATACTATCCCAAAACGCCTATTGCACATGGTTATTCCAATGTAAAGGGAGACGAGGGGGGCTTTTATTCATTCAAGTCAGATGTGAGAAAGTGCTACAGATTCGAGGATCAACACTATGGTACAAATCTGGGCCACTCCCTGAATCAGATGGAGACCTGGGCTCTGTGCTGGTTCATTATGATTCGTGTGAAGCAAATGCCTACCTTGCCAACGTGAGGTCATGCTTGTGGTACTCTAGGGCTTTGGAGTATTCCTTTAGGTAGAAGTAGGCATTGCCCAGCTGGCTGTAGATTGCACTCAGGGTCTTCAGATCCTCAGTCCCGACCTGCACTGCAGCCTCGAAGAAGGCGGCACCGGACTTGAAGTCGCCCGATTTGCACAGTCGCTCCCCTTCCAGTGCCAGCTCCAGGCACGAGGCCTCCATCCTGTGAATATCAAAATGAGAACAGTTAGCAACATGCAGGAGACTTTCTCAACTAAACAGTACGGGATTCCTGGCCAACTTGACCACCTAATGCATTTTGTTTGCATAACTTAGAATCCATGTTAATGCAGCATTCTGTACTCTTCTCCTGCGCATTACTCTAGGCCTTAATCTTAGGGGTGTCACCTATTAATGAGTGTCCCTAAACATTAGGAGTTGGATTGATCTCCGAGGGTTCGAGGAAACACTTTGCTCATCAGGAACTATGCGGTGTTAGGTCTGCATACAACTTTGAAGAATCAAAGGAATCATCTAGCCATGTGCAGCCTCCAGGATGGGTCTGAACAAAGATGAACATAGTGCAGTTCTGCTTTGGCATTAAGTTTTGAGACACTGGGTTTCTCTCTAAAGTTTGCCGAGTTGTGATTTTTATTTGTATGATTTTGTTTTACTTCTGTGAATGTTTTCCGTGTAGTTCAATTTCTGTTCTTTATGTGTTCACTGTTCATTGTTAGTATTTTATGAGTTTACGGTTCATGTAATAAAATGAGTCCAGCTTCATCTTATGAGAGGAATTAGGGATAACTTGGATCAGTTGGGTGGAAGTGCCTAGAAGCCATAGGAGAAACCAGAGAAGTGGACTTTAAGTTTCCTTGGGTCTTATGCCATGGGGCCATGTTATTCTTAATTCTTGCATGGTATTGTCATAGTCAAAGGACACATTAACTCAATGAAGAACCTCTATAAGTTGGATTTTACTCCTGCATACTCAGAACTATATTACATATGATTGAATAAATTGATCATTTGATGTATTTGTACATTGACTGTGATACCTGTGGTCTTAGGGCCACTGTTCTTTATGCATTAGATTACCCAAGGTCCTAGGCGATATTCGGCTTCCCTAGTTACCAGCACTTTAGCTGCAAAGGAGATGTCACCAGTTATCATTACTTGGGTATTGTATAAAAACATTTTGATTTGAGCACTGAGGATCCATGATATTTTCAGCTTTTGTGTGGTTTCTTCAATTTGTTTAAAAAAAACACTTGTCTATCCAAGTTTGTTCCTTGTCATATTTTAACTTGATGTATCCTATCTTATAATACATTCTGTGCCACACATTGTCCCTCAAACCTCACATTATATATATATAAGGCCTATCTCACATTACCATAAAACATACTATAAAAATAATATATTCTGTACATTGTCCCTCAAACCTCACATGATAGGCTATATATATATATATATATATATATATATATATATATATATAAAGCCTATCTCACATTACCATAAAACATACTATAAAAACTCACACTGTCTATTCAATTACTTTGTGCTGAATCGTATATATATCAAATCACAAATCACTAACTTCCTCCAGTCATAGTAAAAAAACACCAATAACATTCATTGTAAAAAGATGAAAGAAGATGCATGAACTGGCAGAATTTAGCTAGAGGTAATAATAATTGCTCCTCCCCTGCTGTGTTGCTGTTTGCAAACTTGGTGGGCAGCTTTAAAAAAATTGATTGAACCAACCTGACTGGGGATAGTTTAAAAGCGGGCTTGCTTTCAGCTTTTTCTGATTGGTAGATGGCAGTCTGTGCTGGCTATTTATTACTAGTTATTGACATAATGTAGCATTAAGGTTTCAAAAACTATTATCCACAAACACACATGGCAGCCCCTCATCTGTGCCAAAGATTGATACTAAATGAACATGGATCCAGAAACTGCTCTCCAACGCCAGCTTGGAAGGATTCACTCCACAAATCACCAAAACCGCAAAATCACTGGCCTTCAGTATTGTCTGCTGCCTCTCCTTCAAACCCCATGCAACCAAAAAGCTGTAGACAGCTTGGTACCAACTCTCAAACGTCTGCAGACAGTCAAATTTCATCTGTCTGAAGCTGAATTTGGGAAAATGAGAGCTGAATGCAAGGTCAGGTTCTCTAGCACTTGGTTGATGGACACTCCCTTCTCACCCTAATCCAGGGTCCACCTGAACACCACTGAGAACGTCCACCATGAAAAGATAGGTTTGAAAAGAAATTCCAGATCTTCTACACCCTAAAAGATCTACATTGGCTGCACCTACAAGCCTACATCATTTCCAAGACTGAATGCCTCGCATACAAAGCCAGACGTATTAAGCACCTCCCTGCCTGGAGGACAAACTCTGCATCTGCGGAGGCCAGTACCATGCAAGGTGCCAGAACATCATGAGAATGGAACTGAAAAAAGTGAAAAAAGGAGAAATGCTGAAGCCAACACTTCACATGGTGGAGACCAAGAATATAAAATAGCATCAGGTATGAGCCTTCGTGCTACAAAAAAGAAAACAAGTGAAGATGGATTTCGTTCAGCCATCACAGAATGGAGGTATCCGATCCTTACCACACAGTGGAGCTCCGCTCATGCGTGGTCTACCCCCTTTCATTTGCTATTTTTCAAGGTTTGTGCTCTTAGTTACAAATGTTATTCTACTCAACATCCTGTGATTTCACTCACTGTTATTTCATCAAGGTCTAACTCCATATTTTGTCACATCTGCAAACCTAATGATTTTGGAGACATGATGCCAATGATGAGTGTAGAACTGAGGGGAGTGGCTTAGGAGGTGAAGTGGAAAGTGACTTATTTTACATGTAACCAACGTATATATGCAGTTAGTAACTCCTAAGGGTAAAGTGTGTCACAAATCTCCAATAGACTGGCTAGGTCTCTGCAAGTGCAGTTTATTGATTATGCGCACACACCCATGTTTTTGCATTTTGAATGCATGCTATTATTTTCCATTGCAATTCTCATGCTAAAACTGTATTTGAGATTATGTTTTTAAAGAAATTAGTTTCACTGTGTTGGGACAGAAAAGTTGCATGCATGGTGATGGATGTGCACCCCTGCCCTAATTGTTCTAACTGTAATGATGTCGGATCCCTGATGCTGATTTTTGTTGTCATGGGGGAACATGGATCATGCTTGTGCACCATGACATAGGCCTTCCTCATGGACTGCAGTCTTTTTTTTGTTGGGAGGGGTTCCCAAAGGGCTACCCTCATAGCAATGAAAGGCTACTGCCTCTAGTAGTAGTTACACTGCACGAGATGATGGTGGCAGCATACTGTGTGGTGATCAGTAGGATTGAACAAGTCCTTTTTACATGTTTCACTGGAGTGAGGCCTATAGGCTCACTCATTAAACATTCCGCTGCGGTTTGCTTAACTAACCCTTTGTTTACATCGGTTTGGAGTGTAGCACTGTATAGTACATGTGTGGTATATGTGTGCTGTGTTGTGTGTGCCTGTGAATGGTACAATACAGGGATAATGCAGTGCTGTACAGTGTGTGTATATTATTAGGGACGGGTGGAACTCGCGGAGTTTCACTCTGCAGAATTCTGCGGTGTTACATAAAAACAGAATTAGATTTCGTTGAGTTCTGCCAATGGGTCAAACATTTGCATGTCACAGTGCTTGTGTTGCAACTTAGCACTGTATCGCAAGCAGCACTGAAAAATCAGCGCAAATGGCACCATGCAGTGCACAAGAGCATGAGACCATTCTAGTTGACTTTGCTGCTGCTCGAGTAGAAAACCTTCTCGAGCGGCAGCAAATCTACTTGAGAAGCAGCCCTCTGACCACGACCACCTGCATTAGAGAACTTGGGGAAACCAAATCTTTGCTTGCGCCCACAAGCTAACCAGCTCACATTTCTGAGCCTCTCTGGGAACAAATTCCACCACACAGTGATTGACAGAATTTGGCTTTAATTCTGCATTACAAGAGTAATATGGAGTCGCCTAATTCTGCAAAATGAATGAAACATTTTGCCCCCTTCTATCTATGCATATGCTGGGTGTATGAGTGCCTCTGAATGCTACAAAACATGAGGGATGTATTGATGTTCAGTGCATGTATTCTGTATGCGTGTGTTGGGAGGATGTGTGCTTGTGAATGGTACAATAAATGGAAGGCTCCGCGTTCCATTTTGGGAAACCCTTGGGCTCACTGGAGGAACATGAGGAGGTGCAGGAGCCCACCCAGACAGGTTTGTGGATTGCTGCATTCCTGTAAGCTTGGTGGAACACAATGCAGGAAGGGAGAGCCAGGCTTTTTAGTACACTTCAAATGGTGCTCTTTCATTTCGAGAGAGGTAACTAGTAAGGGGCCTGGGAACACGTCAGGAAGGGGATGGGGCTGATAAGAGAATCAAAGCGCAGGGCCAACGCCCTGGGGTAACCTTTTGATACACATATCACTGTGGCCAACATTCAGGTGAGAACCTCTAGCCACTACCATGGCCTGTGTTGGGACTATTATGTTTGGAGTTGCTCCTGCTGTGATAGACCTCTTTCTGGAGGAAGAACAGGTGAGATCAGAGGGCATTCAAACAGAAGCAGTCTCCCCAACATAAACTTCAAAGACTCAGACTTTAAACCACATTTGGCATCCGGAAATGGACTAGAAGAAGAGCAGAGTGAGGTCCCGAAAATTGCCATACTGTCAATCAGCCAGTCAGGCTGTGGTAGGGGGAGAAGCTCTACAAGGCTTTTGCCTGTGACCAGAACTGGAGGCTATGCCTGCCAGTCTCCTAGCTGGGTGACGGGACATCATCTAGAGAATCCAAGACCACCTGCTACGGGAGCACCAGAGCCTGTCTCCTTGCCATGACCAGTGTGCCCTGTGAGGAATAGGCGGGTGTTGGAGGGAGAGAGATCCAGTGGGGGATCTTGGCGATTGGATCCTTGTAGCGAGTTGTGAGAAGACCAGTGCTGCATCGATTGTGATGTTGCCCTGTGCACAGAAAAATCAGTGACTCCTGTATTCCACAGGAGGTCCGTCATGAAGTGAGCTTTGAGCACTGCTGCACAGATTGGGTCATTACCAGAGTGCAAGTTGTGAGTCGGCGACACCGTATGCCAGGTTGGGCTGCCATGAAGATTGCTTCTGTCCCAAGTGGGCTGTAGCCCATATGCAGAGCAAAGTAGGTGACCTCGTATGACAGATGGAGTCACCATGAAGACTGCTCCTGCGCTGATCGGCCCACAGCCTGTGTACAGAGTGTGGACGGTGGCCCCGTATGCCAGGGTGCATACAGGGTCAGAACAAGGCAAGGCACGTGGTCTGGTCATGATCAAGTCATAAGAAAGAGGCCGCTGTGGTGACCCGAGCAAACCCAACCGATGACTGAGGACCACCACCTGCCAGCATCATTCCCCCCCTACCTGTTAGGAAGATCTAAAGAAACTTACAAGCATCAGAGGACCATCAAGAACCTGCTAGCCACTACCTCTGCTGGCCGCATGTGAGGAACGTACGAGAGACAGACACTGCAGCTTCAGCACCCGCAAGGGGGTGTACTCAGAGACTCCAGTAGCTCGGTTTCTGCTTGTGCGGGTAAGACAGATACATGGGCCAGGCAACCTAGGGAAACATGCCTGCCATATAGTGCGTCGGTTCTCAAACACTTTTGCCTTTAATAAGGAGTCAGAGTGGGACTCGCATACAGTGAATAGAGAATAACCACTGCCCCCAACAAGAGGGGAATGGGACTCTGGGACCCACCTGTGAAACACTAGAGCCCTGGTCTCAAGGGACTGCACGCATTGCTCATGAATGTTGTATTTTACTTTGTGTTCGTATATAAATGATCCTTCTTTCATAAAAGCAAGTATTTGACTGGACAATCACTTATTGCTGCTGCAGAATGTATTTTGAGTTGTGAGCCTGTGGTCTCCTTTCTGCATCTACCTCCTCCGTGAAGCCTAGGACTGCTTGACTCATGCTAGCATGGACAGTGCTCATAGTCAAGTGCTGAGGGGGTACTTGGCCCAGTTCCTCTTGAGTCATAGTAGGTCAGCCCCCAGGACATCAGGAGTAAAAGGCCTCAACCCCCAGGGTTGGGCCCAGTAGCTCTTGCTTGCCCCATGGACCTCTTAATGAGGTTCTGATACACTTATTTTCTGAAATAAACATTCATAAATTATAATTTGCTAGGTTGATCTCCTGCAGAACTCAGCTCTGCTGATTCTTTTACAGAAGCCAAGACCTGGAAATTTGCACATTGTTAATTAAGACTAGGAAATATAGATGAACGTTCGGAAATTACATGAGGAAAATAGCATGTTCATTATTTCAATAATTTACGTTTTGGTTATGAAAACCTATTGTCTATGTGAATAAATGATTGCAGCATTTTTCTGTTACTTGTACTAGAATGAAATGCAATGAAATCGCCAAACATAAATAAAGAAGAAACAATACTTTCACTAAAGACATACAATTAACTTCTTCTTTCTCATCATCATCAGAGGAGCCAATTCATTAACATGATATTCACTGTGTGTGCTATGTGTAACCATATTGCAAAAAAATGAACTTTCAATATGCTTGATTCACAAAGCGTATTTGTGCTTGCACAAATTATGCATGGGTGTTTACCAAGATGCCAGCGGAAGTGATGTTACATACCATTTAATTTCAATTACCTCACAGGAATTGACATCATATGACCTTTGACCCTGAATAATTGGCAAAAGTAATGTCACATGACCTTGACTCAGACGACATCACAATAATTGACATTGCTGAAGTTATGAAATGGTGGCAGAGAATACCCACCTGAAGTGGGAGTTTGTTTCTAAAAAACAAAAAACGGATGACCCCATGCCTAGGACAGGAAAAAAAAGATATTACACTGTGCACCCTAAATAGGGTGGGTGGTGTAATGTACAGCCTTGGATGATCCCCTACTCTTTCAGGCCCTCGGAAGAAGCCTTCCATCGAAAAGGTCCCCATTGGCTTGGATAACGGAATACTTAGATCTGTCCATCTCTAAATGAAATTACCAGACTGGCAGTGATGAAGCAGAAAATGAAGGTTTTGATTTATTTACGCATAAACGTAGTGTGAAATAATCATGTGTGACATTAACCGAACTAATAAAGATTGTACGGGGACAAAATGTGCCCTTAGAGTAGTTTGCCAACATTTATACGCGTGCTTTATATAACGTGGTGTATTAGAATTGCACTAATCTGACATAATCATAAACGTGTGCTACGATTAGCTGGTTTGAAATGCTTTAGCTTAGCATTACTTTAGCGGAGGCTTTGGCCTAGTGGCCTGGTCTCACGGTTTAGATGCTCATGTTTTTCCAATGTGCTATTAAACGTGTATTTCTGCTTGAAGCTGTACTTTTCCACAGAAACTGTTCACATGCTTATCTTAAAGTTTCGTGCCAGCCTGGCATATTTTCTCTTTAATTCAAGGTCGACTTGCAGGTGCGGACAATGGAGGCTCTGAAAGTGAGCTAATTGATAGACAATGTTGCAACTTGCGTACCCATCTCCAAGGATAATGTATGCTTAAGTAAAAGCTTGAGAACTGTCGTTTTTGATTGGACAATTTGAAGCTAACCTATGAACCCTCCAATGGAGACCCTACTGGATTCGAACTGTTGTCTATAAAACCCAGGTGCACGAGAAGAAGGGAGCTATTATCAGCCATTACCAGCTCGATACCCGCCATTTTGCAGACTTCGTAGCTATTATGGCCCATTTTTGCTGCGACGCCATTTTGAGAGACTTTGATGCTTTCTCTAATCGAGAGAAAGAGACTTTAAATGATTCTGGCCCTAGAGACTTTAACTTTGATTTGTCCCTTTGCATGAAGTAGTAGTTTTACCTTGCCGCCGTGAGGCAATTGTCCCGTTCACCCCTGCCCCTTTGTCCCGTCCCATGCTGATCGAGAAACGGTACCTGTGAGACGAAGACTTCATTGATTGCTGATCGTAATTGGTAATTATGAAAGGAAATTGTAAAATTGCATTGTGTTTCTTTTAGGTAACCAACTTCTGATTTTGATAAGGACCCTAGCTAGGAGTTTTTCTAAATTAATGTTGCTAAATTGTTTTGCATGAAGTCCCACATGCTGATGCTAATTTGAGGTTAGACGAGGATTCCTTTTGTCGCACGATGCAATTTGAGATCTTGTTATGCTGACTAAATGTATTCAATTAGTTCATTACAGATTATCGTATTAGTGCTTTGCATTGCCATTATCGAATGCCTAAAGAGCGTCCGAACACAGGTAAATTGTTACTACGGTTCGCTCTATCAGCAGTTTAGCAGGGTTCTCTGCCACAGAAGGAGTATCTTGCCCGCTAAATTCTAAATCAGGCCCTACGTCCTCAGTCAAATTCTGAAATATTTATTTTGGATTTTAGAAAAATCCATTCGAGCACAAGACAATAATATCACAAAAATACAACTACCATCATACAAATACATCAAAGCTCATAAAAAAATTAAAAAAATAAAAAATATGCATAATAAACGTAAAATATATTCGCTATTAGGCATAATCATAAAAAAGTCAATACTAGGATAACAATTATTTTGTAATTCATCGAGGCACATTTTAAAAAGTCACCAACTGCAGAACACACCATGGGACTTGATAACATACGTAAAAAATGAAGTGCAGGTTTGTGCTGAAAAAAAACATTTAATTTTGAAGTTGGTAATGTTTAGGGGACACATAATATTTACAGAAAAAGATAAAGTGTGTCAGTCTTAGTGGAAACCTCATCACAGGGGCAGAGCACCATTTAATGTGATGAGAAGAGGAGAGAAAGAACTTTAGCAAGAGCAGTAACCAGCAGAGACGCGCGTGGAATCTGGAGTGTAAACAGTAGTCGGTCGCTGATCCCAATAGCAAGGTCTTTGGCCCGTGGGACGGTTTCCAAGAACTTCACCAGGTTGACGAAGTGGACCTACACTTTCATTTTGTTTGAGGTGACTCACGTAGAAATTGTTTGAGGCTGGATTGAAAATCCGGTGATGGACATACAAAATAAGTATTAGTCGCATAAAATAGAATTAAAGGCCGTGAAATCCTATAAAGGCTGTAAGGGGGGTGTAAATGTTACACAGTATAGGAGGGTAGAGCCCTGCATAGGACAGAACAAAAGGTAAAACAAAAAGAGGATACTGCAACATCCTACTCCCCGTCATAAACAGACTGCAGCCACTGGACATCCGTCTCTGAACCCCACTCCACCACTTGGGGTAGAAGGACGGGTGGCAGAGGGGCCAGATGTGGTGCAAATGTCCAAACAGAGACAACCTACCGGCTCTCCGGAGTCCAATATGAGATTTATATAATCTACTGAATCAAGGGGGTAGTCGGAAAATAAAATACTCCCTCCCCTTCAAACCAAAGCTGCTGTGAGGCCAAGCAAACGAAAAAAGTCATCACGACCCCCCAGGAGTGTTCTCTTGTCTCTTTCATCCAAACATCTATCCATTCATCCTTTTCATCCACCTGCTGATAGCTACCATTTCACCTTCACGTTCTGTCATAGATTAATCCCTTCATCCATCATTCCTCCTTTTACCATTCTGTCTGTCCGCCCATCCATGTCCAAACCTTTCTATCATCTCCAAACCTAGCCATTAAACCTATCTATCCATCCATCTATCCATTCACCCTTTCACCTATCCATCTCTCCATCCACCCTTTCACTACATCCTTCCATCCTTACTCCATCCATCCACGTTTTTACTCCATCCATCAACCCTCTCACTCACCTACCCATCCTTTCACTATTCAATTCACCCTTCAATCCCTCCATCCATTTACTCTTTCACTCATCCATCCGTTCACACTCATCCAGTCATGCTTTCACTCATCTATGATCCATTCTTTCACACATCCTTCCATCCACCCTTCCATCGCCCATCCATTCTTTCACTCATCTCTCCATCCTTTCTCTCATCCGTCTGTCCACCCTTTCACTAATCCATCTGTCCATTCTCCCTTTAGCTCATCCCATCAATCCATCCTTTCACTCATCCATCCTTTCAACCGTTCATCCATTCTTTCACTCATCCCTCCATCCACCCTTTCCTCCATTCATCCACCCTCCCTTTCATTCATCCATTCTTTAACTCATGCATTCTTACATCTTTTCTTTCATTTATTCATCCAGCTACACATCCATCATTCCACTCTTCCAGTCATCGAACTTTTCATTCACATCGATCCATCCATCCTATCACTCCCTCATCTTTGTATTCCAAGTTGCAAATTGAGGAAACCCATCAAGAACTTGGCCCTCACTGCAGCTGCTAAAGTTGGGGGTTCATGACGCCCCACCATCCATCCTTTTACTCATTCATTCATCCTTTCGCTCATTTATCTATCCACCCTTTCCCTTCGTCCATGCGTCCACATTGTTAATACATCCATCCATTCTCTCTATCCACTCAGCTATCCAAACTTTTTCTCTCTCTTGCATCCATACTATCTCAGCATCCATTCACCCTTTCACTCATTCATGCATCCACTTTTTCATCCAGCCATCCATTCTCCCTTTCATTCATCCATCCACTCTTTCACTTATCCATCCATCCTATTATCTACCCTCTTTCACTCATCCATCCATTCTTTCACTCATCCATCCACTCTTTCATCATCCATCCATTCTCCCTTTCATTCATCCAACCATTCACTTATCCATCCATTCATCCACACTGTTATCCATCCACCCTCTCTTTCACTCATCCATCCATTTTTTCACTCATTCATCCATCCACTCTCACCAGCCATCCATTCTCCCTTTCATTCATCCATCCATTATTTCACGTATCCACCCATCCATCCATCCTATTATCCATCTACCTTCTCTTTCACTCATCCATCCATTCTTTCACTCATCCATCTTACCATTGATCCTTTCACTCATTTGTCCATCCAACTATCAATCCACATTTTACTAATCGATCATCCACCCTTTCACTCACACTCCCCTCCATACTTTCACTCACTTACTCACGCAGCCACCCACCCTTCCACGTTATTTATGAGCCTTTGTCTGCCGGGGGAGGGGGGGGGGGGGGGGGGAGGAGGTTGCCCTGCTTTTGAAGTAACAACTAACTGCCCAGTTTCCAGGATGAAACCCTGGCCATGCGGCATCTAACAGAAAGAACACGTTTCCAAGAAATAAGGCATCGCTTGAATTATCTTGGCGGTATGAGGAAGGGACAAGACTGGCCTGTAATTGGCATGAACCAGACGATCTGCATTTGATTTTGTGAGCCCGGGCGAAATAATGACCTTCTTCCAAGAACATGGACCAGAAACAGTAGAAAGGGACCTGGTTTTGCAAGAGGAGGAGTCACTGAAGCGGCATCTTCGCCAGGAGAATCCAAAGGGGGCCCAGAAATCCCTGCCAGAAGATTTACCCACACTCAGTCCAGAGTGAGAGGAGTAAACGCTTTTAGGAGCTGCATCCGAGAGTCTGAGTTCAGTAAACCCGAGTAATCAGCCGGATTCCAGCTGGAAGATTGTGGAGAAAAAGAAGGGCGAATCTGGTGCATTTTTCAATGAAAAAAGTTGAAAACTCTTCAGGGAGTTCAGATCAGTAAATCCGGGCACTGGGGCAAGCAACTTCAAAAACTGGACACAATTATAAATGTTTCTTTTAGTGTTTTTAATGATTACGGGACCATTGAAATATGGGTTACAAAAAGTACTAAAAGGTTTGCGTGCGATAGCGCCTAGCTGCAAACCATCTATTTTAGGTATCATCATTTCTCACTTCTCATTCCTAAGGATTTCAACCTTCATTCCTCATTTCTCATCCCTAAGTCCGCCTCCTCCTCAATTCCTCATACTTGGCTCCTTATCATTAACTCCTCATTACCAGGGGTGGATCCTCTGTTAGGGCGGAGGAGCCTCGTCCCCCCACCAGCAGCGGCAGATGCAAAACCTTTACAAGAAAACGATAAACTAGGTTTATTATCGTTTTCTTGTTAAGGGGCGGGGCCTCAGGATGACGAGCAGTGGAGGGGCGTGCACAACACTACCCCTCAGAGCGCATGTGTGTTTAGCCGTCCATCTCGGGCCAGTCAAACACACATGCGCAGTACACCATCTCCCGTCCAGCACTGCGTTGCCTGGCTGGAGAGAGCCTGCACAGGCTCACAGTCTGCCTGGGGGTGCCCTGGTTGGGCGCTCCCAGCCAATCCTGACGCTGCTCTGAGCAGCGTCAGGATTGGCCGCAGGGCAGGCTGGGAGCCTGTGCCTGCTGCCTGTTTGTGGGAGAGGAGCAGCGCAGTGATGACGGCGGCAACAGAGCTGTTTTATGTTTTTAAAAACATTTTTTTAATGTTTATTCCCCCCCTCCGCACGCTGCCATGGCCCTTCCGCAAGCCGTGACTGCTCATTACTCACTCATTATTCTTCGCTTATCAACACTTACCCATCATTTACTAAACCTTTACTCTCAATTTGTGTTTCCCTTGTTTTCACTAGTTACGCATTTTCTCTCCTTGTCTCTCATCTCATGCTCATTATTCCTCATATCTCAGCCCTCTCGTCTCCTCCTTGCTGCTCATCCCATATTATTCATTTCCTACTACTAATCTCGCACTCCTAAGGCCTCTTATTATGTAGGGGTGCATTACATATACGTCTAGGATGGAACATGGATCAAGGTACTATCCCCTTCCCCCGGTCCTCCCTCCCCACATTCCTTAGTCCTCATCAATGGATCCCATTTCTCAGACCTTACCTCTCACTCCCCAACACTCATCTTTCACTTCTCATTCCTCACACATCATTCCCAAATCCTCACCCGTCACTTACTAGTCGAGTATTATGTGACTCTGAACTGAATGCGTGATCCCTTTGGTTTCCAACTTTCCATCTTCTCCAGCAGACGATAGAACCATTGGCAGGCCTTCAGAGGTACCACGAGATGTGGACATGGAGAGCAGAGATGTGGTCTTCAAGTGCAGGCTTTAGGCTCATGGTCTGGGTACCAGAACTTGGTTTCAGTACTTTGTAAACATATATCTCAACCGTATGAATACAAAAGTCCACCCATTGCTTGTGGAGACGTGTGGTCTTACACACTGTTATTAAGACAATGTGTAAGTAAAATGATTTAATAGAAAAATCGCGAGATTTCGGCTTTTTGGGACTACTGAGGGCTCTTTAGGCTTGTATAATTGCAATAAAATTTTCGGGAGGCCACATTGTGGATAACGTCATGTGCAATTTCCCATGGTTGGCAACAGGTCCTGATTGGTTGATGAAGACTGGGAGGACCAATCAACAGGAGCAGCAGTAATGAGGCCTAAAGATAAAGCCTGCGGGCAAACAATGACGTTCCTCGATTTTAACGTACACCTACACAGTAATAGAGTTGACACATTGCAAACATAATCCGGCGCAGATAAGTGGCGGCTGCCCGGCTACTGTCGCAGGTGTGAACCTTATCTGCCGTTCAGCTGTGCTCCCGAGGGAAACACAGACATTAAAGCCACCAATGAATGCACTCGTGCATGATGGCACCCTTCAGACAGGCCCTGGCAACTATTGAGGGTTCGGACTTTATTTCTTTGCCAAGCTTCAAGTCAATAATATTTGTATACTAAACTGTCGGCCCCATTGTCAGTGATATTAAGTCAGTTGAGCCGCTTAATTAAAACGTAAAGATAACATGAGAACCTAATTCGATAAGATGCGAGTCAGGAGTTTTCTTGGCACTTTACCATTCATTTACCGACACATTTTCGGCACCTAGCGCCGACTTAGTTTTGCTGTTGCATTTTTGGTCTCCCGTTGTGATGGATTTATACCTTCTGCCACATTGGCAGAAACAAATGTACCACATTTGGACTTCACAACTGTGGCACCTGACGCTTTGCCATTCAAACTGGGGTCTTTTCCAGAGGAAGAAAGAATTTGACAAGGAAAAAACAAACTGGCAGAAAAACAAAACATTGAGTGTGTTGAATGCTGAAATGTGTGCCTCCAAATGTGGGTACTGAAGATGTACCTGTGGCCACATTTGAAGGTCAATTTCCAATGGCCACATATCTGGACATCTTTAAGCTCAGGTGGTATTCAGTAGGATGTCAAGGGTGCTATGTTAGAATTTAAGTTAAAAGTCGGTGGCACTTTCCATAGTGGTCTTTTACAGAATTAACAGCCATAAATGGTAAGGGGTTCAGTCACCCTCGTTTGGATGGCTAATGTCCGGCCTTTTCTAGTGTGGCTGACACTCAGCCTTCATGAAGCCAATGGTGCACCCCGAGGTGTCTCTACCAAGGGACTGCAAATAGCGTGGTTAACCATCTGATGTTTGTTGTATTCGCCATCATCACCCTCCCCAACCCAGTTTTCCTCAGATCACTATATTAATTTGAGAAGATATATAGGGGTGGCAATCGCACAGAGGAGTTGAAAAGATATAAATCACATCTCGATTAATTCTGGAAGCAATGTTTGTGATTAAGATTTGAAACACGGTATAGCAGCATCTTTAAGGTAGTATTTGCACTGCACCCAGGAAACCAGGCCATCCCCACACCTTTAAGCAGCAAAGAATTGGAGAATCTAGGGACATTAGGCCTGCATCCATTGCACAAGATTGGTTTGTCTATAATATCCGGCAAACGTAAGTTTTGGGTAAAATTATTCAATGTTTACATTTAAATAATGATAACATGCGGAATTCACCACAATGTCAAATGTCCCACCACCCAGAGGTTTATTTGTTTTCTACTGAGGGCTGACAAACAAGTCCTTCTGAGTCAGTCCCTGGGCACCCTCTTGGTGGATTGATGGCAGGAGCATGGATTATTGTGCACCAATGTCATCACAACCACAAAAAAAAAGATGATGATGCTGATACTTTTCACTCACCCATAGTCACAGATCTATGATTAATCCATTGTTATTTTGCTCGCCAAACCACTCCAGTTTGGACCCAGCTATATGCAAATCAGTCTTGACCCCGCTCCCTATGGGAACAGTCCAGCCCTAACTGCTAAACCAGGTCCGAACTGGACCGGAAACAAGCATCCCTGGACCGTTTTCGGGGTATCACCCCTCATTAGTCAGGCTAGCTTCAATCCAGTGGTGCAGCGAGCAAGAGGCCCACCTCTGGGCATACCCTAGCCACTTAGGGCTCACATAGCAACACCACAAAATAAAATGATGTATGGAGTGTTGAATCTTTTCAAAACACTCACCCCCCCAGTCACAGGGTTCTTGGAGGCTACAGCTGCAAGTCAGGTCAGTTGCTCCTTGAGGGTCAGGTGCAGCCAGGGTCGGCGCAAAGTCAGTTGTGCACCTTGGTTCTTGGGTTCAGCAGGCTTCTTGTCCACTCCTTTCATTTTGTCTGGCAAAGATCTAAGGATCTGGTATCAGGGGGTCTCCTAAATTCTCAATTTAGGGGGCAAAAGGGGAGTGAAGAGCAGGAGTGAATGGGCTATTTTTGGGGTCACTACACCCCCTAGATAGGAAGTGGGCATCACCCTGTCCCAGAGTTGTTAAGTTCCACCACACACAAGAGGACGGAATTTCTAAAGCTGTGTGCATTTCATGCCGGCTACCCTTGGGGTGGATCCAGCTTGGAAAGGCAACACGCCTTCTGCATAACTAATTTTCCCACATGTCCAGGTGCCAGATAGGCCCAGGGGCAGGGTCAACATCTCCCTCTTAGAGAGGCCAGATCTACATACCAAAGGCAGTGGGCATCGTTGAAGCTTCCTGCCTTGAAATGTAGACCATCCTATGGGGAGCGGTGTGCAACACCCCAGCCCGAGCAGGCTTTGTTTCTGACCTCCAGAGAGCGAAGGCTCGCATCCCTGGAGATCAGATTCTCGTCTGGTTGGTGGCAAACTGGCTAGAACTGGCCAGCAGTTGGAAGGTTTTCAGGGGCCACCTCTAAGGTGCCCTCTGGGTGCATGCATTAATAAACCTATCACTGGAATCAGTGAGGCTTTATTGATACGAGATGTTTGATACCAAACACACCTATTTTCAGTGCAGCCATCATGTAGCTAGGGAACTTATATTGACCAGTGTCCAGCACATGTACTTAAAATGGCTTCACTGTTCACTTACTATGTCTGAGAATCGACAAATACATAGCAGGGGCAAATCTGCTCTTGCAGATATGTCCACACGTAATAGAATGCACCCTACCCCTTAGGGCTGTAAAGTCTGCTGTAGGGGTGACTTACAAATATTACATGCAGTGTTTGGGGGACATGATGCACAGTGTATGTGCCATGTTGTGTTTTCACTTTTAGGGAGCACCTTGTCATGCAACCTGCAATGACAATATGGCATGAGTGTAATGCTGGGTCCCCTAGAGTGGCACAAGTTCTGCTGCAGGCCTTAGGGCACCTCTTCAGTACCCATGTGCCCTAGGTACCATTTACTAGGGACTTATAGGTGCTAAAGGCCCTGGTCACTCGGGAATCAAGTGACCAGGTGTCTTGTTTTGGGGAAGGAACACTGGAACTGGGGTCGTGGTTAGCAGGAAGTTTTGTCAAACACCAGGCAAAAAGTGGGGGGCACGTCAACCAGGAAACAGCTTCTTACAGCCCCCTGCATGGAAATGGAGCAGGTTACATATAATCTGCCCATAGGTGGGCAGAAACGTCCATTAAGCAGTAGGCAAACAAAAAAAATGAGAATGGATAGCAGCCTTTCCAGGTATTGGGTTGCACTCTCACCCACAACCTCCTTGGGACAAATACCTTTCTGCCATTCCTGGGTGCACACTGCACCCAAATCTGCTAGGCCGTGGGGAGTGGATATTGATGGGGAGGGGCTGGTGGGGGGGGGGGGTGAGCTAGCCCACTAAATACAGAACAAGAGGGTTGATTTTTAAGCAAAAATGGAAACAGAGTGAGGAGCAGGAGTCCTACTACATGGCACTCCTCTCTGGTCTGTACCAATAAAGTGCTTTTTAGCTCCCCTGAGGGAGTAGATTGGGGGTGTTTTCCGATGCCCCTGATCTGTACTCTCGTCTAGCTGAGACCCAATAACTAGAAACATCTGTTTATTTAATTCTGGAATTTACAGCACCTGTACAACATGGTATAATGTTTGGTCTCTTGTCCTCCCCCAACCCAGCTTTCCACTTATCACTATTTTAAATTGAGAACATATGTAGGGGTGGCAACAGAACACTGGAGACAAATGGATATAAACCACATCCATATTCATTTTGGATGTACAGTTTGTCATTGGAATTTGAAACACAGTATATCAGCAGTTTTAAGGTAGAAGCAGCACTGCACCAAGGAAACCATTCCACCCCCATGCCTAAAAAACAGCAAATACATTGATGAATCCAGGGAGATAAAGCCTGCATGCACTGCACAAAATGTATTTGTCTATAATATCCAGCAAACTTAAAATATTGGGGAAAGTTTTTCAAGCTTCACATTGAAATACCAATAACATGCAGAATTCGCTACAAAGTCAAATGTCCTACCATCCAGTGTTCACTCATTTCTACTGATAAAAACAGTATCTCACATGTGTGGGGAGGTCTATTGTATGGGTCAGGAAACAGCCACGACTGCAAAAGAGTAAAGTCAATGGGAACATGTGAAATAGCAGTATTTGGACCCAACGTCTGCCAATACTGAGGGAGCTCTACCAACCCCAGGCATTCCTGAAAACTAGATATCTGGGAGAATTTGTAGAGGTTTGGTTGGGAAAAACCACACCAAGTTTTCATACTCAAAATGCATTTCAACAATTAACACATAAATCACTATTCCTGTGCGGTATACCTTTAGTATTTGATTCCGGTGTTGAATGGTGCGAGAAGCCATATCAACTTCAGGTATTTCTTAAATTAGAGACCAAGAGCATTCATGCCACATTTTCCCGTACAGAAAGCCTTCCAAACATCAACTACATGCACATAACACATAGTTTCTCACAATTCCTACAGGGGATTGCTGTAGTATGTGGGCCAATGGTCATTGACATCTAGAGAAATCCCACAGTCCCATGGCGTTTACGAAAATTAGATACCAGGGAGTACATAATGGTTTAGCTTCAAGGATCAGTCCACCTGATCTTACCCAGAAAGTCCATTCCTCCACCTTATCTTACCCAGAATGTCCTTGAAATATCAAGATTGGCTGCAGAAAACACAACTCCCACGGGAAATTGCTACAGGATTTGTGGGGCAGCAGTTTTATCACAAGGGTAGGAATTAAGAACAGGCAGAATGTGTTATTCTCTATTTATTTGCCCAAGCTTTTCTGCTTCCAACTGTAGAAGATGTCACATAAAAACACTTTTTAAAAAATACTCTCATATTTGCTTGACATTAAGTGCAAAACGGAATATGAATTGGTACAATAACACCTGTCTCTAAACTCAAATTTTTCGTTATGTTTTCTGGGTATCCAATTTCTATTCATTTGGTTTTTCATTGGTAAGTTATTCATTGTTGACCCCTAATAAAATATATTTGTAAGCAACAGATAAGTGTTTGGCTCTGAGTATTGCAGGTGTTTGAATAAACTTCAAGCACTATGTATATCTGTCAGTTTAGTAGAAGTAACTATTTGTTACTTTTACATATCAGCCAAAAATACGAAAAGTTACAGTTTGAAAGATTGTTGTAAATATTGCAGTTTTGCCTATTAACATTTAGTGTTTTGTCAGTACAGCAATTAGTTAATTAGTTGGAAAAACACTGAGCAACACACACACACACACATTACCCTCTTCTGAGTTCAGATTTTTCAGAAATGTACAGCTTTTTGAGTTCACTCTATTTCCTCCATACATTGCATATAGGTAGAAATCACAAATATATAAACTTTGACGAACACTTACAAAACTGCTAAAATAATGGAGAAGAAATGTCTTTCGTCTCTGCCTATTTCTGAAAGAGAGAGATCTCCAAAGCAAACCTTTGTACCATTTTTTATTTAAAAAACACACACACACCACACACACACACACACACACCTTATTCACAAAGGTAAACTAAGGCTTTTGGTCTAAGTTTAGACCAAAAGTGTGACTACACAACTTTTCGGTATTTACAAAGGTAAGTTGAGAATAGTATCTATACGTCTGCTCTCTGGCTCAATATCCACACACAGGGCATAGATCCACCCCAGGTGCGAAGATTCAACTCTGGGTGCGGAGAGTACATTCCAGGTGTGGAGTAGAATCTCTGCACTCGGGGCAGAGATTCCGCCCTTAGTGCAGAGTTTCCACCCGAGGGCGGATATAAAGATACTACTCGTAATTTACGTTTGTGAATACCGAAAAATCGCAAACTTTGACTTTTGGTCTAAACCTAGACCAAAAGCCTAAGTTTACCTTGGTGAATAGGGCCCACTCTTTCTTGCACTGCATGTTTTCCTATTTTTTTTAAACAATTCTATGTTTTAGTTATTTTCTTGTGCCCCTTACGAGTAAAATCAAGAACCCTTGATATCTTTGCAATCCCTAGCATTTACGGAAAAAGAATGCATATCTGGGATCAATGTCAGTAATGGGTAAATACACCTAAGTACAAACAATAACAAATGTAAAACAAGCATTTGCAATGCAACGGGTCTCGCATTTCTCCGAGTTAGAGCTATTAGCAGTTGTAAACTCCCAACCAGACTTTTCTTGCCTCATTAAAAGGAAAACAAATGAGCGTGATCGCGCTGCTAAACAAGTGAGATCGCGCTGCGAAAAAAGGGAAAAAGTAGTCCACAAACCGGACGGAAAACAGCTAGTCTCCTATGTTTTCAGTACTTGGTCACTGAGCTCAAGGAGGGCTAACCACCGGAAAAGGCATGACGTATGCATGCCTTCCACTAATGAAAGCAAGCAGATTTTAAAAGGCAAGCCCACGAACCAATGAAAAACACTGACGTGACATCGGTGGGGCTCCAAGCCCTTTTCTAACTACTACAGTGTCTCACGAGCAATACGCAGACTCGACCCTAAAAAAATGGGTTCAGAATAATAATAATAATAACAGCTTGTTTTAAAATAGCACTTTTCTTCTGCTTATAAGAGCTTTAATAACATCTGTTACTATTACCCACTTCATGACAGTCACTTTACTAACCTGGGAAGGAAGGAAGGCTAAGAGCTATAAGAGGGTCTCTTGAAGACTAAACCAGAATCTGTGGAGGTCTGTGTTGGTGTCTGTTGATGCCACTTGGGTGTCTGTCCAAGTCTGTGTGAGGGTCTGTTGATAGTTGTGTGAAGGTCTGTTGAGGACTATGACAGGGTCTCTTGCAGGCTAGGTCTGCTAAATGATATGGGTGTTGAAGTCTATGTGAGTGTTTTTGAAAGCTTGCCTGGGTGAATTGAGGGATGCACAACGGTCTGTTGTATGCTGTTTGAGCTCATGTTTGAGGCTATGGGAGGGTAGACTGGAGACCTTGTGAGGTTCTATTCGGGGCTGCCTGCTGAGAATTATGCAAGTGTCTCTTAAGGACTGGGAGTGCCTCCTGGTGGCTCCTTAAGGTTTTACGCCACCTTTCCAGTGGCTGGCATTGTTTGGTCAGTGCCTGGTCAGGGCCAGGTCCAAACTGGGGTAACATGGAGGGCAAAAACACGATAGATTGGGATGAGGCCCGAGCAATAGCCAGTGCCTGAGTTTAATTAAAGCATTCCATCCATCACATTGTTGTTTCAGCATTAACATATGGACACAAATATTACCTCAACTGCAGACCGATTCCATCCCTGCTCCATTAAGTGATGCTGTAAATTGGCAGCCAAAGGGTTGGTGCTGCTGGATGCTGGGCCTACTTGTCCCAAGGACAATATAAACATGAAAACTTGTTGTCATTGACCCCCATACAGTATGTCCTGGGTACTCACAGTCGTTATAGCAGCAACATACACATAGGGTTTTACAAAAGCCTGACACCTCTTCTGCTAGCCCGGACACTACACAGGCCTGTCACATTACTGCAGCACTGAAGTCCTTACACCCACTAACAATGACTAAGTTATACATTATAAGATGTGTTATCCCCCTAAATCATATTATGCAAGAGTTCCAATCACTTGAGCAAATTTATCAGTACTAGAGACCAACCTACAACCTTGAATCAGCTGCAGAGGCCAAAATCACCATTTCAAGCAAAATCCACAGCAGAAGCATTTTAAAGCTACAATTCAAACTTCACTAGACCCACTATCTATTCCTAAAGAAGCTCAAATACTAATCTGCCACAGCTTTATGGCAGGGGAGTAGCTACCATTACTGCATCAGGTGCAGTGGCACCGGGTCCCCATGATCTGAGGGTCCGCTACTCAACGAATGATAGGGGTCCATTCTCCATGTGGGCATTAGGCCCCTGCCATCCTAGCTATGCCACTGCTTCATGGCTGATGAAACAGGAACTGGAAATAGACTTTGGCCAAGTGGCAAATGTTTTTCAGTATCTCTATTTCGCAGTGATTTAGCACCTTGAGACCTTAACGGGTGAGTAGCTGCGCTTTATAAACTCTGATTGATTGATTGATTGATTTATTCCATTCTACCCTACTAGACTTGACATATCTCAGTACTCTTGAATGGATGATAAGCAGTTGGTGGTGCGTGCAGAAATAGCCAAATACACAAGTGGGTGTGGCCCTCGGTAGGAAGTCCTGAGAGCAGAAGCTCTGGTTGGAAGAGAAATCACTTGGTAACAATGACAGAAACTAGGGGATGCAGAAGGAGTCGGAAGAAGCACACTATGTTTGTCTGCGTATAAGGTGCCTATTGTAAAGATATAATTACATCTAGGACCTGTAGTATGATAGGGGTACAGTGAGCAGAAATGCAAGCAATGAATAGGAAGTAACTCCATAACTAATGATTTGCTGGCAATGGACGACCATGATTAGGGGACAGTGGACCCCTGAAACACCTGGACACAGGTGCCACTTCCACGGCTACTGCACTAATGATAGCTATGGCTCTACCCATCGTCACTCTTATTTCTGTCCTCCCCTCAATAGCACAAGCAAGTATGACCAGACTGGTCATCTCATAATACAATTCTGCTGACAGTACACTAACCCAATGTTTCCCAACCGGTGGTCCGGGGACCCCAGAGAGGCCCTTAAGTCCTCCTCAGGGGGTCCGTGACTGCTTAATAAATTAAATAATATTAACAGATTAATAAAGTGACCATAAATAAAGTGCCCAAATGTACCAGTGAATAGTTTAAAACATAGTGTAAATGTCAGGACATTTTGAAATTGGAGGCTAAAAATTAAATTACAATCCTTAGATTAATACATGGGAGCAGTGCAGATGCATCAAACATAATATAGTATGGACGATGTGTGGCTTCAGTTGAATATAGACAAGCTCCAACCTTCCTATTATTTTTTTTTCTTTTTGCAAATTAAATAAAATGTGTTATCATTTGTGTATTTGTTTGATGAATGCTTGTTGATGTATTTTTTGGAGTATTGTTTGTGGTTCAGTCATCGACAGTGTTTAGGCCGGGATCCCCAGCTTCCAGTAATGACTCAGTGGGGGTCCTCGGATTCCAATAATGATTCAATGTGGGTCCCCCGGTTGCAGTAATGATAAAGCAGGAGCCCACAGAAGTCAAAAGATTAGGAAGTACTGCACTAAACTGTGCTCTCTAACACCAATTAACTCAAGCACATCAAACAGCCCTCAAGCTCACTCATGAAATTTCAGTTAGACCTTCTTGTTCAAAATCTCATTAACCTGATTACCACTGCACCAATCACATCTGACATGGATGCCCTAACAATATCAGACAACCACATCTAAACGTCTTTTGTTGACAAGCATTCACCACAAAAACTAACAACCATCAAATACAGCAACATACACTAATATTACATTTTGAATAATACAAAAGGATTTATTCATGCAGAGGTGAAACTATATTGCAAAACTAATTCAACTCCAGACGTATTGAAATCCTCACACACTGAAAACTGCTCATCACTTTAAACCAAACTAAAACAAACTACATAAACGGAAACAAGCAAAAGAACTGAAGTCCTCTTTGAAAGTGTTGCACTGTGTGGTAACCACCTTCCATACCCATCTGTGGGCCCGCTGTCGCTTTTCTAATTTGCATGATAGTGGTGCCCTAATTGTGTAGGTTTGGGATGGTGGTGGCCCTCAAGAACTATGAGGTAATGTGTCCCTAGATATAAGATTTAAAAAAGCATTTAAAAAATCAGTCAAATAAAGGACAGAATCAAAAAAGGAGTTTGAGATCAAGAATTTAAAAAAACATGAACATATATTAAAATTCAAAGTGCAATAAGGGAAATGCAAATGCAGCATTACTCTTATAAATTCAGTAACGATATAAAGAAATCATTTGGACTGAAGGATCTCAGTTACATGAGTAATACAATATTGAGCAAAATCAGAAAAATACCAAGTCTGAAATGTGCAGCAAATCAACAGAGAATCTGACTGCAAACTTGGCAAGAACCCAAAGCCTCCGCCTCACCCCAAATCCATGAGTTAATATAGCCAATTTCAACATAAAAAAAACATGGAAAGTTCAAAGTCAGCATAGTGTGAGCAGAAGTATCATAATTCCAACAGATCACATTGCAATATTCTAAAACATCATATAACCTTACCATCGTAGCACTAACCTACTACATGAATATTGATTCTGACCTAATGTCATGCAGAGGTGTCATAACAAACTAGTTACATAAACAACAAAAAACAATTGTGAATACAGAAAATACAATGTGCTAGCAGGAAGAGCCTTGGAAAGTTGCAAAAAGGTTCCCTCCAGCAAGTTCTTCAACAAAATAAGCAGTGCGCATATTGCTGTGGGTGAGGTCAGAAAATAAATCTAAACACGCAATAAACATGATGAAATAGCAGCCATTTAATAAAGATGGAGTCACGTGAGGCTTAAATAGCCCATGTAAAAAAAAAAAAAAACACATCATAACTATTTTGTTTCAATTGCAATAACCTCACGTGACTTCACACATGCAAATTCAAATGTTAAGCAACCGATACTAATGCACATGTATAATTCAAATGTGGAATAACTTCCACACATCCATATCAAAGTCTGTTGTTGAAAAATCTAGTGCCATTAAAGAAATTCAACATCACATTGAGTACAGCACTCCAACCAATCAGAATGCTCATGACCAGGGATTTAACTGGTGATAATGTAGTTATTTATTTGGCAGCAACAGAATTTTAAAGAAAATAAATATTGGGTGGCTTTTCATAACTCTGAAGTTTGTGCTGTACTGATATTCCACCAGACAACTAAAATGTGATTCTCACACATTTTTAGGTCACTGCATCTTAACTATCTCAAAATTGTCTCATTCATCTGCCACACAATAGAGCTTTTCAACCAAGGCCTTAGAAGATGGTTTGCCGTCTACTGCATCTCCCCTGTTCTGCTCATTTTTTGCAGACTGCTCCACAGGAAATGCTGTGAATTCCAAATCTCCTGTTCTACCAGCATGGCCTCCAGGTGGCTTCCCTGCTGACGTCAATATGAAGTGTTAGCACACTAGTTCATCAGTGGGACTCAGTAGTGAACGTAAAGTATAGCCTGTTGGAGCAACATAGAGACCACCACAGTGGGAAGTACGTGGGAAGTACCTGCCGCTCAACATGCCTAGATGTTTTTATCCAAAGAAGATGAGGCAGGCCGTTAGTAATTCATAGAAAATGTACCTTGACTTCACATTTCCAGAGCACTATTTACACCTGACCAAAGAAACATACAAGTAAAAAATATGTTTTGTCAAAAAAGTTTTTAAAATGGTTAAAAAAAAGCCTTAAAAAACTTTCCACAAATCATAAAGTCAAGTTAAGCTCTATTGATAAATAACTTTTCTTTTTCAGCAGCTCCTTCTACTGTTATGAGCCTAAAAAGGTTTGCATTAACGCTGCTCCACTTTACAATAAAATTATGTGTGGTCCGGGAGAAACAAATGGCAGTGCTTAATCATCAAATCAATGTAGCGGGTATACTTCATGTAACCTTCCACTCATGCAGCATCATGAAAAACACGCATCTAACAAAAATATTGAGGACCAAACCAAAAATCTATCAAGGAGGCATGTCCAGGCAGTAACTCATTGGTGCGGAGAAGGGTCCTCAGCTTCATGTGGCGTCTTCTGAATCCAGCCCGATTGCGTACCTGAGGCGCCGACCCTTGGAAAATATTGCCTAATGTCCACCCTCTAAGGAATGTTGGCATTAACTGTTTTTTTCCTCTATAATTATTCCACTCAAAATGTAGAGCAGTAACAAGAAGCAAGCAGGAACAGGGGAAATGTGTTTGTCCTGTGTAGGGATGAAATATGGGGCATGTGCCAATAACATTAAAACCAGCATAAAATCAGGCTTCTCAAAATGCAGTCTGGATTTGGACACACTATTGTGGGGAGGATAATTAACACCAGTTAATAACCTCATGCATAGGTGGTTAAATGCTGTTGATATACTGAGTAGAGGTGAATAACACTTACTCCAACAACCATTCTTCTACCTTCTTGAACCATTGTACTTTCGTCTTGGTTAGCCCGTTCATCTATCACCTCAAACATACGATTCTTCTACCATGTTGGATTGGTCAATCTTCTCTGTTCTTGAGCAGACCATCCCTCGGTCTTCTGGTATGTATCATCTGTCTACCTTCTACATCCTTCTACTGTTTATGATGGATCATGGACATATTTTGTTTGTAGGGTCTATTCTATAGACTGTTCTAAAATATTCCTTTATGATCTTGTGCTGTTCTGCTACCGTCTTGGACTACTTTTCTACCTTGCTTGCTCTACAATTAGTATACTTTCTCAGATGCACATGCGTTCTACCATTGTGGACCATTGTTTTGAATCCTTTCTTCCTGTACCATTTTTCGACCTTCTTAGACGATTTATCTTATAACCTCTTGATCTCTTCTTAAACCTTCTTCAACCATTTGAGTACCTCCTTGGTCCTCATCTACCATCAATCATAACACTGTGTATTCATTTTTTAAAAACTATGGTGGATGTTTCAATACTGTTTAGAGCGTAACATTCGATTTCCACTAATTTTATAGATTTCTTTGTTGTAGAGAGCAGTCAGAAACTCTATTCCACCAGACTTCAAATGCTGCTACCACATGACATCTATCCCAGAGATGTTTTAAGGCATGGACAAAGTGGCTCTGACTCAGGGCCCTGCTCTTTCAGCGTCCCGATGATAGTCGGCTCTGTTCTGCAGAATCTTGCACTGATGATCTTGAATAATTCTGAAACAGATTGTTTTAAATACCGTTTCCTTTGTTTTATTTTTAATGGGGGGGGGGGGAAATGTGTGAGTGTCGATCACAGACATTTTGCAAAGAAATGGTATGGTCATGTTACCTGCAACATCCATAACAAAAGCTTATTTTAGATCAAAACAGGATCTCAGAAATGAGAAATGGGAGGGTGTCACAGAGATTGTTTGCAATAAAATTAGTGAGCAGCTGCTGTGTTACAATATTGAAAACACACATCACTATCCATGAATATTAAATGCGAACACATTTAGAATTTAGACATTGTGCCTGTGCACTGACAGTCACCTAGCCGAAGAGGACAGGATACAGCTGAAATTGGATCATAAATTCAGAAATGTTCCGAACAGGAGCCCCCAAAATATGCTTGGCACAGGGCCCCCAAAATCCTTAAGAAGTCCCTGATGAATCCCTGCATGCAACACCTTTTCTTTTCCCTAATAAACTGGCATGGCCCCCGTGTGATGCTCAACCTGGTCCCACAGATGCCCCAACCATCCCAATGGCTGGGTGAGAATATGTTCTTTACATAATGGGCGACCAGACAGCGAATGAGCCACGCATTGCACCAGCTTGTTTGTTGTATTTTGGAGTTGTAGAACATGCACCAACAGCGACGTAACAAGTCTGAGCCACCATCTGTTCCTCGTCTAACATTAAAGTCTCGCGTTCGCTAATGAGGACGGGGCGCGCGGGCCCTTCCCAGCGACCGCCCCGAGCCTGGTTTTCCGTGTCAGCGGCACCGTTGCCTGCTGCTTCAATATAGCTCTTTGGAATGATAAAGGCTTTTACCGCATGTTTTCCACGCAACAGCGAAATCATTAACTGAACTAAACAGCCGCTGTCTCAGAGGATCAAACCACTCCTTTCCTTTTGAGTGAAACAGTGCTTAATTTGTGCTTGTTGTTTCCGGTGCTGAGCACCGGCACTTATTTGTGAGGGCCGGGGCTCATTCTTATGCCTTAAGCATTTGCTGCGAGAAAATGTGAAAGACGGAAGAAGGAAAAACTAAAAAGCGCCATAAAGGGAGAAAGTAGAACGTTGCAGGATGAGCTGAAGGGGCAGGGGTGGCCGTAAATGAATTGAAGAGGCCCGAGATGGCTTCAGGATTACGCTGCCTCAGTATTCAGTGCTGGCAGATTTAATTCCAGCAGGCTCGTGTTTAAGAGAAGGGCTTTGAGCACGGGCACCTCTTTATTTACAAATTAAGCACTGGATTGAAATCATGGATTTATATATGCTTTTATTTTTTTCTTACTTTTACTTGAAGACCCAGAGCATCAAGACACCAATGTATGTTTTTGATTCTGTATTTATTTAAGAGATGTGTAAAATACTAAAAGGCCACCTTCTGGTTACTTCAGAGTGCTAGAAGAGCAAGTCAAGTATTTGTAAACGGTGATTTAATATATTTATACTTTTATTTATTTATACTTCATAACTATGTTTTAGGATTTCAACGAAGATAAACTGTTCTATGTTGCACATTAAAAATTGTATTATTGGAGAAAGAATACAGCAACATAGGTTTATCGTATATGCAGTTCCCTGATATCTAGTGCAAAGTCTACCTACTGGCGGATGTGTTGAAGGTACTGCACATCCTGGTGAAGTAGTTTATAAAGTTGGTGGAAATTCAAGATATTTGTATACAAACCTGCATCAAAGGCCATGAATTTCACCACTGGCTGTTATTTGTATAATATTTTGGATTGTTATAGTAGGACTGAAGACTATTTTAATGACGACTCAAATCATGATTATGATGTTTGGACTGTAATTTGTTGGCCTTATTAACTGCTGAATAAATTATTGGGATACAATCTGATGCATGTGTACTAGACGACCAGCCAGACATCCTTTTATGAGGGTCCAGTGAGCTAAGTTCCATGGAGTTAAGGGTGACGCTTTTCACTTGGCAAACAGGTGTTGATGCTCAAGTCTCACCTCTGGCGGAACCAGCACTAATCCACAGAGTGAAAGGCACGTTAAGCCAAACTCAAAGCCACACTTGGCTGGACCACCCAACATCACTGTTAAGTAGTCCTGCCTGTTCCAATGACTACTTTGGTCTGACAGATCACTTACGGCCTGATTTAGTGTGGCGGAGGGCTTTCTCCGTCACAATTGCGACAGATTTCCCGTCTGCCATATTACAAGTTCCATAGGCTATAATGGAATTGCAATACGGTGGACGGGACACCTGTCACACTTGTGAAGGAGTAACCCCCTCGTCCAAACTCTAAATGAGGCCCTTAGTGACTAAGTTTCAGCAAAGCTTGTTAGCACACTCAAGTACCTAAACCAATAAAACTTTAATAAATACTGAATTTATCTAAAGCTACAGGGATTGTCTGCTTTTTTGAACAACAAAGAACATACAGGAAACAGTAACCATCATCCCCATGCCCGTCAACCGCAAGAAACTAATGTATGACATAGCTGAAACATTTGCCTGTGAAGTGTTATGTATACATTTGACTTGCTTTGTTTGTATAACAATATGAAGACATTCTTTTTTTATTGATTTCCAGATTCAGCAATCACTTTCTATGACCTTGATCTATGATTACAATGCTAACATAATGGTTGCCGTCTCCTATTAATGGGTAACTCATGGAGTGTGGTCCCACACACTCTTGTGATTGGCTGATTGTAGAGTCATTGGGTTGACGAGCTCTGGGATGCACCTGTGGACTGGGAGTGGGACAGAAACCTGTGAAGACTGGAAGCAGCATTGCCAACACCCCCAAATTGTATTTCCTACTCCCTACAGAAGAAGGACAAAGATTCTGAAACACGTCTTTTTAGAGATGCATAGCACTGGCTGCACCCACAATGGTGAATACTAAAGGATTTCAATAAAGTGGGTGTTATTCTGCACTGCATTTACCACAATACTTGAGAGAGAATTGTGTGCTGGTATGCAAACAATGGGCTACCTCCTCCTTTTGTGATAGGTTTATAGTCTGACCAGATTTTAGTGCGGTTACTCACAATATATGGGTTGAGGTGTGTTACAGTGAATGTGAAAAAAGGGAGGTTTTGAGGGTTAGCAAGGGAGGACTACTGATTGGATGTGGCAGAGTCGTTTTACCAGTGTTTGGGGGGTGGATGAAAAAGTGTCTGCAATTTCTTTCCCATGAGTTTGAAGGTATAAGACACTAATTTCTGGGCCATCCCTTGATCAGAGGGGTGACTGGGTGTCATGAGGGATTTTTTTCAGTGGAGGCTTCACTGAGCAGCACCTGTGAAACACCTGTATGCACGCAGAGAATTCAAATTATAAATGCAGATCTAACAGGTAGCCAATGGAGGTGGCATGCGCTTAAAATACTGGATCCCTTGCTCTTTGTACTAGTAAAGATCTCAACTGCTAAGGTATCGTTTAGATTGAGGTGACACCACAAACTTGGGACAGAGAAGAGGACCACACACCTACGGGTGGCCTAAGGCCACTCTCAACCAGCCAGTCCTCGGGGGGGTTCAGACAGGGAGAAGTGTTTTTGTAGGATTTGCTATTTAACATCTTTGTGTCCAATTAATTGTTAGGACTTCTTATAGGAAAGAAGAACCAGTTACTCACCCAATAAATATAGCTCTTTGTATGGAATGTTCTAACTAAACTCCTCTTCTGAGCCAGTATGGAATTCCAGCCACTGCTGCATGAAGGGGAAGTTGGTTACCACAAGTTCATGCAACAAGTTTAACGTCTTGCTGTTTCGTGAATATTTGTAAACATGGTCTATATTCATCTGAGGTCACCAGAGGAATCCACGCTGTCAGTAGCTTCTTCTTACCATATAGTCTTGCTGCATCTGTGCCTCAATCAAAATTTGGCAACTGTGGAATTCATTGTCATAGATGAAGGATTTGTGTCCCTCTTAATCAAATACATTGCCTCAAGTTGTATCTGAATGAACATTAATGGTTATGTTTTGAGTCCAGCCGGGTTGACACAAATTCATCAAACCTAATTTGGACAAGAAGATGTCTTCTCTTGCCTGGCACTTTAACCAATACATTAAAGGCCTTCTGCTGAATTAGTTCTAAGGTACTAAGCCTTAGACCTACAGTTGCCAGAGGACAACTAAAGCTCAGTTGGGTGGTGAGCACATTACAATTGTTATCGTCAGTCAAAGTTCTGGGGTTTAGTTGTGGGTCATGTAAATTGACTTCAGTTCCAAAAGCCCAGAATGTTTCCTGGTTCACTTGTTAATGCTTTTGCCTCCTTGGCTAGAATTCTAAGATATCTCCCTGAGGTATACACTGGGAAGGGCCAAGTTTTATTTTTAATTGTGAAGTTTTGTGAAGTTCCTAATTATCATTCCTAACAAAGGTTGTAAAGTTACATAATTCACCTATACCTAAGAAAATGATAAATTATTTCCTCCATGTAGTGAGATTATTTACAATTTACTTAAATCCAGCCAAGCTGGAAAATGTATGCAGAATATTTATCACAATATTTATCTTTTGCAGAACTTTTCACTGCATAACTTCAAAGATTTCAGAATTTGTTTCTCCAATTTAACTTTTCGTTCATTTTGTCAATGTGCAATGGCAGATACCAAGAAAGAAACACTAAGGCTCAGATTCCAATTATTGTGCATACACAGAATTAGACTTAAAGTCATGTTGCATCTTAGTTAGTAATAACCTGAGTAAAAATAGTCAAGCACAAAAGTTTATGAAATTCGCACTGTAAATTTATGAAATTTCTCAAAATGTTCATTACACAATTCTGTATACGTTTTGTTGCGCAAGTGCGACTCTCGCTTAAAACAATTCTTCCTAGATCAGATCAGGGAAACTGGTTTGAAATATTGTGTGTTTTTTTATGTGAGGTGTACACTTACCTAAAAAAGTTATTTCCAACACTTGCAAACAACATTTAGCCATGAAAGTGGAACTTTGCCTAACTGTAGGAGAAAAGAACACATGGTTTTGCACGCCCCTAGTAAACAGCGTGCATGCATTTATTGCGAATGTTGACCTGTGGACTAGCATGAATAAGTGCATTATTCTCCATTCTAAGGCCCATTCAGCAGAAATAGTTGCACACTGAGCACCCAATATAAAGTGTAACTCAAGTCAGCAATCCTTACTTGGCACAGCATTAGCCCTCAGGAGGCTGCGCAATTTGCAGCCCTTTTGGAATCAGGTCCTAATTGTTTTATGAGAAGTATTTCCCGTCCAACAATTATATCTTATATTTATAACATAAATCATGAGAAAAGTCAAGATGTCAGTGACAAAGCAAAAACCGGTGCAATCTTCATTAATTAGCAACGTTTTCCATAAGCCTTAGTGAAGATTGCAAATAACACAAAATCGTTGCAAATTCGCACATCTCTAGTTTGCACCAGTCTGTGATGGGAGTACTAGAGGGACCGCTAACTCACAGCAGAGTGTTCCCTCTCCATGCCTCCAGTGAAAGCTCTGCACAGTTCAGGGGGCAGTTCCATTAGCCTCCGTTGCCTTCACATAGTCTCTAGAGCATCCTTCATTGCCTTTACGATGAGCCACTGTGAGATACTGACCGAGGACACTGCTATGTGGCAGAGATGTTCTGCCTGTGTTTAGAGACAGCCTAGGAACCAAAATCATTCCTGGCAAAAATACTCGTACCAGCCCTACACTGCAGGAGGTTTCAACTACAATGGGGCCATGGATGCTTCGTTGGGTCATGGCGGCCCATCCAGCTCAACGCAGTGCGCAAGCCTGCAACCTACCGGGAAATGCCAAAGCACCAGAATGGCCATTCCAAACACGACTGCTTATCTTGATTCTTGGCTCACTGCCACGCCTCACCTGGCCTCAAGCCTGATCCAACATGCCTTTCCTGCTTTTTCATTCTCTGCCACAAATATTAATCCTATGAGTCATTTTTCTCACGCATCCGAGGTCTCATGGGCTCTTGATCAAATATCTTAGCATATTCAGTATTAAAGTTACATTGCTTGAATTCTAAATACGACCACCGGAGAATAAGTGATCCCATCATTGAAACATGAGTAATCCAGATATTTTTAAACCTCTGACACACTCTCCAGAGTTAAATTTAATGTTGAAGGATCCACGATGAAGATTTCATCACAAATTCTTGAACTGGATTAAGGGAGGTTCTGAGGCTGCAAAGTGTCTCAGAATCGGTCATGTGCATTATTCGTCACAAAATGTTTTATATTCTGATAAATCAATGGCCTTCTTTCAGTCAAGGAATAAATGTTAACGGGGGAGTTGTGGTCTCTCCCATAAGCTGCCCCACTTTGCTGTTTGTTCGCTCACCTGGAGATCACATAAGGCTTAGATTTCAGTTTCGTATTCTTCAGGTGCGGGCACCTCACCATCATCACATGGATATTAAATTATTCCACCACCTCTCTTGTCACCTTGGATGCTATGATGGCATGAGATGGCATAGACTGGTAGACCACTGGCTTTATAGTTATGTATCACGATATGTTATGTTATATGGTATGTGTTATGTTATATATTATTATATGTTATGTTTGGATATGTTCAAATTCTTGTAAAGTGCAACTTTTGCCTAGAGTTATCTCGGTCCTGAGAATACTGTTAGATGCCTTTAAGGGCTTAAGAAAAGTTGTCTTTCAACAGTACGCCTGATTAGCAGGTGAACCAAGATCTTTCTCAGACCAATAGGCAGGTATTCCTTAATTTGATAAGAAATAAAGGTGCCTTCATACTAAAGGAGACTGGAGAGGTAGGCGCAACTAACAGATCAGATTGGTGTACCCGAGAGCTTTGCTGGAAACTTACTTGAAAATTTTACTTTGCAAACAAAGTGGACTTCACCCGGGCAATGCTTCATGCATAAGGCACAATGATGTCCAATGAACGGGCCCGATTAAAAGACCACGCACCGACTGCCTTAGATGTACATCCATGTTTGGAGGAGATTCACCAATGATGTGGAATTCGCAAAGGTTTCGTGCAGTAGTCCTATGAAAGATGCAAATGTTTTCCCAGTAGTACTCTCGAAATCCTTTCGTGAATTTTTATTTCACATGAGCATATAAACATATGCTTATTCCTATTTGATATGATTTCTACGGAAATGCACTTGCTAGTTTTTTCCGTTGTTTTTCTAAAGGGAAAATATTTTTCCTTTGCATCCTCGCTAATTCCGTTTCCATTCCACCCTCTTCGACGCATGTATACTCCTGACATGAACAGGACTGATTCTCTAACTGTTCCCAGGGTTGTAATAGGCCAAGAAAAAGTTTGTGAATGCCCACAAACTTTCCAAATCATTCCATCCCAGAACACCAACCCCAACTACTAGGTGAAGGTTTTCTGAAGTAAAAAAATCAACATGTGAGTAAATCTTTTAAAAAGTTTAAAGCCATGATTTGTGAATCACAAACTTGGATTTATGTAAGGTAAAAGGGGTATTTGCATGTGTAAGCTAAATTTATACATGCCAACAGCTTTCAGAATCCGACTGTGTATGTTTTTCCACTGTGAACCTGTGTAGTGACCGCAGAGCTTCATAATGAGGTAGCCAAACTTGTTTTGAAGTTACACCTAACTTCGAAACAAGTTTGGCTACCTCATTATGAACACATTGAAGTTTTTTCAATTTGAACATGGGCAGTCTCAACTGCAGTAATTAAGCACAGGTTAAATGGAGGCCTTCTGCGCATTTGGTGCAGTGAAGGGAGGAAACGGAGGTGTTTGCTGAGTCAGTTGTGCAATATCATGGCTAGCTGTGGGCACATGCATGTCAGGGATCACCCTACTTCAGGGCTGCAGAATAGCCCTTAAAATAAATAACCAAAAACTGTTGGTCTCAAGAAAGTTTCTAAAAATGATCTATTTTGTAGTTATCTTTCAAGCTGCTTCTTGCAAATGGCTTAGTTCCATCAAGTGATTTCATCCTCTTGTGCTTCAGAATGGGTTTCCAATGGCATATTGGTCAGAATCTCGGGTGCAAAAGGGATGAAGGCAGCCATGTTAATACTTCCCGGACAGCGGGCACAGCTGACATTTCAAAGAGCTGAAGTATTGTAGATTATTGTTCATCAGACCGAAAAAGCTAATCTTGTGCTGAAGCAAACCGTGTACTACAGTGTGCTAGACTGTTGAACAAGATACAATGATCTCCTACATCGGAGGAGGATTGTTTCAGAATCTCCAAGATTCATGGATTTCCGCTTTCTGCGAACCTTCGCAAGTCACCTGAGACTCATATGATCACTACTGACTTACTATTCAGGACTAAAAGAAAATCATCCATTTTCTGGAGGAAATGCAAACTATGGAGGAGGAACTTCTTTGTTCAATTTCCTCCATCATGGGCCTAGTAAAGTGAGCCAAATTAAGACGGTGAATTTCACTCAGTATTTAATAGTCTCTTTATATATTGGAGGAACGTCAGTTAACATCAAACTCTGAATCCAGCATTAAGTTACTCAGCAGGATTTATGACAAATTCCCAGTTGGCCAATTGATACATTGTCTGAACTTGGATCAATGTCTTCCTCTTTGTCTCGGTTAGAAGCTTTATGTGGGAGACATCGGAACCCCTAAGAGTGCATCCTTTAACACTGCTTATTGTTCTTGAGTGTTGATGTGATGGAGTGCATTGTAAATTCCTGCTCTCAGCTGGTCCTGTTTACCACATTGAGAAATAATCCACATGCACACACACAGAAGCAGCCAGCTGGCCCTTGGCATACCTGTGAGATTTCTTACCTTTCTTAAATTATCAACGGGTACAGTTGCTGGGGATAGCGCATTGTCGCGGAATGTTCAGATTTGATTGTGAATCCTTATTTAATTGGTAATGCTATTACTCTGCGTGTAAATAACACTAGCAACAAAATGTGACAGTTGAGCAAACGCCTGCACAGTGCAACAAGGTACACAAAAATACTCACTTGAGGAGAAACAAATTCCTATTTCCTATTCGCAGAATCACGAGTGGTGGAATTTCACTCTTACCAACAAAAAAAAAAGAACAAAAAAAAACTTAAAACAAGAGTTAGGGCTGCTTCTGGGTGCGAACACCAGCAAAAGATGACGACAGCACAGAACCATGTGTTTCGGGATATTCACCAATAGTTTGCAGATAGTTTCCAAACTTGAAACACACGCAGATGTACTCCTGTGAAGGGCAGGCTCAGGTGTGGTTTGGAGTGAGAAAGGTGAGAGAACACTCTCAGAGTATAGAGGAAATGCATTCTTAATGGGGAACACACCTTGGCTGTGGAGAAAAAGAGGAATTAAAGGATTTCAATTACGATTTGGCATCATGTTTACACATGGTGCATTGTACTCCAGAAATGTCACGAGGGGGGTGGATACCTCCAATCAAAAGCACCTGGTATCTAAACTATGAGCCTTAAGATAATATTTGGAAAATATTTGGCCTGTGATAGTATTGAAAACATTTTAACTTGGTTCTATCTAGTATCAGTGGTGAACTCACGGATTCCAAGAAGGCCATTCCCTAATTCACTGCATCAACGCACATTTGTGAGCCCACAGCTCCATACTCCAAAAAAACATGGAATACATTAGAGGCATGTTACAGAATTGAGCAGCAGGGCTCTTGAGCAAGCTAAGTGGTTATCATGCATGTCGCTTGGTCAGACTCAGCATGATGTTACAATGCAAACTGATCCCCTTCTGGATCTCCTCTGGATCGTGGTCCACAAAAGATGGCTACGTGTCTTTGGCGAATTATGGGAGAAGAGTTAAGATGGCGGCGAACTGTACAATGAGCAGTAGAGTGGTTCCAGGAAACAAAAGCTATTTTTGCTCTCCCTTTAGAAAGGTCACTTTAGATCCAGCAATCCCGACCAGTCATAGACCCATCTCCTGAGGTCCACACATCTCAATGACCAAAAAGAGTGACTGACAGCGCTGCAGTAGTATATCTGAACAGTTGGCTTCATTCTCAAAGAGCAGACTTTCAACCATGCATGAGGACAGAGGTGGCCACCGTGTCTCTTCTAACAACTTAAGAATGCAAGCTGTTGCTACAGTGACCACAGCCTTGGTCCTGTTGGACCCGTCTGTGTTGCTTGACTTCATGAACCATTAATGACTCCTGTAGAGACTGCAAGATATTAGAATCATGCCTAGGAGCAGCTGACAAGAAGGTGGGATTTTTAATAGATTGAAAGTTCCCTGTGAATATCAGATCAAAGTGATCTCAGAATCATGTTCTGTCCACTGTACATCATGAGAAAGGTGCTTCATTGTGTTTTACTTTTCCACAATAATTAATGCCTCTGTGTTGCTTTGTTTGGACCACTGCAATAAGCTTTTTAAAACTGTATATGAAATCGATCGCCAAGCGGCAACAGATTCAAAATGGAGCAGTGCACATGCATTTATAATTAAAATAGAGCAGTAATATTTACTTGGCACTGAAGCAACTACATTGGCTGCAAATTCAGGAAAGAAGGACACTGAATTCCTAGGTTGAACGAACAAGGCATTATATCACCTTCGCCTTCAATTTCTGGTTTCCATACTCAAGGTTCACCTACATGGCCAGTAGTTACGCTCTAAAGTCACATCTGCTGTGACCAACTACTAGGAACCGACCTATTAACTAAAGATCTTCCATGCATACTGCTTGACTGTGAAACCAGTTATCTGTGGACATCCTGGCTCCTCCCGACCTCCTAAAACTTAGGAAGGCATTTCAGATGTGGATATTACCCCAGTAAAATTGATAATCTGTTAGTACACCTTAATGTCAAGACAGCTTATGGTGAACACAGGCCTTTATGAAATCCAACAGAAAATGAAAGGAAACATTTGAAAGATTCGGAACCTGAACTTCAAATGTAGAGTAACCCAATGGGAGACACGTTGGACTTTTATATTTTAAGTTTTGAGAATCGTGTCATATCATTCGAAAAACTCCCGTCATAACCACATGCTTTTCTGTTTTCAAGTGGTTGCAATACTGCAAAACTCTACTCACTGATTTTAATACGGATCCAGGTTCCTGCTACTCTAGTACAGGGGTACCTCAGCGCAAATCATTCAACATCCTGTACAACTACGAGCTAAAAAGAAGCCATCACTTGTGGTGCAATCACAAAGTACACACCAGGCATCATTCATGGGAGCGAGAATTATAAATGTATTAATGAAGTCCAGCTCATGGGAGAAGCTGCACCAATGCCATGCACTACGTGTTCAAACACCCTATTCCACGTACACTTTGCTCCTCCCACACCACAACCCGTACGCGCATGCTGCTCTAAAAGTTCAAACTATAGCTGCGCTGTTAAAGATCCCAACCCATGTATGAGATGATTGTCAAACATCAAAATCCATACACATGATACTCCAACGCCTCAACCCACGCATACACTGCTACTCGAACATCCCAAACCACGCCAGCGACACTGTTCGAACAGCCCAACTCATGCAAGCGATGCACAGCCCACTCCTTGAATGCAATGCTGTTCAACCAGCATTACTCAGGCATGCAATGCTGCTTGCACAGCCTAACCCATGCAAGCGATGCTGCTTGAACACCTCAAGCCCTGCATGCAATGCTGTTCGAACAGCATTACCAATGCACGCAATGCTGTTTGCACATCCCGATCAATGCATGCAATGCTGATCGAACACCCCAACCCATGCCCGCTATGCTGTTAGAATAGCCCTACCCTTGCATGGAAAGCTGCTCGAACAACTCAACCCATGCATGCAATGATGGTTAAACACCACAATCCATGAAGAAGGCACTCCTCCATCACTGCAACCCATGAAAGCAATACTGTTTGAACAACTAACTCATGCATGCGCTGCTGCTCAAACAACCAATCCCATGCAAGGGGGCTTGAGCAGCAGAAACCATGCATGCAATGCTGTTCGAACAGCCCAAACCATGCATGCAATGCTGCTCGAACAGCCAAACCAAGCACCTGATGCTGATTAAACACCAAACTCCATGCACACAATGCTGCTCAAAAAACACAACCCATGCACCCAATGCAGCTTGAACAGCTCAACACATGCACATGATGCTGATCTACCACCCCAACCTATGCACAAGAAGTTCCATGGGAATGACCACAGATCAAGAGCAAAGCCTCAGATTCCCATACTCGACACCTCGAGTACAGGGCACCCCTGCTGCTCGAACACCCAGACCCATGCCCGCGATGCTGTTCAAACAACCCTACATTTGCATGCAAAGCTGCTCAAAGAACTCATCCCATGCATACAATAATGTTCGAACAGCCCAACCCATGCATGCAATGAACACCACCTAAATCCACAAGGTGCTCCTCCAACACCGCAACCCATGAACGCAATACTGTTCGAATAACCAACCCATATGCTGCTCAACCAACCCAACCCATGCATACAATGTTGATCAAGCAGCCAACCCAAGCACACAATAGTGATCCAACACCACACACTATGCACACAATGCTGCTCCAAAAACGCAGCCCATGACACAGTGCAGCTTGAACAGCCAAACACATGCACACGATGCTAATTAAACACCCTCACCTATGCACAAGAAGTTCCATGGAATGACCACAGATTAAGTGCAAAGCCTCAGATTCCTAGACTCAACCCCTCGGGTATAGGGCTTCCCGTAGCAAGGCCAGGTGGGTAATAAATACTTTACTTGGACTGGTTGTGAATAAATACTTTAATTGACAATTTGTCAATTAATTTATTAAATCAGTGGTGTACAGCAAGAGCGAAGTAATGCTACATTCAAAATTAATAACATCAAAATTCATTTTTAAAAAGTGCTTTGTTAAAAGATATTTATCAGACCTGCCAACTCACACGGCGACGCCACCGTGGGACACGATATGGGCTCCTCTCACACGGTCTCTTGGTGAGAAGCCAATACCACACGGTGGGAGGGGAAACGAGCTGAAAACCTCTGTAAACAGTAGTTTTCAGCTAGTTTTGGAGGCTTTTAACAGCCGATGTCCATTAAAGGGTTTGAAGGCACCCCGGGACATCGGCAGCAGCCTCAGCAAGCTTTTGTTTTTTTAGGAGGGGTTTGGGGGCCGGGGTGGGGACAAAAGTGCCTCTTAGGTGCTTCTCCACACGAGCCCACGCCCCCTCCAAAGCTCCGCCCCCTCCTCGCACTGAGGTTTTTGGTGAAGTTGTCAGGTCTGTTATTTAACTGCAAGGGGATAGTCATATAAAACACTGACCTCATGCCAAGGGCAAAATGCAGCCACCGAGCTCCTGGAGGCTGTCTATAAAGGAGGACTTTAGGCCTTTCTTAAATCTCAGAAAATGTTCCGGTTCTAAGGTGAAAGGAAGGATATTTCAAAGGGGATGTAGGTAGGAGGCGTCCTCAGAGTGAATCTTTCTACCACTGAACCATTCCTACCGCACAGTCAGGTGAATCTCAAGAAATTATCGAATTCTCAGTTGGGGAGGCGAGGGGTGATCGGAAGAGTGGGGACTTCAGAGTGGAGGGATCTGCCACTAGAGCCTCTTACGTAACCATCGGGCTGCATGACGGGCCAGGAGCTTCTGGAAGATCCTGGGGTCAGAGCCCTCCCATGCATCAACTCTGTATGCACACATTTTTAAACTGAGATCTCTGGTTTTTTTTTACTGGTGACAGGCGTTGGTGCCTACCACCGAGGGTGCATGGTCTCATCGGTGCAGTGCCTGTCACCGAGGGTGCCCGGTCTCATTGGTGCAGTGCCTGCCACCGAGGGTGTATGCTCTCATCGGTGTAGTGCCTACCACCGAGGGTGTATGCTCTCATCGGAGCAGTGCCTACCACCGAGGGTGCATGGTCTCATCGGTGCAGTGCCTACCACCGAGGGTGCATGGTCTCATCGGTGCAGTGCCTGTCACCGAGGGTGCCCGGTCTCATTGGTGCAGTGCCTGCCACCGAGGGTGTATGCTCTCATCGGTGCAGTGCCTACCACCGAGGGTGTATGCTCTCATCGGTGCAGTGCCTACCACCGAGGGTGCATGGTCTCATCGGTGCAGTGCCTGTCACCGAGGGTGCCCGGTCTCATCGGTGCAGTGCCTGTCACCGAGGGTGCCCGGTCTCATTGGTGCAGTGCCTGCCACCGAGGGTGTATGCTCTCATCGGTGCAGTGCCTACCACCGAGGGTGTATGCTCTCATCGGTGCAGTGCCTACCACCGAGGGTGCATGGTCTCATCGGTGCAGTGCCTGTCACCGAGGGTGCCCGGTCTCATTGGTGCAGTGCCTGCCACCGAGGGTGTATGCTCTCATCGGTGCAGTGCCTACCACCGAGGGTGCATGGTCTCATCGGTGCAGTGCCTGTCACCGAGGGTGCCCGGTCTCATTGGTGCAGTGCCTGCCACCGAGGGTGTATGCTCTCATCGGTGCAGTGCCTACCACCGAGGGTGCATGGTCTCATCGGTGCAGTGCCTGTCACCGAGGGTGCCCGGTCTCATTGGTGCAGTGCCTGCCACCGAGGATGTATGCTCTCATCGGTGCAGTGCCTACCACCGAGGGTGTATGCTCTCATCGGTGCAGTGCCTACCACCGAGGGTGCCCGGTCTCATTGGTGCAGTGCCTGCCACCGAGGGTGTATGCTCTCATCGGTGCAGTGCCTACCACCGAGGGTGTATGCTCTCATCGGTGCAGTGCCTACCACCGAGGGTGCATGGTCTCATCGGTGCAGTGCCTACAACCGAGGGTGCATGGTCTCATCGGTGCAGTGCCTGTCACCGAGGGTGCCCGGTCTCATTGGTGCAGTTCCTGCCACCGAGGGTGCATACCTCATCGGTTCAGTGCCTACCACCGAGGGTGCATGGTCTCATCGGTGCAGTGCCTGTCACCGAGGGTGCCCGGTCTCATTGGTGCAGTGCCTGCCACCGAGGGTGTATGCTCTCATCGGTGCAGTGCCTACCACCGAGGGTGTATGCTCTCATCGGTGCAGTGCCTGTCACCGAGGGTGCCCGGTCTCATCGGTGCAGTGCCTGCCACCGAGGGTGTATGCTCTCATCGGTGCAGTGCCTACCACCGAGGGTGTATGCTCTCATCGGTGCAGTGCCTACCACCGAGGGTGCATGGTCTCATCGGTGCAGTGCCTGTCACCGAGGGTGCCCGGTCTCATTGGTGCAGTGCCTGCCACCGAGGGTGTATGCTCTCATCGGTGCAGTGCCTACCACTGAGGGTGTATGCTCTAATCGGTGCAGTGCCTACCACCGAAGGTGCATGGTCTCATCAGTGCAGTGCCTGTCACCGAGGGTGCCCGGTCTCATTGGTGCAGTTCCTGCCACCGAGGGTGCATACCTCATCGGTTCAGTGCCTACCACCGAGGGTGTATGCTCTCATCGGTGCAGTGCCTACCACCGAGGGTGCATGGTCTCATCGGTGCAGTGCCTACCACCGAGGGTGCATGGTCTCATCGGTGCAGTGCCTGCCACCAATAGTGCATGGTCTCATCGGTGCAGTGCCTGCTACCAATAGTGCATGGTCTCATCGGTGCAGTGCCTGCCACCAATGGTGCATGGCCTCATTGGTGCAGTGCCTGCCACTGTGGGTGCATGGTCTCACTGATGCACTGCCTGCCACCGAGGGTGCATGGTCTCAATGGTGCACAGCCTACATCGAGGCTGCACGGTCTCCTTGGTGTAGTGCCTGCATCTAGGGCAGAGGTCATCAAACTGGGGGGCGGGCCCCCCTGGGGGGCCTCAAGTGATCCCGGGGAAGGGGGGGGGGGTGCCAAATGCTGGCCAAAAGAAATATTATACAGATAACATGCCTTTGTTTTAAGCAGAAGCATGTTATTGCAGGTTTAAAAAGGTAACAGCACTTCACTGCAATGTTTAAATAGGTTTAGACATATTTAAACACTGCCATCTTTCTAAAATAATTGTGAAAAATTCTGAGGGGGGGGCCAAAGATTTTTATTTTCCAACTGGGGGAGGGGCGCGGCATTAAAAAGTTCGAAGACCACTGATCTAGGGTGTATGGTCTCATTGGTGCTGTGCCTGCCACCGAGGTTGCACGGTCTCATTGGTGCAATGCCTGCCACCAGGAGTGCACAGTCTCATTGGTGCAGGGCCTGCCACCGAGGGTGGATGGTCTCACTGGTGCAGTGCCTGCATCGAGGGTGCACGGTCTCCTTGCTGCAGTCCCTGCATCTAGGGTGCACGGTGTCACTGGTGCTGTGCTTGCCACTGAGGGTGCACGGTTTCACTGGTGCAGTGCCTGCATCAAGGGTGCATGGTCTCATTGGAGCAGTGCCTGCAACCAAGGGTGCATGGTCTCATCAGTGCAGTGCCTGCCACCGAAGGTGCATAGTGGCATCGGTGCAGTGCCTGCCACCAAGGGTGAATGGTCTCATTGGTTCACTGCCTGCCACTGAGGGGGTTTGATCTCATTGGTGCAGTGCCTACCACCAAGGGTGCACAGTCTCATTGGTGCAGTGCCTGCCATGGAGGGTGTTTGATCTCATTGGTGCAGTGCTTGCCAGCAAGGGTGCATGGTCTCATTGGTGCGGTGCCTGCCACCGTGGGTGCACAGTCTCATTGATGCAGTGCCAGCCACCAAGGGTGTATGATCTCATTGGTGCAGTGCCTGCCACTGAGGGTGTATGATCTCATTGGTGCAGTGCTTGCCATCGAGGGTGCACGGTCTCATCAGTGCAGTGCCTGCCACGCAGGGTGTTTGATCTCATTGGTGCAGTGCCTGCCAGCAAGGGTGCATGGTCTCATTGGTGCAGTGCCTGCCACCAAGGGTGCATGGTCTCATTGGTGCAGTGCCTGCCACCAAGGGTGCATGGCCTCATTGGAGCAGTGCCTGCCACCGAGGATGGTTGATCTTATTGGTGCAGTGCCTGCCACCAAGGGTGCATGGCCTCATTGGTGCAGTGCCTGCCACCAAGGGTGCATGGTCTCATTGGTACAGTGCCTGTCATCGAGGGTGCACGGTCTCATCGGTGCAGTGCCTGCCACCAAGGGTGTATGATCTCATTGGTGCAGTGCTTGCCATCGAGGGTGCACAGTCTCATCAGTGCAGTGCCTGCCACGGAGGGTGTTTGATCTCATTGGTGCAGTGCCTACCATTGAGGGTGCATGGTCTCATCGGTGCAGTGCGTGCCACCGAGGGTGTTTGATCTCATTGGTGCAGTGCCTGCCAGCAAGGGTGCATGGCCTCATTGGTGCAGTGCCTGCCACCAAGGGTGCATGGCCTCATTGGTGCAGTGCCTGCCACCAAGGGTGCATGGCCTCATTGGTGCAGTGCCTGCCACCGAGGGTGCACGGTCTCATTGGTGCAGTGCCTGCCAGCGAGGGTGCATGGCCTCATTGGTGCAGTGCCTGCCACCGAGGGTGCATGGTCTCATTGGTACAGTGCCTGTCATCGAGGGTGCACGGTCTCATCGGTACAGTACCTGCCATCGAGGGTGCACGGTCTCATCGGTACAGTGCCTGTCATCGAGGGTGCACGGTCTCATCGGTGCAGTGCCTGCCATCGAGGGTGCACGGTCTCATCGGTGCAGTGCCTGCCATCGAGGGTGCACGGTCTCATCGGTACAGTGCCTGCCATCGAGGGTGCACGGTCTCATCGGTACAGTGCTTGCCATCGAGGGTGAACGGTCTCATTGGTGCAGTGCCTGCCATCGAGGGTGCACGGTCTCATTGGTGCAGTGCCTGCCATCGAGGGTGCACGGTCTCATCGGTGCACCCTCAAGATGAGGCATGTTGAGTGATTATGAGCCGAAACAGTTTGTTGATGGTTCAGCTGGTGGTTTTGCAATAACCGAGCCATGTGGTTCCACCCCTCAGTTGCGTAGGTACTTAAAGACACTTTTGACCACACAGACAACTTGAAAGATAAAGTTACAGTGAGGGTGCAAACCTATAGAGAAAGCTGAGGAGAAGGCAGAAACACAACCGCACAGGAGGCCCAGGCTGAATCAATGTTTGACGCATATTAACTGAAAGGCCAAACTTGGACCAGCGAATGATATTCCAGCAAACTATAAACTATGTGGCTAAACTGTAATGCTCCCGTTCCAGTAAGAGGGGAGGAGGTGCAATCAGAAGGGCCCAGGCGACCCGGTACAGTCCGCTCCACATTTTCCAAACGTGAGGGGGCAGATGAGCACATGAGGGGCCAGTCTGTTCTAGCGCATGATTCATGCTCCGATGGCTAACCTCGGGATACAGGATGCTGGATCCTGTCTGCCAGGCAGCAGGAGTGCACATGTTGACTGTAACAAAAAGATGGAATGAATCCACCCGCTATGTAGCGGGAGAGCACATGGTGATTGTAACTACAGATGGAATTAGCCCACATTGCAATACCTAAAATAGCGTATTCCAGTCCTGCCCCTGGCACCGTTCTTCCATTGGTTGTGCGCTACCACACTTCTGTATTTAAGTGCCTAATGACCCATGGCCAGCCCATCGTGCCTTAGTACATCTCGTAGATGAAAGCATATTGGTTCTTTTAAGTGGATGTGATCACATTCATTAATAGGGGTTAGACTGTGCGATGTTAAGTACTCCACAACTGTGGGGGGCGATCCGCTGGGTACCACTTTCTCCCGATCTATGAAAACTAGACTAAGCGCTTTTTGTGAACACTCCTTCACCTTGTCAACCCGCAATCGCCAAAAGGTATTTTAGCATCACTTAATTAGAAGTCCTTTTAAACTTTAACAAATAATACTTAAGGCACACTAAGTCGAACTGGACTAAGTCTGGAAGCGGTTTTAAGCTCGCCCAAAGTAGCACATCTGGCGTGGGCCGAGCGACGGAGTTAATGTAGTCAGCATGCTCCCCGAAGAGATGCAAGGCTTTTAAAGAAACAACATTATTCCATGAATTGTGGTTTTCTTTGAGCTCAGATTCCTGGAATGGACTGAAGGAAAAGGCGTCCATGTGCTTCGCAGCCAACGCCTTCTGCAGAGGCCTGGAGTGGCCTCCATCCTATATATAGATTCAGACACGCTGGCCATCCGAAGAAGCAGGCCCATTGCGCTGTTTTACTTGGCACAAAACACGAACTCGGCTCTCACAGGAACTCTCCTCCCCCCAAAAAGGAGACATTGGAGCATTACAAGTAGACTGCAAAAAACCCACAGCAGCCCATTTACTGAACTTAAGTGTCCAGTTTAGCTGACTTTCTGGCACCTGTACAATGTTGTGTAGCCTTTTCTGTGAATATATCCTTCTATGAGCATCACCATTAACAGGGCAATTCAGGAAGAACCCGGCTCACACATGTACCAAAACACAGAAGCGACATAGGGTTGGGTAACAATGCCCCGCTAACAGCACATAGCGCTAGAAGCTTCGCAGCACACCCAACTCACAGCAGCACACACTAGACGAAATACTGCAAACAGATAGGCCACTTAGGCGGGTGCCCACCTGCTCAGAGCAGCACACGTCCCTTTGAACGTGCAGATAACATAACGCGTCACAGTGTAGGTTAATGTTAGAGTGCGGGCACTTTTCAGCATAGGTGCATACAATACTTTTAATGGGAGGGTAGCAACTCTTTCAGTAGCAAACCCATACCATGCATAGTGAGTGCCAGCACTTTTATACTTCCATTTCAAACATTGATGCAGCCGAATGTGCAGTGACAGACCTGTGACCATTCACACAACACTGCACAAATATGCACCTGATTCAACACCAGTGAACGCAAAGCACGACTTTCAGTAGATACCAGTGGCCCTTATGCACCGCCCAGGCAAAGGGCATGCATACCGAACGAGACGATGCATACATTGTCCTCGTGCACCTACCTGACTTCACCCTTCAACGAAACAACTCACTCAGTGGTGCAGCTAGCGTGCCATGGGTGACAGGGCAATAATCAGTGTTCAGTGGGCCCCTGAGACCTCTGGGACCCGGTGCCACTGCACCTGCTGCACCAACAGAAGCTGGGCCCCCGAGCACACTCATTCTCAAAACAATCCTGTCCATCGCCATTACCCAGAGCACATATCCACAAATCCACTCCGGCCTAGGATGGACCCCCCCCCCCCCCCCCCCAGACCTGCCTGGAAGGTCATCACTGGACTCCCAGAAGTGCTAAGACGCCATACCATTGGTCACCTTTGTGCTATATGAATTGCAACAACAAAAATAAAAGTCTCCTCTATGGCAGCTTTGTTTACTTCTTTACAATCGTTCTGTGATGGTGTCTGCAGGTAGGAGTGGTAAGTGCCTTCCAGAAACCTGCTTGGATCCCAGTTTGGGCAGCATGAGGGGTGAGAGGGGAGACATAGGTACTGTGATTAGGAGTATGGGAGACATAATGAGGAAGAAAGACAGGCAACGAGAGAAAGAGAGAGAGACAAAAGGGGGGGATGCAGGAAAAGGAAGACACAGACGGATGGATGGATTGATGGAGATCAATAGCTAAGACAGACATATGGACAGTTTTCTTTTCAATGTTCTAATTTTCGCCATGTTTTCCTAGTCAGAACATATCTTAATAAACATTAAAGTAAATACCATAGTAAAAAAAAATGTCACAATTCTACAGGAAAAAGAAGAAAAACAGACAACTCCCTCAATCATTCGCTTAGGAGTGATCATTCTATAAATGCGTCACCAGCAGATCTGGCAGTCGGTACTTATGATGTCACAGATAAATCTTTGCTGTGTTGACAAGACAAAGGTTCTCTCTGTACAATGGATGACCACTGAGCTCCTCAGAAGTGGACTTGGCCAGAGGAAAGTCGTGACACTTCACAAAGGCCACAATTTCTAGATAACACCACAAAATAAAACGATGGACAGTGTTGAACATTTTCAAACACTTATACCCAGTCACAGATCTGGGTTAAATCCATGTCACTAAGAGTAAAACACACAACACTCTCACATCAGGATCTGACATATGAATTAATCTAGTATCAATACGTATTTCAAGCAAAACTTTTTTTTATTATTATGCAATTATAAATATAGAAAAAATAACAACACATATATTGACAAACAATTCCCCCACAAACAAAACATGAAACTCAATAATGTAAATTACAATTAGAAAATAATGACAAATTCAACTGCAACACAGAGTGACGAACATATAAGACAGACAAAAAGGAAATCAAAAATCGAAACACTGGACAGACAATTAATAATAACAATATAAACAAACAACTACAAACAATAATCTTCATCTGCCATACTCAGAATAATAAATATATATATATATAATTACTACTCGGAATGTAGTCCTATTTTAATTACAGATAGTTTTTCATATAATAAGTTTTCAGTATATAGAGAAGCTAGTAATCAAAAAATATATTTACACAAAATAAGAAATATTCAGAGCAAATGTAGAAAACTAATGAAAATAAATATTGTCCAGCATCCACTTTATATACTTATCAGAATCTCAAAATTCATAAACATAATTCTTAGCTTTCATCAAAGCCACACTCTCGAAGTTCATCAAGGTAATCCTTAATATCAAAGCCAAATTCTCATCACGGCCAAAATCTCGAAATTCATCAAGGTCATCCTTCATTATCCTCAAAGCCCAACTACAAACAATAATCTTCATCTGCCATACTCAGAATAATAAATATATATAATTACTAATCGGAATGCAGTCCTATTTTAATTACAGACAGTTTTTCATATAATAAGTTTCCAATACATAGAGAAGCTAGTAATCAAAAATATATATGTACACAAAATAAGAAATATTCAGAGCAAATGTAGAAAACGAATGAAAATAAATATTGTCCAGTATCCACTTTATATACTTATCAGAATCTCAAAATTCATAAACATAATCCTTAATTTTCATCAAAGCCACACTCTCGAAGTTCATCAAGGTAATCCTTAATATCAAGGGCAAATTCTCATCACGGCCAAAATGTCGAAATTCATCAGTCATCCTTCATTATCCTTAAAGCCGACGCGCGTTTCAGTGGACAATCAAATTCTGATGTATGAAAATACAGACGCCACCTTCATCAGGGCATTATGGAAAAATTATGAAACTGATACACTGTGTCACAGTCATATCTACACATACAAAAAAGTAAATATCTCAATTAATACTATTACAACTATAAAGGGGATTGTCATGTCCGTTCCCGTGACACTAAACACCCCTACACAGAGTGACAGAAGATAGATAAACAGAACACCCCTCAAACCATGTGGATACTAAGAAAAAGATTAAAGAAGATGTGAGAGTGTTGTGTGTTTAACTCTTATTGTAGTGCCCTTGATCACTCTCCATATTAGATTAGGGACCCCTGTTTTAAGTTTTAATCCATGTCACCCCAGTTTGGACCCAGCCATATGCAAATCTGTCCTGATTCTGCTCTCCATGGGAACAGTCCAGCCCGAACTGCCAAGCCAGTCTCTCCCTGGACCGGAAACAAGCATCCTGGGACCAGTTTCAGAGTATCCCCTCTCATCAGCCAGGCTAGCTTGAATACAGTGGTGCAGCGAGCACGGGACCCGCATCTGGGCATATCCTAGCCACTTTAGGGCGCACATAGCAACACCACAAAATAAAATGATGGACGGAGTGTTGAAACTTTTCAAACACACCCCCAGGCACAGATATGGATTTAATTCATTATTATTTTGTTTGCCAATGCACCCCAGTTTGGACCGAACCATATGCAAATCAGTCCTGACCCTGCTCTTCATGGGAAAAGTCCAGCCCGAGCTGCCGAGCGAGGTCCCCCTTTTAATGGAAAAAAGTGTCCTGGGACCAGTTCGGGCTGAACTGTTCCCATGGAGCACAGGTTCAAGGCTGATTTGCATACGGCTGGTTCCAAACTGGGATAGTGTGGAGAGCAAAACAAGAATGGATTAAACCAGATCCGTGACTGAGGGTGAATGTTTGACAATGTTCAGCATTCCGTCCATCATCTTTTTGTGTTGCACAATTTCTAGATAACAGTCGGTCACATGCCACACTGCCCCAGGTCCACTGACTTCCTAGGATTCAGTCCAGCCCTCCCTCCCACCCCCGTGCCCTTGCGTTTTAAATAAAAGCGGCAACAGCTGCCAAATGTCCCTCAGAAGCCTGCCATTCTGGTGAGCCTTGAAGGCCTATTAGTCTGGGTAGGGTCAGTCACAGGCAATTCACTGCTGTGCCTAAACTAGGGTGTCCAACCAAGCCCAAGAGGGCTAGATCCATGCTAGCTTTTCAGGGCAGCCACATACAATGAACCAATGCACAAAGAATCTACAAGGTGAGTGGGGAGCCTGAGGCACGGGTCCAGGTTGTATGCTGGGCAGTATTAAGGCGGCTTTTTGGATCGCCTGCCACTGCCAGGTGGACCAGCTCGAAATGGCCAGTGTGGGCTGTTTTCTTTTGTCCCGTAGGCTGAGATGGCACCAAAAAAAGGCCACACGCTCGCCCTATCAAGGTGGCCCATCGGGCAACCCCAAACTGTCAGAAATGCCAGTCCAAAACCGAAAGCCTCAGCTAAGTTTAAGTGGCCTTTCAGGGACTCCTGGCACATACGATGTTTTCGCTGTGAAACCGCTTCTTCGGCTTTCAGTTTTTAAGGGCTGATCAACAGTACTGCTAGAAGCGTCGTCAAAAATCCCAACTGTGCACTGCTCTAGAACACCAGAAGGGCTGGGGGTGAGTCAGCCACACGTGACGGCCTCTGCAGGAGCGCTGCTGACCTGACAAGGTGCTTAGCTATCTTTAGAACAGCAGGTGCAGTCGCACCAGGGCCATGATTCTTAATTTCCCAATGCACTCTAAATAGGGCTGCATTTTACTAACAGGGGACAAGGATACCATGTACCTTACTCGCATTAAGGCCCAAGACACATTTGCCACGTCACAGGGAGAAGAACAGCGGCCTGTGCGGAATACCCGACAAGTGCCCGGATTTTTGAGATCATAAGCTTTAAAATTATAAAGGCATTGGACAGGAGCAAAACGCTAGTGCGGGAGAAAGGAACACCGGCGGGGGTAATGAAAAGCAAACAAATCAACCGGAGAAAGTACCTGCCGGTAACAGCCCAGCCTGTTCTTCTGGAAGCAAAGCCCGGCGCCCTCCGGCTGCGGGGACCGCCGGTGCTGCTGCTTTGCGCACGCAAAGAGCCCTCCAGAGCCAGCCAGCGAAGAGACAACTTCATGCGCACCCCTTCCAGGGGCGCATCACCGGCGTTGCCATGGCTACTGCTCGGGAGCCCTCTGACACCGACAACAGAATTCACTCTGTTCCAAGCAGCTTTAATTGAAATCTATTCGTCCTTCAGGAGGCAGAGTGGCATCGCGTCTGCCCGCGCCAATCAGCGCCGCCCATCGACGTGGAGAGTTGGGTGCCCCTTTCACCGGGTGTGGGGCTTCCGCTTGCCAACATGGCCACCGACAGCACGGGGGTCTTCTGTGTTCGCCTTTTAAATACATCATGGCTTGATTCACAAAGCCCAGCACTCCCAGGTCTGCTCAAATTACTTTTATGTAAGGGGTAGATTACCCTTCTCATGGGTTTTGCAGGCACTCAGAGCACGTGTGAAAATCTTCGAAAGTCGTGCAATTGCAGTGCATCGATGGCCCCAATTCACTCATGCAGTATTCCACCTGGTGGAAACTCCAGTATGAGTAAAGGATGCATTAATATGAATTTGCTCCATCACGTCATAACTCATAAGCTTTACGTTTAGGCCCTTGTTTCAGTGGGCAGCAGCTTGTGGTGACATTTTAACCACTCAAAAGGAGGAATGGGGAGTATTTATGCACTTTCTTCGTCCCCCATCTCACCCGCTCACATCAATAACTTCAGGCAATCGTTTCCTGATCATTATTTCAATGGGGAGGTTGTCGTGGGTACATACAAATTCACTTCTCCCTAACACACTCTTCCAAACTCTACAGTATGTGCCTAGGCTCCTTTCCTCCACCCATCCATGATTTTAGGGATCACAGAAAGAGGTTCATTCTGTAATGATGTCAAAGCCTGTGATCATGGATTCTCATTCCATGTGATCCTTGCCTCACCTAGGAGGAGGCACCAAGACATACAAAGCATGTCAGTGTGTCTGATGATTGATGCTCTGGCCATGATGGACCCCGTCCAGGCACATAAAATGGTGGCCCATAACTGTGGGTTGATCCATTCCACAGCTAAAAGGAGCCACTGAGACATACAAGTTATCTGCTACATGTATTTTGTTACTCATACCACAAAAGACTCGTACAAGCACATCCAATGGCGACCCAAAACTGTGTGTCGATCCATTTCACAGGTAAGAGGAGTCACCGAGGCATACAACGCATCTGCTCCAAGTAATCGCTTCTCAAGCTACAATGGACCCTTCTGACCCCAAAAATGGTGGCCCATTACTATGGGTTGATCCATTCTACAGCTGAGAGAATCCACCAAAACTTACAACTTACCTGCTCCAAGTAATCGCTGCTCACGCCACGATAGACCGATCCAAGCACACAGAACGGTGGGTGGAGTAATATCCTAATCACATAGTATATTGAAATGATCAGTATGTCAAACACCTCCACTGATGGTAGGTGTGCATACGCATGAATGATCACGTCTATTCTCACACTATTCCCTTTGCCTACAGTAGTGGTTCTCAACCTTTGACTTGTGTGGACCCCACACTGAATCATTACTGGAATCCAGAGACCCTCACTGAGTCATTATTGGAAGCTGGGGACCCGGCATAAGTAATTTCTGTGATATGAACCTCAAAACAAAACACAAAAATATAAAAACAAGTGTACACCAAATTCTGAAATATATTGTTTAATTCACAATCAAATATACAAAACCTTTTTTAAATTATAAATGTAGCTTATTATTTTTATATACTTCAACAATTATAATTTAATAATTTCAATATTATTTAATTTTGTAAAACAGTCGGGGCACCCTGAGCAGGCCTCACAAACTCCCAGGGAGTCCCCAGAACCAATGCACTAAACTTGTGCTAAGGCACACTTGCGGTGACATGGTGCAAGAAGTCTGACACACTTGCACAACACCAAAACACTTGCTCTAACACACTTCCTGTTCATCCATTCACCAGTTCTTAATTCTTAACTGTCCTATTCCTCGCTCTTTTCCTCTTCATAGTCACTGATAGGTGTAGCAACAACACATTATGAGCACAGCTCTGGTCCTGAAGCACAATATCGTACACTACCTCTGTAGCCTACAGTGCATGCATTCTTCCAGCCACTGCACAAGGTGCTTTGGTACCTGGTCAGGGATATGAAGCGCTAAGTACTTGCAATTACAATAAAATCTCTGATCCACTGAACTCAGACTGCAACTTCAAAATTGTAACCTCTTTCCATAAAACACAAACTCAGAAGCCATTGTTTGCAGAAAGAATAACAATGAGTCTCTCTTACTATGAAGGGAAACTTTGCCTGGTTGCCACACATTGTTGCAGAACTGCAGGAAGTGGCTTCATATGTAACTGGTTATCTGGCAGGATAGGATGCACATCAAGTGTAACTTTTGACTTTGTCTGCACACATTGGTGCAGGGCAGTGAAAACCCACATCTGTCACCTCCAGGTTTCATATTTAGTCTCCTGGACTGTTCCATCCCAAACATTGCAGCGTGGGGCAAGTGTGGTTCCTCGCTGAACACCTCCCCTGACTCATGTGCCAAGCGCCAACTGGTCATCAATCAATCATTCAATCGCTTGTGGGGGAGGGGGTGTATATAGTATCTGCTATAATATATGAAATGGGTTTGATGGAATAATTGATGAAAATTCAAAAAGACCAGTTACAGATGGGCTTCATGGGATTCAGCAGTAATATTTAGAATTAGTCACATCGAGCTATATACACTTAGATAAGGAAAAACCAAGCAAAAACTTTACTGCTGAAAATGGTCCTTGAAACCAACATATCACAAAAAGCTAATTGGCAGCTCTAAAAAAAGACCAATTTGCAACAAGTATTTTTGGGATCAGTGTGGTAATTTGTGACCGACCTATGCACTAATAGGTCAGTTCGCAAATAATCAATTCCTAGTGGCTCACAAATGGACCTACCACTCAGAGATTAATAAGGTAGGTCGCAAATTGCAACCCACTACAAATCGCAGCCATCACAGATTGTGGCCCGCTAAGGTCAGCAGACCACCATTGTCTGTGACTGCCTTTGAACAAAGCAATTTTTTTTTCCAAATGCAACTCATTTTCCTTAAGGGAAAATAGGACGTGAAAAAAAAGTAAAGTTCAAGATTCATTTTTTATGTGTAGGCTATGGTGCATGGGGCCACTGCCTAATATTAAAAACATGTTTTTGGCAGCATTCACAAGGGGCAGGGGTCCTTTGGGGATCCCTTACCGTTTGTGAATGGCTTGCCACCTCCTTTCAGGATGTGGTAAAAGATGAATGTTTTGCAACTGGAATTCAATCGCAAAACTTCCATACATACCAATTCGATTCAATATTTGGAAAAGAACACCATAATCACGCCTCTTCCGAATACAGATTCGATATTCGGTCCCAAACCTAAATGTACTTTTGTAACTTGTTCCTGAATCACAATTTGGGGTTTGTGCATAAGAAAATGGCAGATTCTGCAAAACGGGCCATTTGCAACCTCAAAAATGCTTGGTACACCTGTCTCCCTTTATCAACTAGAATTTTCTTTATATGAGCTGGTTTGTTTAAAAAAATGGATAGGATCAGCTTTGGCACCCCGCTCCTCCTAACAAGACCTTTTTGAGGCCATTTCTTGGAATCTGGTGCCCTCTAGTGGCTCATTGTGATGGTGCTGTAAGTCAGCTGCCTACAGTCACTTTAATGAAGCAACTGCATTGTACACCCCCAAATTGCTTCAGTAGAAAAGTTTGGTTAACTGGAACGTAGTAAGCCCGCAAAATCAGCTCGATCTAGGGTAAATACACACTGCCTGCTATTTCCTTACTTTGGATGTAGCTATGCAAGTATGACTATTGAAATGAACTCAAGGTTTTACTGATAATAAGCTAAACAGGAAAGAATAGAGCCCATTAAGGGGCCAGGAATAATCCATCACTGGGATTTACAGACAGCAGCAGATGACTGAAGATGAAATGTATTGAAAGACCGCTAGACATATACTAAATTATTTAGTTCATCCCACAAATGTACTAATGCATTATACCACCACCGTCTCGCTTTCAGTCAAAGCAGCTAGCCATCACACAAAAAACATGTTCTGAGATCCAGGCCTCTGGTTTTTCTTTGAGGTAGGTCTGACTGTAAGCAGTTTAAAACTGAGCTGCCATACTCTTAGAGGTACCACTGAGGCTGTGTGTTTTCTAATTTTCTTTGGGAAGTTGGGCCTACTAGGGTTAAAGCTCTCTGCACTAGAGTAGGCCCAGGAGCTATTTGTATTACTGTAGCATTTATGCAGTGTATCTTACCACCTTTGTGGGGAAACCAAGCACATTTTCAGGCAGCTTGCACGTCACAGAGTGAGGAAGGTGGATGGTTGGCAGAGTATTTATTTGGTTTGATCTCAGGAGGGAAACATTTAATGTACGGTAGTGACCAAATATTTGCTGTCATCATGTTTTGTGTCACAGCACATACCACTGCGATAGAGGTGGATGTGTGAGAAAGAGGTGCATAAATTATTATTATTATATTTATAGTTAGAACTAAAACATATAGACAGAGACAAATCACCAGCCTAGCCAGATGGCCAAAAGATGGGCGATTTCCAAAAAGGCTCAGTGATTCAAATGTCAACACAAACAAGTCAGAGCTGCTCTCAAATGAGCAAAAAGCATTGGTAAAGTTAATAGCTCTTGCGTATGGAGCTACTGGCTTTGCCAATACCTTTTGGCGATGGCCTTTTTCCTGAAGCTGTGCTGCAATGTGTAAAAAAAAAGAATCTAAAAAGGGCAGATGATGTAACTGCTACTGGTGGTTAGGTCATCCCACTAATACATGCATGTCTATGTGGTGGCCATTACTGGTCCAAGATGGAGGAAGCCACTTGGATTGAGTAAATAACATGAAGATTTGTCAGTGTGTCATGCTGTATTTTTATGTAGCCAATATTGTTATTAAGTGTAAAGTAGGATTATTTTCTATTGACCACATATGTGAGATCTTTGTATAGGGCAGATCCGGTATTGAATTACTTCAATGAGTTCACAAGCTGGCGGGCGAAGGAAAAAGGTACATAGTGAAGGAAACTGACAGGCCGGGGATCACACAGTTTGGTCAAGTGGGGAAACTGGGATCGGAGCAAAGGATCCCTGGCTGTTCATTGTGCAATTCAGCTACTATGAGGTTACAGTCTTCTCTCTTCTGATTAACAACAGAGGTCAGTGTTTTGTCTTCATTTATTGTTATACAATCAGTGTTTGTATATGAAGTTCAATAAATATACTTATCACACTTTAAATCAAATGGGCACTATACAGAGATATATACATGTCCACAGTCATAGGATTTAAAAGTGTGATTTTCAGTTGTCATTGCTTCCACAGACACTGAATATCAAACATAGTGACAAGACATACCTGTCTGAAATCATGCTGCACTTCAAAGCCATCTCTTCCAGGAGCTGCAGACTAGGGAGAATCTGGAAGACCTCCTATTTAGCTAATTATTTAACTGTTATCATTTAGGTTTGGAGCCCCTCCTTCAATGATTTTTTTCTCAAGTCAGCTGAGCCAGCAGCAACATAATATAAACAGCATCTCCTGCCTTCCCTTACTCTGCTGGTTCACCTGGTATTACAAACAGAAACCCCCTTAGAGGGGGACAACACCACAATGACCACAATTAAATAATTATCAAAAACAAAGATGTTTTGCAGTTCCCACAGACTTTGCTACTCCGGTTACTGCACTTCAAGGAGACAGGCTCCAGGCTCATGTTTTGTCTGCAATTTCTTATTCTTTAGTTTCCACTTAAAAATCTAGGGGCAGAGATATTTTCCTAGATCACCCCCACATCAATGTCTAAGGGGGATTAAATCTCCTTGTCCCTACACCAAGGCAAAAGTGAAACATGGAGCATGGGGAGCACTGGGGAGAGAAGGAGAGAGTTAGAAAATACTGAAACTCTTTTGGAGTACTTAACCAAAAAGAAAAAAAGTTCTTTAAAAGTGAGCAGTGGAAGGGTAGAAGCCAGCTAATGAGAGAGATGATAAAAAGCCTGTGCCCCAGGGGAAGGACAACCACATGATGGATAAGCTAGGGTAAGAAAATACATAAAATAAGAAGCAAGCAAATGGGCGTGACTATAAAGCCAACCAATGGTAAACAATGGGTGGGCTGTAAGCCTCTGTAAGCTCTTGGTAAGCCCATAATAGGTATTTTGCAACAAGACCAGACAGCAAAACTGACTGAAAACAGTAATGCCAGCTAGGAAAGAACAGGAGTTGGTGACATGAACCGGTGACATGCACCGCCCTAAAGGAAGGAATTCAGCTGCCTGCTGCACAAATACATCTCATGCGTGAGGGGAAAAAGTGGAAGAGTAATCCGGGTTGGCGATCGGAGCAGAAACTATACAATCTTTAAAAGGCTGAGATTTCACCTACTGCTGCCAGGCAGAAGAGGCCAACATTTTGAGTAGAGGCTCATGGCCAAAGTACTGGACCATGAGGTCTCATGAAAGCTCCTAAAAGCAGTCAAGCCCTAGTCACTTTGTGGCTCTTACCGCAGCCAGAGTGACACCCTGACCATGAGAGGGTGAGAGATGAGGTGCTTGGTAGGTTGCTGCCCTTGCAGCAGAAGAATAATCAGCTGCCTGCTGTCTTCACCTCTCCACATAAGCTCAATATTTATTTCTCAGATCCCAGAGACCTTTACTCTTTTCAATCAATTAATCAGTTTTTATAAAGCACAACTACTTACCCGTGAGGGTCTCAAGGCAAATCTTTTCTGATTTACCCAAGGAACCAGACTCCTTTAGGGACTTGCAACAGGCGTTGATTCACATTTCGCAAAGTTCTAGAGGTGCTATAGGGAAGGATTCTGTCCCCTAAGTATTTGGGCCTCTCTCACGGTAGGCTCTGAAGGACAGTAAAAGGCATTTAAACATAAGGAGACTTACCTTGCGTCCATTTTTTCAGCTAGTTGAGGAGCTAAAGGAGTCCTGCAGTGCAAGTGAGAAGAGCGACCTCTGACCTGTTTTTGGTCTAGAGCTCGCCCCCACGTCCGCAGCACCACCTTGCTGTCTCGTGCCAGTGACCCCCGCCCACGCTGCTGCTAGCGTGTTTGAGGCCCGAGGCTCTCTGCTGCTTTCGCCGTATCTGTGAGTGTTTTTTCCACTTTTCAGCGCCTTGCCTCCTTGCGCTCTTGCCCCCATTTGTGCCCCTTCTGATTGCTGTATTCCGATTGTATTTTGTGCCATTTATCATTCTTTGTGACTGTTTTTGATTTGTGCCTTATTTTTGTCATTGTGCCTTGTTTTTCCTGGTTATTTCGCCCCCTGTGCGCTCCCCCTTGCCGTTTTCTCCCTGCCGCTGCCTCCCCACGGCCCCGCCCCCCAATTTGCCGTTCCCTCCCGCCTCCCAGCTGCTCCTCCCTCCCCCCTCCCTTCTTAATGGCTGGCGCTGCGCGTCGCGAGTGAGCGACATCTGACCTGTTTTTGGTCTAGAGCTCGCCCCCCATGTCCGCAGCACCACCCTGATATCTCATGCCCCTGACCCCCGCCCACGCTGCTGGTAGCGCGTTCGAGGCCCGAGGCTCTCTGCTGCTTTCACCGTATCTGTGAGTGTTTTTTCCACTTTTCAGCGCCTTGCCTCCTTGCGCTCTTGCCCCCATTTGTGCCCCTACTGATTGCTGTATTCCGATTGTATTTTGTGCCATTTATCGTTCTTTGTGACTGTTTTTGATTTGTGCCTTATTTTTGTCATTGTGCCTTGTTTTTCCTGGTTATTTCGCCCCTTGTGTGCTCCCCCTTGCCGTTTTCTCCCTGCCGCTGCCTCCCCGCGGCCCCGCCCCCCTCGCGCCCCCATTTGCCGCTCCCTCCCGCCTCCCAGCTGCTCCTCCCTCCCCCCTCCCTTCTTAATGGTTGGCGCTGCGCGTCCACGCAGCGGGCGCGCCAGAGGCAAGCCCGTCTGCGCCCGTCCGCGCCTGGACCGCGCCACCCCCCCTGGTCCGCACGCCCCCCGCACCACCAGCCTTCGCTACTCGGCCAGCGAACTCCTCGCCCTTAACCCTGGCTCCTCTACAGCCTGCTTCCAGGCCACTCCGAAGCACACCAAAGGACCATTCTCCTGCCGCACCTGCAACTTCACCTGCAAAGAACAACGAAGCCTGCAACAACCAACACCAACCACCTACACTGCATCCTCCTCAACACACGCTCCACACAAAAACACGCCATTGAGCTCTGGGACCTGCTCGACACCACCGCCCCAGACGTAGCCTTCCTGACCGAAACCTGGTGGAACGACTCCTCGGCCCCGGACATCGCCATCCCTGACGGCTACAAGACCACCAGAAGAGATCGCACCAACGGAATCGGTGGAGGAATAGCCATCGTCCACAAATCCACCCTCAAGATCCACACCCACACAGACGACACCCTCAAGACAGCTGAACACCTTCACTTCCAGATCCACACGGACCCCAACACTACCCTCAGAGGAACCCTCATATACCGACCTCCAGGACCAAGAGCCCCCTTCAGTGACACCATTTCCGAACTCGCAAGCACCCACGCCCTCGCCTCAACGGACTACATCCTCCTTGGAGACCTCAACTTCCACCTGGAGAACAACAACGACGCCAACACCGCATCACTGACCACCAACCTCGGACTCAGACAACTGGTCAACACACCCACCCACATCGCCGGTCACACCTTAGACCCACTCTTCACTGCTAGCAACCACATCTTATTCAGCCACACCACCGAACTCCACTGGACCGACCACCACTGTGTCCACTTCACATTCAAGAAAAACACCGAACACCACCGCACCCCACTACCACCACACCGCCGCTGGGGAAAAGTCACCGTAGACCAACTAACCAGCACCCTCGCCAAGAACACACCGCCCGACACCACCGACCCGGACTCCGCCGCCATCAACCTCCAACAGTGGATCCTCAACTGCGCCAACACCCTCGCACCACTCAAGAGGCCCACCGTCAACCAAGAAAAGAAAAAAGCAGCCTGGTTCACAGACGAACTGATCACCTCCAAACGCACCTGCCAGAAACTCAAGAAAAAATGGCTTCTCGAGCGCACATCCGACAGCCTGGCAACATACAAGGAAGCCACCCGCAAGCACCACCAACTTATCCGACTCTCCAAACGCTCCCACTTCACAAAACGCCTAAACAACAACGCACACGACAGCAAGGAACTCTTCTGCATCGTGAAGGAGCTCTCCAACCCCAACGCCAACGACGTCCCACCATCCCAGAAACTCTGCGACGCACTCTCCACCTTTTTCTACCAGAAAATCACCGCCATCCACGACAGCCTCAACACCACTCCTCCGCCAGATCCCACCCCCGACAACTCCTCCCACACTGACCGCCTCACCACCTGGACCCACGTAGATGACGCCGAAACCCGAAAGACCATGAACTCCATCCACTCAGGATCCCCCTCAGACCCCTGCCCACACCACGTCTACAACATAACCGACTCCACCATCGCCCCCCAACTTCGTAAGATCATCAACCTATCCTTCGACACCGCAACCTTTCCGGACAGCTGGAAGCACGCCGATATCCAAGCCCTCCTCAAGAAACCCAAGGCTGACCTCAACGACCTCAAAAACTTCCGCCCGATCTCCCTCCTCCCACCCCAGCAAAGGTCATCGAGAAGATCATCAACGCACAGCTCACCCACTACCTCGAAGACAACTCCATCCTAGACCCCTCCCAATCCGGATTCAGACGCAATCACAGCACCGAGACTGCACTCCTCGCCGCCACAGACGACATCAGACAGCAAATGGACAATGGCGAAGCTTCAGCCCTCATCCTCCTAGACCTATCCGCCGCCTTCGATACGGTCTGCCACCGCACCCTACTAACTCGTCTCCACGAAGCCGGAATTCAAGACAAAGCCCTCAACTGGATCTCCTCTTTTCTCTCCGGCAGAACCCAGAGAGTCCGACTCCCACCCTTCCGCTCCGAAGCCACCAACCTCATCTGCGGCATCCCCTCAAGGCTCCTCGCTAAGCCCAACGCTGTTCAACGTCTACATGGCACCCCTCGCACAATTGGCCCGTCAGCACAATCTCAGCATCCTCTCCTACGCCGACACCCAGCTCATCCTCTCCCTTACTAAAGATCCACACACCACCAAAGCCAACCTCCACGAGGGACTGAAATCCATTGCCGAATGGATGAGAAACAGCCGCCTGAAATTAAACTCCGATAAAACGGAAGTCCTCATCCTCGGACGCTCCCCCTCGGCCTGGGACGACTCCTGGTGGCCCACTGCGCTGGGACCCCCCACCTACTCCAGCCAACCACACATGCAACCTCGGCTTCATCCTCGACTCCGCTCTCACCATGTCCAAACAGGTCAACGCAGTCTCCTCCTCCTGCTGCTTCAACACCCTCCGCATGCTCCGTAGAATCTACAAGTGGATCCCGATGGAAACCAGAAAAACGGTGACCCAAGCCCTCGTCAGTAGCAGACTTGACTACGGCAACGCACTCTACACAGGCATCCCAGCAAAAGACATCCAACGACTCCAACGCATCCAGAACGCATCCGCCCGCCTGATCCTCGACATACCCCGCCGATGCCACATCTCCCACCACCTGAAGGACCTCCACTTGCTCCCCGTGGACAAGAGGATCACCTTTAAACTTCTCACCCACGCGCACAAAGCACTACACGATGCCGGACCCGCCTACCTGAACAACAGACTCAACTTCTACGTCCCCTCCCGCCAACTCCGCTCTGCCAACCTCTCCCTCGCCATCGTTCCCCGAATTCAACGCAAGACCTCCGGCGGCAGATCCTTCTCCTACCTCGCCGCCAAGACCTGGAACTCACTCCCGACCTCTCTGCGCCAGACCAAGGACCTCCTCACCTTCAGGAGACTCCTCAAGACATGGCTCTTCGACCGATAGCAGCTGCCCCCCTCAGCGCCTTGAAACCCTGACGGGTACATAGCGCACTTTATACATTTAATGATTGATTGATTGATTGAACTGGCCAGGGCAGGTGGAGAGGAATTGTGCAGGGGTTATACCGGAGCAGTCCTTTAGCTACTCTGCTTTTTTGGGACGGTTGATCCCAAGCAATATATTGTTTCAGCCAAATATACAAGAGACATAATTTGTTCAATTCAAAATAATCCTATTGTTTGCAATCATTCATTTGACCAAGAAGAAGACGAAAAACACAGTGTTTACTGTGTACATTCATTTTCAGGTTCGCAGACGTCCCTTCTGAGATGCACTGCAGGCTTTAAATGCTAATGTACAATAGCTTATTTTATGTTCTTAGCACAATAAAAGGTAGTACCAACTACAGCATAAAATAAAAATATTTCTTGAAGTCTCGCAAATGAAGACAATCCTTTTATAGAAAGAAAAAAGATAGAGAGTCAAGGCATATGCTAAACAACATGTGTGTATCTGAAGTTAAATTATAGCCCTTCTGTTAATAAACATAGAATTTGCACACCTAAGTTCAAGTCACAGCTTCCCCCCTTGTCAGCTTTGTGTGCTCTTCACCAAATCAACTTATTGCCTTAGTCCTCAACGGCCTTATATGCCCTAAAGTGGATGCGTTTCGAAACACAACTCAACTATGATGCACTACATAACAAAAGGAGATTAAGTAATATCCTGTAGAATGTGTGCTGTCATCATAATTGTTATTTCATTTATATAGCGCCTACTACCCTTAATGAGGCTCTGAAGCATGTCGGGGCAAGTAGCACATTACTATGGAACCCAAGGTTAGTGGTAGGACAGCAGTTTTTATTTGGTTATTCTTGTGCTACTGGACATCCCAAGCATCCACTGCCAATTTATGAAATAGAAGTGGGTTAGCAGGGTTTGGGTGTAAGCCATTAATGGGGTAGGTGTGAGGTGTATCCATGTTAGTTGGTCGAGTAGAGATATTGAGAGGAGCTTGGAATGTAATTTTGAGACACCATGGACATCTAAAGGTAGTAGGAGGAACCACAGAGGGGATAGAAGGAGGATTTGAGTGAAGAAATAGATGCCCAAACCAAGGATTACTGAAAGATAGGGATTACTGGTGCGGAGAGTGCAGAAGAGGAAGAAAGGAAGATTTGTGGGGGGGAAACAGGAGTGCTTGCAAAGAATGGGGGCACAGATAATGAAGGCCACTGTTGGCAGTGCAGAATAGAGGTGTTTTAATTCAATGAAGCCCACAAACATGTCCTCATATGCATATACAGACACACACATTTGTATATGTACAGACAACATACTGTATTTAAGCAAATACATACACACAAATGTACTTGTACTGGGGGAACAGTGCCCTCTTTTATGAAACTAAGGGCCAGATGTAGCAAAGGTTTTTACCTATTCTGTGTCTATGGGAAAAAGTGTTCGTACATATGGCCCTAAGTCCCTTGATGTGTGGGGCGATGATGTTCCATCTGAGGTTAACTGGGCTCTTCTGCGAGCTGGAGTACCTCTTCATCGCTACATGGTTTGAATGGTAGGTTGGCACGAAAAGAAGTGGGTTCTATTTTGGTATCACTCATTCTTTTGCTGTATGTTGCTAGGGTATCATCGACTGTAGTTGTTTACTTGTAATCCTGTATGAAAGAGACAGCACTTATTCAGTCTTCAGAAGGTCAGATGTTCCCACTTGAACACTGGCTCCGCATAGCACTTGAAATTGCAATTCCACAAATAATTCAAAACAGTGCAAAAGAAAAGACCCTAGTGTGAATGCAGAACTAGAGAAACTAAAATAACAAATCACGACACTTCATCGGATATGGAACAAATATAACCCACAGGACACAATACTCCGACATAGACATAATAGTATGCATAAGTCACTAATCAAAAAATCCAAAAATGCTACTATTGAAACAGAATATCCAAAGCAAAATGTTCCAATTGGGAGATTTTCAAAATACCATCAGAATTGTGCACCCCAGAAAGCACCTAAGGAACCAATCCTTCTCAGTACCTTTGTAATGAACTGGCAAACCATTACAGAACCAAAGCAGGCATGCTGAATTCATAGTTATTACACAATTATTATTACCTGCCACAACCCTTTTCCAATAAACAACTCTAGTGAAAGGCTAATCCTGCTTCTTAAATCTGCCCAAGAACTATCAGTGGCCAAACTCCAGGAAAGCTAGAACACCAGCTGGCTGCTCTTCTGACCCTGGTCTCCCACAAGTCTTCCAGAGCATCCTCCAATCAACATCAGTAGCCGCCCCAGTCAGAAACTTGACCAACAACTTCTAGAAAAACTTCTGTTCATAAGTAGACTTAAAAATAATCATATATGGCCACCACTAACAAAAATACATTGGACTCTCAAGATCCCAGCAATTAAAGACCAATAGGAAATGGACACTTCCATAGTGCATTTTTGGAAAGAGCATCTTTCACCTAGATGTCAAAATTCACTGAACTCCTTACTCTCAAGCTTCCAAACTGAATGCTACCCTGGAAGAAGAATTGAATCCGCCCTAATTATCATTCTTGGATGACCCTTAAAAACACAGTAGACAAACATGAGGTAAAGGCACTACAGCTCGTGGACCCCGTCAACCATGATACATTAATCCTTAGACATAAAGATGCCGGTTGTTGGGGATGGCCCTTTTTAGGGGATTTCCCTGAATTTTTTTGTTTTTTTTCCTTCCAGTCTTTTGCTGACTGTCTTTGCTTGGCCTTAGAACTCTGGGCACTTCCCCACTGTACTGCAGTGGGAAAGTGTACATGCCCTGCCTACACACGCAAGGAGGGGGTGTTTACGTGATTGGTTCACACCCTGGAGTGCCCTGTAAAAAGGGACACCACATATCCGGACTGGGTACAGCCCTAGCTACTAGTGGGACATTGCACTGAGTATTCCACCCCCTAGAATAGCCTGTGAAGCATGTAGCGGGCCTGCCAATTCAGGCCTGTGGAGGTGCAGTTGCACTTGGGCTTAGGTTGGCACTACTAACGTCAAAGCCAATCCTGGGGGGAGCCTCTGCTACCCCTAGAGCAACCCCTGAAGGGCGGCAAGTGGTAGACAGGAGGCTGGGCTGGTACACTTGGGTGTCCAATGCCCGGTAGGGAAGAACCCCCATGGTGGTTCTCCCTACCTACAGGGGTCAGCTCTTCCTACAGGTTTTTGCTTATTCCCTACTTGGTGGCCCTAGGGCCCTGGGCCCTTTCCTTGTGCCAATACATTGGGGAAGTGGGCAACCCTTCCTACATATACAAGGAAGGGGGAGCTGGCCAGTGTGGGCGCATGTGCCCACTGGGGCACCAAACATGTGCTGGGCCTGCCATAACAGACCTGGGTTCGCACTGACTGGCCGCTATGGTGGGGTTAAGTATGTCTCCAGCCTGTCATAAAAGGCCTGGGTGTGAGTACAAGCACCATTGGTGCTTTAAACCTGTATCCAGCCTATTGTAGCAGGCCTGTGCGTGCTCACTAGCACCTGGGGGGGGGGCATATATATATGTATTCAGCCTGTCATAGCAGGCCTAGGTGTGCGCACTAGCACCTATGGTAATTTAAACATGTAACTGGCCTGACCTATCGGGCCTGTGTGGGCACCTGCATATTTGGTGCTTTTAAACATGTGTCCAGCCTGCCAATGTATGCTTGTATGTGCGCATGTGCACGTATGTCCAGAAAGTGAAGAATACCCATGTGTGTTTTCACTGCATAGGAGAGCTGCTCTGTGCACAGGTTAACATGGGAGAAGTGTTACAATTACTCCAAGCTTCAAGAGTGGATTGCAGCAGAGCACCTCATGTTGTTTACAATCATTGGATTCGTCTTGACAAATCCCTTTCAATGGTTTTGGCAATAATCATGGAAAATTGCCATTTCTAAAAATGGACATTTCTCTGCCCTAAAGTGCTTTGTGTGCTTTTTAATTCAACTCATGTCCACACTGGGGGATGGTGGAGCACATCTGTACATTCTCCATTGACAGCTATTAAACTTGGGCACACAACCAGAAGGAAGACCTCTGCCATTTGTGGGTCTGTCTGGATAGATTGGAGGAAGAGGTTCTGACACTTGGCCTCTCGGAGTCAGATCATGGCCCCACTGAAGATTAAGATCTGCATTCCACAGTCCAAAGGCAGACAGGACTGAAATTTAGGGGAGACATCTGTGGTTCAAACAGGAACCCTCTAACTCTTCCCAAACTTCAAAGGCATTCTACAGGATAACTACTGGTGCCACACTATAGCAAAGTAGAGATATGCTTGTAGGGCAGTGGTGCACACTGCCAGAAGAACATGTTACTGCCCTAGGAAGGGACCGCACACTCTTCCTGCATTTTGGCTGGGCTGGTGCATATGGTTGCTGCTGTGTGGCACTCTGAAGTGTGCTCCCCAAGGGCTTGTTGGCTTGCCTCCTGTTCACGGTGAAGGTCTCAGGGACATTAAAGACCTCCTGCGAGGGTCCTACACCTTCTACCTGTGTCATCTGGAGAGCGGTGCCCTCTTAAATGCTTACATCATCTGCTGGATGTCACCTGGTAGTAGCAGTGCGGGTTTGGAACCAAGGGTTGCACCTGGAGACTGGATTTGTCTGGTGCGGAGCCTTCAAAGTACTGCCCGTATTCATGGAGTGTGGCCTTTCATCATGGGGCCACGGCACGCATAGGCATCTGGTTGGTAATGAGTGGATTTACCGGTTGCAGGACCCCGCGTGGCCCACCTTTGTCAAGCGTTCCGCATTTCTCTCGTGCAACACCTGACTGCATGCTCATTGTTTGCGGTGTCTGATTCACTGGTTGCGACCCTCGGAGGTGGGGGAGTACTTGGAGCAGTGTCGCATTCTACCTCATGTGGCACCACTGAACTTGCGTCTGTGTGACCGGATCTGTCTGGTGTGACTCAAGTCATCACACACCAGATGCTGTGCCTCATTCCCGGGACGTATGGCATTGGTAACTTTCATTGTGTGGTCTGATCTCTCTGGTGTGACTCAAGTCATTGTGCACCAGACGTTGTGCCTCATTCCAGGGAGGTACAGCATTGGTAACTTTGTGTGTGTGTGTGTCCAAATATGTCTGGTGCGACTCAAATCATCAAGCACCAGATTCTGGACCTCATTTCAGGGTGTTGCGGATTTGGTAACTCTTCGTGTGCAACTGGAACTGTCCAGGGCGAGACAACTCATTGCGCCCCAGACGTTGTGCCTCCTACCAGGGATGTGCAGATTTGGTAACTATCTGTATATTGGAGAATCTGGCTGGGCCACGCGCCACTGTGAACAGTTTGTCCCCAGAGTGACCTTCCCCCTGTGCTTGGCAGGCTGGGGCCTGCGCCAGAAGGCACAGTGCGGAGACCCCCGAAGTGAACTCCACGAGTGGTGGCCAGATCTCCATTTGTTAACTATTGCCTGATCAGCGGTTATCTCTTTGCTTTCCCACCGTCTATGCCCCGGCGTCCTGAATAAGTGTATTTCCTACTATCCAGTGGAAAGGGTACCATCATCTCCAGCTCGTGAGGAGACTGGGTAGTAGGAACTGGATGGAGGAAGGCTTGGACCCAAAGTGGGGTCTGTGAGTGTAGTGACCACAAGCCTGCCAGATATCAGTGCACCGCATTAGGGTGCTTGGAGTGAGTGTGACTGCATGTGTGTTATACTAGCCTACCTGATATCCGTGGTACCACGTAGCGGAGCAAGTGAGTGGGAGTGACCACCTGTGATTGACTACACCACCCAGCAGTGTGTTGTACACGTTGTTTCTTGGTCTGAGGACTATCACGGTTGACATTGGGTTTACCTGTGTGGCCTAGGCTGCGGAACTATCTAAGAGTGATACTGTTCTAGGTATGTACACATTGCTGCTATCGTTGTGAACCGGGGTGCATCCTAGAATCAAGCGACATTGAATTGGGGAAATCATAAGGGTGGGTCTTGTGCTGACAGTGTGTTGGCACCGCATGAGTGTACTGGGAGGGAAAGTATTATTTTTCTCATGTGTTTATATACTGCTAATGTTGTTTGAACACAGTTGGGCCTAGTACTGGCAGGGACGGCTGCTCTGCTATGGCAGAGGAGCTTCGCCCTCCCGCCCGCAGGAGCATCTGCAAACCTTTTACAGTAAAAACGTAATAAACTGTGTCATAAGCCAAGCAAGCCCAAAGAGTCAATAAAGTTGGACATCTCTATGCTTGATTTAGATTCCAAATGGAGATTGAAGTATCCATGTATAGTGAAGTTAGCATAGCGTAAAGTTGGTGGAGCAATGGTGTCCCTGAGAGAGGTTAAAAAGCAGGCGCAATGCCCAGGAGAGCGATAAACAAGACTGCGTGTAAATGAAAAGTAAGGGCTGATCTTGATACAAAATCCAAGGCTTTCCACTCCCTCGAGAGCCTCTAAATCAGACATCTGGCATTGGAACACATTACATTGGGTGTTGTCAAAACGTAGACCTCCTGGCTTTGTCAGAGTGTCACCACTTTAATAAAAACTGGAATATGCCATGAAAAACCAATGCAACTCCTTTAAAACCACTAAGGATGGCACTAAATTACAATAACATTAATTATTATCTATAATGGTTCATGGCACAGGGAAAGTTGCATTTTGCTTCAAGTGGCTCACTCCAGCCAACAAGAGTAGTTTCTTTAACCCTTCTGACCTCCGAATTTTGTAGTCCTTTGGAAGCCTGATTTTTACTGCTCTGTCTCCTCACACAGTACCTGTCTCCTGTTTGGGCACCTCCTGACCTGGGGCCCTTCTCAGCAGCATCCCAGGGCCCTGGTCACATTGCTTCCTTATTGGCGACTTGAAGAGCACCTGGGGGAGTGGGAGCCACCCCAAGAGATCACTGGAGATCTCCTAGGGACCAGTCCACAGATGATCCAGGGGAGCCCTCCAGGGTTCGCCTCCCCACAGCAGGTCCATCCATCATCTACTGTCACCAGAGAGCGTAGGGGTACAGCACCTCTGGCCCTGGAGAAACAAGTCCTGGTTTCAGTGTGCCAACAGAAATCAGAAGTCCTTGAGTCCATCTTTGCAGCAGCTTTCCCTAGGTCCAGACTCTTCTCCAAAGTATCTCCCTTATGCGCAGTCTTCAAGGGGAGGTGGAAAGAGGACAGGCCTCCTTGCCAAATCCCAGGATGGCATCATTACTCCATCCCTACCCCAACGCTCTTTTTGAGCATTTAGAGAATTTTAAAGGTGTCACTGTCAAGTTTTCTAATGAAAAACGTTCTCTAAGAGCTTTAGCCCAGCCACTAACTGCCTCAGATGTCTGGTCCCTTCCCTCTACACCACTAAACTCTACAACACCCTCCTGCACTCTACACCATTACAGTCAATGCCACTACACTCTACACCAATATACTTTAAGCCACTACACTCTGCATCATTCCACTCTATGCTGCGCTAATATATTCTGCACCACTGAACTCCTCAACATGGCCACTACAATCTGTGTCACTCTACTCCTCTTTACCCTACCCTGCATGAATCCATTCCAATCTACGCTACTTCACTCTATTCTGAAACAATCAGCTCTTCGTCACTTCACTCTACGCCATTGCACTGCACAACACTACATTCTACTCCGCACAACTCTGACCTGCATCACTGCATTCTACACCAATGGACTCTACACCGTTTTACTCAAAGTCAATGGACTCTACGCCAATTTGCTCTGCATCACTGTCCTGTGCAGCACTTCACTACACAGTCCACTCTACAACACTCCATGATACTTTCTCTATAACACTCCATTCCATTAAACCCTACTCCACTCTATGGCACTCTACTACATTCTATGCCACTCTATGCCACTACTCCACTCTGCTACTCTCTTTGCAACTCCCTCTACACCACTGCATGCCACTATACTCCATTCTATTGTACAACACACTACTCCACTCAGCACCACTCCACTCTATGCCACTCCACTCTACAACAATCTACTCTGCTCTGCATCACTCTCTTCTACAACACTCTACTCCACTCTATGCAACACCCTCTACGCCACTCCACACTGCTCTAAACCACTCTACACAGTATATGCCACTCCACTCTATGCAACACCCTCTACACAGCTCTAAACCACTCTACACAGTATATGCCACTCCACTCTACAACACTATACTTCACTCCACGCTCTTCCACTTTATGGCATACTACTCTCGCCATGAAACTACACAATATTCCACGACTCTCTTTGCCACTCCATAACACTCCACTCTACTCCACTTTAAGACACTCAACTCTCCTTTACCCCACTAGCTTTTAGCCATGCTGAACAGCAGCCACACTGGCATACAACATGGTTAAAACATATTGGCAAAGTCAACAGTTCTTGCATAAGCGTGACCTATTGGCATTGCCACTGCTTGTTTAAGCTTAAAGAGACTTCATATTTTGTGCATATTTGTTGCACGATTTACATGTTAAATATTCATGGCTCTGCTCGTGCCTCAGCCTTTAGAGCCAAGTCAAATCATTGGCTCCACTCTCATCAGTTTGATGGCTCGCCCACCTCTATGTAATTTGACTGCGTTACCAGACCCTGGCAAGCAAGTCCCAACACTTGTACCCTCGGTTGTTGCACCGTTCCGCTGACACTGCATTGACAGAGACAGGTGAACCAGCATGTTTAGAACCACTGGACATTGCATTGGCTGGAAGATAAGAATGTTCGAACCATGGGCACTGTATCAGCAGGAGAGGAAGCATGTTTTAAACCACTGGCCATCACATTGACAGGCGAGGAAACATGTTTCAAACCACTGGACACTGCATCAACAGGTCAGAAAGCATGGTTTGAAGCGCTGGACACTGCATCGACAGGTGAGGAAGCATGTTTCAAAGCACTGGACACCGCATCCACAGGTCAGGAAGTAAGTTTCGAAGCACTGGACACAGCATCGACAGATCAGGAAGCATGTTTTGAAGCACTGGATACCGCATCTACAGGTCAGGAAGCATGTTTTGAAGCACTGGACACTGCATCAACAGGTCAGGAAGCATGTTTTGAAGCACTGGACATTGCATCTACAGGTCAGGAAGCATGTTTTGCGGCGCTGGACACCCCATCGACAGGTCAGGAAGCATGTTTTGAAGCACTGGACACTGCATCAACAGGTCAGGAAACATGTTTTGAAGCGCTGGACATTGCATCTACAGGTCAGGAAGCATGTTTTGTGGCGCTGGACACCACATCGACAGGTGAACAAGTATGTCTAGAAGCACTGGAGTCCGCATCGACAGGTCAGGAAGCATGTTTCAAAGCAGTGGACACTGCATCGACAGGTCAGGAGGCATGTTTCGATGCACTGGATACCGCATCTACAGGTCAGGAAGCATGTTTTGAAGCACTGGACACTGCATCGACAGGTCAGGAAGCATGTTTTGAAGCGCTGGATATTGCATCTACAGGTCAGGAAGCATGTTTTACGTCGCTGGACACCGCATCGACAGGTGAACAAGTATATCTCGAAGCACTGGAGTCCGCATCGACAGGTCAGGAAGCATGTTTCAAAGCAGTGGACACTGCATCGACAGGTCAGGAGGCATGTTTCGAAGCACTGATTAGATCTCAACTTACCTCAAGGTAAATCTGTCTTTACATCGGTGAGGTCTATTTTGATCCCATTTAATTTAACTATTGTGATGTTATTATTTTTAAATACATTTTATAAATCTTGTCATTCATTTTCCACTAGTCTAGTAATATATTTTTATTTTCAAATGTGTCTCTTTTTAGCAACTTGTGGACTTGTAATGACCCATAAAAGGATCTTTATGTGTTCTTTCATCTGTGTTTTTAAAAACAGAGTTCTTTACCGGGAACAGTTGCGCCACATTGTCAGTGGTAACTTGCTTTCATGTCAAGATTGCAGACGAGTGAAAGGATATTCTCTCACCACACTGGGAGAGCTCTCAGGGTTCCCGAGTCTATGGAATAGCTCGCCCAGTGCAGTTGTTTTCCATACTAGTAGTACTGATTATATAGTTGCATGCATATGTCAACAATTATAAAAATACAAAAAATGGGTCCTGAAAAAAGAGGATTTGCGGTGGTTATTTATCACTGGCTGTAGTTTTTTTTTAATCAAGTAAAAAGCATTGCTATAAACTCGCTCCCCCCCCCCCCCAAAACACCGATATGGTGGTCACTTCCAGCCAGTTCTATATTTTCAGTGACCTGCACTAAACATGACAGTATTTACAATGGGAAACGTGAAAATATAAGTCCCAACTAGTTTAGTGATGTTGACAGAACGAACACCACTGGCAAAAGGTTACACGGATGCCAAGGTGACTGCCCTGGAAATGCCCTTTGCTAAATACTGGTGGAGACGACACGGGTGGTGTGACAATTGAAGTGTAACTTACAGCATTTACTACCTCACCCAAGTTCTGCCCTGTGGCTATTCTGCAGGCTTTTTGTAGAATTACCAGGCCGCACAAGTTTAACCGGAATTGCACCCACTAAAAACAACTACTTTTCACTGGCGCCTTACGGATATAAAATGTGACCGGAAAACTACCCATAATGCAGAAACAATATGCAGTAAAGTGTCCGGTAATTACTGCACCCTCATGTTATTCAACATTCTGGGCCTCAAACTCGTTCTGCAGGTAAAATGGAGGGGAGGGGGAGGCGATATCTGCTGGGATTGGTAACAGCCCCATTAATAATGCCTCATTTTCCCGGCAAACTCAGAGTATAGGGCCCTTGGTAGAAAATCTACATTAATCTGAACACAACTCTACTGCAAAGGTTTTCAAAGCATCAGGCAAAATTATATTTTGCTGTTTGTTTGCTCTCAATCCCCTAGTACCAAGGCAATTTTAACCCCTCTGCGGCGTTTTCAATATGCACGTGCCTACTGACAGAAACTGAACCCGCGGCTTTTCACATAGGCCTCAGAGAGGGCAGCAACCCCACTAAGGAAACCACAGGAATGGAGACAAGAAGCCCCTCCCCCTACCACAACCACGGTGCCCGTTACACTCTCCCCCTGCACTTTCCATGAACAAAGCTTCCCTGTGCTCTGTCACGTGCCAGCACATATTTCAGATTCATATCGTGACCCGTTTTCATTGAAATAATAAACATCAACATTCAATCTTTCTCTCTTTCCATCCTGTCCTCAGAGGAGCAGGTTTATTTATGTATTTAATGATTTCCTACTCATAGCAGCCAAGTGTATCCTTGTTAGCCAAGAGCCTGTTGTATTCTTGGACGAGAGGTTTTCACTTTTAGCAATGCAAGTCTGGTCTGAAAAATCTGAAGACGTAAAACGCCGCTGGATAAAAAGCGAAGACGGACTTCAGGGGTCACACAGTGGGATTTGAGCTCTGCCCCGGACTGTTGTGAAGCTACCACACACTGGCCCTCACTATGAGTCAGAAGGTAACCCCTATGCGTCTGGCATGTGAGAATACCACACTCCTAAGAAGGTATCGCCTACTAGGCAGCACGTGCGCTGTGTGTTGCGAGATTAATTGTTAGTTTACAGTGGGATTGGAGCCTGAACATAGCTAACCATTGGATGGTTTCATTGTCAATCACATTAGCATGCATTTTATTTGTTAGCACGTGTAGGTTTCCCTTCATATTCATGTGTTTGTTTCTCTCCTGGTGCATGGAACCATTACTTGTGTTTATCCCCACTCACCTTTCAGGCACTACTTTATTCTTTTTGTTTAAGCACTCCACTAGAGTGCATGTGTTTTCCAGCTGTCTCCCTCGTATACTCCACTCCCCCACCTCCGCTGTGCTCTGGTGTTCCTCTCTCTTGCCTGTGTACTTCTCTACCACTGACCGCCACGTTCTTTTCCTGCCATGTGCCCGCCAGCTCCACTGTACTTTTTTTGCCCATTTGCGCCTTATCCGCGATTCATCGTGCTCTCTCTCTCTCTCTTTGTGTAACCTTTCCCCTCTGCCTCGCCCTTGGGCAGCTTCAACCCCCCGACCTTCACCCCAGTATTGCTTCTGCCTCTTAGTCACCCATGTCACTTCTGCCTCCCTCCACCATGTTGCTTTACCTCCTGCTATATGTTACCACATATATCTTTACCATGAGGAATGTTAAAATGCATGTAATATAATGTACTGTAACTTTACAAAACATTGTTTTAGATTGCCCCAGCTTCAACTGACAGGCAAAACGTTTGCAGCAGTTCAACAGCTCTGGAATTTCCAAGGGGCCTTTTACTTACCTTAGGAGGGTCATCCTAATTAGAGAATCTATACACTACTGTAAATTACACTTGCATGGCATATTCAGACACTGAGAGTACACTTTCCCGCCTAACAGTGAGGACTTGGTGTTTATATAGTTTTGTTGGTCTCGAAGACAAGCCACTCGATCCATTAGGATGCTAGAGGCATGAAACATGTCTACCAGTATACTGCAGTAATTTTTATATACAGTGTCAATTAGAGAGTATAGGAACATTATTTTCCAGGACCCCCCTCCCTTTGTTTTCAACCTTGACATAGGCACTTTGGGTTATAATAAAATACCTCTTTATACTGCCTATAGTACATTTTAATCTTACACATTCCAGCCTTTCACCACACATAATTACAGTTGTTAGAATATCTCGATAGGGGACATCGGCACTTTAAAAAAAGATCTCCAGCAAAGAGCCCCCTAGCGGGTCCTGTCGGGCATTGCAGTTGCGGCCCAACGAGGAGCAAGCCCAATGATGAAGCATGCCACAATGATGTAAAGACCTGTGTGCATCCGTGTGGGAATATCTGACCCACAGTTATTCCCCATTCACTGGCCTAGCAGTCATGTACTCCAGAATTACTGCACCCCGCCCTGCCAGTAATTCTGGATGGGGAGTTATTGATCAAGTGAAAACCACATCACTCACAACGAGGCCCAGGATAGCTAGTTAACTCAAAGTTTACTTTTCTGCAGTGTTTCCGTGTGAGGTGCAAGTTTGGTTGCACTAATGGAGGAGTCACTGTTTGCTGAAGGCACTCCTGCAAACAGTTTCACAGTGGAAAAAGTGGACTTAACAGGTCTGGCTGACTTGCACACCTCTGTAACTATGGTGGACAGCTGTTCATACAGCAACTGGGCACCAGAATACAGAAAACAAGCAGGTGCTATGATTCACTGAATGGGTCTGCAGTCCACTGCCTGATCAATATGCAACCAAGCTGTAGGATGAACTTTGTTAGCAGGCTCTTAATTATTAGTATTATTATCATTTCATAAGTTTAAAAAGTTTGGCTGCTGGACTGCTGTAACAGTCCATTGTTCAGCCTCCTAAGTTTATTTTTCTCCCCTTTGGACATAGTAATCAACTATACCACATGAATCTCCTCAAACATACATCCGCCTATCTCTGGCAACACGCATGGCCTCATATAGAAATCGATGCACCACAAACAGGCATTGGAAAAGCCAAAACGATGTGTCTTTTTGACCCATTTGATTTGCCAATGCTTTCTGCAGATGCGGTGCAGTGTTGGCAAGAAAAAAAGGAAAAACAAACTGGCATTATGACGGGGCCACTGCAGGAGGTTGCACCATATCCTAGGCAGGCACATGTGAGACATGGTACACGTCTGTAGGCATCACGATGCATGGGTGTGGAAGGAGAATGATGCAGGGACTATTTTAAATCTATTCACCGCTGGACACCATTTGTATGTGTAAGCAAAATAAATCAATCATTTTGGGTGAGAGAAAGTGCTTTTTTAAATGCAAAGTGGCCTGGCGGAAAATGTCAGCTAATTGGCCCACCAAAAAAAAAAAAAAACAGAAGAAGAAAGCGGAACACAGAAAAGGGATTAAGGAGGAAGAAAAAGAGGGATCAAAAGAGAAAAAGGGAGGAAACTGGGATGAAAAAAGAACTTGCAGAAGGAAATGAGATAGAGACAGGAAGTATAGGCAGTCCTTAATTTGAGACAGTGGCTTTCAGTGCTCCGCACCCGCACTTGTCAACACCATTACTAATGATAGTCTGCCACATGGGGGCGCTGTTTGTCTAATTTAGAGACAAGCACAATAACAGTTGTTTGTTCATTCAATGTACCCTAATACCTAGCTTCCAAGCCATTGTTATAGCTTTGGGGGGGTGGGGGGGCTGGAATAGTCTGATTGGTCACACTTGTAGGCATATGATAGTTAGTTATGTTGGTTCTGTCATTGGCAGCGCTGGCAGGGGCAATGGGGGATGCAAGCTGCAGTGCCCACCTGACAGGGGCCCTGGCACTTACTTTTTCACAAAGTAAACACTGCGTGTAGGGCGGTGAAAGAGGCAGCATGAGGTGCATTCAAGATTAGGCAGCCTTTGTTTTCTACAACTAGGGCATTCACATTGCTGGCTGGCTGCTAATAAGCAAAACTTTGCCCCCTTTCACTTACCTTTTATTTCCAAAGAAAGCACTATTTTCATCCTAGAATGCTGACAAACTAGCAGTTTCTGAGCCTTTCAAACTGTGCAACTTTTCTCAATAAATACATAAAATACATAAGGTTACACCTCAATAACATGATTCCACTCCAGCTTTTATTTGCATTTCAGTTGCTTGGAGAGATGCTGCATTTCGGGACAATGAAGGATTTCCATGTAATTGGTCCTGTGTGTAGAATGTTTAGCCAAAGCCCAGAAATTTGGAATGTGTGATTCCACTTGAACTAATAATGCAATGACTTACGCTCTGCAATGTATTATACTATAGTCAGAATCTGCACGATTATTTTTCAGTCTGTGAGTCCTTACCGTCTGCTTCATTACCAAGTCAACATCCTCTATCTGATGCCCCAGAGCTTTTGGTAGTCCAACCCTTTGCAGGAGGAGGAAAGGAGGCAGGGATGCTTTAGTCCTTTGTCTAGATCTATGGACCAATCTACCCATAATGTGTAGGAATATCACAAATCCTGTCGGAGAGGGCTACTATGCTCTCACGTAGACAACAGCCAAGATATCCTTTATGGAGGTCATACACTTTACAACACCTCAACAACATAGCCTAGCAGAACACAGCATAACGTAACATAGCATAGTGAACGTAGCATAACATATTTATAACAAGCATTACATACTACGGCATAGCATAACAACATAAGATAGCATAGCATATCATAGCATGCCATGACATATCCTAACATAACTATGAAAACTCAGCAACGCATCTTCCCCCACCTCGGATTTCTACACAAGGTACAGGCTACTATCTCTCTAGTACTACCTAAACTAGATTACTCGGCTGCCAGACTACTCCTACATAAAAAGCCACTAACCCACATCGCCCCTGCCTGGAGGGCCATACATTGGTTACCGGTTGCCAGAAGATCCACCTTCAAGCTGCTCTGTGTCACCCAGAAAGCAATACATGGAACAGGACCGCTTTTCATCAGGAATAAAATTACCAGATACATTAAAAAAAGAAACCTCCACTCAAAATTGGCACCCCGCCTCAAAACACCAACTTGCAAGAAAAAGACAAAAGATGGTACATCTTTCTCTGTTCAAGCAGCCAAACTATGGAATTCATTAACCCCAAGTATAACATCCATGGATAACTATCTTACCTTCAGAAGACTACTCAAAGGTTGGCGCTTTCCTACATAACCACCATATTCAGAGAGCAATGGACTGCATATCCCGGTGTATGTAAACATGTTATAATTTGATTATGTGTATGTATCTAGATATGTGTACTTCTTTGTACAAATACGTATAATAACTATTTTATCTTAAAACATATACATACTCTTTAGGCCTGCTTAACAACTGTATATTTTACTTCAATTAAATGCATATATGTATGTTTTTGTATGTGTATATATATTAAGGATATGTGTTATATATATATATATATATATATATATATATATATATATATATCTCAAAACAAATCCCTTTCAGGGTTAGAGGGAGGCATAAATTATGCAAAAAAGAAGAATAGAGAACTCGGAGTAGTTCCCAAGTTTAGGTGGAGAGCAGCTCTAGTAAGGAGCACCCTGCAACACCAGCGACACTCTAGATTTGCTCACCTCAAATGTCTCTTTATCTAGCAAAGTTTTTAAGCATTGGATCAGCACAGTGCTATCCATGACGAGCTAGATAGTGACACTCACTATTCGCCGAAAAGCGCTTCAACACCTCATCAGAGGTAGTAAGCGATATATAAAAAATACTAGATTGGATGTGAGTCCCCCAAATCTACAAATAATTATATCAGAAGTACTCACAATGCTGGGGAAAGTACAGTTTAAAATAAATTGACCATAAATGTTTAATGAATGTGAACGCCGGTAAGTTCACATTCAATATAGTTTAAATGTGTGCAGAAATGCTTTAAAAAGCACACAAAATTTTTAAAAGTACTGCTGAATTCTGAAAATGGTTTGCATTCCTTTAAAAAGGGGTCTAGGAATCAAAGTTCTTCAAAAGTGTCCCCAGTTCTTTAACATAATGAAGTCTTGTCTCTGAAAGTTTCACTGTGAAATGGTGCAAAACATAGGGATCCTTGCATACTAGATGGAAGTGTGCACAAAATCAACCACGTTTTCAGAAATTCTCCATCACTTGGAATCCACGGACCGAGAGTAAGCATGGAAACAAATTAGACGGGGAGTCCTGTAGACCAGGCGTGGAAAACCTTGAACCATTTCCAAGTCTCAACTCTTCCATGGAGCTCCAGATTGTTTGTAAAGTTAGTTATCTTTGTTTTTCTGACTTATTACACACAGTTGTTGCCACCCCACCACTTAAAGAGGAGAAGGGAAATGATTAGGGGATACCAGTGGCACAGCAGCGAGGTTAGTCAATCAATCAATCAATCAGTCAGTCAGTAGATTTGCAGAGCGCTTCTTGTCACTCGTGAGGGTATCCATGCACTGAGGCTACTGTGTATTTTGGTCTTCAACTAGGATGCAGGTGTCCTGGAGGGCTGGGAAAATACTAGGTAGAAGGTGATCTGCATGGTCAGGTACATCAGGTGTACCTGGGTCCTGTAGTAAATGAGTCTACCACAAAACATCTAACCTAAAGGAAACATGAGCATAAAGTCTTTATGAATAATGACAAAGCCAACAGGTTGGCAGAGGCCGTTGACCAGTCGCAGGCCTCCCCGATGCTGAATTCTAAAAGCGAGAGGATATTGGTGTGACTGTGCACCAGGAAGATGGCTGACACAAAGATGACATGCCTTCTAGTTATAGCTGAAGGGCAAATTTTGGTTAAGCAGAAAGCTCTCTCCATGAACTTGTGCAAATTAAATGTCTAGTAGAGACAAGAATGCTACCAGAAGACCTTTCATAAGGATCAGCAAGGACCCTCTATCTCTAATATTTCATTTTAATGTGTATAGACAGATCACCAACTCCTTAAAGGAATCTCAGTACAATGTATTTGTTCAAAATATATCTTCTACCAAAAATCAGAGTTGCATAAATGCTAAAAATGAAGAGCAACCACATCATATTGTATACAAAACAAAGAGTAAGCAAAGTGAGGGCTCTATTCACCTCTCAACGTCAACGAGAATACAACTTTAAGCAAAAAGTAAATATGTATGTTAGAGCGATTTTATCATATAAACCCCCCTGCTAAAGCAGTCATGATGCTTGGGAAGTAATAACAAATGTGTACCTGCCCTTCACATGACAATGGTGTGAGAAACATTTTTCATGCATCTTTAGGGTCGAGCATGCGCTAATGCATGAGTCTCGCTTGTGAAACATGGTTGTTAACTGAAAAGGGCTTGGAGCCCGCTCAATGTTTACATGCTTGTGTGGCACTCTTCTTTACAGACACTTATTCATCACTGCTGGCCTAGCATAATTTCCATCCCGTCCCAGTGGCGCAGGGACCAAGCACTGATTGATTCAACGTAATCAGTGCCCGTTCGCTGCTCCCTACAGGATTGAGGTACTATTTTGTTCTTTTAACTTTTAGTGCCATGCAAACAGAAGGCGTGTGACTGGCAAAAACATCTCCAGCAGGACAAACAAAACTACAAAGATTTATTTTCTATAGTTAACTTTATTTTATTTTGCCAAGTCTTCCTTTCTCACTTTGTACTCATGTTTATCTCTTGGTTTTGCTCATGGGCGCTGTTCTCAAAAGAAGAGGATTATCTTGTTCGTAATACTGCAAAGTGACATTGTTTCTTTCTTATGAGTAATATCTGAAATTATGCTTTTACACATAATCGTACAGAACACCCCAATCCAATCCATACCACTCCAATTCACCCAACTCCAATCTACCCCACTTCAATCCACGTCAAGCCAACCCACATCAACCCACACAAATCCAATCCACTCGCACTAATCCAATCCAAACCACTCACCTCAATCCAATCCACAACAGTACAATCCTCCCAAACCACCCCTCTGCAATCTGCCCCATTCCAATTCAAGCCACTCCAATCGAAAACAATCTGCTCCACTCCAATCTTCCACACTTCAGTCTGCCCCACTCCAATCCAAAACAAGCTGACCCACCCCAGTCTGCCCTGCTCCAATCCAAAGCAATTTGCCCCATTCTAATCTACCCCACTCCAATCTGCAGTCCAAAACAATCTGCTCCACTCCAATCATCCCACTCCAATCTACCCCACTCCAACTTACCCCACTCCAACTTACCCCACTCCAACTTACCCCACTCCACCCAATCCATCCCAATTCCCCCCAAGCCAATCCACCGCAATCCAGCCAAATCCAATCTACCTCACTCCAATCCACCTCACTCCATTTCACAACAATCCACTCCACTCTGATACATTCTGCCCCACAACAATCTGCCCCGCTCCATTCCAAAACCATCTGCCCTGCTCCAATCCAAACCAATCTGCGGCACGCTAGTCTGTCCCACCCCAGTCCAAAACAGTCTGCCCCACTCCAATCCAAAACAACCTGACCCACTCCAATCAGTTACACACATTGAGATCTGCTCCAATTCAGTCTGCACCACTCAAATCTGCCCCACTCCAATCCAAAACAATCTGCCCCACTCCAATCCAAAACAATCTGCCCCACTCCAATCCAAAACAATGGGCCCCACTCCAATCCAAAACAATGGGCCCCACTCCAATCCAAAACAATGGGCCCCACTCCAATCCAAAACAATGGGCCCCACTCCAATCCAAAACAATGGGCCCCACTCCAATCCAAAACAATGGGCCCCACTCCAATCCAAAACAATGGGCCCCACTCCAATCCAAAACAATGGGCCCCACTCCAATCCAAAACAATGGGCCCCACTCCAATCTCCAATCAGCCCCTCTCCAATCAACAACAATCTGCTCCATTCCAAACTGCACCACTACAATCTGCCCCACTCCAATACAAAATAATTTGCGCCTGTTAGCAATGGGGTCTCTATTTGGCAGTCAGTTTTCACCCTGTCCAAGGAGGGATCCTCACTCTAGTCAGGATAAGTGAGATACCAGCTCAGATAACCCCTGCTCACCCCTTGGTAGCTTGACACGAGCAGTCAGGCTTATCTCAAAAGCAATGTGTAAAGCATTTGCACATAACACACAGTAATAAGTGAAAACACTACAAAAGGACACCACACCAGTTTTAGAAAAAAAATAGCCAATATTTATTCGTGTAAAACAAGACCAAAACGATAAAAATCCAACATAGAGTAATAAAGATATGAATTTTGTAATAATTTTTCTTAAAAATAAAGTTCCTTGAAGGTGATAGCTCCACCTGGGGCTATCATGGCATCATGAGCAACAAAACCAACAGTTCAGGCTGGCCGCAGCATCGTCGGCTAGCTACTGTGTCGGGAAGACCCGCAAACCTTGGATTTGTAGGGTGTTGTGATCCTCGTGGTGAGCTCTGGAGAGCGGTGTCACTGACATTGCAGTGTCGTTCCAGAGTCAGTGTAGGAGTCGTGGGGCCTTTGAAGTCACACGCCTTGCGGATCGAACTCCAGGCTGATGAAGTCAGGTGTGCCGGCGTTGATGGCACCGGGGCTGTGGTGCGAAGTGAGACAATGCGACGTGCGGTGCCCACAGGTCACGTGCAGGCCGCGGCTCGGTGACAGCGTCCAGCGATGTCGGTGAGACCTGGGCTGCGGTGTGAATCGGGGCGGTGCAATGTGTGGTGTCCACAGGTCATGGTGCAGGCAGCGGTATCGCCATTGCGGAAGCGCTGTTGCTGGTAGGCCCAAGCCAGCGGTGTGGGACGGTGCTTCGTGAACCTCAGGAGCAATGTCCACAGGCCACTGTGCAGGCAGGGATGCCTGGTGAGGACACTGGAGTCGATGGTGCTGGCGTCGGTGGACCGGGGCTGCGGTGAGGGATGGTGCTTCGTGCTCCTCACGAGTGTTGTCCACAGGCCACTGTGCAGGCAGTGGCACCAGTGTCTGCAGGAGCGTCCTCATCGGGAGGCCCAGGATGCGGTGTGAGTAGGTGATGCCGGAGTGCAGGGCCCACAGGTTGGGGTGCAAGCAGCAGCTCAGTGAAGTCGTCTGATGACGGCGTCGGTGAGACCAGGGTCGCGGTGCGAAGCGGGGCAATGCGACTCCGTGCAGCGTCAACAGGTCACGGTGCACAGCCAGCGGCGTCGTTGGCAGCGTAGCGGTGGGTACAGCACAAAACATGCAGTTCCCAGTGCTGCAGGTCGAGGAAACTAAAGTCTTTGGTGTCCATGAGACTTCCAACAGGAGGCAAGCTCTACTCCAAGCCCTTGGAGAACTTTCTCAAGCAGTGCACACAGCAAAGTTCACCCTTTGCACTCTTGTCAGGTAGAAGCAGCAACTGCAGGCCAGTCCAGCAAAGCAGCACAGCAAAGGGACAGTACTCCTCCTCCAGCTCTTCACCTCTTCTCGTTGGCAGGGGTTACTCTTGATTTCAGAAAGATTCTAAAAGTCTGGGGTTTTGGGTCTTCTTCTTATACCCTGTTCTGCCTTTGAAGTTGGCAAACTTCAAAGCAAAGTCTCAAGTGTTTGCAAGATCCTTCCTTGTCCAGGCCAGGCCCCAGATGCACACCAGGGGGTTGGAGACTGCATTATGTGACGGCAGGCACAGTCCTTTCAGGTGTGAACGACCACTCCCCCCCCCGCCCTCTAGCTCAGATGGCTCATCAGGATATGCAGGCTACACCCCGCCACCTTTTGTGTCACTGTCCAGAGAAGAGATGTGAACTGCCCAACTGTCAAACTGACCCAGACGGGAAATCCACAAACAGGCAAAGTCACACAATGGTTTAAGCAAGAAAATGCCTACTTTTAAAAGTGCCATTTTCAAACAGACAATTTAAAAACCAACTTCAATAAAAGATGTATTTTTACATCGTGAGTTCAGAGACCCTAAATGCCACATTTGTATCTGCTCTCAAGAGGAATTGCGCTTTAAGGATATTTCAAGGCAGCCCACATGTTAACCTATTGAGAGAGAGGCCTTGCACAGTGAAAACCAAATTTGGTAGTATTTCACTGTTAGAACATATAAAACACACTAGATTATGTCCTACCTTAAACATACACTGCACCCTGCCCCTGGGGCTACCTAGGCCTACCTTAAGGGTGCCTGACATGCAGGAAAAGGGAAGGTTTAGGCCTGGCAAGTGGGTACACTTGCCAAGTCGAATTGGCAATTTAAAACTTCACACCCAGACACTGCAGTGGCAGGTCTGAGCCATGGTTACAGGGCTACTAATATGGGTGGCAAACCAGTGCTGCAGGCCCGCTTGTAGCATTTGATTTACAGGCCCTGGGCACCTTTAGTGCACTTTACCAAGGACTTACCAGTAAACCAAATATGCAAACCATGGATAAACCAATCAACATTACAATTTCTATAGGGAGCACTTGCACTTAGGCACTGATTAGCAGCGGTAAAGTGCACAGAGACAATAAACCAGCAAAAACAGACCTGAAAAAATAGGAGGAAGAAGGCAACAAGTTTGGGGGTAACCCTGCAAAAAAGGCAATTTCCAGCAGCGCCACTCCAGTCTGCCCCACTCCAATCCTAAAACAAGCAGCTCCTCTTCAATCCACCCCACTCAATCTAATCCACCTCATCCCAATCCAATCCATGCCACTCCAATCCAATCCAATCATCCCACAGCAATCCATCACATCCCAACCCAACCCACCTTAATCCAATCCACCCCACCTCACTACAATCCAATCCACCTAATCCAGGAAAATCCAATTTACCCTAGTCCAATCCACCACACCCCAATCTAATCCACCCCATCTCACTCCAATTCAACTCACCCAACTGCAATCCAGTCTACTCCACTGCAATCAACCCCACCGCACACAATCCAATTGACCCCACTCTAATTCACCCCACTCAAATCCAATCCACCACACTCAATCCATTTCACCTCACTCCAATCCACTCCACCTCAATGCAATTCACCTCACTCCAATCCACCCCACTCCAATCCAACCCACCCCAATCTAATCCAATCCAATCCAGCCCACCCCAATCCACCCCACACCCCATTTCAATCCACCACATTCCAATGAACCCAACATCAATCCACCTCACCAGAATCCATCCCCACTCCAGTCCAATCCACCCCACTGTACTCCCATCCACCTAATTTTACCCCAATCCTATCCACCTCATCCCAGTTCAATCCACCACACTAAATCCAATACATCTGCCCAACACACTCCAATCCAGCCCACTTTAGTCCACCCCACTACAATCCAACCTTCCCCACTCAATCCATTTCACTCCACTCCAATCCACCCACCTCAATGAAATCGACCCCACTCCAATCTACCTCACTCAACTCCACCCCAATCCAAACCAACCCACCCCAATCCAATCCAATCCAGCCATCACAATCCAATCCACCCAACTCCAGCCGGCGCACCCCAATGCAATCTACCCCACTGCACTTCGATCCACCGCATTCCAAGCCACCCCATTCCACTGCAGTTCAATCCTCTTCACTCTACTCCAATCCACCCCGCTATAGCCTAATCAATCCACTCACCCAGTTCAGTCCACCATACTCAATCCAATCCATCCATCCATCCCACCCTACTCCAAACCACTCGACTCTACCCCAATCCAATCAACCTCACCCCAGGTCAGTACACCCGACCCAATCAATCCATCGAGCTCATTCCAGTCCACCCCACTGAATCCATTTCATCCCACTCCAATTCACCCCACCTCAATGCAATACACCCCACTCCACTCTACTCCAACCCAATCCACCCCACCCAATACAATCCACCTCACCTCAATCCACACCACTCCAATCCATCCCACTTCAATCCACATCACCTAATTTCAATCAACCCATTCCAATCCACTTCACTCCAATCCCCCCACTCAACTGCAATCCAATCCACCCCAATTCAAATCCACCCCACTCAATCTATCTAGCACACCACACTCAAATCCACTCCACTCTAATGTAATCCACCTCACTCCAATCCAAACCACCCAACTCTAAATCAATTCACCCCACTCCAATCCACACCCCTCCAGTCCAATCCACCATACTCCAGTCCAGTCTGATCCACCCCACTCTAATTCACCCCACTCCAAACCAACCTATTCTAATCCAATCCACCCCACCCAATCTAATCCACCCAGTCCTATCACACCAATGGAATCCACTCACCTCAATCCAACCCACCTCACTCTAGTCCACCCCAAACCAATACAACCCATGCTACCCCAATCCAATCCACCCCAATCTACTTCAATCCAATCCACCCCACTACATCAATCCACTGTAACCTATTCCGCCCAACTCCAGTCAACTCCACTCTACAATACTGCACTCTATGACACACTCTACCACTGAACTCTACTCAACTCTATGACACTCTACTCCCCCCAGACTCCATTCCATGACACTTCAACAAATCCAGTCCACAACACTCTACTGCTCCCACTTCACTCTAGGCCTCTATTTTTTAGCCATGCTGAACTGCAGCGACACTGGTGTACAACATGGCTAAAACACATTGCCAAAGCCAATTACTTTTCCATAGTCAAGACCTATTGGCTTTGTCAATCTTTTTTTAGTTTGTGAGGAGCCATCTTTTTCTGGTCCCATCACCAGTCACATCAGGATTAACTAGGCCCCACAATGAGAGCCACAGTACATATAGTTGTGAACACACTGACTCACCTAATCATGCAATTGACAGAGAAGTGCGTTTTATGTTGAATATTTTCTTTTAAGGATTAAACAAGTGCAGAATGATTACATTATATACATAGTGCGCTAGACGTGTATAACAAAAAAGTGATTGAATTATCGTAATTTAAAACAAAGAAACAATCATTAAAATAAATGTGAGGTAAGAGAGAAACAGGGTTCAAGGTGATGTGGGGGGGGTTATAAGTAATGGGATACCTCTTTTACAGGTAGTGGCAGATTCTGCTTTAATGTATTGAGGCAAAGATGAGGTAACAATGTTTTGGGGGCACAAAAGAAAATATTGTGGTTAAAAAGGAAAGCTTTTCTGACAAAAAATATAAGATTTTCAAAAAAATCATTAACAGATGGAGTTGGAATTTCTTTTAGTCAAAAGGAATGATTTTTTTTAAAAAGTTGTCGGAAAAAGAGGAATACTTGTGAAAGCAAAGTTCACCACTGTAAAGGCATAGAGGGTATAATTGTTCACATTAAAAAAAATACATTTTTTTCACAGATTGAAGGTTTAGCAGAAGTTGCTAGCCTCTTTATTGTATTGTATGTTTTTGGCTTCCCCGTCTTGTATCTTTTTGCAGTCCATGTTTTTCACTTGAGATATTTTAGTGTCGTTTCTTATCTTTGGAGTAGATATTTTAATACTGACCGCCTATGGAATCCTGTCCTGGCTTGTATTGCTCACAACGGTTGCATTTGACAATAACCATCCTATCTTTCCACTATACTGCAGACTTCTGGGGCCTTCACAAATTATTTCCACATTCAGCCTTGCACTGACACTTCTGATTTATTAATAAGTACTGAAGCCATTTTTGTCTGAGTACTGCTCATGTTTGACTATTAATTGGCTGGTGGCACTGACTGATTGCTAATCTTTTGGATTATTGCTACACTGTACACGTCATTGTTCATTCAGCGTTTCATTGGTCATAGGCACAGTTTGAGGTATAAAAAAATTAATATAAAATAAATAAACTGAGAGATCAGGCAGGTTTAGAGTCATGGAGAGCACAGCTGGAAACCACTGGAGTCTGGTCAGGATGGGAGTTGTGAACGCGCAGGGCTTCCTAGGTATGCTCCACTCTCTCAGTGGAGGCTTACATTTTGGGCAGTACTAACAAAATTAATTTGCCATTCATTACAACTACATTTGTCAATCGATTTCAATTTTCCTAGGTCCCATTTGTCAAACTTAACTTTTACTATGTGCAAACTTTTGACTGAGCAAAAACATTTTGACCCATTCTGGATCCATCTCATTCTTACTTGCAACTAATTTAAGTAAAGTTGTGACGCTCGGTTCTCCTCCTTTCCAATGAATAGGTCGCTCCAAGTAGACTTGAGCAATTGAGACTTGCCAAACACAACGTCCACCAGAGGGATTCAGCAAAAACCAGCCCAACAGTCCCCATCTTCTTTAACAACTATATCAGTCCCCCTTAGGATCACCAGCAAACCTCAACATAACATGATCTGCTTACTAAAATAACCAAGGACCAAACACATGATACAGTCACTATTAGCACTCGTCCTTCTTAAGGAAACCATCTGGTCCCAAACTCGCTGACCAACACCATTGATAAAGCAGAAGTCCTTCTTGTTGGGGCAAAAGGTCAACTCCCCAAATACGTCATCCAACATGGTCCGGCTCCAGGATCACAGCCTAATCTAAGGCAATACCACTAGTACTGACGTAAAAAGGAAAGACCTAGACGACACAAAACTCCTTCTTATACCTTGGGTAACTACATAATGACAAATTCAAAACTGAAAGGAACTATGTCATTATAGCTCAGTCACTCATGGGAGTAAAAATAGATCATAAAATCTACTTTATCCAGGGTTAAGCAAACCAAATAACTAGAAAGCAAAGAATGCTACACAAGACAGGGAGAAATAGCACACAGCAAATGTTCACTCACAAACGTATCCCCAAGAACCTACAGAAGCCAAAAGGAGAATCCAGAGAGAATTCACAGGTGTAGTAGTCAACCATGACAATTTGTAAAGCAACACAACAAATCCCATGAAAAAAATAAAACTTATCCTTATGCCTCCACGTGACAACATTGTCAATGTGGAACATCTCAACTACAAGAAATCTGCCCTGGAGAAGAGAGACAGTTTAGAAAGTAGATGAGAGACTTTGAAACACCGCCCCATTCTGAGAAAGGTCCCAACCCTACTTGGCTTCCAGAAACTCCTAAAAACTCACCACTTCACAAACAATCAGCAATTGAGTAGAAACCTGACCACCAAATGGACTGGTCTGTACACAGGTGAGAAATAAAAATAATTGTGGCACAAAGAAGGCAGAAAAGCACACAAGAAGGTGGTCTTGTCCTACCTCTTTTTCTGCAGGCTCTGTGACTTTTGAACATAGGGCCACAGCTCCAGGGCGAGTGGCAGAAGCAGCACCCGCGGTCTGGGCCCGCTATGGACAATCCGGCACACCGCTTTCTCCGCCAGGCTTAGGCTCGAAGACTCACCCTCCATGGGCACTGATGACATTGTACCTCAGTTATACCCTACTGGCATCAATCTCTTGAAATCCAGGACTGACCTTCTAATCACTTTTCCATTTGGCATCAGCCTTGACAATTTCTTTTTGCTCTTTGCATAAATGATGTGCAAGTTCGAATAAAGATCTTGGGCACAATTGTTTTGTGGTAAATGATGGCAAACAGTGTTTTTCAAGCATGAACAAATGTCTTGCAGATTGAATTCTACAAAAGTGACATATGTTGCCTGACTTGACCAAGTGTGGACCTGGTAGTACAAAATGTGTTTTTAAATTGAAAGTCTAACTTATGTAAACATGTTCCTGAGCTTCCAAGAGAGCATCCCATGTACTTTCTGAAAGTGGGAATTAGATGTTTTTTGTCCAAAATCCTGCCCTGTAGTGACGTACTGTCCATCCACTATACTGAAGGTGGTCTCTTCCAGCTCCTCCTGGTTGCTGAAGGAAGGATGGGTATGTTCGGGTAGAACAATCACAAGGCTCAAGAAAGCATCTTCTTAAAGCCCCCGCCTTACCACAATGGGTGCGCAACAGTGTACGCTGGTCTTATTCTAGAAGATGCCACCGCGCAGTGGATACAGCTCAGCACTTGTTGAACCCCGGTCATATCTGGATGGATCCTCCTCACTAGAAGCCTTTATTACATCCTAGACATGGTGAATCTGGGATGTTCGGTTTCCTCCCCTGGCCTATTTGCAACAATGGACCCGTGCAGCTCTGGAAGGCAGCTGGCTTGGAAACACCGTTCCGCTCTAATGCTATCTGGCTGGATGCCCGGACGTTCTAGCTCCAAGAGGCCACTTCATTGGTATGCCGGCGCTACATAAATTTTATACAAAAAATTGACACAAAAACATATATTAATGTCTGAAAAGATAAAAAAAAAGAGTTCAGATAGCAGAGAATTTCGTTTAAAGAATTCCTTCGGGCTGCTCTGCTTTGAGGCGCTTGCCTTGTAGTCAGCGGAGCTCCATGCTGGGGTGCGCTCCCAGGTGGTCCGTGTTTGGATGCTCGGGCCGTCCCTGCGGTGCTCACCTTCCGGTGCGCGGTCCTTCCGGGCCCACCTGACAGGTGCACACGCGAGCCCGAGCCTCCGTTGGGGCGAGCTCGCTATCCTTAATGCAGCTGAGCGGGTCTAATCTCCTCTCATCCCACAAACGTCTGATATCAGCACATTAATACAGCGGATGTTTTGGTCAGGGCGGCCATATGGTGTCATTAAAAGGGAGCTTTGAAGTCACTCGACTTAATGAGTGTTTATTTCTACCAAAATCGAATATGAACTAAACGGCTGCATTTCTACATTCTCAAACAAATGTTCACCCCCGCTCTCAGAAGCTTTTCCAATAAACAGGGTCACTGGAATGATATGGGGAGGAAAGACCAAATTACGCGGCACGGTGTACTAAATTATGCGGCAGGAAAATGGAAATTATGCGGCATAATAATGCGTATTTTGTGATAAATTCAGTTAATTTTGTTATGTTCACACATGAACACGTTTCACCTTACTAGTACAGCGCACAAATAAAGCAATATGCAACTGAATAGTGAAGAGTCAATCTTTGCCAAGTACCTTCCACTGCACAACAACACATGTAGTCGCATTTCTACTAACTTTTGATTAGTTTGAGCTAGAAACATTTTTTTTGCTAAAATCTACAAACGCCACAGCTGCAGAATCGCATAATCCCAGTCGCCGTGCACGTGGCGCCCGCATAATCCCAGTGGTCCTGCAATATGGAGCACACAGAAGGGGTGTGTGCTGTGTAAAATTCTCTCGGTTTCATTTGTTGTTTATTTACATAGCACCTGCAGCTTCCCTAAAATCCCTCCCAAGTGCTAAAGGAGACAAAACATGTAACATATTTAATTTAAGGCATATGATTAAATATAATACATAATTTAGGGTTCATTTGTGTCAATTCATGTTCAATTACTGGCAAAGGTGGTTTCCAGTTATTTCGACTTTTTTTGTAGGATTTGTTATCGAGTAGGATTTGGTCCCGAGGACACGTATTAATACACTTGATAAACATTTAATAATGGTGAACTGTTTTCTAAATTTTAATATGTAAATCTTCGTACAACACTTCAGATGTTTCTAAACACTGTAAGTACCAAGTGTTACTATTACCCAATGAAATGAGTAATAGTCGCCTTACCAACCTGCTAAGGATGTCAGGCCGAGTTAGTCTTGCCACGGTTCAACCCGGTGGCCTGCCGATTACTGCAGATGTCAGAAGTGAGTGTTTAACTCACTGAGCACCCTTGCCTCCGTTTAAATACAGTAACGTAGAAAGAAATAAAAATACGGGTTTTCAATGAAAAAGGGTTACCGAGCAGGCAGTTTCAAGGTATTTTTGCGCCCCAATAAATTTTTTGTCACGCAAACCTTTCTTGGCAGCCATGTTACTGACCCCTCCCCCTCTTCCATTGGCTCCCGAGGGCAAACAAGACAGTTTCTATGTAAAGACCACAAATGGTGCCTGGCTGAGGGAGGAGCTGTGACTTCAGAAGTACCACCATGTAGCGTTGCCCCGTTTTTTTTACCAATGTTCAACAAGCATTGGCAAAGCTGATAGGTCTGGCCTTTGCAAGCTTATCTTGTTATGGTTTTGTTGCAAGCATGTGTCGCAAAAATAAAATAAAACATTCCACTTTCTAAGAGCGGCTGACATATGCTTGCAATGTATTTATTTTTTTAAATCACTGATGTGGCTGTTTTACTAGAGATGGTTTTCAAATGGCAAACCTTTCACTTGTGCCAATCATTTGATCATTATTGTTTGAGAAAGAATCAAGAATACAGCACTTGAACAAGGATTAACAGTGTAGGCAGCTAAATGTTACAATGTCACATAGATACTTTATTACAACTTTAAAAAAGGGACAAGAAATTACCATCAATCTGGACACTCAAATTGCATGCAAAATAAATACAAATAATATTGTTAATCTAAAAATACAATGAGAAAGAACACTTTGAACCACCTTTGTCACCGAGGAGAAAGGAATTATTTTTAAACAGATAAGAACACCGTGCACAGGCTTTGTACCATCAGTCAAAGTGATGTGAGTCAATGAGAAAAGTGGACTATCCAACAGATACCCACCTGTGTGCTGTGGGAGCAGGAGCCAAATGTGAATGACAATTTAAAAGACCAATGGATGAAGGCCCTTGACTAAAGCCCTTCTATATAATGTGTTATGTATGTTTTTGAAAAAAATAGCCTGGCGAGACAGGTAAAGCTGTGTAAAAAAAAAAAAATGATAATAAATAAATTAAAAAGGAGGTAGGAACATAAAAATGTGCTTGACCCAACTGTTACCCACTTCTTTTGCCTCTGAATAGGAGCGATTCAACCAGCGATTATTTTCTATGAAAATGCATTATATATCTTTGCCTCGATGGAAGATTAGGGGAAATGCAGCTGCAGCAGTGACATCAGTTTTATTCACTTATTTAAAATATCTGTGTATTTTCAGTTTAATAAAAATGCATACACATACTAATATATTATTTAATTATATAGAACCTCAGGGCCAGATGTAATAGACCAATATGTGACAGCCATTCTTGAGATTTGCAATATCACGTGGTTTGTGGCAGATCCCATTTGGGGGGGCTTGAGGGCAGGCAGAGGCTCTGGGCTCAGCGTGGTGGTTGACGCTGTTTGTCACCGGTGTCCTGGGGTCCATTCTACCATGCTCTGTGCACTAGGGCAAGCACAGCCCTTTCAGTGCTTGATTTGGGCAGTGAGGGGGAGCAGTTATACAGCCTTCCCATGGGGGCGGGTTTTGGAGCACGGGTGCAGAACTCAACAATCAGCAGGCATAATAACTCAATGTCCAGTCAGGTCCTTGTCTTTTTAGGAGAGGAAGTACTTTTTAATCTCACAGCAGTACTGAATACTACACAACTCAATCCAGTATACAGGGTAGTGGTACCAGTAATTTTTTTTTTTTTCTGGCAGTACACCACTGTTATCTCTCCATGCCATCTCCCACCCGGGCGACCCTTGATAAGTTTGCACCCCCTCAACAAATGTGGTACAAGAATGACTAACTCAGGTGCAGATTCTAATGCCCACCCGTCTAATGTACAACCAGTGCACACATACATATGAGTTTACCCCTGGTGATGTGGTAGGTAGCAATTCATTCTCATAGTCACTCGCACTTAACTAGTAAGGTCTTGGTAGCTTGGGTTTCACCGCAGGATGAGGCGGTGATCAAAGACATTTCCTCAAAATGATTGGAGATTTACTCCTGTCAAGGGCAGGAATGAACCCACTTCCAAGTAGGGAATGGAAATGGAACACCTTCAAAACAGGAGTAACAAGACCGATGTCCATATGAAGGATTACTTGAAACCATTACCAGTGTTTATCTCCGGTGATAATCCCTTGTCCTCTCCCATCAGTACTGTGCATTGTGTTGTGGCATGCAATGCAATTAACACTCAACATACTTGGAGGGATGCCTAGCTCAAAGTGTGTCCTCCAATGGACTGGTCTGTCTAATCGAGCAAAGCTGTGGAAAAAGTCTATGAAACTGAATAGATTATGTGAGATTTAGAAATTAGACATTTATCAATTAATGTTTAAACAACAGCATCAATGCTTCATATTGGTCTGAAACCCGATTGTTTGTGGGGAATAATTTCTTTCTCGTATGCCCAGTTTTTTTTAGATCTTGTAAGTCTCTTCTTAAGGAGATCCTGCCTATTGTCATAAGGGGAGCAATTTGTGTGATTTTATTTTTTAAATTCCGTTATGTTTCAATGCTTCCTTTAAACAAACTCAGTATATGTTTTATAGAAAAACGACGATCTTTCATAACTAGGATCATGATTTGATCTGGACTCACGTCCCCAGAATGTCCTGCCTTTTTATATGGTTGGCTATTTGTTTGCCCAGGAGTAGAATGGTCACCTGAAAAAATTGAGTTTGAGGCATAAAGATATCTAATAACAGTTCATTAGTCTGCTCAATTCTATTTCCTGCCTACACCTCGTTGATGTAGCTGGACCATGCTTGAGGCAAAACAGAGGCAACAGTATTCTTTTTTGTCCCACAACTTAATGCTGCTAGTCTACAGAATTACCCTGAGTTTTTACTAAAAGCAGATTGATGAAGATTGAGTCTTTTTCGATCTTTACCTTCCCTTTTTGATCAATTCAGTGTCTGAGGTGTCATATTTGCCATACACTGCAACCAGGCCCAAGCCACCATTACTTCGGCATCCAATTTGACCCATTCCAAAATGGCTGCCACTGGGTGCACATCCACACACAATGGCAGCCAACTATAAATTAGCTTTTAGCCATTTCAAAATGATCACCCATACTTATGCATGCGTGTGCAGGGAAGAGCGGCCATCTTTAAATATTTTCGTAAAACTTTATTACAAACCTATTCAAAGACATCCGCTTACGAAAGCGTACACATGCATACTCAGGTTCGACGATCTCTGAATATCTGTGTAAAACATTTTTACAAAAACATTAAAAAGGCACGAGTGTGCAAGCACAGGCAGCCATTTCTATGTTTTTTTAAATAAAACTGTATTACAAAAAATAAAAAACGAACCTCAGCACACACTAGAGGCTGCAGTCAATGCCATACCTATTGAATTTGCTAATGCTTGTTTCATATGGGGACATGTCCCCACATTTCCCTGAATGAAATTCACAAATGTTTACCAGGAGTACTGGGAACCTGCAACTGCTGCTGATTCCCATGCATACTGCTGGGAACTTTTTGGAATTCCAAAATCGTATAACTTTAATCCCAAATTTAGGAAGAAACCTTGGGGCTACATTTTAAATTTGTTGGAATTTTTTTTAAGGAAGAAAACAATCTAAATAAAAAAACAATATTGTATTTTTTTTAAATATGGTACATCCTAAATAAATTTTTTACGGTCATAAAATATAAGCAAATGGAAAACAATGAAGATGCAACATACAAAAACTCAAGAAGATGAAACACACTTTTAGCTTTTAAATGCGACATATACTGAAAAGAAGGAATAATCCAGCCTCGGGCACATTGGAGGCGTCTTAAGTATTTAGTGACAGGTGTCAGTGCTAAAGTACTAAAAGTCGCAGATCGCGACCTCACAGCTTCTGCTGTGGAAAAGAAGTGAGTGAGACTTTCGACAGCCTAAAAGAAACAACATCAACTTCAACTGAGTCCTCGGGTGTCATCCTTAAAGAACACAATACTGACATATCCCAAGAAGTGCTGGGAAACTTCCATCCATTTATAACCTTGAATATACAATAAATAAAAGAAATAAAGTCAAAAACGATCTCATTCAATGATTAACATTTTCTGAAATGTAAGTTTCTGAAGGTTCAGAATTAACATAGTAACAAAAGTTTCTAACAATTTATAATGATAACAACATAAAATGTACTAATATTCTCAAGAACTAAAAATTTACTACTAGACCAAACTTAGAGTTGGGTGAGGGATTGTAACTTCAAAGCCTGTCCACCGCCCTTATCCGAAATCTACACACAACAAAGGAATATACAGAAAAATACCATGCTTTGCTGCTTGATAAAAGTACTCTGTGGGGTTCAGATTTATTAATTTGAGTATTTAGAAAAACAAAGGTATCCCATCAAAAATTCTAATGGACTATAAACTGCCCATGCAAACTCCATTGAGAAAAATCTACTTCAAAGCTCAAATACAAGCTTTTTGATTTGGACAGACTGAGTGGAGAAAAATCCCCCAAATCAACCATGTACAAGAATACACATCATGAAGTAAAATACAGCATGAACTAAAAAATACAACATCATCGGCTTCTGTTCCTCTAGAGAAAGTTGAAGAACACTATACTGCTTTGTGCCAGAGTGAATATTATACTGAAAATAAGGGAAATATAACAGCATTTCTATATTAATTTGAAGGGAGAGGTACTGAGCAGTTTAAATAAGCTGTAATTATAACATAAAACCCTATAGATTTCAAATTAACTGGTGGAATAGTTTCTTGACTTGCATAGCAGAAGAGGTAAAAGAAACAAGCATTTACAATGCAACGGGTCTCGCGTTTGCTCATGTTAGAGCCGATTGCGTTATAAACTCTTAATCCGACTTTTCACCTATTGGGCAAAAGTGCATTTATGTACATAACCCGAAAAAGTGAAATCAAGTATGTAAAGCGCTCGACTTCTGCCAAGCGAGATCGCGCTCGTAAATTAGAGAAAAAAAAAGTCCACGAGCCCGATGGAAAACAGCGAGCCTCACATGTTTTCTGTACTTGGTTGCTGCGCTCGAGGAGGGCTTGCCACCGGAAAAGGCATGACATATGGGTGCCTTCGACTAATGAAAGCAAGCAGATTTTATTAGGGAAGCCCACGAACCAATAAAAAACACTGACGTGAAGTTGACAGGGCTCCGAGCCCTTTTCTAAATACAAAAGAGTCTTGCTGCGATACGCATGCGCGAGCGCATGCAACGCAGGCTCGACCCTAAAAATGCCATTGAAGGATGACAGTTCCTTCAACTCAAGTAAAGTACTCCATTGTCCTGATGGACATTAAACCCTCTGCCAAACTCTATATCAGACCTGTACCTCACTGTGGTGGAAAATGCACTGTGGCTGATACCTGGTAGTGGTTCTTCGTGGCCTTTGTTCCATTGTAATGGGTTACAGTGGCTAACTGTGCACTGTAGCGCAGACCAGGGAGTGTGTCCTATCTGTGATATTGATCCTTGACTCTAAACTCTGGAATACCTTGAACCCCTGCTTAAATGCAGAATGCAAGAGTCTGTTGTGCAGTAATCTCTTAAAGGCCTATGTTTCCGGCTAGCTCCCAGCTGAACACATGCAATGGAAGGGGAATGCTAGGGAATTATAGACAGTGCCACAGCACCTCTCACTCAGTTGAGCTTCACCTACCCGTGCCCCTTTCTCTGCCTTCGGAACATAACATTGTCACCGGCCACAAGTTGAGATTGTGACACTTTACAAAACTCCTCAATAAAGAACTTTAATAGTGTCAAAGACAATACAGCCAATCAACAAAGTAATTTAAGAGTTTGTAACGTAGCACTCCTGACAGGGCTGGCTTTGGCGCTGGTGGCGCCCTGTGCATTAGACTTTTTTGGCACCCCCCATGACCACCTCCTCAAATTCCCTCACTACCACCCTGCAAATGCGCCCCTCATCTCTCCATAGCCACTCTCTCACATACATTCAATTGTTCTAAGGGGCCGGTAAGGGCTGGCTTTGGTAATCCACTCAGCTGTCCACATAAAATATAGTTCTGTTCTTTGCAGCAGGCAGATCAACCCTCCTTGTTACTTTATGTGAGTCAAAGCTGCCTTCTCTCCATAGCAGGAATATTAATCACAAGAGGTATCTTGACATGTTGAGTGCTTCCTGACGGTTGGACGCAAAAGGAACTTTTCATCAGTTGCTTTTGAATGGCAAGTTTCACAAGGTATTGCTAAACACCGCGTCCCCCTGAGGTCAGCGACCCTCAATCCAGATCAGCACCTGGTGCGGCCCCAACGCTCTAAAGCTGGCCCTGACTCCTGGCACCATATTACCTAAGTGCACTCTTGTGCGGCCTCTTACTTACATACAGTACATATTGCACCGATGTACATATTGGATCAGTGTGATCCCAGGAGGAGTGTTCCATCATTTGCACTGCTGCATGTCCCATGCTAATTTGGGAAACTCTTTGATCTGTGCCTAAACTCTATTATAGACACAGGCGCCGAGGCAAAGACGACATCAGAAGGCGCACTGACTGTGCGACACAAAAAGGTGGTGCTCAGTGAGTGGACCCACCCCTCCCCCAAGTGTGCCCTCTAAACAGATGAATTGGAGTCCGTTGGTTGCTGGACATCCCCTGCAGGTGGATCTAGGTCCCTAAAGGGTGCCGTATGCCATCTGTACAGCGGTTGATGGAGCAGATACTTCAAGCGCCGGCTGTGTCTTCCACTAATGCATTGCTGCCCAGGAAGCCACACGTTTGCAGCGGCTCTAGGGGATGCACAACGTCTGTAATAGGGTTCACGGTCACGGTTTGCATCTAGGGCGCCTGCTTGAGGGTGCGCCGTGTTTGCATCTAGGGCGCCTGCTTGAGGGTGCGCCGTGGCACAAAGAGGGACAATGCGCCCTTTACTTAATACAGCCCATGGCACTCATCAGTGCCTTCGTGAATTGGCCACACAGTTTGGAATATACGCATATAAGAAAAAAGTTTTTCATGAGTGCTAAAACAGTGGCCATTAAAAAAAGAAAGCCACCAAAGCAGAAACATTAATTTAGTGTTAGCTTAAAGAGACTAGAACCACGTTACTAAGGCATTTAAGTGTGAGATAGTACCTCTGGAGTAATACTTCTGGCTCTTATAAATGCCTTTGTGAATTGGTCTCAGTGTGTTCTTGCCCACCACTATGAACTTCCACATTCTTTTAGGAAGAAGCTCACTTACACGTTACAAAAAAAAAGTATTTTTCCAATATCAGGAGATGAGGAGCAGGTGGTGGCTTAAATTAAAATATTTTATGTTCACACTTCTCTAATGCTGCTACATATCAAAGGAGTAAGAGCTTTGCAGCTTACAGTAAGGAGCTGCAATGGTTACAGAAGATGTGTAACATTTGATGACGTTGCAAGAGATAGTTTCACATCAGTTATGTGTGCACTGCAGTATGTCACTTGTTTTTGTCTTGGGCACCATAAGTAAATATATAACAGCTGGAGAAAATGGCGTCGAGTACTGCATCGGTCATTTGGGACATTTTCAATCGCCACCAGGATGCGGTGCTCTACTCCACTATATATGCACGCCTGGCACGTTATCTTGAGAACTTCCGCTCATCAATCTAGATTGCACTGAGCCCTGCCAAGATTAACAAACACAAATATCTTCTGGTGACAGGAGAGGCGCGCGTGAAGCAAAATTTAACAGTAATTGAATACTGCATCGATTACACTTAGCCAGATGGGTGGGTAATTGTAAAGCTGCAGCCAGGAGTCTGGTCATGTACTTAGCACATGGCTGACTGGCTCGTGCTGTTATCACTTCGCATCACACCCTGTATTGGAAGGACCTTCGCGCGTCATTCATTTCTGGACTAGCCAGAGGGACCTGCCAGTAAATGTAAATTAGCATTTGTATAGCGCACTACTCACCCGTTAGGGTCTCAAGGCGCTGTACTCATACCGCTATGGAACCCCTCCTGGCTTTTCCCTGTGAGGCACCCACTCCTGAGCACCCCCAGGGTGAAGCCAGGCATCCAAGCGCTGTTGGGGCCGTTGTGGAGATTAAGCAAGCTATTGCCCAGAGTTGCAGAGTGGGACCCATGAATTAGATTAGGCACCGAGGCGAGAATTATCTGGTCAAGGGGAATTGAGCCCAAGACCTGCCGAAGCGGGACTTGAACCCTGGTCTTGAGCCAGATCTCTGCTTCAGGGTCTGCCACTCTAACCATTGAGCCACACTTCTCCACAAATTCTCCAGTCAAATGAGCCATCTCCCCAGGAGCGCTGTTAGTGATGCAAGGTATTAATCACTTATGAAGGAGCATCCGGAACTACTGAAAAAGATTGTGAGGAAGAAAAGGTCTGCTTGGGGTTCACCTTCAAAGGAGAGAAAAACACCTTGACCGTCAAGGTCAGACTGGTGGATAGGGCAAGCTGGCAGTGCCAGCGGGATGCAATATCACAAAATAAAATGCTGGGCGGAGTGTTGAACCTTTTCAAACACTCACCCCAAATCACAGATCTGGGTTTAATCCTTCGTTAGTTTGCTTGCCACGTCACCCCAGTTCGGACCCAGCTATGTGCGAATCAGTCTTGACCCTGCTCCCAATAGGAGCATTCCAGCCCGAACTGCCAAACCAGGTCCTCCCTGGACAGGATTCAAGCATCCTGGGTCCGGTTTCAGGGTATCACCCTTCATCAGCCAGGTTAGCTTAAATCCAGTGGCGTAGCAATTAATGGCCTGGTGGGTCAGTGTGTGGGCCAGTCTTTGCCTGTTTGTTGGTCTGTCATATGGTTTGATGGTTCTTTTTAGGGCGAGGGTGCAAGCGCTTTGGCCTGTTATCTGTCTGTGGGCTTTTAACCTCGCCCACCGCACGTCCATTACTACCGCTCGTTCATGGGCATGCCTTTCAAAAATCCTTTGTTATCACTGGTAAATGCTTTACGTTTGTCCCCCCTTGGGGCAGTTTTGTTACCGCTTTGGCCATCGACCCCGTTACATGGAAAATTGCACTTTTGCCAATACGTTTGACTGCAAGCTAACTTTTTTCTTTTGTGTCTTTCCCATACGCTCCTGCTCATGGCAACAGTGGTGCTTCGAATTGACTTGCTTATGTCAACTGTTTTACTTTTTATTTTCAATTTACGTGGCAAGAAAAGTCCACTTGGGAATTTACAACTACAATAGCTCTAACTTGAGCAAACACAAGAACTATTGCATTGCAAATGCTTGTTTTCTGATGGGTCAGTGTGTGGGCCAGTTTTTGCATGTTTGAGGGTGTGTTTAATGGTCTGAAGGGCCTTTTTTCTCTGATATTACCATAAACATTTTCTGCAACCACAACAAACGCATGCAGCCTCCTACACCTTGCTCAACACCTGAGTGGCTTTATAAGTTGATATTTAAAGGTTGGCCATGATCTGATTCGCTTATGGTGGCCACATTTATTTTGGTGCTGGGGCCTATTTTCTATCCAAGTCTGGCCCTATTGTTAGTATTCACGTCTTTGGGTGGCACTAATTTCACACTGAGGTTCAGCTAAAGGATTGTGCTTACTGGCCTTGCCTGGAGTGACCCACCTACCCAGGATGCCTTAAAAGTCTATTACTTGTTAGCCCTAAGAGCACTCAATTCAGTTATCCAAGTTCTTGAATTGGTGGTTCATCAATAAATAAAAAGAAACTTACATTTATGACTTCATTACTTGTTAATGAATAGAGTAGTAGGTAGAGACATGTTCTAAGCAGATAATCCACACAAGAAGTAGACATGACGTGTTTTGTTCAGGAATGTGTTGCCCGGAGCCTTCTTATATAGAAGTAAGGTAGAGTTTCAGAAGTTAAGACCCAATTTGAAGTCCTCAAACGGGGTGCAATATCATGTCCGCCAAACTGATTCCAGATTTGGCACGCAAACCATCAAACGGACACTCATGCTTTCAACAGCAGTGCCCCTACTGGCTCTGAAGTGGCAAGCCCTACCCCCATGGCTTGGCAGTGTTGGGGCAAGCAGTGTAGGAACATTAGAATATCTTCCCTATTTTCAGTGGACAGTCTGATATACTTTTTTGTCCGTTCGGGGCCGCCAGGGTACTCCTAGCAGTCCCAAACAGAAAAAAATAATATATATAGAAAAATGATGCCCAGGAACAAAACTCCTAGAATTGTTTACTTTTTTTATTGTTCAAAAACAAGCTACCAGTTTGGGAGTTTGTTTATGGAAAACAAGAAGTTTAGTGAGGAAACCTGAAACATGGCAGCTGCTCACTAATGGCCACATGTACACAAGTTTTTAGCAGTCGCAATCGGGTTGTTTGTGGCCGCTAAGTAGCCTTTTGGCATGTACTAACCATATTTTGCAAGCCTGCAACCTATTACTGAATCGCAAAATAGGCTTTGCGAGTCACTATTAGAAAGGGGTGTGTTAAGGGCGTCATTCCTAATAGTGAGTCGCAGGGAGATGTATGATTGTTTTGCAACCGGAATGGTAACAAAACATTCACAATTTACCACCAACTTCAAGTTGGTGGTAATCCATTTGCAAATGGGAAGGGGTCCCGGAAGGACCCCTTCCCATTTGCAAAATGTGGGTGCAAACATTTTTTTTAGGAACAGACAGTGGTCCCACCGACCACTGCCTACTCTTAAAATATGGAAAGAAAACTTCATTTTCTTAACGCAGCCCGCTTTCCTTTAAAGAAAAAGAGGCTGCATTACAAAAAAAATAGCTTTATTGAAAAAGCATTTACAGGCATGGTGGTCTGCTGACCTCACTAGGTCACCATCTCTGTGATTTTGGCTATTCCCAAATTGCAACCTACCTGACGAATACGGATGGTGTAGGCCCATTTGTAATAAGGGCCTCATTTAGAGTTTGGTGGGAAGTAAACATTCCGTAATTTCTGGATGAAATTCTAAATCCTGACTTCAAACCACCAGCTGAATTTTCTCCAAAATAATATCCAAATTGTGGAGAATTCCAGTTTACGGGCTCTACTGCGAATTTAGAGTTTCCTCCAGAAATGTACAATCACATTGTAAGGTGCAGTGGTAGAGCATTCAATGTACTGGTTCAGGTAGGTTTGTAAAGCACATGGTCACAGAGCTTCTTGGGGAAAGACAGTCGGGCAGCTTGGTAAATAGAGTTCAGAGTGAAGTGTGCAGTGCCACACAAATTAGAGAGGACATAACCTTGCATCAACATACAACACAAACAGCAGAGAAGCGTGCAGCAATGCACAACAGAGACAGACCAGAGTTTCGTAGGATGCACAAATCAGAGGGGCCAAAGGAGTGCAGGAAGGCACAACCCAGACAGCCCAGAGGCATACAGCAAACACACACAACCCAGGCAGCTAAGAGGCATACAGCCAGCAAACACACAACCCAGGCAGCCAAGAGGCATACAGCAAACACAAAACCTAGGCAGCTAAGAGGCATACAGCAAACACACAACCCAGGCAGCTAAGTGGCATACAGCCAGCAAACACACAACCCAGGCAGCCAAGAGGCATTCAGCAAACACACAACCCAGGCAGCTAAGAGGCATACAGCAAACACGCAACCCAGGCAGCCAAGAGACATACAGCAAACACACAGCCCACGCAGCCAAGAGGCATACAGCAAACACACAACCCAGACAGCTAAGAGGCATACAGCCAGCAAACACACAACCCAGGCAGCCAAGAGGCATACAGCAAGCAAACACACAACCCAGGCAGCCAAGAGGCATACAGCAAACACACAACCCAGGCAGCTAAGAGGTGCACAGCAAACACACAACCCAAACAGACCAGCATCGAACTGCAACACACAACCCACTCAGTGGAGCGCTGGGCAGCAGTGCACATCAAGGAAGCCCAGATCCAACACACGACCCAGACAGTACAGAACCATGCAGTAACGCCCCATACAAACAACTCAGAGATACAGCAAAACACAGCCCAGACAGACCAGCCCCGAACTGCAACACACAACCCAATCAGTGCAGCGCTGGGCATTAGTGCACATCAAGGAAGCCCAGATCCAACACACGACCCAGGCAGTCCATAACCTTGCAGCAACGCACAACTCATACAGCCCAGAGCCTCGCAGCACGCCAAGTACAGACAGTCCAGATGCGCACAGGAACACACAATCCAGACAGTCTGGACTTCTGAAGCCTGAATACACAACCTAGACAGCCCAGACACTTATGGTAGCTACCAATACAGACAGAGCGACACACAATGCAGACCTGTGCAGCCACACACAACCTAGACAGCAGAGAGACTTATAGTAGTGCCCCATACAGACAGCTCAGAGACAGAGCGACACACAATGTAGACTATCCAGAAGTGTGCATCAACACACAACATAGACAGCCGATAGACTTAGTGTTGTTGATGCCCAATACAGACAGCTCAGAGAGAGACAGAAGAAATCACAGTCCAGACAGCCCTGTGCCGTGCAGCAATGCATATCACAGCCAACACACCGACACACCGACACACCCACACACACCCACACACACCCAGGGCACTGGTTTGCCACACGTTACCCAGGAGCCCTCCTGTGGCCATCTCAGTGAGGCAGACGGTGCGACACCGACAGAACCCCAGAACCCACAGGTGTGGTTTGTCACATTACACACTGAAAGGGCAGCAGGCGTCCGGGGAGGCGGCTGCTTCGGGGCCTGTAGCCCACGAGCACCGAGGCAACAAGTCTGCAGGTTTTTCTGCTGACAAACGAAAATAAATGCATCCGCCCTCGTGGCCGCGGCCAGCGCTGCTAAACACAGGAAGCTATTTATAGGCGCCCCGCCCCTCAGTTCACTGGCATGTGGTGGGAACGGGCTCTCCACGGGGCAGAGGCGCGGGCAGTGCCAGTCCAGGAGTCTGGAGGCCTGGGAGAGGCTCATTCTCGGATTAAAGGACTAGTTATCCCTTGGCTGTACCCGCATAAACCTGCTTGTCTTAAATTCCACGATGAAAAGTTTTGGGTTTTTTTGGGCGGGAAAAGATCAGTAACGTGAGGCCAATACGATTATGAAAGGAACTTCATTGGTACCAGACAAGAAAGAGGAGATTGGATAACTTACCCAACGCAGGGAAAGTAAGCATGATGGTTAGCCAACACGCGACAAAGAATCTATACTGGGTCTGGCCTAGACCAGAAAGTAACTGCTAATCCTCTATTTATCGGGGAGGCAAGGCCCGCGAGGAGACTATTCCTCACAATGGCGAGGGGAACTCCACCTGCAAACTCTCCTTTGAACTAAGCGTTTCCTCCAGAAACCAGGGAACCCTCCATGCCACCAATGACTAAACCAGGCCGGTCGCCTCTCTCTCGCTGTCTATCAGACCTCTCTGCTGCTCGCTCTCTCCATCCTTTCTCTTACTTTCCAGTCTCTCACACGGTCTTCCTCTGTCGCTCTAGTTCTCCATGCCCTACCCACCCATGTTCCCTTTTTTTTTATCAATTTCTCTTTTGATCACCTCTGACTCACCAAGAAGTAGTCTTTATCCAGCCCTCTCTTCCTCGCTCTCTAGCGCTCTTCCTTTAAATACTCCCTCTCTCTCTCCCTCTCTGACACTCTCTCTGCTTGTATGCCATTCACTCATCACCTCTGTCTGCCTCTCACTCTGCCGGACCCTTACACATACTCCTCCGCCTCTCATGTCATGAGACTTAGAGGTGTATGAATAACATGTAATGCAGAAAAACTCTACTAATAAACTCAGATTCAAGCATATGTACAGCAGTACAAAGGTCAAATTCCCATTTTTTCAACAGACACTTTAAATTCACACAGAAAATCATTGTTTACTGCCTCACAAATATGCATGTTACAGTCTGGCCCATGCACAATTTCCTTCTCCCAGCAAAATTCTCGCTTGTTCAGGGGTGTGGAATTCCTATCGCCCGATGCCCTGGATGTATTATTTGGGGGTCAAGGAGAATTTTTCATATTTATTTTGCCCTTGGGACAAGTAGGCCCAAACCCCTCAGGGGTGTGGAATTCCAATCTCCTGATGCCCCGGACATATTGGTCATGGACAACAAGTTTACATATTTATTTTGTCCTTGGGACAAGTAGGCCCCAACCCCCTGTAGCACAAACCCTTTGGCTGCCAGTTTAGCATATCACATTACAGATCAAGGAAGGGCATTGTCTACAGTAAAGGTAACATTTATGTCTGTATGTTAATGCTGTTTGAACTTGTATTTATGGTTCATTAATGCAAAGCCTTTATTATTAGGGTGAGCTCGTGCGCTAAGGAAATGTAAGCTGGGGCAGCACTACTGATAGTAGTTCCAGTATAAAAATGTGAACATTCATTTGCAAAATTAAACAATATGAGGCTACATATAATGCCCCCAGAATGCTCTCTAATTAGATGCAAATCAAAACGTTCATTAAGAAACTACAGTGAGGGAAAAATGTTTAGCTAAAAGCTGCTAGTTGGAGCATCATTTAGTAAAATGTGTTGATGCTTGCTGGTAGTTCTAAAAGATATATCCATAATGGAAAAATCAGTGTAACCAGTTTCAAAAAGATTATAGGAAACATGAAAATGAACGAGCATTGTCAAAGTCAGTAGATTCAACATTGGTTGTCAGCCTTTTGGTTTCTTTAAGGCAAGTCTTGTTTTGGCATGTTTTTTGGAAAAGTTTATTGTTGTGGGAGCTGCTGGGCCCTCACTATTAAAACAAACATTTGGAAAGGAAAAATATTTCTTGGTCTCAAAAAGCACACATTGCCACAGTAGTTTCTGGAACTGAACAAAACTACTTTGTGTGCCAATATGCTCCTTGTGAAAGAACACAATGCTGCCACTCACAGTGAAGTCAGCCTATAGACGGAGAGAGAGACAGAACTGTTATAAAAACAAAATGTCTTGGTTAACGCCAGACATAATTAGGGGCCCAATTCTTAAAGGAAGTCACAAAAGGGAACCCATGGTATATGTCCTTGCATTAGCTCAGATTTATGACTAATGAATGACCAAGAATTTATAGAAATAGGCCAGGAAATGGTACTCCTAGGAAAAGAATAATTGTGAACCACATTTTAGCTCAAGCATATATCTATGTCTGGACATGCTCATGCGAAAATCTGTTGAGCATTTACAAGTTCACTTTCCCTCCAATTACTTTTTTCGCCAACTGCCAGGAATAAATTTACAAGCTTTCTCAGTATGGAAAACAAATAGAGAAGAGCAGGTAAAAATCACTAAAACATGCAGGTTCATAGGTTTGCAGAGACTCAAAAAGGCATTCTAAACGTGGAACTACTGCTTATTGTTACCTACAGTCTCAGTATGTACATCTGTCGGAAGGTGGCAAAATAAGGGGTTTGCTAGTATTCAAACCCTACTACAGTATGAGCCATGGCATAATCAGAGAAGCTATTATCAGAGCCCTTAAATAATGGTATTGCTGCCATAATTTGTTGCTGCGCTGCATGGCACCAAATGGACAAGTAGATTTATGAAGCAACCTGTCCCATGGACAAGTAGATAGTTTGTTAAATTCCACATCTCTGTTGTTATGCCAATATTCCCAATATCATGCTCTTACACCAAGTCAAGCAGTTCACAGTAACTATTTAGTGCACAGTAAAGTAGGAAACAACCAGAATTTGAGGGGCTACTTGCAGTGCTTGAGTTTTTTTATGTTAAACTTTTTTTTGGTACTGCAGTACAGTTACAGGTACCTTTGTACCAGAAGGTTGGCCATGCTGGGTATCGTGGAAGCAGGTGCTGGTACTGCGATACCAGCAACCCAAAATATATATTTTTTAAATGAAACAGAGTAGTATCTCTTTTGGCCCCTCTACTTCTGTAAATTCTTTTTTCACTCCTCCTTTGATCGTTTACAGTGCACAATGGTTGAGGCGGATGTATAAAAAAAAAAAAAAGAGGCCCCTTCCTTACCTGGCTTGGGAAGACTGAATGTCTGCAGTTCGTTTGCAAGACTTCTCGTTACTTCTCTTGTCAAGGCCCAGTCACTGCAGAGCCAGTGTCTATAAAATGTTACTCTTGAACCAATGTCAGTGACATGCCACTAAAGGTCTGATATCTGCAGGGGCGCAGCTTGGTCAGTAAGACTGGAGGGGGGTGGATCAGGGAAGGGGTGTAGCAGCTTCAGATTTCCCAACAATCAGGCTGATTAAAATACATTGTATGAGAAGCAAGGCAGGAGTGATGCTTACCGAGCAGTAGGGCGGGAGAGGAGAGCGGATTTTAAGAGAGGTACTTCAAAAAATTATATTTAGTAAAATATCAATTTTTTCAGCCCTTTAAAACAGAGACAAATGTGTGTGCGTTTGTCTCAATGTGTATGTAAAAGTCCCAAGTGAAATCCAACAAACATCTTACCATAACCCGACTTAAACCAGCTGTACTCAACTATTTATTACAGAATACATTAGGGTGTGTAACACCCAAAAGCCACCCTGAAGCTACCCCTTGTAAGTCTGTGATATGTCCATGCAGTTACTGGTGTCAATGTTGTATTACGGTTGGCCTGGTGTCAGCCGTGACTACAGATTCGGTGGAAGTAACATGTTAATGTAGGCCTGGTGTCAGTTCCATGTTCCCGCATACCCCGTGTCAGCGACCTGTCATTCTATCAGTCGTGTAGGCATCCTGCTTCATCACATGGACTCTGACCTATCTCACACCCCACTTTATCCCACTGGCCTTCTGACTGCTCTCTCACAGTATACTTCATCTAGCCTGCCCTCTGACTGGCACCACCACCCTGCTTCACGTAACTGGCCCTCTGACTGGTCCCTCACCCCAACTCATCTCACTGGCCCTCTGACTGGTCACATACCCTGCTTCATCTCACTGGCCCTCTGACTGGTCACATACCCTGCTTCATCTCACTGGCCCTCTGACTGGTCTTTTACCCTGCTTCCTTTAACTGGCCATCTGATTGGTCACACACCCTGTTTCACCTCACTGGCTACCTGACTGGCCCTACACCTTGCTTCATCCTAGTGGCCATCAGACTGAAGTCATACCAAATGTCATACCTCCCAGAAGGCCCACAGATTGACTCTAATTTCTTCTTGACTATGTATGACAGTGTCTTAATAACAGCTCCCTGTGGTTTTTGAGCTCTCTATTTTTTGAATCTCAGGTGTAGACTGTTGGCGCTATTTCTCATAGTCACTATAATAGAAATAAAGCACTTAAAACAGGGTCTGGGACATTGTTGTCCTCAAGAATAGATGAGGAAAGCTGTCCCTAAAGATGCGATCTGAAAAAGGTGTTTCAAATAATAGTCACTACAAATTAGCCTGGACTCAAAAGGGGCTCAAGATCAGTAATTTGAAAAACTATGGAGGTTTATTAAAATATTAAAGTGCACTACAGAAGACAAACATATATGAAAGCCAATTGAAATTCACAATACTTAGTCATAAGCATAAAGATCAGAAATCATTCGCCATCAGGCTAAACATTTAAAATAGATGCAGCACCAGCAAAATCTGAGAAATAGTCCAATTTCAGAATATGCAGCAAATCAATAGAAAATATGGCAACACTCCTAGAGAACATGGCACACAAGAACTGGTTCACCATAGTGTAAGCAAATGTTACAAAATATAATAAAATCATATTAAAGCAATAACAAATAGCATAAAATACCATTGTCCTAGCCCCATCTCCCTAAACGAATAATAATGAGTCTTCACTGACCTAATGTCATCTGACTTGTTAACACAAATCTGATTACATAAACAATAAAAGTCTTGTGAATGAATAGGCCCACAGTGAACAGACAAGGAGGAGACCCTGGAGAGCAAAGATTGCTTTCCAAGAACAGTGTATCAGCACAAATCATCAATGCACATTTTAAAGTGTGCAATGACAATGAGAAATTAAAACATGGCTATTTCTAAAACCAAGATGTAGTCGAGGTCTCGGTAGGCCTATATTAAGAAAATACAGAGCTGTGCGTCATAATAGAATTGTAATTTCAATTTTAAATGTTCATGTCACTAAACTAATATTATTTAAACAAAAAATAACACCAACAGAACCTTTGATTCTTTGAATGACTTTCTGAACCACAACTCTGTACAGAAAGTAAACTTCTTTGTTACATTTTCTGCACTGCCAAAGGAGAGGTCATTGACATCAGTTAAAATGAATATTGCATATAGACATACATTTTGAATATTTGTTAAAAATATACTTGGTTAATTGCACAGTAGCACTAAAAGAGAGCAGAGAATATTACTGTAGGGGGACCAAGAAAGCCTAGCTGCCTTTTGTGAGCATTCAGAAACCACTCTATGAAATCCTTTCAGCTTTTAATGCAGGGCAGATTTGGGGAAAATCACAAGGTTATACATGTTCCCATGGTGACTAGCACAGGCCTTTTTCTCCCAACCAATTAATTGCAGCAGCAGCCCGTACATACAGGCTGAGGGGCCACGCCCCCTCACCTTTTTCCTGAAGTGAAGAGTATTTGTCATGCTGAACAAAAGTCAGCCTGACAGACACTCTTCTGGTTCAGGTCAGACAGCCAGGAGCTGGGCATGCGCTAAGTGCGCAGAGTCCTGGCTGCCTGTGCTGAACTTTGCTGGGCTGAAGAAGTCACAGCCCAGTGGGTGTGACCTCTTCAGCCTTGCAAAGGTGCCTCAAGGCCCTCCCCCTCATGACGAGGGGGGAACGCCACGGATTGCTTCGGATCTGGGCGCTTCAGTTTTAAGCCCTGAAGCGCCCAGGGCCAAGTGTCAATCAGTGATACCTCGTCACAGAGTGGAGTGGAGTCAGCAGTCTCACTGACCCCATCCCACTCTGTGACGAGTTGGGATTGCTGCCTTCCCTCATTGGCTGAGCTTAGGTCAGCCAACGAGGGAAGGCAGCATTCCCAACCCTACTGGGACCTCCGAGGCTTCCCGGTCAGAGTTGCTGAGGTAAATTTTATTATTTTTTGTAATATTTGGTGCATGTGTGTATGAATGTATTTGTTAATGAGTGTTGTGAATGGGTGTGTGAGTGCGTGTGTGAATGATTGGGTGTTTAGTGAGGTGTACATGTGCAGGTGTAACATCCCGCCCTCCTTCTTAAAATTACCGCCCACCACTGATTAATTGTGTGGGTAGTAAAGTCCATATACAATGGAAGAGGCATGAGTAAATGTTGCAGAATGCACTGTGTGGAGAATGGAGATGAACCATTGTTTAGTTTAAACCTCTTGGCACTTGCATGGTGGCTACCAGACATAACTGTGACCCATGGGTGCAGGTTCTGCTGCACTCAGCAAAATTATCAATTCTTATTACAGAAGCATTCCATTCACTCATTTGCATGTGGGTGAGGGCCCAGAGAAAAAAAGGCAACACCGTCATCCCTGCACCATATTGCATATGTGGGTGCACGGGGAAGCAGGTTATTGGAGAGCACAATTTGTGTAACCTCCTGAGGGGGTATCTTTGTGGGGAGGCAAGAGGGTCCCAGAAGTCGTTCAGGGAATACCACCACCTACAGGTAGGTGCAGTCACACACTGCACACACCCGCAGAGGGGAGGGATAAAACCCAGTAGTTCGCCCTGGTCTGCCGTTTTACTGTGTCACCTAAAAAATATGGTAGTCAAAATGTTCCAATGGGGCAACACAGGACGTTGTGGCCAGAGAAGCCAGCGAGGCATAGAAAAAGTTGGATATATTGAACGTGTGGTCCTGTTTTAGTCTTGAGCATTTAGACCAAACTTTCACAGCGAGGAAAACTTGAAGAACAATGCCAGGATGACTTAGCCCACCTTTCCACACTCTCGAGTCCTACGTTTTGGACTTGGAAGAAACTATAGAGCTCAAATACCTCCAGCAGACAAGGTTGAAAGCCACAGCCGGGCAATGCTCCACAAGACTGGATACCTTCTGTGCAAAGTCCCACTGAAGTTTTATTTCTTGCGGAAAAATTATCAGAGCATTGGAAACCTGGAAATCCTCTCTCCGAGGTCGTGACTTTTTCTGGACACACCTGACACCATGGACTGATCCACTGATGTCGACATTTTTGGTATATGCCAACATATTTTTGGACGCAGATGTTCTTTCTCTTGTTCACCCCGACTCCACTCCACACCCCTCCCCCCAAGGTTCCCAATTCTCAAGGGCAGCCTCTAAGGAATGATATCTCAGACAGCAGCAGGAGGAAAACTTGAGCACTCATTTCAGCCACTGCTCCAGCATAGTTATCAGTGCCCACAGATCTGCTGATTATCAGAGAAAAGATGTCCTTCTTGTCATTTTAGCCCTTAGAGGAACAGAGGGACCAGGCTGTCCCCTGGGAAGCACTTCAAGGTTTGGGTACAATGGAGAGCCCATAGCAACAAATTCTTCCTCTTGGACTCCAGCTTGTGTTCTGATGTGCTAGCAGATGGACACCTTTGGTCACTGACCAGGTGTTGTGAGAGGTCCCATGGTCACTTCAGCTTGTTTTTAAGTCCTGCCTGCCATTTTACCATAATTTCAACCAAAACAAAATCTGCTAATGAGGATTTTATAGTTGGCAGGGCCACTGCCAGTAGCTGCACATCCCCATCGAAAAGTGGTCCTAGTAAAGTGAGGAATCTATCCTTAACAATCAACCCAGTATTGTTCAGAACTCAAGCCACATAATGGGATGAAGGGAGACAGCTGGTATGGAAGCAGACCATCATCAAAAGTGTGGCAGAACCCTATTTACTATACACATGTTTCTTTTGGAGTTACTACGTGTCCCTTTGTGTGGTCCATCTGTTGCCCTTGTCTGTCCCCTGCACTCTTTAATAACTAGGAGAGGACATTCCACAATTAACCTTCCCCTTCCTTGCTGCCAGAGAGCAGCTGGAAGACCGGGGCATTTTGTTCTTACCAGGAAGTAATTTCACACCTACTTTGCAGCCTGGGAGAGTTCAGTAATGCCACTGGGGGATGGGTGAACTGGATCTGATTTACTATCAAAGATTCAGCCAAAGGACAGCATTTAATAAAACCATCTCTGGCCAGCTTATTAAACATCCAGTGTTACCACTGTATGGGATCTTTGATAATGTTACAACTCTACGTCAGTTGTTTCCTAGACCTTTCCCCACTCAATCAGTACAAAAATGACTTTTATTCCTATGCAGGCTTTTACAGTAGAGAAATGCCACTGCAGCCTTTCCATTGAAGTAGCATGTTTGATCATGCCATTGTGTTTGGGACATGCCAATCCCATGCATGTCTCCCCTTTAACATTTTGTACCCAGGCCCTGTAGCCCCCCAATGCGCTACTCATGGGTGACTTACCTAATGGATAAAGGAGTTTTCCCACATTTCATAAAAGTTTTTTATTTTTTGTTTTGTTATTAGCTTTTACAGTCACTCATGTCAGTGGTGTACCTTTCTGCCACTGGTGCATTTTCTGTGCCGTATTCTGTGGCTTTTCCATTAACCGCTGGCCTATGTTTTAAGCACAGGAAATGACGGAGTTTAGCAGCCTGACAGTATTCAGAGTCAAAACAGGCCAGTAAACCCAGACGCATATAAGCAAAAAATCTAGGTAGACCATAGAAGGGTGAATTTACCTACAGAGTATAATTGAAAAAGACAAAAAGAAGATACTGCTCTAAAAATCAGTAGAGTACTCCAAAGTACAACTGATCCCAAACTGATTGAACTAAAAGACCTTTAAATGTTTGAAAATAGACATCAACATGAACTTCCGACATTAGGTCTTGACTTGTTTGAAACAGTGAGATAATCATGCAAGCTCTAATAAGTCAACATCTTTGTTCCACAGTGAATTTTCTGCTCTCCACCCACTGCAGGTTGAATCACTGATCATTTAACCTTTCTCAAGTGGAAAACCTGCCGCTATACAATTTATGCAAAATGGGAACTTTCCCTGCTTCCTCTTCCACTAATGAGAATTCCAGTTTTAACGATCTTCCATTTTGTCTATTGTCTGCTCCACTTGCTTGATCTTTGAGCCTCAATCCTCTCTTACAACAGTCTTCTCTAAACTCTGCTTGGGCAATCTAGCTCAGCTCCTTGCCACTCCTAAGTCCTCTGATCTGTCCGCCCTCTGCTTTTACCCCGGCTCACTCTGCCATCTGCCTCACTTCCTATATTTCCTTAGAGTGACTTTTAAAATGTGTCAATGGCTTTGACATCCCTCGTCACCCATCAGACTTCTCTTGTATGGCTTGTTCTATGTCTCCCTTTAGTAGTTTGTGTTCATTTTCATGCCATCAGCTCTAATATCCCTTGCACTGCATCTCGGGTCTCTTTCTGTCCACTCTTGACACATATATTCTTAACCTATCACATTCCCATTTTATCCTTACAACTCACCTCGCAGCCATGTTTTTTCGATTGTGTGTCAAGCATCATTTAAATTTTACATATGTTTTTTTTCTTACAAATTTAGTTTAAAACGTAATATTTGATTTTCTGTATAAAATTGTTATGCTTCCAGAATGCAAGGTCTCAGAACCTATTAGTATTTACAAGGAGATTATACTTAATTAAGTAGCCTTTTGATATTAAACCTATAACCCAAACCAGATCGAGAGAATTGTGATAAAAAAGGCGGGAGTTGATTATAATCAAATACATACAGTGTGTATGTTTTGTAAAATATCATTTGAGGGGGAAGCGGAAGCCAATGAGAAGGCACTTTTTCAGGGTCTGTTCCACCGGAATCACAGGACCACCATGAAATTACCCCAACATGTCTGACAATTCATTCTGGGATATACCACTTACACTTGGGCATTAGATATGCTGAATCAGTCTTGTTAAAGGTATCTACGAGAGATAAAATATGGCTTGAAGAGGATTTAGCTAGTGGGAGTAAAGCCGAACTGGAGGGATACGTTAGCACAGCTAGTCCCAAAAAGTAGTCTACATGTGAATGGAACATTGGTGGCCGCCAAGAAGTAAAATTCTTCGGTACTAGAAATTGACATAGACCATCATAGAGGAAAAAGGTCTCCTGAAAGAGGACTGATGAATTTCTCTTAACTGGGTGAATTGGTGGCCAACTAGTTAGAAGTAAGGACATTTCCAGTCCTGGAAGACTTCCTTTGAAATCTGAGTTTCAAATTTTAAATGCAGGGTTGGTCTGAGCTTCCTCTGCCTTCTGGTTGACGTGTATCATTGTACATTTGCCAGTGGCTTCATAAAATGAGGAGATATGGAAATTTACCATTTATTACTAAGCACGGCAAAGCTGGTCTTTCAGTCGTATGGATGGATAATGGAAAATGAAGTTCACTCTCACAAGGCAGGTTCGTAAGAACATTTTAAAGACTGAGTTGTATACAAGGTTGAAAGTTGCCTAGTTGGACAACCAACCGGGTTGGTGACTCATCTGTAAAAGAAACGGATAGTCCAATCTGAGTTACCAATTAAAAGCTTAGATGTCTCACACTCAGTAACTGATGTACCCCATCGCTACTAGTGGCTACAAGGTGCCTCATGGCACCGCAGTTCGAATTGGCTGTGATTTCAGTTTGGCTATGAAATTCCTAGCGCCACAGAGCACATCGAGCCTCCATGAGGCGCTAGACACGTTTCAAAGTGTACCTTTTCATTGCTAGAGTTGTAGTCTACAAAAACACTGTGCTCCAACAGGGGAACCCCGTTTAATAAGCGTTTCCGCGGGGGTACAGTATTTAAACCACCTCTTTTTCCTGAATGCATGCATCAGGTGCACCCTTAATCCACATGCTTTTCGTGTTTAGCAACAAACCCGTAAAATTATTCCACAACTTTTTCCAACGGCATTGGCGCGTCAAGCTTCCTGCGAGCATCCCTCGCCCACTCTGCATGTTTCACAGTTTTAGTCCCAGGGTGACTTCTAGAATTCCCGCCATTTCCCTCAGGCTCCGCGCAGCCAGCGCTTACCTTCCTCGGCCGCGTCCAGCGCCATGATGCCTCTTGGGCCTGAGAAAGCACTGCCACAGCCTCCATAGCGCCCTGAAGTGCGGGGATCTCCTGCAGGTCGCACTCCGAGGCATGGCCGAGCGCAGAGCCCATTTTCAAATCTGGTAACCGCTGGAGAGCAGCAAGCTGGGACGGGGCCAGGGCCTCTGAGTCACCGTCACGCCCAGGCGGAGGCTCGCCCTGGTCCTTGGCACGGAATCCCCTCTTCAGGCCCCACCATGCTTCGAGACGCTCTTTTCTCACCCACCTGCACGTAAACCACTTTCTACCGCACGGCCTTTACCCGCCCTTTAGAAGTCTTAAACCAAAAAAAAAAAAAAATTAGACGCACAGGCCCAAAACATTAGTTTTTTTCTTGGTCGTTTTCAATCGCGTTTTTTTGTTTCCGCTTCAAGGGCATGTCTTGGTTGCCTCAGCTCTGTTCATGATTTGTATGCGCGAGAATTATTAAAGCGCAGTGTGTTCTGAGCAGAGATGGCGCAGCAGGGCTGAGCAGCATCAAAAGACCTGACATTTTTACAAGGTCATTTTTAAGTGGTTTGAAGAGGCATTTTCCGCACGTACCTGGTGCGTCCTGGTGACGTTATTCCACAGCCCTGCTTGGTCGCTAAGCAGGAACACCCCTGAAAATGTCCCTCCCCTTCTTCCACTGCCAGCTTTGAACCCCCACAGGCTGTCCAACCTCTCCCTGTAAATCTCATCCCACTTCTCATCCCTTCGCCCTTGTAGTGTGGCTCGCTGCTGAAACATGCAGTGGGTTACAGTAATTCGAATCCCAGAAATGCTAACTCAGCATCAGGAACTTCGTAGGTAAACTAAAAACAGTTGAATTGCGAAATAACAACATAATGTTTACTATACACTACACAAAAAAACCCACAAATTGTTCACAAGCCGTACAGGTCAGAGAAGAGCCGGGCTATCAACAAACAACTGAGAATTACCAAATCATTAACATCCTGCTGTACTAGCAAAAAAAATGGATTCAGGCTCGGAGCCTGATCTAGTTTGGTGGATAGGATTACCTCTGACACATATCCCGTCTGCTGTATTACGATTCCATTATATCCTATGGGAATCGGAATTCGGCGGACGGGATATCAGTCATGTTTGTAACAGAGTAGCCTGTCCGTCAAACTCTAAATCAGGCTCAAAGTCCCCTTTCACCTCATTGTTAATTTTTTACCCTGCATTGTCATTCAGTACTAACATTGAAAGTGGAAGTTGTTCTGGGAGGAAACTTTAGACGGTGAGGAGGATGCCTGGTTACGTAAACCAGAAAGAACAAGTGTCTCTGGGATCCACTCAAAATATCGGGCTCTGTGGAAAGGGGACACCAGCAGGGCCACCCGAGGCAGATTCACTCTTGCATGGTTAGAGCATCAACCTACCAAAGGGCTTTGTCTGTCTCTCGCATGTGCACAGTGCCCATCTAGCTGAGGTTGGAGCTATAGCCCGACTGGGGTCATTCAAATGGGGCCCATGCCTCTTTGATAACCTTCCGAGAGTCAGATACGGTCTTGGGGTGTGAACCCCTGCTCAAAATGTTGACTTCCTACTCCCTGGCAGGAGTAGGTGAAATCTGGGCCTTTTAAAGTGCGTTTAGCTTCTGCTCATATTGCCAGCTTTAATTACTGATCCCCATCATTTCTCTTCCATGGGATGTATTTCAGCAGGAGAAAAATAAATAAATATGATAAAATAGTGCACGGCCACTGCCAATCCTCATCCTTAAACTTTTGGTATCCATTTACTCATTTGACAGTATCTCAGCCTGGCACGAGTCGCTGTAAGGATTACTGGGCCTTATCAGATTACCCCTCCACCTTTTTTGTTTATGGTCACACAGCATCACATTACCCCTGGGGTTAAGCTGATCAGAACTTATTATATTATAAATATAATTTGAATGCCTATCTCTCACATTCTCCCCCCCCCAATCACACTGTCAGGCGATGGTTTCCATAACATGACCACACCTTGGAGGTAATTTGGTACAACTGAAAACACTTCCAGCACAGGCACAAAACCTGCACCATCCCAATCACACACTCCCACACGCTGTAGCTGAACAAATACTACAATACATTACAGTTATTATTACTGGGTCTTAGCTCCTTTGCCTACAGCATCTGTAAGACCTTGAGCTTGTTCAGTTCTTTTTAGCAGGGCTTACTATCTGTAAGTCACATACATACAGTTGTTTGGGATGCTCTGTGTAGTGTGGTTAAAATTAAACTGTCGTTTATTACATTTTGTATGTTTTTGTGGTTTTAATGAATGGGAACGTTAACAATTTCAGCATCAAACTTTAAAAACTCATGCCTCCGGTACTCCTGAGTGAATTGTTGTTTTGGTGTCATTTTGTTCATAAAAATACTTTATTTTTCTAATTTGGTTTGAGATTTTTATTATTTGGTGTTTTGTCTTTATTACTGCATAAATACTTTACACATTTCCCTTAATTAAGCCTGTTTGCTCTGTGCTATAGTTAACAGGGGGATGAGCTAAGATAAATTTAGAGACTTCTGAAAATTTAGGGATAAAGTTATTACTTCTTAAGTTGGGCGACTATCCATCCCAAATAATAATCCTCTTTCCTACGCAGTATATGCCTTGAGCTTTCACTCTTGGGTGGACCCTATGTGGAAGATATGCTGTCGACCGGTAGAGTGTGCCTTCCCAAGGTCACCATCCCATGGCTCCTGGGTGGACCTTATGCAGGATTTATTGCTGCTGCTTGCTAGCAGTGCACTCATTAGGAAGCTCCTCACGTGCTCCTGGTTAGTCCCAAAATATCATTTACTAGTATTGCATTTCTCGTGTGGGTTACTTTGTATGCCTGCTGGTCACTTTCCTATCAATCTAGGTAGTATAGATCTTGTGCCATGACTGCTTGTATCCAGTACGAGGAATAAGCTGTTCCACTGTCATTTTGTGCCGACATAGTTCAACCATTCTCAACAATCAGTTAATGAAGTCTGCTTGAGTCCTTTTTCTCACTCTTAAGCATCGCTATGTACATAGAGTCTGTGAGATAAGGCAGGATAAATGTGCCACTCACACACAGCAACAAAACACTTCCAAGATAGGTCCACTGATAGCCAACACTCTTACAAGCAAGCACTATCCCATTATTGACTTGCTATCCATGCACTAATACGCTCCAGCACCTTATCTGGGGTAGGAAACACTTCCAAAATGCAATTGCAATGCAACATGAAGGCCAAAATGGGGCAGCTGCATGTTCCTTAGGCCAAGCCAGGTTTTTGGAAGATCATTCATCGGAGATGTGTCATTACACAAAAAGTCCTGTAGTTGCAACAAAACAGAAACACAAATGACAAATCTGATAGCTGGAATTTATGACAGTCATTGGACCCCCACAATTCCAGACATCCTTTGGGGACTTCAAGCTATTAGAAACAAACCACAAGGTTTACTACAATGAAATACTCCCAAATCAACGAAACAGAGCTGTTACTGATGACTGCCCCTATGCAATATAGTGAAACTGTTTTCAAAATGTCCAGTAAAGTTGGTGGAATCTTCAGGCACAAAAGACTTCATTAAGAAGAAGATGGTAATGGGACACCTGCCTTTGTCCCCCCTTTCTTTATTTTGTGGCCTCATCTAGAATGCGGATGTAGGAGGAGCTGCCAATGGCACGGCCGCACTGGCATCGGGAAAACCCTTTCAGCAGGCACAAAGGTGAGGCAATTAGTTTGGGTGGATCTGCCCAATTTAGGTAGTTTCTCTATTCCTTCTGAGCAGAACTACCATTGTAACCATGGTGGTCCAAGGCAGAAAAACACCATGCCAAGGAAGAACACTACCAGAGCATGGGAGACGTTAGTTTAGTTGGGGCTCACCACCTTCTGCTTTGGGAGGTCTACATTCAGGAATCACGAGTGATGACAAGAACACCATGCTGGCATGGATGACCTGCAGCCATGATGACTTGTTTACCCATCCATGTGACACCTGTAGATGTGGTGGCCCAGCAACTGCCGGTATGGTAGAGACACTATGAGCCTAATTAAGACCTTGGCGGAAGGGATACTCCGTCACAACCATGACGGATATCCCGTCTGCCATATTACAAGTGTTATTATATCCCATGAAACTTGTAAAACAGTGGGTGGGATATCTGCCATGTTTGTGGCAGAGGATCCCATCCGCCAAGGTCTAATCAGGTTCTGCGTCTGCTACAGTGGCGACTAGGCAACAAATACATTTATAAGACCCACAGTCTCTTTACCGTCTGTAAGGAAATGCCTCCTTGGCATGGTTACCCCCTGACTTTTTGCCTTTGCTGATGCTATGTTTTGAATTAAAAGTGTGCTGAGGCCTGCTAACCAGGCCCCAGCACCAGTGTTCTTTCCCTAACCTGTACTTTTGTTTTACACAATTGGCACACCCTGGCATCCAGGTAAGTCCCTTGTAACTGGTACCCCTGGTACCAAGGGCCCTGATGCCAGGGAAGGTCTCTAAGGGCTGCAGCATATCTTATGCCACACTGGGGACCCCTCACTCAGCACACTCAGCACAGACACACTGCTTGCCAGCTTGTGTGTGCTGGTGAGGACAAAACGAGTAAGTCGACATGGCACTCCCCTCAGGGTGCCATGCCAACCTCACACTGCCTATGCAGTATAGATAAGTCACCCCTCTAGCAGGCCTTACAGCCCTAAGGCAGGGTGCACTATACCATAGGTGAGGGCACCAGTGCATGAGCACTGTGCCCCTACAGTGTCTAAGCCAAACCTTAGACATTGTAAGTGCAGGGTAGCCATAAGAGTATATGGTCTGGGAGTCTGTCAAACACGAACTCCACAGCACCATAATGGCTACACTGAAAACTGAGAAGTTTAGTATCAAACTTCTCCGCACAATAAATGCACACTGATGCCAGTGTACATTTTATTGTAAAATACACCCCAGAGGGCACCTTAGAGGTGCCCCCTGAAACTTTAACCAACTACCCGTGTAGGCTGACTGGTTCTAGCAGCCTGCCACACTCGAGACATGTTGCTGGCCACATGGGGAGAGTGCCTTTGTCACTCTGTGGCTAGTAACAAAGCCTGCACTGGGTGGAGATGGTATCACCTCCCCCAGGCAGGAGCTGTAACACCTGGCGGTGAGCCTCAAAGGCTCACCCCCTTTGTTCCAGCACCACAGGGCATTCCAGCTAGTGGAGTTGCCCACCCCCTCCGGCCACGGCCCCACTTTTGGCGGCAAGGCCGGAGGAGATAATGAGAAAAACAAGGAGGAGTCACTGACCAGTCAGGACAGCCCCTAAGGCAACCTGAGCTGAAGTGACTCTGACTTTTAGGAATCCTCCATCTGCATCCCCCCCAATAGGGATAGGAATGTGACCCCCTCCCCTTGGGAGGAGGCACAAAGAGGGTGTGGCCACCCTCAGGGCTAGTAGCCATTGGCTACTGCCCTCCCTGACCTAAACACACCCCTAAATTCCGTATTTAGGGGCTCCCCTGAACCTAGGAAATCAGATTCCTGCAACCTAAGAAGAAGAGGACTGCTGAGCTGAAAAACCCTGCAGAGAAGACGGAGACACCAACTGCTTTGGCCCCAGCCCTACCGGCCTGCCTCCCCCCTTCGGAAGAAAACTGCTCCAGCGACGCTTTCCCCAGGACCAGCGACCTCTGAATCCTCAGAGGACTGCCCTGCTCTAAAAGGACCAAGAAACTCCAGAGAACAGCGGCCCTGTTCAACAAAGACTGCAACTTTGTTTCCAGAGGAGCAACTTTAAAGACCCCTGCAATTCCCGCCAGAAGCGTGAGACTTGCAACACTGCGCCCGACGACCCCGACTCGACTGGTGTAGAAACAACGTCACAGGGAGGACCCCCCGGCGACTCCAAGACTGTGAGTAACCAAAGTTGTCCCCCCCCGAGCCCCCACAGCGACGCCTGCAGAGGGAATCCCGAGGCTCCCCCTGACCGCGACTGACTGAATCCAAAATGCTGACGCCTGGAAAAGACCCTGCACCCGCAGCCCCCAGGACCTGAAGGATCGGAACCCCAGTACAGGCGTGACCCCCAGGAGGCCCTCTCCGTTGCCCAGGTGGTGGCTACCCAGAGGATCCACCCCCTTGCCTGCATCGCTGAAGAGACCCCTTGGTCTCCCATTGATTCCTATTACAAACCCGACGCGTGTTTGCACACTGCACCCGGCCGCCCCCGTGCTGCTGAGGGTGTACTTTCAGTGCTTACTTGTGTCCCCCCCGGTGCCCTACAAAACCCCCCTGGTCTGCCCTCCGAAGACGCGGGTACTTACCTGCTGGCAGACTGGAACCGGGGCACCCCCTTCTCCATTGAAGCCTATGCGTTTTGGGCACCACTTTGAACTCTGCACCTGACCGGCCCTGAGCTGCTGGTGTGGTAACTTTGGGGTTGCATTGAACCCCCAACGGTGGGCTACCTTGGACCCCAATTTGAACCCCGTAGGTGGTTTACTTACCTGCAAGAACTAACAATAACTTACCTCCCCTAGGAACTGTGAAAATTGCACTGTCTAGTTTTAAAATAGCTATATGTGTTTTATTTGAAAAGTATATATGCTATTGTGATTATTCAAAGTTCCTAAAGTACTTACCTGCAATACCTTTCATGCAAAGTATTACATGTAGAATTTGAACCTGTGGTTCTTAAAATAAATTAAGAAAATATATTTTTCTATACAAAAACCTGTTGGCCTGGAATTGTCTCCGAGTGTGTGTTCCTCATTTATTGCCTGTGTGTATGTACAACAAATGCTTAACACTACTCCTTTGATAAGCCTACTGCTCGACCACACTACCACAAAATAGAGCATTAGTATTATCTCTTTTTGCCACTATCTTACCTCTAAGGGGAACCCTTGGACTCTGTACATTCTATTCCTTACTTTGAAATAGTGCATACAGAGCCAACTTCCTACACCGTCTATTCGGCATACGGTAGTGTTATGCAGTTTCCACCTGCAAATCAAGGTACTGTGAAGAGGATGGCATACAAGTTTATCTGAGAGTGAGATGATATGAAGCAGGACTGTACAAGGAGAGAGGAAGAACTGCGACCTACATACCACTACAATCATATAAAGCATTTGAATTTCAAAAAATACAATCAAATGGGAATGCCAGTGGCAACATAGCAAAGGAAAACAATACGTAAAATCTTAAGTCACATTTGAGAGCCATTAAATATTCCGAGGTTCTCAGGTATCTTGTACATAAATATATTTAGCCAACTATGATGTTCAAATCAATATATGATTTGGTCACTAAATAACAGAGTTATGCCATAGAATTCAGGAGCCAAGCAATAAAATGCGAATTTTGATGCTGCAAAAATTGGGTGCTTGTTTTAAAATATGTGCTTTTCTGGTGACCTCGGTATCCCAAGGCTGTCTGGAATTTCCACAGTGAATTAATTAATTGCACAGAGGACATAATACGGCCAGAAGTTCTTACGGATGACTGAATAAAGATTAGATGGTTGTGGCAAAGGGTTTCAACCCCTATAATTATACACACACATATTGTAAAACTATAGGTGGGCAAAGTCGAGTTGTACAAAACTGTCCCACTTCGAGAGATTTGCAAAGACTGGCGAGGTTTCCAACTTAGTTTGTAAGATCAATTCTCTCCCCCACCCAAAACAATTCCCAAAGTGTTTTATGCAGTATTTTCTTCCACCAACCACTTATCACTGAAAGTCTTCTCCGGGCATTAGATTTACAAAAATTGTTGCAAACTTCAGGAAATGTGTGCAGACTTCGAAGATAAAAAAAACCAAAAAAAGTTAGAGGTAAAACCTTGCAAGTCAGTATTCTACGAATTAAAACAAGAGACTAGTTCTGACTAAATAGCAACTGGAAGACAAACTTTTTAATAAGTTCCTTTCATGATTGTGGGCCCTTAAATCGCACAGGAGTGTTTTTTTTGTTATGGCAGTACCATAGAAGATTTTATTTAATTATGTCTAACAGATTAAATTGCGCAGAATAACTCATATGCGGCGCAGGCTATCACGAACACAGAAAAAAGTCACCAGAAAAGTCAGATTTCTAATCCTTTCCTAAATGAATCTAAGTAATGATCTTCTTAATGAGAAGGGAGAGTCTGCTCCAGAGTCTGGGCCTAGAAAATCTGTCATCCCCGCAAGAAATTCCAATTGAAGAAATCACATGAGCGACAGCCATACCCGGAAGTGGGAAAGACCCCTTCAGAGGGCGCAACCGTAATCCAGCTTGGAATTCACCAACTCTGCAGGTGGCATGCAGGAGGGAGTTTGAAGATGGAAACTGTAGAGAGTAGAGGTCTGGTAGAATGGGTTTAAATCAATGCTTAATTTGTGCTTGCGAAGTTAGGTATGTAGCACTAGTTATCATTTTTTGGGACCAAGTATTAGTTTTCATAACAGAATTTGACCCAGATCAAGAGAGATCAAGGATGGAAAAGACGAAGAGAAAGAAAGACAACAAGCGAGGGTGCAAAAAAGCCTGCAAGACTGAAAAAAGAGGCACTAAGTGTAGGGTGCAGAACCTTCACAGAGGAGTGGACTTTTATAAAATATACACTTTTCCAAGTGGAAGAACGCTTCAGAAGTCAATTAGTCCTGTAAAAAAATCCACTTTTCCCAATGGTGCCATGTAGTGAGGTGACAAATTATAGCAGCATTCTCATTATATCACAGCTCTGATAACAACCTCTCTGAGCCAGGTCTCGCAAGATAGCAGGATTTGGATCTACAAAGTGTAAGATTTTCCCACCATTAAACAAATTGATAGACAGGGGCTGCAAGTGGGCAGGAATCAGCAGTTCCAGGACTGGAAAGCCTTGGGAGTCTGTGCACAGCCGCAGACATACATGCTTAAGGGTAATCACTAACTTCCCGCCAATCTCTTCCACAATGGAAAAGCTTGAAAATGTACTCTTGGCAAGGTTAGGGGTCAAACTTTTTCCAGCACTGAGAAAAGGTAGAGTAGTAATAGTGAGTTTGTGTAAATAAAAATTCAGTCGGCCTGTCCTTTGGGGCTGAGGAGCTACGCCCCCTTGCGTTTTGCCCTTCAGGAAGAGTGTCTGTCAGGCTGAGCAAAGGTCAGCCTGACAGACTCTTCATTTTGAGGTCAGGCAGCCAGGAGCGAGACATGCACTATTTGCCCAGGCTCTTGGATGCCTCCTGTGGGCATGACTTTTGCAGATCAGCTAAGGTCCTGGAGGCCCTCCTCTTCGGTGACAAGGGGTAGTGCTACTCATTGACTCAAGGTCAATCAGTGACACATTGTCACAGAGTGGGGTGGGGTGAGCAGTCCCAATGACCCCATCCCACTCTGTGACAAGGTAGGACTGCTCTCTTCCCTCACTGGTTAACCAATGAGAAAACCCTTCAGGGACCTCCGAGGCTAAGCTGTAGGTAAGTGTGTGTGATTTTTTTTTTTTTTGGTGGTGCTTGCGTGCATGTGTGTGAATGAATGTGTGAGTCTGTATGTGTGTCCCGTCTTCCCCCTCCTTCCTAAAATTACCAGCTGCCACTCTAGAAAATATACATGTCTATATTTGCTCAGGTGAAAACGAAAATCACAGCATTTTGCAAGGTGTACACTTTCTAGGCCTTCTTCTGTAAACACGTGTGAATTCTTGCATGTAGTAACTCTGCCCCAGTGCATTGACATATGCCTACAGGTGCATTCTTGTGACTGCTTTTAAAATCTGGACCCCAGCTTATGTTTCTGTTACCCATAATGGGTTTACACAGATTTTCCATTATTTTTAAACAAAAAATATTAGCAAGCATCAATCTCGTTTTCTGGTATCTAAAGTTGCACAACAGATTAACAGTTTTTTTTCCAAGCTGCAAGTTTCATGTATTTAATGTACATTTGCTTTTGAAAGCAATAAATTGGCAATAGCTTTCATGCTTCTGCACCTGTCTGCATATATTCAGAGATCACTATGGGAGCACTGTGTGCTGTCTCAAACTGTTAAATGTTGCAAACGTGAACACATTTTTGAACTGGATCCATCATTAGTGATGCAAGCATAGCTTACAGCAGTGGTTCCCATCCTTTTGACTTCTCTGAACCCCCACCTTATTATTACTGGAACCCAGGGACCCCCACTGAATCATTATTGGAATACGGGGACCCCCCCACTAAGTCATTACTGAAAGCTGGGGACCTAATCTGTTAATATTATTTAATTTTCTAAGCAGTCGCGGACCCTCTGAGTAGGCTTCACGGACCTCAAGGGGTCTCCGGACCACAGGCTGGGAACCACTGGCTTGTAGCATTTCCTTAGAGAGCTCAACATAATAATAAAGTATTTAGTATTAAATATATATATATATATATATAGGTTTATCACAAAAAAAATTATTACGCCACACTCCAGGAACTCCAGGTAAATTAGTTTATTAGAAGCAAAATGTGGCAAACACCAATTGGTATATAAACGACATGAAAGACAGACTCACGTACTATGAAAAAGACTTTTCAAGTTGAAGGACCATCAGTAAAAGTGCACCGTGATACCATGGACGGCTTTGCTTACCAATATATACAGGTTTATGTAACTCACACAAATATATTCAAATCTTTCTTTTAGTCTCAGGCAATACTCCCAGGTGCGGCCCCTCCGCTATGGTGGAGGAGCGCCGCCCCACTGCTAAAAGGCAGCCGAAAAATAAAATGCTAATAAATTATCATTTTATTTTTCTGCTGAGTCTAGAGCGGGGCAGCGCCATCATCCTCGTCATAATGGAGGAGGAGTAGTGGTGCATGTCAGTTTGTCCAGCCGTGTAAGGCTGGCCAAACTGTTAAGTGCACTTAGAACTCTCCACCCGGCTGTATTTCACAGCTGGTTGGAGATCAGGTGCAGGCTCCACTCCCACCCTTCATGGAATTTCAGCTCGCTCAGGCCAATCCCAGTGCTTCTCTTATGCTGTGTAACAACATGAGAGAAGCATCTGGATTGGGGGTCGGGGGGGAAGCAAGGCACGCACAGAAGCAGCGGGACAGGCGGAGATTACGTGAGGCGGCAGTTAAGTACATTTCTCATTTTTTTTGTTATTGGCCCTCTCCAGTCCGTGCGCCGCCCCACCAGCCCTTCCTGGAAGCAGCCAACCCTGAATACTCCTTTAAAGATCTATGCTGCGGTGCTGTAAACTGAAAGGTCTTGTGCTGCGGGTACCCTTAACCCCAAACAATGAATAAAGTGCCAGTTAAATTGCACTTCAGGTGGAAAAGTAACTCTTCCCTGGGCTATCTTGTAAACTAGGAAAAGGATTTCATATCCTCTTAGCCACGGTGCCTTATTAAACCCTGAATGGTAAGACAGCGGTGCCATATTTGAAGGTATTTCTCTGTGACACAATCCATTTTGAATGCTCTATGTGTTTGGTCGTGACAGATTTTGTGCAGTTTCCCATCTTTCACACTGAGTGGTGATGGCTTGCAGAGTTTGCCAAGCATGATACTATTTAGAACTAATAATAAACACTTTGAATATTTTTTAGTGCAAACCCCATATTGCATGTGCCCACATTGGATTTGGCTGATTGTTAGGTCTGGCTTTCGCCAAAACATTTTGGTTTTACTAAAATTATATATATAGTATTTCTACAGTGTTTTTCAGCAAGTCCCCTTAATCCACTGGTCTGTAATACCATTTGCATTCTTCTGCCACCCACCAAAGAATACATCATGGAGCAAAGGGTCAGCCCACTTCTGCTATTGGCTAACTTGATTGGAAGTGACAGCAGTCTGCTCTTTCAATAGGAGCACATCTGCACAGTAAGCAGCACCCTTCAATGTCAGGGACTGCTATGGCAATGTGTGCTTTTTGAGATCAAAGCCAATGCTTTTTATTTTTATATTATCAAGGGCCCAGCGATTACCACTCAATAAATAAAACAGACACTGACAAAGCCAAAAAGCTGGCAGCCAATACCGTATTCCTGAGTTTGCACTGGACACTGTACTATGTCTCTCTGCCTTGCACATTCATGGCACAGATTTTTGTATTTATCATTATTAGAATATGACAACTTAAAGGGAAGGACATCTCAGGGGTGCACATGCTCATTGCTGAAGAAGGTGGGTGGTTGGTTGTATATCTGGGTATTTCATTTGTTTGGCATGTTCTTACCAAAATTCATTATTTCAGAGATTATAAGTAACAGTTAGTGGACAGATCTGTTGTGGGCATAAGATGTATTCTCTGGTGGATCGTGTGCACTTCTTGCAAGAATCACACTGTGGGGGTCATTACGACCCTGGCGGTCTTGAGCTTTGGCGGCGGTCTGACTGCCAGTTCTCCTCCACAGAAGGGACTGGCGGTGGGGGCGGTCCTGATCCGCCAGGGCAGCACTGCATGCAGCGAAACCCTGGGGATTATGACCCCCCCCCTCCACCAGATTTTACATGGCCAGCCATGTTGCACTGCAGACAGTGAACAGCACGACGGGTGCCGAGGCACCCAACGCACTGCAGCATTGTCGCCGGCTCAATTATGAACCAGCATCAATGTTGTAGGCTGTTTCCTGCTGGACCAGCGGGAGGAAACACTCGTAATGGGGCCTCCAGGAAGGCGGCTGCACTGGCCGCAACCTGACCGAGGGGGTTTGGCAAACGGTCTTTTCCATCCACCAAACTCATAATGATCCCCTGTGTGGTGAAGGAAGGGGGTTATTATTTCTTAGGAAGGCATTAAGAGGTTCTAAATTACAGTGTATTTTGTGCAACAGTGACAGGTCAATGATTGTATGGGTGTTTACTGTGTGACTGTGCTAAGGAACAATGCTTCATCTGGTACCAGTGTAAACCGTAAAGATGGGGGAGATTTGTCAGCCATATTAGCCCCAGTAAGTAATCGGACTTCATTACTGAAGAAGGCAATCAATGTGGTAATGTTATATAACCACATATGTTGGGGCGAGCCAATGGGAGGGTGTGGCTAAAAATCAAGACTAGGTTACTGTGCAGGACACAGGGAAAAGGGATGATTTATATTATTCTCAGAACTGGATGGTGGAGGTGCTAGGCCATCTGAAAGGGTGTATTTATGTGTAGTCTATAAAATACCAAAGGGAGCAATCAAATTTGATATCCTTATCTATTTTCACCAGGGGAATGCTGGTTGTCAGGACCTTGTTGCACAGCACTGCTACATCACAGCCAGAACACCTCTCAGTCTTACCCTAATTAACAACATTGTCCTCAAACACATAAAATCCACACCAATTTTATTTACAAATGGCAATTTTTGATGCACAGCTATTTAATAGAAGATTGGTTTGACGTGTAGGCAACCCGGAACAGTCAGTAATGAATTGCCATTGGCTAACTACAAACCAGATTTGAGCTAGACCTCCAGGTGTTGTCTTGGACCTGGTTTTAAATTCTGTGTTTTGACCTGATTCCACACCCATTTTCTGGGCATTGCTGCTCCCATGCTACACGAAGCACCACAAGGTTATCCAGTCAGTAGCCGAGGATTCTTAAAGGGGAGCCAGCCAATTGGCTTTCAGTATTATCATTACTCAAGGTTCAGGCAGTATCTGTCAGTCTGTGACAGGTATTCGGTTCTGTCTCTTCAAAGAAGTACATACCCATGTGCATTACGATGTCCTGGAGACTTTGAATTTAGGGACAGGGTTCAGCTTTGCCACTTTTGATGGCACTGGAGGAGGGAGTTGCTGCTGTCTGCATGGTGGGCTCATTAATGTTGTTCTGAGATGATGGGTGTAGTAGTTCACCCATGCATTCTGTACGGATCCCATGCAGGCCCCCATTAACAACCCTCAATAACCAGCAGAAGCCAATACAGGACAAATATACACAGCACAACAGAACAGGAAACAGTAATTCTTTGTGGCACTTCACTATGCAACACCTTCATTTTGCTTATTAAAGATTTCCTCATGTCGATAGATGTTGGGCACTGTGCCTCGCAAGAGCCCAGGTTCAGCTGAATCCCCATCTCAAAGAAGTGGGCTGAAAGACCGATTGTGAGTGGAGACTCTACTTGTCACTCAAAAGTGTAAGAACATCCACTAATACATCATTTTCTGGAACCTTCCTTCTCTTTCTACCACATTAACACTCTCAGGACAGGCACAAGCAGAAATTACATTGTTTTGTTATTCATAAGCGCATATCGTGTATGGGAAAGTTGTGTTGCTGGAATAATACAAATATTGCAGCATATACCTTGATCTGAACCAACCTGCAATATATTAAATTCCGATTTCTCTCACTGTGCATCCACCTAGGCTTTCTAAAACCGTATATCTTTTCAATGGTCACCGATGGCTTTCTTGCCGCTGATATATCTCATTGAGTTAAGCTCAAACTTCTGATATATGAACATAGTTTACTAATCCAAAATTTGTATCCCCGCGGGTTTAACTCAACTTTTCAAACTAGTGAGGTTCACGAACTGAATACCGTTAAACTGAGTAGTGGTAAGACCTACTGGTTACAGAGTTTACTCTTCGAAGGACACAACTGAAGAAACCAGCGCTTATAAATATAGAATTGTTTCTAGTTTTTCTGTTAAGTCCTTTCAATTCTGTGATTACATGTGTTTGTCAATCAAACGGCAAATACAAGTAAACATTGGTAGAAAAATGAATCAATAATGTGCAGCGCACCTCCTTATGGTTTCCTGCTTTGCCGACTAAGGGACTGGTTTAGAGTTTGGCACAAACGTGGCTGATATCCTGTGCGCTTCATTACAAGTGCATTATATCCTATGGTACTTGTGATAAGGCAGGTGAGATGTCTGTCACGTTTATGGCAGAGTAACCCACCGTCAAACCCTTAATGAGACCCTTGGTCACGAAACTCAACTTTTACCGAAGAGAGACCTGGACAACCGGCCCAATGTCATTAGAGATGGAGCACCCATAACCTTGGGTGGAACTGATCAATAAAGAAGCTTGCTGAGCCCTTTGGAACAGCAAGACGTATAATTCTCTACGCAAATGGGCGTTCCTTGCCCTTCAGGCAGCCGCTCTCCTTCAGCTGAACACCACAGCCAAGCCGCCAATTAAGACTTTTCTTTCTGTTGCTATGGTAACGGTTAGAAAATTGCAAACCCTAAAATGCTAACCACTGGGGTGAATAAAAGGTGATTTAGGCTGATGGGGCGGCCATGCTCTAGAAACATGATAACAAATAAACAGTGCAAGTGAAAAAGCATCCGCACTTGTAAGGACAGCCCAAAATGGAAAATTTCGACTTCACTGCAACGATAACACACCCCCACCAAAAATCAGTGGCTCCACTATAAACATTTCTCCACCCTATCCTTCTTTACACTCTCAATAAACAAATTCTTGATTACTTGGCACAAGCAATGCAATGGTTTAAAGGTGACATGCATCTTTTGCAGGCACATCAGCAATCAAAGTCACACAACCAAACACTGCCTTTCAAAAGTGAACACACCAAAACACCAGACTCAAAAATCCCAACATTCGATCTCTTGGACCCCACAAAGACACCCTGATGCAATATCCCTGAAAGACAGACCCATTCATACAAAATATAGTTAACTTACACAACCAACAACCATGTACACAAGCACACATCACACACAAATGCCTCTTCTCCCAAACCCACAATTCCACCAAGAAACCTTTGGCATGCAACTGGACAAACAGCATAGTCACCCACCATCACTTCTGTGGCCAGTACCAACATGTCACTCTCACCACGTCGGCAGTGGGCAAAGTACATCATCATTCCAAACCTTAGAAATTCACTAAAACACTTTTTCTGATATTATGACTCTTGCTGAGATCAAATACTACTTTGTAAGATATCTTACTGATTTTTTTTTTTTAAAACCTATGATGAAGAGATGTTATGGTTAGAATTTTAAATCTAGGTGCAGATAGAATTAAGCACTGACGCATAACATATGTCAGGACCGGAGGCTCCGATTATGCTTTCTCTTTCTTTTACTGCTCCAAACAGCAGCCAATAAGATAATAGTAAACAAAAAACTTAAATTCCTATGATGCACAGTTATAGGCACAAGGTCTAATCATATCTCAGGACCTACACCCATAAAAGCCATGACCTAGACAGTCACTTCCCCTTTCTTTGCTGCTCCGCAGCAGATAAGTACAACTTGTATTTCTCTATTGCTTATTCTGTTTTAGCATTGTTGTAAGACGCTTTTGGCTTAATTGATTTTGGCGCTTTCAGCGCGCGTGTGTTTCTTTACCCGCGCCGTACGTTTTCAGTGGAGCAACCGGGCGGACTATGTGCTAATCGAATAGTCCTTTTTCTATTTCGGTGATCGCGTCATGTCACACGTGCGAGCCGGCTCTTTCCCTTTCACTTTCTGTGAGGAGCAGACTCGTTGCTGCGACACGACAGTGCTTGCTGCCTCTCCATTGTGGCCCCATACTGTGCTCCCCAAATGCATTGCTTAGGGTTGTAGAAATCAATAGGCTCTGCCTAGAGTGCTTTTTTCTCCAGGCTCCTCCCTCCACACTCAATCAATCAATCAATCACAATATTTATAGAACGCACTACATACCCGCTAGGGTTTCAAGGCGCTGAGGGGGGATGTGGGGTGCTGCTACTGTTCGAAGAGCCAGGTCTTGAGGAGTCTCCTGAAGGTGAGAAGGTCTTGGGTCTGCCGCAGGGGGGTCGGGAGGGTGTTCCAGGTCTTGGCGGCAAGGTAGGAGAAGGATCTGCCGCCGGAGGTCTTGCGTTGGAAGCGGGGAACGATGGCGAGGGCGAGGTTGGTGGAGCGGAGATGGCGTGAGGGGACGTAGAAGTTGAGTCTGTTGTTTAGGTAGGCTGGTCCGGCGCCATGGAGTGCCTTGTGAGCGTGGCTGAGGAGCTTGAAGGTGATCCTCTTGTCCACGGGGAGCCAGTGGAGGTCTTTTAGGTGGTGGGAGATGTGGCATCGGCGGGGTACGTCGAGGACCAGTCGGGCAGAGGCGTTTTGGATGTGTTGGAGGCGCCGGATGTCTTTTGCTGGGATGCCTGTGTAGAGAGCGTTGCCGTAGTCTAGTCTACTGCTGACGAGGGCCTGGGTCACCATGCTTCTGGTTTCCGTTGGGATCCATTTGTAGATTCTACGGAGCATGCGGAGGGTGTTGTAGCAGGAGGAGGAAACTGCTACACTGCTGAGTTGACACTCTATTCAAAAACTTTTTGTTTTGGCCTGGCAGGGTTTTTTGCACTCCTGCTTTGAACTCCTGATTATGTAGTATATTATATATTATATTTCATTTACTCAACAAGAATATTACTCTTGATTCAGGAGAATGGATCAATGGCATGGTGAAGAATCAGGATATTATCCTGAAGATAATTTTGACCATCTGGAAATGAATCTGGTCGAAGCCCTTGACACTAGGTTACAACAATCAGTTATTGACGCCCTTGTGAAGGCATTAGGACCTTTTTCTGGTCAGTTGCTTGATTACGCTCGTAATCAAGGTTGGATGCCGGGACTTCCAGCCCCTAGTGATCATCCTAAACACAAGGACAAGGGGAAACAGAGTGATTCCACAACCCCTAATGATCAGGCTGATGCCTTTGAAAAACTATGCTGCAAAAGAAGCAGCGAACACAACTACAGCAATAAAATGGATGCTGATACCCCTTCTTCCTCTAATAACAACGCCTCTTCTGATTCAGATGACCCTGATGTGCCAGGGCCCAGCAAAAAATCCAAAAGACAGTCGTCTCCTCCCAAGGTTCTAGATTTTGATCCCACTGATAACGTTCACCCGAGGGAATCCAACTGGGTTCCTCCTCCTGAGGTGGCCAATTACGTGCAATCCCATTTGAGTAAAGATTTTGACAAGGAGGTTCGCGCTTGTCTCCGGGCTGAATGTCCTAGACCCGACCTAGATGGGAAATTGGCAGTGGATCGCACAATGGTGATGTTATGAATTTTTTTTCAAAAGATCCTAAAAAGGGTCTAGACAGAGCTTGCCGTAATTGCCAAGATAAACTTTTGGACATGTCTGGTCCTCTTACTAAAATTCTTGAATTAGCCTCGGGTGGACACTAACATCCTTATTGGATGGGCACAGAGGGCTATTTGCCGGCTTGGCAATACTAACTGTTATTTCTACTGAGCGCAGACAGACTTTTTTGATGCGCATTGACCCCAAGCTTAATGATCTGTCTACTTCTGAAGCATGTCCTGCTGTGGATGGGATGCTATTTGGAGCACCTTTCGTGAAGGAATTATCAAGATTTTGCTCTACCTATTCCTCACTTGACAAAGCCCAGATGTCCCTCAAAAAGGTATTTAAGCGCAGCCTTTTTCTCAGGGCCGGTCGTTACGGGGGGCATATGCCCGGCCGAGGAGCATTCACGAGCCCTCGTGTCTACTACTCAGGAGGTAGAGGAGACTGGTATGAAGAACCTGCGGAGACCACCTTCTATCCCACCTGTTCTCGTGGCGGGCAGGCCAGATTCTACAGGGGTCCCAGACGGGGGCAACAAGGTGCAATTCAGGACGCAGGATATTCTGGCAAGTGTTATTCCCTCTTCACAAGTGACTTTGGGGGAGCAGGGTCAGTTCGTTCCTAAACAATTGGAAGCTGATTTCTGGGGACCCTTGGGTTCTTCAAACAGTGACTGGTTTCAGACTGGAGGTTTTCAGTACCCCGAAGCAAACTCACTCTCCTGCTCCAATGTTTTTTTTCCTAGCAGATCTGTCCATTATAGATCAAGAAGTGCAATCCCTGTTAGAAAAGGGAGCTGTGGAGTTTTCTACCCCTCATCCAGGTGGTTTCATCAGCCCTATTTTCCTTGTGGACAAAAAGGGGGGAGGTCACCGCCTTGTCTTAAATCTCAAAGAGTTCAATGCCTGGATTTTATACAGACACTTCAAGATGGAAGGGATTCACATGTTGAGGGACATTCTGTTAGAAGGCAATTGGATGGTTCGTCTGGATCTGAAGGACGCTTACCTTTCAATACCTATTTTTGCACCTCACAGATGATTCCTCCAGTTTCTGCGGAGGGGTCACTGTCTAAAGTTCAAAGCTCTTCCATTCGGCCTGTCGTCTGCCCCTTGGTGCTTCACAAAGCTATTGAGACCAGTGGTTGAGACGCTTCGAGCCAAAGGGGTCCGGTTGATAATCTATTGCTGATGGCTCAGGATCCTCAGACTCTCCTGAGTCATTTATCGTGGACTATTCAGCTGTTGCAGGATCTGGGATTCATTATCAATGTGCAGAAGTCATTGATGAATCCTTTCCGGGTGATAGATTTTCTGGGTTTTCAGATAGACTCAGTGCGAGCCCAACTCATTCTGCCCTCTCCCAAGATTCGCAATATCAAGAAGGAGCCAAGGTCAGCTTAGGCCAACCAGACCTTGAGAGCAATTGCCAGGATAGTGGGGCTCCTGTCCTCTTCCATTCAAGCCATTTTTCCAGCTCCCCTTCATTACTGTGCTCTCCAGAGGTTAAAAATGCAACATCTGCATAAGGGCCTTTCCTACTCAGAACAGATTCCTTTAACTGAGGAGGTGAGGTCAGAGATCCTTTGGGGGATGAACCATATGGAATCCTGGAATGGCAGAACCATATTCGGTTCTCTCCCAGACGTAGTAACAGAATCGGATGCCAGCCAGTGGGGCTGGGAGGCACGTTGTGGATCGATTATGATGGGGGGGGGGGTGGGAGGTCGCTGGTCCCAGATGGAGATGGGACTTCACATAAATTGTCTAGAACTGCTAGCGGGTTCTTTTGCCATAAAGAGTCTCTCTCCCAGAAGGGGGATTGTTGTAGCTTATTGGGGATGGACAACATCTCAGCAGTGAGATATGTCAACAAACTGGGGGGAACTCAGTCCAAAATTTTAGCGGAGATAGCGAAGGAATTTTGGCATTATTGCCTTCTTCGCCGCCTGAGTGTCACGGCAGTGTATCTCCCGGGGGCTCAGAACACCATTTCGGACTGGAACTCCAGATATTTGAGGGACGCCAGCAATTGGAGGTTGAATCAGGATCTCTTTCACCAGATTATTCTGGAATAGGGTCCTTGCGACATAGATCTCTTTGCCTCATGTCTCAATTTCCAGATTCCGATTTTCTTCAGCTGGTGTCCAGATCCGATGGCTCTGGTGACAGACGCCTTCCTTCAGGTTTGGAGTCAATTTCGGGGGTATGCTTTTCCGCCATTTGTGATGATTCCCAGGGTGTTAGCGCAGTTGAGAAGACAAAAAGTGGAGATTGTGCTTCTAACCCCTATTTGGAGGGCTCAACCCTGGTTCCCTGTAGCTCTGCAGTTAGCTTGCTCTCCTCCTCTTCTCACTCCGCCTTGTCGAAATCTTCTGATGTGTCTGGAGGGCCTTCAACATCCCTTGGTTCTGTCAAACCAACTTTGGTTGATGGTTTGGATGGTTTCAGGGTGAGATGGAGTTCCCCAGGCATTTCGCACCAGGCTACAGACTTCATTAAACAAGCCTGGTCTTCGGGCACGCATAAGCGGTATGCTTCAGCCTGGCGGAGATGGTCCAGTTGGTGTGACGGATGGAGTATCAATCCCATGGGGGTTGGTTGTTGACATGATTGTGAACTTTCTGGCAGAACTTGCGAGTTCGGGCCTTGCCTATCGCACCGTGAATAATTTTAGGTCAGCTATTTCTGCAGGACATACTCAGGTAGAAGGCAAACCAGTAGGGGAACATCCTCTAGTCTGTAAGGTGATGAAAGGGATTCGCAGGACGTCTCCTTCTCAATAAAGATATACTTCTCTTTGGGATGTGGATGTAATTTTATTTTTTTTGGATAAATGGCCTTCTAACGTTATCTGTCTAGGAAACAAATTTCAGCAAAATTTACTATGTTACTTTGCCTTTTTCTTGTAAACGTGTTTCAGACGTTAGAGCTTTGGACTTGGCGGGCAGCACTTATTTGCCAGAAGGAGTTACATTTAGTTTCACCAGAAGAACAAAGACCAATTGCAGGTTGGTAACATATCCTAGGTTTCCTGATAATCAACAACTGTGTGTAGTTCAATGTTTGAAGGCTTATGAAATTGCTACAGTTGACATTGGACAAGATGTTAAAGGTCAGTTGTTCATATAATTGCAAGAAACATTTAAACCGGTTTAAGCTGCTACTTTGGCTAGATGGATGAGGTGGTTGATGAATGAGGCAGGAATAGACACCTCTAAATATGAAGCTCATTCAGTTAGAGGAGCAATGGCTTCCAAGACCTTTGCGCTAGGTTCTCGGCTGGAGGACATTATGAGTGCCGCAGATTGGTCTTCAGAATCTACATTTAGAAAATTCTATCACAAACCGGTAGTTGATGTGGTGACTGTGGTGGTTGGTCAGCTTTAAACAAGCATAATCGGAGCCTCCGGTCCTGACATAGAATTAAAAAAAAATTCTAGCTTACGCGTCAAGAATTTTCAATTCTAATAAGGACACAGAGGCGAGGATTATCCTACCCTTATTCTAGTATGCATCATTGGTGTTTTATTTAATGTAAATGGTATCATTCAAAGGATATTTTGTTATGTTTTGTATATCCCGCCCTAGAGTATAATGGCAATATAGTGATTCTGAGTGGATGTTATCTCCAACAAAGATATTACTTGCAGAAGACTCTGTGATTTTTGGTTTGTTCATCTCATGAGCTGAAGGAAGGCTAGTTCTTGAACTTCCTGTTTCCGGAGGACCTGGTTGAAGATGCAGTTTTTTCTTTTTGCTGGTGGAGCTGGGACCGTGTTGTTGGACTGCAGATGGGTTTTTCCATGGACTGTTACTCTGTAAGGAGTTTCGTTTCCTTCTGTGTTTGGTTATTATCTGACTGTTACAAAGAAAGAGGAAGTGGCTGTCGAGGTCATGTCTTTTATGTGTGTAGGTCCTGAGATATGATTCGACCATGTAAATATACCTGTGCATCATGGGTATTGAAGTTTTTTGTTTACTGTTATCTTATTGGCTTCTGTTTGGAACAGTAAAAGAAAGAGAAAGCATAATCCTCGCCTCCGTGTCCTTAATAGAATTGAAAATTCTTGACACGTAAGCTAGAATTATTTTTATTTGTAAATAAAAACGTGCCAGTGCCCAAACCTCTCCTCTTAAACACGTGGCTGCTGCAATTAAATGTACTAGCACGGAATACTGAGGCAGTGTAATCCTGAAGCCATCTCTGGCCTCTTTAATACATTTACAACCACTCCTGTCCCTTCACCTCACTCTTGAAGCTTTCTGCTTACTCCCTTTGTGATGCTTTTTAGTTTTTTCCTTCCTCCGTCTTTCCCATTTGTGTCTTTTGCTTGCAGCAAATGCTTGAGGCAGAAGAGCAAACCCCAGCCCTCAAAAATAAGTGCTGGTGGTCAGCACCGGAAACAACAAGCATAAATGAAGTACTGTTATGTGTACTGGGCAGCAGACATGCCCTGGGTGCCCAATATCCCTGTATGTAGTTATCACAGGGCTCTGTCCTTTGACCCTCCATACGGTTGTACTCCACCATCGCATATGTAGCATGCACAGGGAATGTGGAAGGCCGTGAACTGAGAGGAGTGGATACTTGTGGAAAGTCTCTCTCCAATGACTATTACTGAGTACCTGCGTCATGAGTGGGGCCAAGACAACGGATTTAAAAAAGAACCAAGTTAAAATGTCTCGAGCCCCTCCCTTTCTGGTCTCATAATAAGCATCCATCATGAATATTGGGGGGGGGGGCGTGGGAAGGGCAGTGGTAGTATCCTGTCCTTCAGTTTTCCTCCGAGGAGTTGTCATCCATGTGTGATAGTGAAAGCACTGGAAAGAGGGACAACACCTTGACTGGAAAACAGAATTAGTAGAGACTTGGAACACTGTTTTTGGCAAGTGCAGAAAACGCTTGGTGACCTAACCAGTCGCGGGCCCCGATAACAAGAAGGGGAGGGCGCACACGGGGGAGGCGGGGATGTAAATAAAAATGAAATTAAAAACATAAAAATAAAAACACTTACCTTCTCCGCTGCGTGCGACTCCTCTGTCAGTCGTTGCTCCAGACCAGGCAGGCAGGCAGGCTCAAAGCAGCGTCAGGATTGACCAGGGCTCTCCCAGGCAGACTGGGAGCCTGTGCAGGCTCTCTCGAGCCCAGCAACTGTGTTGCCAGGCTCGAGAGAGCCTACTGCGCATGTGTGTTTGGCCGGCCTATGATGGCCGGCCAAACATACATGCGCACTGAGGTGGACTGAGCACTCCCTCACGCTGCTCTTCACCCCGTGGCCCCGCCCCTTTAAAAGAAAAGGATAATAAACAAGGTTTAAAGGTTTTGCAGCTGCCGCTGCTGGCGGAGGGGGAGGCAACGCTCCTCTTTCCTAGTGGAGGAGCTGCCCCTGGACCTAACTGTTCCTCACACTACCAAAGCCATGCCAAGAGAAACATGTTTAAATATTCTACGAACCAACACTGCGGTTGCAATTCCATACAGTCAACAATGTGGGCCATACCCCAGGAATACTACAGAACGTGAGGAAAGTCTCATTAACGTTGTTTCCAAATACGTTAATGAGTGTTGCCAGCTTAGGTAATATTTCTCTGCAGTGGAGAATCCAGAAGGAAGCCAACCAATAGCTATAGATTTTGGGTGACTATTACTGCCTGGAAGCAAATCCAAATGTCTACTAGGAGAGGACAGGTTCTATCCTAAGCTTCCAAAGTATAGGCAGACACTCCAGGAAAATAAAAGAAAATCCACCACCGCAGCATGCAAAGCTGTCCTGTCTTAGGCAAACAATTTCATCCCAAAAGCCTTCCAAGACCTCCATTAAGGTGAATGTTCTAGGCGTCAACATGAGACTGAATGGGAAGATGTCAGACTAGAGGAAGTAGAACAGGATTTGTATATTGCCTGAAAGTTCTGGGCCGTCCAAAAAACTGCAATCTACTGCATGCCCTTGGCGTGGTTAGAAGGTCAAACACCACCTACGCAAGAATACCAAGTCCGGCCAAGGTACTACTGTGGAGGATGGTAAAAGAGGCCCCTAGATGCACCCAAGGCAGATGACTGGAGTGCATCTGGTGAAGTGGGGACCTGCCACAGTGCAAATTACCTTCCAGAAAAGCTGGACAGGCCATCAGTGCTAGAAGGCACCCAAAGAAGGATGAACGAGTGCCTTTCACCCTCTATTGTCTTATTCACGTTATCCCTTGCAACCTTGATTTACACTGCAGTGGACCAGAACCCTCTATTAGAACCTCAGGGAGGAAATGTAGCCACAATCACGCTCCAAACACCTTGTGAGATTTGGTGCAGACATACTGGAAAACAGCCTTACAGGTGTGTTGAGTCGTGGCTCCTGCATTTATGAGGCAGGTGTGACTAATTTATGCAACAAGAAAAGGCAAATTATGTGGCACATTCTGCACTTGTATTATGTTACATTTAATATAAATTGGTGCAAAAGGCATGCCAACACTATGTAAAAGGCAAAGACTTCTTAAGAAAGAAAATCACATTTACTTACCAGGGCCTATTGAAAGTGTTATTCGCCATTAAATAATGACTTTATGAATTCTGTCATGAAAAATGTTTTAAATATTTCTTTTTCCTTTGAGAACAGTGTTCTGGTGTCAAATTATTTTCTATGAATCATATAGCAATTTGTTTACGAAGAAGCAGAAATCATTATTTCCACAGCCTTTTCCATGCTGCACACAATAGCCCTATCTCAGCTCATCAAATGAGGACATTCACATCGTCCAGACAAGGGTTTTACCTCATTAGTACCTACGTAATTCCTGAATAGACAATTAAAAAAACGAAATGGTGAACAGGTAAGCTTTGAAAGCATTTAATTAAGTAACATTTACAAGTTTGAGCTAGAAACCATTTTAAGTGTGGTAAATCCATCCTTGCAAGGGAAAGGCCCGGGGCGGTTCCTCCTTAAGAGCAGAATACGTCGACCCGCCTGCTGCGAGCGCAGCAGACAAACACAAATAAATAAAATAGCATAATAATGCCACCAGCTTGTGCTGTGTACAGCATGAGTGAATAGGACGAGGCTGAAGCCTGCAATTGCACGATGACTGCTGCGCCTTTCAGTGTGCATTTAGGTTTTGCAGGGTGTCTTGCTACGGCCAGCCCGACATGCGCACTGTAGACCCAGGAATCCCAGGGTTGTAAAACTGCCTGGGGGATTGCTGGCACAGGCCCTAGCCTCAAAATGAACACCTGGTTAGCCTGCTCCCACCTATCCTGGAGCTGCTCTTATGCTGAAACCAGCATGAGATCAGCTTCAGGATAGGTAGGATTTCCGCTCCACTGAGCAGGAAGGAAGCCCTTCCATTCCCGCATGTGGTCTGGGCGAGAAGTGTTGCACCGGGGTGGGGGCCGGTTGGCAGAAGCTTCAAATATGGTGAATTTGGCGCCATTGCACCTCAGAAGTCCTGGCAGTGACTAGTTACAGAGCGCACATACGGTTGCATATATACGCTATGCATAGGCTACGAAGGGGTGGGTAAGGGACGGGGTCACTGATGATGAAAATGGACATGCAAACTAGGAGCAGGTGCTCACGCAAAAGAAGAGTCCTTGTCTCTTTGTTGAACCGTTAGTTGTCTCAGGAGAGCTTGTTCCAGAATCCAGGGCGTAGCGGGAGGAGTCCCGCCTCCTTGTCCTTACTTTTTGCTTTACATGGACCTTGTCTTGGATCTGTGGTCTGTTCACGGTGGCGTTCCATGTGGTGGAGAACCTCGCCAAACAAAGGGCCTTATTTAGATATTGGTGGGTGTGTTGCTCCTTCATAATGGTGATGGCTATCCCATCCGCTGAAATCTAAATCCCATTATATCCTGTTATTTAGGTTTCGGCGGATGGGATATCCATCACCGTGGTGACTGAGTAACTCAGTAACTCATCTGCCAATACTTAAAGCAGGGCCTTAGTCTGGATTCTTTGTTTTGGCAGTCGATGCACAGAGACTGAGAGTCTGATTTAGAGTTTGATGGACAGGTTACCCCATCACAAATTATAGGTGAATGATATCCCATGGAACGTGCAGTAATGGATGGGATATCCATCACATTTGTGAATGAATAACCTGTCAACAAAATTGTAAATCAACTCCACAAATTGGAGGGTGTTTTTGGTAGTCAATGAAGTTCCGAAGAGTTAGAGTTACACACTGACATTATAACCTCGTCACTATATTGATTTTTAGTCCATGATGGAATCGTTTACTTCACAGCTGCACAACAGTACTGTTTGGCCCATGTTAAATAGAGGGAGGATGAGTGAGGCCCATGCTGCAGCTTCCATGTAACTCTCACACTCCTGGATAGGATATTGGAATATCACCCAGCTAGATAACATTTTAAGAACTAGGGGCCAGATGTATCAAAGGGTTTTACCAATTTTATGTCTATAAGAAAATGAGCATAAGTTTCAAATTGTTCCTGAACTTTGGTTGACTTTGTACGAGTGGTCATGGTGCTTTGAATTGACCTGCTTATGTCAACTGTTCACTTTTCATTTTCAATTTATGTGGCAAGAAGAGTCCAGTTAGGAGTTTACAACACTAATAACTCTAATTCGTACAAACGCGAGACCCATTCCATTGCAAATGCTTGTTATATGTATGGAAGCAACCTATTTGCTTAACTTCTTTTTAACATGAGTGAACTTATAAGCAGCATCTATGTACATGACCCACGTATACTAGGCACCTTGCATGGAAGGGTAAACGATTCTCGTATAGACCAACCTTGGCATACGCACCCACCTATCCGTGCACCAACCAGCTACCAACTACAGGCTGCAGAAGCAAATCAGTGGTAGAGGAGAACTGTTCATTTCGAAATAACAATTACAAATGCATCTGTGGATCTGCCACTGAAGCAGGTAATTGTTCATATGAGACGTGAAAGGGAATGGGAAAGAAAGGATGTTATTTGAGAGGTGTGGATTATTTGCAAAAGTGGAGCTGTAGCTTAGTGGGTTAATGCTTTTGCTCTGAAATGTAGGTGCACCCTACTGACCACATATTTAAATTACCGGGACATTACCCATGGGTACGGAAACGATAGCACTTATTGTCTGGAGATGTTTATGAATAGGGGAGATGGGTCATCTGGACACAAGTTAAGCTCACCAGACCGGGGTCTTTATCTGCACTGTGGTACTTGTTGTTGGACTACAAGAACCAGAATCCAAAGAAGAAGCCTGGATAAGCTGCTGAAGCATGGATTCAGCAAACTGGAGAACTCTAGGTTGGGGCTATAACATTGTTATACAAAAGGAGGGTTAGCCACATGATAGTGGGATCTTAGCTCCACAATGCGGACACACCTCAGATTTATAGCGACAGCAATGACGAGGCGAGGAGTAGAGTAGGACATCAAAGAACTAGAAATGATGGGTAGGGAACATGCTCTACTAGTTAAGGAGGAGAGGTATTGAGAAGCTTGTGATGCCAGAGCAGGGTTTCAGAATGTGTTTCCAATCATCTATAGTGTAACTGGTTTAAAAAAACAATCAAAGTCACAATATGTTATTTTTTATGCTGGCTCAGGCCACCAGCTCTGTTGCCTCTCCAGTTCACTTGCTAAAAAAAGATTTAAGTAGAGAGGTGCGTTTTGAAAAAGAAGCACTGGCAAAACCAAAATCCAGTATAGCCGGCCTGAATTTTGAGTGCTGACTAAAAAATAGGAAATAGAATGCTACAGTGAAGAAACAAAATGACTGATTTCTGTACACAATGCATCTATAAGGTAATTTAGTATGTGATGACTCAGTGTACTTTTGAGATGTAAAATAGCCCCTCGTGCAAGGCAAAGGAAGCACGCCATAGAAGGTGGAATGATACACCAACGAGCAAATAGCATCAATGGAGGATAAATGGTCCTCTAGTGGGGCCAAAGCCAACGAAGTGTACTCTTAAAAACCGGAGGCAATAGGCCATGCAGACTGGTGTACTGTAAGCCATGCATACAAAGAAGAATTTGTTAGCCAGAACCTAACAGCACCACTAACGCCACCAGTCACACAGTCACACAGTCCGGGACCAGCTCCCACCTGCATGTTCTGAACGTACACGGTATTTAATGTTTGCTAAACATATTTTTTTGAATCAGCTAAACTTTACTCAGATGACAGTAGGGGCTGTTCCGACGTTCAGCTTAGGTAAATACTTGGGGTATGTGGGTTTTATATTGTCAGTGGAGTTCTGTAACGAATATTTCTGAATTTTGTACATTTAAATTCAGAATTATTGCCAACTTCAGAAGAGTGATGAAGTTATTCATCAAAAAAAAGCTTTTTTTGCAGAAGAATTCTCCTCACTAAAATTAGGTTTCTGTATTGCAAAATATTTATTTTGTATGATTTTTCAGTGTATTTTTTTAAAAAACTTAGCTTAGTTCTCAACGGATTAAAAAAAAAAAAAAAAAAACACTTGAGAAAGTACACACAACCCTAGATGTCCCAAGAAGTCTTAGAAGGCCCGGCTTTCTGTTTCACACTACATCTCTTGAGTGAGGCGTCAACGCTAGCTAGACCACGCTCTTCAAGACTGAAGGAGTCTTTGGAGACCTGTCTTTCTGTTTCACACTACATCTCGAGTGAGGCGTCAACGCTAGCTAGACCACGCTCTTCAAGACTGAAGGAGTCTTTGGAGACCTGTCTTTCTGTTTCACACTACATCTCGAGTGAGGCGTCAACGCTAGCTAGACCACGCTCTTCAGAGACTGAAGGAGTCCTTGGAGACCAGTCTTTCTGTTTCACACTACATCTCGAGTGAGGCGTCAACGCTAGCTAGACCACGCTCTTCAGAGACTGAAGGAGTCTTTGGAGACCAGTCTTTCTGTTTCACACTACATCTCGAGTGAGGCGTCAGCGCTAGCTAGACCACGCTCTTCAAGACTGAAGGAGTCTTTGGAGACCAGTCTTTCTGTTTCACACTACATCTCGAGTGAGGCGTCAACGCTAGCTAGACCACGCTCTTCAGAGACTGAAGGAGTCTTTGGAGACCCATCTTTCTGTTTCCCACCACAAGTGGCTAAAGTGGGGTCCATAATGACATGGAGTCATCGTATAATCTCCGTTTGGTACCACTGGCATCGCCTTTGCCTCTGATAGTCACAGTGGTTATGAAGGCAGAAACAGAAAGTAAAGAGGCCTGTGAACGCTCTTTAAGAGACCTATTTGAAAAAGGGGTAAGACCTAAAGGGTTAACTCTGTGTTGTCATAAAGGGTAAAGCATATGATGTCACTTCTGCTACCACTGGCACTTTGGTGAATCAATGTTGGCAAGTGCTTTTTGTATCCATCCTCCACCTGGCCAGAGCATATATTCTCTGAAGCCAAGGATGTACATTTCCAGTGCCCTCAACTTCCTCTAACAGTTCATTAGCCTAATACATTTTGAAAAGAAAGAGCAACAGCGGATGCTCAAGACATGACCCTTAGTTTTCCGCCCTTCAACAGAGGGGCTCAAAGATGCCAGGGGCAGGTGAATCTTAAAGGGTGTGGCTGGTCACTGCACCCCCGCATGTTTCCCACACCACGTTCACCGCACCCCAATACTGTTCACCACACATCCTGCCTTTGCATACTGTCACCACACATCCTGCGGGGCACCTCACCCACGGCTAATTTATTCAACCCACTGACTGTTCACCTCACCCACTGCCTGTTCACCTCGCTGCTGCTTGTTCACCTCACTCACTGCCTGTTCACCTCGCCTGCTGCTTGTTAACATCACCCACTGCCTGTTCACTGCACCTAATGTTTGTTCACCTTGCCTGCTGCTTGTTCACCTCACCTCCTGCCTGTTCACTTCACCCACTGACTGTTCACCTTGCCTGCTGCTTGTCCACCTCATCCATTGCCTGTTCACTGCACACAATGTTTGTTCACACTGCCTACTGCTTGTCTGCCTCCTGGACTACCTGTTCACATTACCTGCTGGTTGTTCACCTCACCTCCTGCCTGTCCACTTCACCCACTGACTATTCACCTTGCCTGCTGCTTGTTCACCTCACCCACTGCCTCTTCACTGCACCCAATGTTTGTTCACCTCACTAACTACCTGTTCACATTGCCTGCTGCTTGTTAGCATCACCAACTGCCTCTTCACTGCACACAATGTTTGTTCACACTGCCTGCTGCTTGTCTGCCTCCTGGACTGCCTGTTCACATTACCTGCTGGTTGTTCAGCTCACCCACTGACTGTTCACATTACCTGCTGGTTGTTCAGCTCACCCACTGATTGTTCACATTGCCTGCTGGTTCTTCACCTTATCCTCTGCCTGTTCACCTTGCTTGCTGCTTGTTCACCTCACCTACTGCCTGTTTGCAGCACCCAATGTTTGATCAAGTCACCCACTGCCTGTTCACCTTGCCTGCTGCTTGTTCACCTCACCTACTGCCTGTTTGCAGCACCCAATGTTTGATCAACTCACCCACTGCCTGTTCATCTTCCTGCTGCTTGTTCACCTCACCCTCTGCCTGTTCACCTTGCCCACAGCTGGTTCACCCTGCCTGCTGCTTCTTCACCTCAGCCACCGCCTGTTCACCTCGCCCACCGCCTGTTCACAGCAACCAATGTTTGTTCACTACGCCCCTGCCGGTGCTCACCATGTCCACTGTATGTTCACTGCACCAAGTTACTGTTCGTCGCGCGCACTGCCAGTTCACTGCATTTGCTCCACTCTCCAGCATGTCCTGCTCACGTCCCCGGCCCCAGCCTGGCTCATCATGGCGGTTTCCTGGCACTGCGATTATTTTCCCCTTTAATGCATTTCGGAAGCCCTTGTAGCAGCTCAGACTTCCTGGATGCATAATTGATGGGGGTGACAGTGATTCCACTGCCTGCAGACAGATCAGTGCTGGGCGCAGAAAGGTGGCCTGCTGGGCTCCGTTGTCCAGCATGGAGTCTTACAGATGCTGCCAGGTGCCTCGACAGCTCTGCTGGCTAATTACCCCCTGGCATCTAGGTCAGGGCCGAGGCAGCTGAAATGCTATTGTTGAGTTATAGAAAGCTGCAATGCCACAGGGAGGAAGGGAAGCCTCCAGGGGTTGGCCACCTAGCACTGCCGTACTAGGGCACGGGGAAGCGGGAAGCGTCCCAGTGAATTTATGCAATTATGGGCCTGCTTTGCGCTGCAGAGGAATAATGTAGCTTTAGATCATGGGTACTCGCAAACATTTTCCCAGGTGCCACAAAAGTTTCTCTGTGATGTAACTGATGGCCGCACTGATACCAGAAGGGTGGTGATCAGGGGTTGGGAAGAGGTTGCAGGTAAGAAGGGTTGTAAGGGAAGTGAGGCATATACATCTAGTATCTGAACTGCACAATGTGAAACGAAAAACTTGGGATTAATCCCGGCTTCTCCACTTTACCAAATTGTGTGGTTCTAGGCAATTGTTTTATTTCACTTTCCCTCCTTCTTCTTCATTAACACATATGAGGACCTCGAAATACATGACTTCAGGGATGCGAGCTGTACAAAACCTTCTCCGGTGTTTGATACACTAAATTATGGGGGTCATTTTGACCCTGGTGGTACGAGACCGCCAGGGCTAAAATGACGGAAGCACCGCCAACAGGCTGGCGGTGCTGCCGCCGCGGTCGCACCGCCGGGGCCGGCGGTATTCCGCCACTTTTGCCCCGGCGGTGATAATCCGCCAGGGCAGCGCTGCTTGCAGGGCTGCCCAGGGGATTACGAGTCCCCGACCGCCAACCTTTTCTGGTGGTTTGCACCGCCAGGAAAAGGCTGGCGGAACGGGGAGTCGACAGGGCCCCATGCAGCTTTTCACGGTCTGCTATGCAGACAGTGAAAAGCGCGACGGGTGCAACTGCACCCGTCGCACGGCCGCAACACCGCCGGCTCCATTTGGAGCCGGCTCCTATGTTGCGGCTGTGATCCCCGCTGGGCCGGCGGGGATCTCCAAATGGCCGTGGCGGGGGTGCGGCCGCATTGGTGGCCGCACGGCGGTCAGATCTTGGCGGGTGGCTGATGCTGCCCGCCAAGGTCGTAATGACCCCCTATATGTTGTTCATGCATAATAGAAACCCCGACCCCCAAAGAGTGCCCCAACAGACTTACCTCTTAGTACACTATTGGCATTGTTATCAGGGTGGGGGAAAGAATGAATGTTTCTCAATTCATGTTTAAAAACTATCACTTTAAAAAAATACTGCTCAATGCACTGATAACCCGATGTACTCAGGTGAAACGGTTCTGCATGCTAATGAAATACACCAATTGGATTATTAACAGACTTTATCATACTTGTACACTTTTTTCTGCAAAATGTCTTTATGAATAAAGGTGAAATTAGGTGGTGCAGGACAACTTAATTACACCCCTTCTTTAATTTCAATTAACCTTTAAGTAAATGCTTGCCTGTCCTTTTAAACATCTTTTTAATGTTAGTGCTGAGTCAAGTAAACAGCAGCCCAGTACCAGGAGGACGTATGTAAATGTCATGAGGGTCGCATGCCGCTCCGAAACCATACTTTGAGTATCACTGCCTTATATCATGATGGACCCTCAAGAAAGGGCCAAATTTTCTCCAAATTTGTTTGTGTCACGAGCCCCACTAGTGCTCTAATTTGTTCACTATGCTCGAATTTAGGGGGCAGCAGGAGTTTGGTATTACAAAATGTACTGAAGGGAGAAGATGAGAGTAGCCCAGTGTAAGGCTACATCAATCACGTCATGTAGATCCAAGGGCATCCTTTGCCCTCCACAATCACCCACAAGACCCAACCATGGCAAAGGCACACATGACGCAACAACTTCCTCTTTTCACACTCCCACTTCCTTTATTAACTAGTCCTTTTTAAATTTTTACTAAAGCAAGCTTGCAAAAATCTAAATTGGCATATGGAGTGTAAACACAGACATGCATAAATAAAAACATTGTTGATAGTTCTCATAATACATCAGTTTATCATAATTAGGTACACATTTCGTTGGTCACAGATCAATATAAACAAATATTAAAAGTTATCATGATGCATTAGCTCATCACAATCAGTTGTAGAGTTCAGTAGTTACGTTCTATAAACCTCTAAGTAAATGATTCACCATAATGTTACCAAAATTAGGCGCCTTAACCCTTGAAACCAATGTTGGGAGTATCAATAACATCCACTTATTAGAGTGATATATTCAAAGACTAGAAATATTTTTTTTAAAGCTAAATACTTTTGGTGATAAGAAAGGTAGTATGTCTATGACAGACATTTCACATTCACTCCAGAGGGAGCTATGCTCACTCGTGGTCGAAACAAAGCGTACCAAGCAGGACACAAGCATCCCGGACAATGCTAAATGGAGATAAAAGTCTTACAAAGCTCCCAGGTGTGACATAATAGACATTCACTGTAATTACAATCAGGATCCATAATGCTGAGTTTTGAAAAAAATAAGTAATTTGTTAAATGCAGGTAGAAAAGCACCAGTCCTTCCATGTCAAACTGTTGGCATCCAAATTAATTCAATGCACAATCATACAAAATTAAGGTCCTTTCCTAATTGATTAATATGATCAACAAATTGATTGATTACGTTTTTGTTATAGATTGCTGAACACTTACATGGTAAATTCACTGCCGACACAAACACTTAGCACACAACCCTTTGTGAAACAGCCAAACTTGTGAAAAGAGTAGTTGTGCTATCGCCACTTCCTCTCGTCCACCGCCCACCCTTGGCCGCTGCTGTCCCACACGTCCCAATCCTCCTGGTCCACCACGCTAGCACGCCAGGCGTGATGCTTCACAGCAAATGCTGCAGATTCTAATGTCCAGTAGATCCCAGGTCTTCCTTAACCCCTTCTATTTAGGTTCTATTACTGCTTTATTTTATTCCCGTAAAGTATATGCATAATGTATCTGTTACCCTGCATTACACTTCTTAGAATTAATGTACTGTGCAGAGAGCTCTGTCAACCATAACCCTTGCACGCGCTATATGAAATTTCAAGATAAATATGCTGTCCAACAAGTAGAACCCCTTGTGACGCTCAGTCATCTCCTTTTCCGTCATTGTCACTGCTCCCTCTTCGCAGTAGGTGAGGATGGCTCCCAGGACACAGGAAGTCCCACAGCTCTTCCAGCAAGCTATGCAGACATCAGCCCTGGATTTCAGCAGCTGTTTGCGTACTCTGTGCAGCACTCCCTCTCTTGGTCTTAAAGAAAAGGAATCACAAGTGGAGAAGTGTGGGTGCCACATTTATATGCACTTCCCAGACAAGAGTTCTTGAGCCCAGTGTCAATGCCCAGGAACTGGCTTGGGGTGATTCCTTTTTCTTATATTTAATGTTCTTTCTGCAGTACGAACAGTCTTTATAAAAGGCGATGACTTTTAGACCAGGTAGTGACACAGCTCTCTTTGGGCAGGATTACACACAGCAGGAGCACAATGTCGTGCGAAACCTCTGCACCTGGCGGATATCAGCATCCTAGAAGCAGCACTCCGGGAGGGACAAAGGGGGTGTGCCTTGTCTAAAAGCTTCCCACCTTCTAATAGCAATCTGCTGACTCACCACGTTACCCCATTATTAACCCATATGTCAGTGCTAAGCAAGAGTTAATCAGCACGCCCCCCTAAAAGGTCACCATAGAACTTCTAAAGGCGTCCTTGTCTCCATCCTCCCACACTTCAGTGTCTGTGGTTGCACTTCCACTTTCTGGGGCTGCACACCAACCACTGTCTAATGCCATGTAACATCAGGGGCAATCCAAAATGGAGCCACCTGTCTCTGCAATCTTACATCTCACATGCACCTGGAGTTCTGCAACCATGCACGCTTTACAGAACACACACTCAACATGCACACATCTCAGCACAAGGGCCTGGGAGCCTCACACAAATGGAACTTTTCAAAAGTTGTGGTAGGTAGGTGTTACACTACTTGTCAATCAGAGAAATGGGTCTGCTCAGCATTGTCATCATTATAACAAGAAGGCACACTACCACAACGGCTTAATGTTAACAACCCAGGACATGGACAGCAGCCGTGTGTCAAGTATAGGACATGCTTGGTTCAGGCCTTCCAAATCTCAGAATCAGGATGTGGACCTCCGGATCAAAAGACAGTCCTAGGCCTCAGCACGCACGCTGGATTGGGATGTGAGGTGGAACACAAGCTGTCAAAACACCAGTTATCACATGCAGTTGGGTCACTCAAGGCAGGGGTACAGGCTATTGTACCTATAGGAGACATGTCAGCCCCTACAGATAGGCACTGGTGCTTATGTGTCTCTGGCCTCGGAGGATTAGCAACCCTCTCCCTTCTTGTCCACCCCCCACCCACGTCTACTGCGCGTGCACGCTGCAGGTCCCCCCTTCCCATTGACTCAGCTTGAGATTTCCCAACAACTGCGCTGGCACACAAAGTTAAAATACATTATAACACAAGCATGGTGCACAAGAGGGGCTTGGGGCAGCGTGAAGGGAGAGGAATGAAGATTGGTAGAGGCAGTAAGTGAGAGAAAGCACAATATTTTGTGAAATAACAGCATTTTGTGAAGTATTCCCAAACAGATTGAGGGAGAGAGTGTGTGAGCATTCTAGTTTGTGTGTGTAAAATTCATGGTGAAATCCGACAGACACCCCGCCATACCCGACTAAAAAGCGCCTTTACCCAACTATTTATCACAAGGTGCATTTGTTAGGGGGTGTAACTCTCACCCACCCCCCACCCCCACACACCCTCTCCCAGAAGCTATGTCCCTGCCCGCGCCTGCGCACGGGTGCTGCCCAGGAGGGTTCTGGGAAGGGAACGGTGGACCCAGCCATTACGTAGGCGCATCCGTGCCCCAATGAAAAGGAGCGATGGAGGGGATAATGCAGGGAAGCAGCCGGCCAGAGGCTTATGGGAACCATAACAACCAGGGGAGGCCGCGGGCTTCACTAGGAGGCCAAAAAGGATCTATATCACCACGAGCGCTGATAACAGGCCCTGCGTGCTGCCGCCGCTGTGCCAGGCCGCCTGTTGGGCCTGGCAGGTCAACCGAGGGGTTAAAAGCAATAATGACGCATTCCATTTCATGCTCCATTAATGTGTGTGTAGTGTGCTATCGTAAAGCATCCTTCCTGTGCTCGCGCGCACCACACATGTCAACGCAGATAATGGGCGGGGGCGCGCGCTGTGCGCCAGGAAGAGCAAAGGTTTATTTTTAAATGTGCGCGCTGAAGAATACACAGGAAATGGCAAATTCTAGGAATTAAACATCTGTACTCGCGTTGGTTATTAGGAAGCGCGGGCACAGATGACACGCACTGGGACCTCTGCTATGTCATGTGAAACATTTTATTCTGTTTGTGGTATGGCAGGTCACATTTGGCTGTCTTATGTTATGTTGCCTTAAGGTATGTCGCTGTCCTATGGTTTGTTATGCTGTATTATCCAACATGCGAAATACGGTCATGCTCAGTTTCCTTAATTGTACTTTTTGCTCATTATATGTTATGTTGTCCTGCATTACATTATTGTATGCAAACTATAGTATCTTTTGCAATGTCATACAATATATTATGTTGTCATGCTGCATCACACTATTGCATGCTTTGTGGCGCTTCTACGTTACCTTTTTTTTAAATGTTTTGTTATGCCATTGTGTTATAGTATTTGTATGTTTTGCTACATTTTATTTTTGTACGCAGTATAATCTTCTTATTCGTCCTACAGAGTTACGTTACACTAAATTCATACTGAAACTTGCTAAAGAAAATAACTTTTTATGTCACCACGTTATATATAGGATTTAAAAACAGAATTTATTAGTGCATACAGTCAGTGACCACTACACTCAGTAGACGTTAAACTCAAGAAAGGCGTTAGAAGGATATGAAGCTATTTCTGGAAAAACTATAAAATTGAAAGATCCATTATGGGCATCTGATGTATCCTAGTTTTTGGATGCTTGATTGAATGAGTGCAATCTGAGCTCCTTCCTAATGTTTTGAGATATTGGTGGGGCCTACAGGATGGCTAGCGAAAAGAAACTGCAACAGTCTTCTCTGATGATTTATCCTGAAGCCCTCGCTCTACCTAAGTTTTGTTTATGGTTGGTGTTTTGAGGAGCGGGATCAGATGTACATTGGGCTACTGTTGCACCAATCGAAGCATCTCAAACATGACATGCCTTGTATATGCCAGGTGTACGTGGTTAGCGGACTGCTGAGGGATGAGCTGAGCTGCTTTTTTAGGGTTGAGCCTGCGTTGCATGCGCTCGCGAATGCGTTTTGCAGGGAGACTCTTTTGTATTTATAAAAGGGCTCGGAGCCCTGTCAACTTCACATCAGTGTTTTTTATTGGTTGGTGGGCTTCCCTAATAAAATCTGCTTGCTTTCATTAGTCGAAGGCACGCATATGGCATGCCTTTTCCGGTGGTTAGCCCTCCTCCAGCGCAGCGACCAAGTACAGAAAACATGCGAGGCTTGCTGTTTTCTGTCCGGCTCGTGGACTTTTTTTTCTCTAATTTACGAGCCCGATCTCGCTTGGCAGAAGTCGAGCGCTTTAGGTACTTGATTTCACTTTTTCGGGTTATGTACATAAATGCACTTTTGCCCGATAGGTGAAAAGTCCGGTTAGGAGTTTACAACGCGATCAGCTCTAACATGAGCAAACGCGAGACCCGTTGCATTGCAAATGCTTGTTTCTGGTTGCTTTGAAATTTACATGTGTGTGCTCAGCATATGGACCCGCGTACATAGCTTTTCCACAGTTCAGCCTTGTTTGAACTAGGACTGTAACTAGGGAGTTTTTGTGTATGGTGGAGAAAGCAAAATGTGTTATATTTCTTGTCTCTTTTAGTTGGAGGCTGATTTTGTTTTCATCGTTGGACTGATTTTGCCTATTGTGAATTTGAGTTTGTTTTCAATCTATCCACAGGTGATGGAGTCTCTCCTAATGAAGCAAACCAAAGCAATGGAAGATCCTCGAGACAGGGAGGGCTTACGATCATGCCTCCAACACGTGTGTCTGCAAAAGCAGTAGGATGGGGCCTGACCTTTGTGTGTTCCTTGCTTACCCCCGTTAGTCCAAAGCTGAAATAGACTTTCTGGATGCTGTGACCTTCGAGGTCTTACAATCTGGCCAGGCACCCATCATTTGTCTTGGAAGTGTTCCTAATGGTGCAGATCCAGAGAACTCCGCCAGAGGCGTTAAAGCTCCTCCAAGCTATGTGTAGGATTAATAACGGCACGCTGCCACCTTTAGATAAAAATGGTAGTGTTCAACTTCTGCAGAAGTGAAGAGGCCGACGAGGGTGTTGGCGATCCAGTGCAGAAGAAACAAAGCATGAGACACACAACTGAATCAGCACTGTTAGACTGCACTTCTCAGGGATGAGGAAGGACACACACAGAGAACATGACCCTAAAGCATTGAGGGTGTAGTTATCTCAGTACCTATTTCCTAGGGTGGGATCTTCTGCAGGTACCTCAAGAGGCTGAACCGAGGCTCTTCCTGGGGACTGGTGGTGGGATATTGTTTGATGTTTAAATTGCCATGCATAGAGACTCATTACAACTATGCTTGTGATTCACAAATGGCTGAATGAGGAAGGGCTTGCTCTGTAATGGTCTGAATCAAAGCTTCTCCAGAACACTTCTCTAATGGATGTTCACCACCTCGAGGTAACATCAATGAGAAGCTGTCCAATAGGCAGACAATGGGCCTGGTCTGACAAAGGACGAAAAGGCAAACATAACATCACTGCTAATGATGGACGACAAGAGTGACAATGTGGAAAAGAGGACGGTGGCTTTAGAAACCAAAGAGGACCAGATGAGAGTGTCTGATGTTAAGATAAAGAACTGAGCAAGTGGAGGCAAATACTTGAAACATGAGAAGACTGCATCATTAGGAAAATGCAGAACCTCCAAACCTCAACACAGTGAGGAGGGAATACAGGAAGTAAGACTGTAGGTTGTAGGATAGAGTTGAGGAAAGTTACAGTGAGCATTACCACCTGGTTAAAAACAAAATACCACCTAGTTTCGTGGAAGGAGTCTTGAGAAAGGAGGGAGAGGGACAAGTATGATGTGGAAGAGGCTTGTGTAATTCGGGGGCATTTGGGAGTGGGTGGCCCAGAGGCCTGTCAGCAGAGTGCTTTGCTGGGATCTGTCTGAGGAACACAACTGAACTACCTGCCCACCAGGGAATGGGGGTGGGTGTGCTCAATAAAACTTACTAAGGTTTTATTATTCTGTACTGGAATGTTGGGAGCGCCATTGAAAATAGTGGAGTGCTCTGCGCTTCCAATGGCAGGTAGAAGTCCGGAGCGCCAACATTCCAATGTTTTGTTCCACAGCTATTGCTGTGAACAAAGACCTCAGGGAGACAGGGGATTTGAATCCCCTCGGGCTCCCTGAGGCCTTTGTTTTATTATTAGGGCGTTCTGCTCTCTCGTGGCAGAGTGTTCTAATAGCCTTATAGCCCTCCATATCTGGGCTATACCTGCAGTAAAGTCCAGCTCCCTTGTTTAATGCTGGAGCAGGCCTTTAATGGCCGGTATAGCCCGCTAAGGCAGGCTGTAAAGGCTATATTAGTATTGAAGCTCATGAATCCCTGAAACCTTCAGCAGAATTCCGGTTAGGAGTGTTGATTTTGTAAATTACGTCACCTGTCAAGAAGTATATACTGAACTATATACACATTTTTCAGTTTTGTTTCAGAGTATCATAATTGCCCTGAAAGTGTCACTCATGAATAATATACAAATTCTGAATACAAATTCACTGTGATATTAGAAACAGATCATGATCCCGGTCAGTGAGATATTTAGTGTAAGCACATTTTGGTGCTTTCAGTTCTGGACATCAGCTGGAGCACATGAAATGTCAGTCTTGGTACGGTTCCCCTCAGCTTTGTGAAAAGACTCCCTCTTGACACTTACCGCTCACTCTGTGATGTCAGCGTACATCTGGAAGGTGCCAGTGCGACACCCAGTGATTTCAGCCAATGGTCGCTCTTTTAAAAGTTAGTAGTAAATTTCCTCTATTTTCACTAGTTTGGTGCAGGCCAAGAGGAACAGTCTGATCCAGCTGAGAGCAAAATCAAAGATTCCTTCAGAGCTTTCCAAACGACCTATGTAATGATGGACAGAATTAAAGTCTGCCAAAATGTTGAGCTAAACGAGAATGTATACATTGTCTTCACCTAAAGCTTTTGTGACTATTTCTGAAAGTCTAAACAGGGGACTCAGCTCCCTTCTTGGGACTTAACACGACTTCTTGTAGTTCGAACGGTTGCTGCTCTAAAGGTCTTGCTGTGGAGTTATTATGGGGCTAAATCACCGGTAGAAGTAATTATGGTTGAGTTTCTCTGGAAGGGTAGGACACAAAAGACTGATAATGTTGCAAATCATGTTGTAGTGTTCTAATGCATGCTTTAGTTTCTGATGTCACATGGTAAAGAAGTTAGCTTTGGCACATGGATCATTTGTGTAGCTTGTTCCAAATTGACTTGATCGAATTTTAAGACCGATACAGAGTTTGCAAATGTAATGTAAATATTACTAACAGTGTAGTTGTATGGTCCTTGAATTGCATTCGTGTCAACTTGACTAGGAAAGTTGCAAAATATTTCCATTGTGTTTTTTAGATCCTGTTGGTTATTCTCTTTTGCTGAAGGAAACTCCAGTGGTTCAGATGATATTTGTGCAGTGCAAGGTTAATGTCAATGTGATCTGACCCTGATAGGACCTCAGTTACAGGAGGCACACTGCTCAAATCGTGGGGACAGACCACCAAAGTGTGACCCAGGATGGGTCAGAATCTCGAAATGCTTTGTTCAAACCATTGACTTTGAGGAGGTCTTTCACTCACACAAAGAACGTATTCTCTTGAGAGTCAATTCCGTCTATTTTTATTTTACTATTATTTTAAATAGTTCTGTTAGTAGTAATCTGCTATTAAATTCAAATTGTGAGCTGAGGAGGAGTGTGCTACTCACTGCAAAGCGCTTAAACTCCTCATCAGGGGTAGTAAGCGCTATATAAATACCATTTACAAATACAATTACTGATTGGATTCCTGTAGTAAATATGAGGCCGGACCCAGGAGACCCAGGTTCCTGTGATATACTATATACTTTTGCTTTGCAGGGTAATGGTGTCTTCAAAAGATTGACATTTACATATGTTTGTGAGCACGTCCCGTTCTACTTTGCTTTTACACGTGTGTGTGGATCGGTGTGACTTTTGTTGGCCACCAACCATGCTCTGTTGTACCAGATCTGCGTGTGAGGGAAGCTTGCCATACCACTACACATTTCATAGTAGTTAAATGTGAAAACGATTGCCAAAACACTACTAATGGTGCAAATGTGAGTGCAAATGGAGCATACTCTGCTTCTACCCTTCGCCACGATGTACCCTGGTGTGCGAGTGAAGCTTGCAATACCAGTGCCCTGGTTGTGCATTTTCTATTTGAAAGTGAACCTGCCCCAGTACTCTGCTTGATGTACCTACTGTGTGATTGTGGGAAGCTTGCAGCACTCTTCTCTATGCCCCGCCTCCTCTGTGTAGAAGCAGGAAGCTCTAACCTGCCACTGGGTCCTGTCCGCCTCCAATGTAGTTTAATCATAGTGTGGAGGTCACTGGTATGATTTGTTGGGGTGTGTGTGTGTGTGTGTGTGTGTACACACATTTTCAGTATGGCCTACTAATGTTTGAGCATTTTCCTAGTGCAGTTACTATTTAATTATGTGACACATTTAGCACCACATTTTACAGATGTATCCTCATAATATTACGTTTTAAATATGAATACCAGGACAATATACAGCCAAATAGAACTTTTACATGCAGCCCTATAATTAGCCAACCACATATGACTAGGGAGGATTTTTTGAGTCTGGATTTTGTGCCAAAATGACCGACTTATCCTTAGTTCTGATTGAAACCACCGGAAACAGAACCTGGTCAGTAGAAAGATTGTGTTTGTTACATAATGTGCTACGTCAATACTCAGATATCCACAGATGCAATCTTTCTTGTTACCCCTTTGCATATCTCTGAATCCCAGAGCCCCTCCACCGTCCACTATTAGCACTGTCACAAGTTTTTGAGGTCTGTGCATCCTTCTGCGATCAACTTTATCATCAACTCTTCTCTAATCAGAAGACAGTGGCGAGCTCAGTTAAAATAGCCATAATCACACCTGTTCTCAAACTGGCAGCATGTTTAAGTACAGACCATCAAGCACAGATTACAACAATAATGAGTCAAGAAGTAAAGTCCATACATACAAATAATGGCATGCACCTAAACCAGCACACTCAGGGTAGGTGGTGTTTCAAGTGTCATTTAACTCAGTCCCACAGTCAATGAGAAGTGCATTTGGCAGAATTCTGAAGTTTTCCTTAGGCTCAAATATTTTGGAGGTTTAAAAAAAAAAAAAATGTATATATATTAGGGCGTACAAATTGTATCAGATTCTTTCACTGCAACAATATATTTGTCTTACAGATAGCCCTGTGTGACGTCTAGCATATATTTAGCAATGAATATACAAACAAACGTGATATGCAAATTAAATGTTATGTGCAATTAAACTAACACACTCCAAGCACGACAATAAGGCAGAGCTAAGTGAGGATGGGGAGAGGTAGATGTTTTGCATGCGGTTTATATTTTTGATTTCAAGTCTTTATTTGCACAAGGAGCCCTGAGAAAAGAACGACTTGAATACTATACCATGTGGAAACTGTGAATAATTGGCAGAGAGAATTGGAAATTGGTAGTTAGACCAAGGCAGGCACGCCCATAGCTCATTCACTCTCTTAAGCCGGGATTTAAACCATTCCAGAAGAAAGAAAGTGGTCGGCTGCACATCTGGGGACAACGTGCCCTTAACTAGGCAGGGAAAGTTCGGCAGCATGCCCCCGATCAACAATGTGGACCACTTGATTTTCTCATTCTATTCAAGCAGAGTTGGATAATCCCCCTTAATAGATGGACCTAGATGTAGTCGTTCAAAAGAAATGGGCAACAGAGATCCACATTGGCCAACTCCTTTCTGAACAACCCCGGTTCAGACTCAGGTTTCGCTGCTGTGACTTAACCTTAGTTGTGAGCGTGTTAGAGCCCTTCTGCAGTTATATATGATCATGTAAAACCCACCCGCTTTCCTATGTAGATAATATGACACTGTATTTCAAAGTTAGGCAGTGTAGAAATTCATTTCAAAATGCGAAATATCTTTTTGTAATCCAGACCTGGATGGCAGATAGAGTTTTCTAAACCTAAATAAATCAAAGGCTGAACCCATAGCATGATAGTCAAACATATCTTATATCCAGCTTCCTGCCTTTACTGGGAAACTTTGTAGTCCACAGCCAATTGGAAGAAAACCCAGGATTTGCTCTGCATAAGGGGTTCATACTTGTTTGAATAGCTGAGCTTTTGCATGGTCTTTCAGTTACCCCACGAAGACACATCTCCACGAATAAACCTGTAGTAAGTATGTCTGAGCGGAGTAGATGTGGTCAGAGCAACTCTACACCGGCTTCTACTTCACACCTTTCTCTCATTTCCAAACACTACTAAATATGGCTGGTAAACCTCACAGGAAAAGTAAAAACTTGGCATCACATAACTTCTACGATAAGATGCTTCCACTAACTACAATCCTGGTCACTAACCAAATTCAAGGTCCTGGGATTTACGCAGTAGAGTCAATAGGAAAATCATCAGACTACTTCTGTGCTCCAAGGATACACAACAAACTTGCAGTAAAGGCTGTAACATTTGCTCTTAAATCTAATCGTTCCTCGCTGTGTACACAGTGAGTTGTGATATCTGGCCTACAGAGGCAAGATATATTGCATCTTGTGACATCTTAATATCATGTCTGTTCAGATGGCCACTCGAACAAGCCTCCTTCAGCCAAGCAGGCAAAGCAAAAGTACCAAGAGGAAAGAGAATTGGCTGACTGTACTGGACAAACTCTCACATCTCAGAGGCCTATTCTGTACCTTTCCATGTATGTGAGAGAGAAGCATGGCCTTCTCTTTGTACACGTGTGAGGTTTGTAAAGTTTTGCCTGCAGAAGATGAACAGTTTATGTATGGAAACGGGAAGCTTGCATTGCTGCTTTCGATGTTGTCTATACTCTGTGTGTTTGTGAGGGAGAGAAACTTGCCTTGCTGCTGACTAAACTACAGAGGTTATGTGAGAGAGAAAGAAGCTGGTCCTTCTTCTGGCGAAGATGTAGAGGGCATGTGCGAGAGGGAAAGAAGTTTGCCCTATTGTGCTGGCTAATATGTAGAAACTATGCTCATGAGCTAAAGAAACTTGCCCAGCTGCTGCTTAAAATGTACGTATTATGCGAGAAACAAAGAAGCTTGCCCTGTTGGTGGCTAAAATGTAGAGGTTACGTGTGAGAGATAAAGACGCTTGCCCCTGTTCTGGTTAAGATGTAGACGTTACTTTTGAGGTATAAAGAAGCTTGCCATGGCTGCTGCGGGATAAGATGTAGAGGTTATGCAACAAAGAAAGAAGCTTGCCCTGCTGCTGGTTGGGATGTAGAGCTTATATGCTAGAGAGAAAGAAGCTTGTCCAAATGCTGGTTGGGATGTAGAGGTTGGGTGTAGGATGTACAGGAGCTACCCCTCTCCTGCCTAAGTTGTAGAGGGTATGTGCATGAAAGGGGATAAAAAAGCGTGCCCTGCTGCTGGTTAATATACAGAGATTACATGCTAGAGAGAAAGAAGCTTGCCCTGCTGCTGGATAAGATGCATAGGTTACATGCTAGAGAGAAAGAAGCGTGCTCTGCTGCTAGTTGAGATGCACAGGTTACATGCTAGAGAGAAAGAAGCTTGCCCTGCTGCTGGATAAGATGCAGAAGTTATATGCTAGAGAGAAAGAAGCTTGCCCTGCTGCTGGTTAAGATGTAGAGGTTATATGCTAGAGAGAAAGAAGCTTGCCCTGCTGCTGGTTAAGATGTAGAGGTTATATGCTAGAGAGAAAGAAGCTTGCCCTGCTGCTGGATAAGATGCATAGGTTACATGCTAGAGAGAAAGAAGCGTGCTCTGCTGCTAGTTGAGATGCACAGGTTACATGCTAGAGAGAAAGAAGCTTGCCCTGCTGCTGGATAAGATGCAGAAGTTATATGCTAGAGAGAAAGAAGCTTGCCCTGCTGCTGGTTAAGATGTAGAGGTTATATGCTAGAGAGAAAGAAGCTTGCCCTGCTGCTGGTTAAGATGTAGAGGTTATATGCTAGAGAGAAAGAAGCTTGCCCTGCTGCTGGATAAGATGCATAGGTCATATGCTAGAGAGAAAGAAGCTTGCCCTGCTGCTGGTTAAGATGTAGAGGTTATATGCTAGAGAGAAAGAAGCTTGCCCTGCTGCTGGATAAGATGCAGAGGTCATATGCTAGAGAGAAAGAAGCTTGCCCTGCTGCTGGTTAAGATGTAGAGGTTATATGCTAGATATAAAGAAGTGTGACCTGCTGCTGGTTAATATACAGAGGTTATATGCTAGATATAAAGAACTTTGCCCTGCTGCTGGTTAATATACAGAGGTTATATGCTAGAAATAAAGAAGAGTGCCCTGCTGCTGGTTAATATACAGAGGTTATATGCTAGAAATAAAGAAGAGTGCCCTGCTGCTGGTTAATATACAGAGGTTATATGCTAGAAATAAAGAAGCTTTCCCTGCTGCTGGTTAATATACAGAGGTTATATGCTAGAAATAAAGAAGCTTTCCCTGCTGCTGGTTAATATACAGAGGTTATATGCTAGAAATAAAGAAGTTTGTCCTGCTGCTGGTTAATATTCAGAGGTTATATGCTAGAGAGAAAGAAGCTTGTCCTGCTGCTGGTTAAGATGTAGAGGTTATGTTCTAGAAATAGAGAAGCCTGCTGTGCTGTGGGTTAAGATGCAGCGGTTATGTGCTACAAAGAAAGAAACTTGCCTTGCTGCTGGTTAAGATGCAGAGGTTATATGCTAGAGAGAAAGAAGCTTGCCCTGCTGCTGGATAAGATGCAGAGGTCATATGCTAGAGAGAAAGAAGCTTGCCCTGCTGCTGGTTAAGATGTAGAGGTTATATGCTAGAGAGAAAGAAGCTTGCCCTGCTGCTGGTTAAGATGTAGAGGTTATATGCTAGAGAGAAAGAAGCTTGCCCTGCTGCTGGATAAGATGCAGAGGTCATATGCTAGAGAGAAAGAAGCTTGCCCTGCTGCTGGTTAAGATGTAGAGGTTATATGCTAGAGAGAAAGAAGCTTGCCCTGCTGCTGGATAAGATGCAGAGGTCATATGCTAGAGAGAAAGAAGCTTGCCCTGCTGCTGGTTAAGATGTAGAGGTTATATGCTAGATATAAAGAAGTGTGACCTGCTGCTGGTTAATATACAGAGGTTATATGCTAGATATAAAGAACTTTGCCCTGCTGCTGGTTAATATACAGAGGTTATATGCTAGAAATAAAGAAGAGTGCCCTGCTGCTGGTTAATATACAGAGGTTATATGCTAGAAATAAAGAAGAGTGCCCTGCTGCTGGTTAATATACAGAGGTTATATGCTAGAAATAAAGAAGCTTTCCCTGCTGCTGGTTAATATACAGAGGTTATATGCTAGAAATAAAGAAGCTTTCCCTGCTGCTGGTTAATATACAGAGGTTATATGCTAGAAATAAAGAAGTTTGTCCTGCTGCTGGTTAATATTCAGAGGTTATATGCTAGAGAGAAAGAAGCTTGTCCTGCTGCTGGTTAAGATGTAGAGGTTATGTTCTAGAAATAGAGAAGCCTGCTGTGCTGTGGGTTAAGATGCAGCGGTTATGTGCTACAAAGAAAGAAACTTGCCTTGCTGCTGGTTAAGATGCAGAGGTTATATGCTAGAGAGAAAGAAGCTTGCCCTGCTGCTGGATAAGATGCAGAGGTCATATGCTAGAGAGAAAGAAGCTTGCCCTGCTGCTGGTTAAGATGTAGAGGTTATATGCTAGAGAGAAAGAAGCTTGCCCTGCTGCTGGTTAAGATGTAGAGGTTATATGCTAGAGAGAAAGAAGCTTGCCCTGCTGCTGGATAAGATGCAGAGGTCATATGCTAGAGAGAAAGAAGCTTGCCCTGCTGCTGGTTAAGATGTAGAGGTTATATGCTAGAGAGAAAGAAGCTTGCCCTGCTGCTGGATAAGATGCAGAGGTCATATGCTAGAGAGAAAGAAGCTTGCCCTGCTGCTGGTTAAGATGTAGAGGTTATATGCTAGATATAAAGAAGTGTGACCTGCTGCTGGTTAATATACAGAGGTTATATGCTAGATATAAAGAACTTTGCCCTGCTGCTGGTTAATATACAGAGGTTATATGCTAGAAATAAAGATGAGTGCCCTGCTGCTGGTTAATATACAGAGGTTATATGCTAGAAATAAAGAAGAGTGCCCTGCTGCTGGTTAATATACAGAGGTTATATGCTAGAAATAAAGAAGCTTTCCCTGCTGCTGGTTAATATACAGAGGTTATATGCTAGAAATAAAGAAGCTTTCCCTGCTGCTGGTTAATATACAGAGGTTATATGCTAGAAATAAAGAAGTTTGTCCTGCTGCTGGTTAATATTCAGAGGTTATATGCTAGAGAGAAAGAAGCTTGTCCTGCTGCTGGTTAAGATGTAGAGGTTATGTTCTAGAAATAGAGAAGCCTGCTGTGCTGTGGGTTAAGATGCAGCGGTTATGTGCTACAAAGAAAGAAACTTGCCTTGCTGCTGGTTAAGATGCAGAGGTTATAAATTACAGAGAAAGAAGATTGCCCTGCAGCTGGTTGAAATGCTGAGCTTATATGCAACAGAGAAAGAAGCTTGCCCTGCTGCTGGTTGAGATGCAGAGGTTATATGCTATAAATAAAGAAGTATGCACTGCTGTTGGTTAAGATGCAGAGATTTTATGCTAGAGAGAAAGAAGCTTGCCCTGCTGCTAGTGCTGCTGGTTGAGATGCAGAAGTTAAATGCTGCAGAGAAAGAAGCTTGCCCTGCAGCTGGTTGAGATGCAGTGGTTATGTGCTAGAGAGAAAGAAGATTGCCCTGCTGCTGGTTGAGATGGAGAGGTTATGTGCTAGAGATAAAGAAGCTTGCCCTGATGCTGGTTAATATACAGAGGTTATATGCTAGAGATAAAGAAGCTTGCCCTGCTGCTGGCTAAGATGTAGAGGTTATATGCTAGAGAGAAAGAAGCTTGCCCTGCTGCTGGTTAAGATGCAGAGGTTACATGCTAGAGAGAATGAAGCGTGCCCAGCTACTGGTTGAGATGCACAGGTGTTATGCTGCTGGTGAAAATGCAGAGGTTAAATCCTAGAGAGAAAGAAGCTTGCCCTGCTGCTGGTTAAGATGTAGAGGTTATGTGCTAGAGAGAATGAAGCTTGCCCTGCTGCTGGTTGAGATGCAGAGTTTATATGCTGCCAAGAAAGAAGCTTGCCCTGCTGCTGGTTAAGATGCAGAGGTTGTATGCTAGAGAGAAAGAAGTTTGTCCTGCTGCTGGTTAAGATGCAGAGGTTGTATGCTAGAGAGAAAGAAGTTTGTCCTGCTGCTGGTTAAGATGCAGAGGTTGTATGCTAGAGAGAAAGAAGCTTGTCCTGCTGCTGGTTAAGATGCAGCGGTTGTATGCTAGAGAGAAAGAAGCTTGTTCTGCTGCTGGTTAAGATGCTGAGCTTATATGCAACAGAGAAAGAAGCTTGCCCTGCTGCTGGTTGAGATGCAGAGGTTATATGCTATAAATAAAGAAGTATGCCCTGCTGTTGGTTGAGATGCAGAGATTTTATGCTAGAGAGAAAGAAGCTTGCCCTGCTGCTAGTTGAGATGCAGAGGTTATATGCTACAGAGAAAGAAGCTTGCCCTGCAGCTGGTTGAGATGCAGAGGTTATGTGCTAGAGAGAAAGAAGCTTGCCCTGATGCTGGTTAATATACAGAGGTTGTATGCTAGAGAGAAAGAAGCTTGTCCTGCTGCTGGTTAAGATTATATGCTAGAGAGAAAGAAGTTTACCCTGCTGCTGGTTGAGATGCGGAAGTTATATGCTAGAGAGAAAGAAGCTTGTCCTGCTGCTGGTTAAGATGTAGAGGTTATAAGCTAGAGAGAAAGAAGCTTGCCCTGCTGCTGGTTGAGATGTAGAGGTTATATGTTAGAAATAAAGAATGCGCCCTGATACTGGTTAAGATGTAGAGGTTATATGTTAGAGAGAAAATACCAGATTAATGTGCACGCTGGAGAAGCTTGCAGTGCCACTGCTGCCCCTTGATGTACCCTCTGAATGTGTGTGCTGGAGAAGGTTGCTCTGCCACTGTTGTCCCTGATGTGCCCATTGAGTGTGTGTGATAGAGAATCTTGCTCAGTCACTGCTGCCCTTGATGTACCAGATTCATGTGTAATCTAGAGAAGCTTGCAATGTAATTGCTGCTTTTGATGTAGTAGATGAATGTGTGCTAGAGAAGCTTGCAATGCCACTGCTGTCCATGATGTACCAGATTCATGTGTAATCTAGAGAAGCTTGCAATGTAATTGCTGCTCTTGATGTACTAGATGAATGTGTGCTAGAGAAGCTTGCAATGCCACTGCTGCCCATGATGTACCCATTGATGTGTATGCTAGAGACGCTTGCCCTGCCATTGCTGCTAATGATGTACCAGATGAGAATCTTTCAATGCTGCTGTTACCCATGATATACCTTTAGTGTGTGTGTCGGAGAAGCTTGCCCTATCATTGGGGCGGGTGCCCCTGGCCCATCATTCTGTATGTGAGGGGCTCGTGTCTCTTCCAACAATGATTCCCAGTGCACTAGGGGAGCTGCCCATCACCCTGGGTTGAACCTTCCATCCGCAGTAGGCGAAGCTGGCACTGCCTTCCCGAAGAGGCGCTTATTTACATATAAAATGCTTTCTGCAGAAGCTGAAGACCACTTTTCAAAGCAGCCCTTCTCCCTCCGCACACAAAAGTTTATTTTTATTTTTTTAATAACAATGCTTCCTTCTCTGCCCTCTCGAGAGAGCCTTGCAGTAATTTAGTAACCCACCCCTCCCCCACCCCCCCACCGGCCGGCCAGCACAAAACCCAATTAGGATTCGCTTATTACAAAAATGCGTCTGTGTGCCTCATAGCAGCATGCTCAGTCCTAGCGCGCTGCACAATGAATAATGGATTCATTTATTCAAATTACACCGAGGCGCAGGGGGAGGCACCCGGCAAAGGAGGCGCAGAATCTCAATAAAAGGGAAGTGCCAGAAATGGCCCTGGATGGCTCCGGGGTGCCAGGGGTGGGTTTTGTGCCACGGAGGCTGGGAGGGTGCACAGTCTGAAAAACAATGTTTGATGCAGGGTGCAAACAGAGTCTATTCTATATTTTGGCTAGCCCCCCGTCGCGTCATCCCTCTTCAGACATGCCTGATGCCACCCGCCTCCCTAAAGTACGGAAGACGAGATGACAGTAGTGGCAACCACCATCTGAACTTCGCTGTGCCAACTTTTGCCTCTTTACCAGTTCACCTGTTCTGAGGTCTGCCAAAATTCTGCAGTTAGACTGATACACTGTAACCTTGGTCAACCATGGCCATCCAGGGTCAACTGTGGAGAAACCATAGATAACAAGAGTTTGTCAATTAGCACAGGAAAGGGATATCTGGGATGAAAGCATTGAAACTGCTCAAAACCACCCTGACAACTCCACCCATAAATATATCTCCTGATGATCCCCAGCCACTAGACACTGTGCGTCCGGATACTCATTCAGCTCAACCACCAACATCTACTCCACATTCCAGAAGATACAAGCGATACAGACCGTGGATAAAGCACATTAGTGACCTAGGCAATAGGTGAATCACCAGCAGGGGCCTAGACTATGGATGAAGCCACCACGAGCCAGGACTATGGATGAAAAACCAACATGGGCCCAGACTACAGATGGAGCACCAACATGGGCCTAGACCGTGAAAGATGTGTCACCCTGTGCCCAGACTGTGAAAGAGATACCACCACAAGTGACTATGGATGAAGCACCAACATGGGCCCAGAATTTGAAAGAAGTGCCACAGTGGGCCCAGACTATGAATGAAGATCAAACAGGGGCCCAGATTATGCAAAATATACCATCATGGGTGCAGACTATGGAAAAAATGCCACCCTGGGCACAGACTATGGATGAAGAAACAACAGGGACATAGACTGTGGAAGAAGGACCAACAGGGGCCCAGGATTAAGCACCAACACCCAGCCCAGACTATGGAAGAAATGCCACCACAGGTAAAAACTATTGAAGTGCTGCCATGGGCCAGACTGTTGATAATGCTCTAACAGGGGCCCAGACAATGGAAGAAGTGGTACCCTGTGCCCAGACTATGGAAAACGTACCACCATGGGTCCAGGCTATGGAGTAAGAACCAACAGAGGGCCAGACTATGGAGTAAAACCCAACTGATGCCCAGAATATGGATGGAGCACCAACAGAGGGCCACACTATGAAAGAAGTACCACTATGGGCCGAGACTGTGGAAGAAGTGCCACCACATGTTAAGACTATGGAAGAATTGCCACAAGGGGCACAGTGTATGGAAGAAGTGCCACCTTGGTCGCAGTCTATGGAAAAGTGCCACAGTGAGGCCATATATGGATGGAGAACTAAAAGGGGAATGGACACTTCGGAAGAAGTGCCCCCATGGGATAAAACTAGAAGTAGCACCAATAGGAGCCGGGACTACGGAAGAAGAGCCATCAGGGGCCCAGAATACAGATGAAGCACCACCGGAGCCCAGAATATGGCTGATGCAGCAACAAGTGCCCAGACTATACATGAAGCACCGCCCGGGGGGTCAGACTATACATGAAGCACCGCCAGGGGGGTCAGACTATACATGAAGCACCGCCAGGGGGGTCAGACTATACATGAAGCACCGCCAGGGGGGTCAGACTATACATGAAGCACCGCCCGGGGGGGCAGACTATACATGAAGCACCGCCCGGGGGGGGGCAGACTATACATGAAGCACCGCCCGGGGGGGGCAGACTATACATGAAGCACCGCCCGGGGGGGCAGACTATACATGAAGCACCGCCCGGGGGGGCAGACTATACATGAAGCACCGCCCGGGGGGGCAGACTATACATGAAGCACCGCCAGGGGGGCAGACTATACATGAAGCACTGCCAGGGGGGGCAGACTATACATGAAGCACCGCCAGGGGGGGCAGACTATACATGAAGCACCGCCAGGGGGGGCAGACTATACATGAAGCACCGCCAGGGGGGGCAGACTATACATGAAGCACCGCCCGGGGGGTCAGACTATACATGAAGCACCGCCAGGGGGGGGCAGACTATACATGAAGCGCCGCCAGGGGGGTCAGACTATACATGAAGCGCCGCCAGGGGGGTCAGACTATACATGAAGCGCCGCCAGGGGGGTCAGACTATACATGAAGCACCGCCGGGGGGGGGGGGGGGGGGTCAGACTATAGGTGATGCTGGATGAAGCACAGCAGGGTCTGATCTGTTTGTTATGAAAATGTATGGCAAAAGCAGTAGGGTTGTAATATTTATTGTGAAAATCATATGTTAAATACAGAAGGTCTTAGAGGGTGGATTGTTATCTCACTGAGTTAAAGCCTGTAGAGAGTTGTTTTGTTACAGGGAATCTACAAGAGTAATTAGTGGTTGAGGGTTTGGTGCTGGTTACCCACTTTGACAAACATTAGGGTTAGAATATTTGCACTGTGCTAATCCTTTTAGGCCCTTTTAGGAGGGCTTGTGGAAGTTGTATATTTTTGCGAACACTTGTAATTTAATGACTTTATGCCTGATGGACGCCTAGTAGGAAAGTCTATGCTCAGTACAATTACTCTTGTTTAGGGTGACTAGCCAGCAATAAAGGCTAGAGGGTTGATAGGTTTATTGGGGAAAGTTATGTCAGATACCCTAAGTCTAACCTGTTTAGTATAGAAAATGACAAAAGGCAGAAGGCCTGACATATGTTGTGAAAATTATCTGTTAAAACCAAGAGGGATTTAATGGTGCATTTGGTGGGCACTCTCCTACATAGAATCTCACATACTACTGTAGTAAGCAAGGGTTGTGTTAGTTACTTCGTATGACAAACCCTGGGGTAGAAGATCTGCACTGTGATCACCCCTTCTATAACCTTTTCAGGGGACCTGGCAGGTGTAATTGTCTGCAGGGCCCCTTTAAGAAAAAAAAAAAAAATAATAATCTACGTATAGAGACTCAATTAGAGGGTTTTTGGGTCAACTCTTTTATTCTGCTTGAGTGTTGCTCACGTTCTGCTTCTCCTGACAGCATACTACATGGGACAAAGGATTAGCCTATTTCTGCCATTGGCTCTCTTGCCCAGTGAGCAACAGCAGTTTGTCTGAAATGAGGGTACGTCACTGCCTGGGCTGGTGACCGCGTCTTTAGTTTTCCATTTTTAGTATGGGCATAGCTGTGCGCAAGCGCTGCTTTTCCAACGTGTTGGTATGTATCTGGGCTTTTGACCACTCCCACCACACGCCCATCACTATCACTCGTTCATGGGCTTGCCTTTCAAAAATCCTTTGTTATCATTGGTAAATGCTTTACGTTTGTCCCTCCTTGGGGCAGTTTTGTTACCACCTTGCGGACCGACCCTTTTACATGGATAATTGCACTTTTGCAGAAAACTTTGCGCGCCGACTTCTTTTTCCTTTTGTGTCTCTTCTTTGCCCTCACACCATATGGGAAAGAAGGAGGAAGAAAAAAACAAAAGAGTGTCACAATAGGAGAAAACAGAAAGCTGCAAGAGTGAGCTGAAGAGGCAGGGAGTGGCTGTAAATGGATTGAAGAGGTCCGAGATGGCTTCAGAATTACGCTATGGCAGTATTCTGAGATCGCACATTCAATTGCATCAGCCGCGTGTTTAAGAGGAGGGCTTTGGGCACCAGCACATTTTTATTTTCAAATTAAACACTGGCTCACGCTCATGGCGGCTGTGGCGCTTTGAATCGGCTTACTTTTGTCAAATGTTTACATTTTTATTTTTAGCTTGTGTGTCAGGAAAAGTCCAGTTAGGAATTTACAACGCTAATAGCTCTATCTTGGGCAAACGCGAGACCCTTTGCATTTCAAATGCTCAAACCCACTCTGACAACTTCACCCATAAATGTTTCTACTGACGATCCCCAGCCACTAGGCACTGTGCGCCCAGATACTCATTCAGCGCAACCACCAACATCTACTCCACGCTCCAGAAGATACAAGGGATACAGACCATGGATGAAGCACATTGGAGACCCAGGCGGTGGATGAATCACCAACAGAGGCCCGGACTATGCATGAAGTGTCATCTGTAGCATATAACATCTTGTGTGGCCACTATTTCTAAACTGGGTGGCCATCGTGGAAAAGTATTGTTCATAGTAAATCACTATTACTGTTCCAAGATTGCCATCGTGTTTAGAAGCATTATTTTGGTCACTTTGGATCAATGCAACAGTGAAACAATATTCACTTTAGCATTTAAAGATGGCCGCAGTTTACTGACTGACCATCTTGGGATGTTGTGCACGGTGAAACATTGTTCTAAGATGGTCAACATCTTGTAAACGTGGCTGCTGTTATGGAACTTTAAATCAATAATACACTATATACAATATATATCATTGCAAGGCAGCCACTCAATGCTTTGTTTCATTGCATTCTGGGTAGAGCAAACAAGTCCCCACCAAGTTTAGGCAACACCATGTTTTCTTCTTCCAACTTTTCTTCTTTTAATTTAGGCTTTATTTGCTTGTTTACTTTGTGTGCCTGTTCTATTGTGGGTGGGTAAGTGGGCGAATGCAAGAATGAGTCGGTGGGTGGATGAATGAATATACGAGTGCGAAGATTATTGGCAGTGCTCGTATGCCTAAACTCACCGTGATTAAAGAGACACTTTTAGTTATAAGCCAGGCCTGTTGGCATTGCCTGTGCTTGTTTCGTATGCAGTGTCCCCTGGCCTCCAGGGTAAAGAGTGGAATTTGTTTCATCGAGTGTTAAACGACCTTCCCCTGGACCCTCACTCACAGCATCCTATCAGCTACATTTCATAGAAGGTACAGAATGTGTCCTTTTGGTTATGTTAGTTTTAGTGGAAGCAAGCATCCGAGTGCCAATAACGGCTTAACCAGGTATCCAAATATAAACCACTTTATCCCCATGTGCCACTGGCCACTCATCTCTCCAGAGTGCACCTGACACACACAAACAATAGACACTGGGTGATGTGCCTTCTCCGCTGTGTGTTTCTGGAGGGAGCTGGAGTGGGCGATGCCTGGCTGGAACACGATGCACAGTCAGGCAGGGCACCTTGACACGTCTCTTATGCTTAGCTAGGTTTTTTTTTCCCCCCAACAAGGACAGCGCTGGATGCTCACAAACCCTCACACGGCATCCCAGGGTCATGTCCCCTTCAAGGGCAGCATTGTGTGTGATGAATAGGCAAGAGCTCTGCAGGCTTGAAGGGAGGCTGGGGTAGGGCAGGCCTGACACTCCACAGGTGAGTGTTGTGGTATGTTATGCTCTGTTAGGGGTATGTCGCTTATGTAAATAGCGCTTGACACTCCCAGAAGATCTCTTCAAGGTGCTGAACAGGTAAGCAGGGGCGGGAGAGACAGAAACGAGGAAACAGGGGAGAGGAAAGGAGGCGGCACGATATAAGGAGGAAGGTGCTTTGTGGGTGACGTGGTCGCCCCAAAACACTAATACCACACCGGACAGAGGGCTATAGGGGGCAGCCCTAGGCGCCTGGCAGGGATCGAGGGAGTGGGAAGAGTATTGAGAGGGCAGGGGAACAGAAGGTGTTGAGTTATTTCTACTTAGTGACATTGTCCAGGATTGTTTACATAGGGCGCATCATAACAGCACTTAGTCCGTTCGTGGGCACCCCCAGTCTGAGGTCAGACAATGGAAGTGACAGCACCGTTGGTCTTTAGTGATGTGAGAGGATCACAGTGGATTATAACAACGAGGACCACGCTTCAAAAATGGAGAAACTAGTCATGACCCCACTCTTTGGAAAACACAGTCAGTTACCCGTAGCAACAGGGATACAGGGGTTTCTTGCAGATGCTGAGAGGTCCAGACAATGGCATCTACAAAAACAAACTGTTGCCAGAAGTATTCAGTCAAAGTCCTCCGGTCTCCCGGGCCCTACACGCATAACTCCCCCAGTCCAGGGTTTGCATTACATTCTTATACCTGTACTCCTGCGTATCCCAGAATAAAAATCAGGATGACAAGTTCCAGAATGCAGAGTAAAACACCTTGACTGGATAAGCTACTCACGCATGGACCGGAAAAAGTGGGAGTTTTGTTGGACAGACTATTGGAATCCTCCCCCACCCCAACCCCCAACTTCAGATGCATTCAAATAGTTTTTAGGAAGAGGAACAGCATTTCTCACATAGTAGCTCGGTGGGTTGTGTTACTGTTTCGGAGATCTGTGTTCCCACATTCGTCAGTGCAACTTCATCTTTCATCCTTTTGAGAACCTTGGAGTCGGTAGCGCTGAGCTGGGCAACAGTAGCACTTTTTTTAAGGCTTTCCGGATAACTACAAGTTGACAGGACAATATTTTCATCAGTTTGATGTAAACACACCAAGACTACGACTCCCAGAATGCACCTATTTGAATACTGTAGCTTAGGACTGAAACCAAGACGCTTGGCAGACGTGGAGTGCTCGTGGGCTCTGAGTACATGGCCTGTGTGAGACTGTATCACCAGGAAACGTCATGAAATAAATGAATGCTCGCAAAACTGCCGCGGAAGACGTAGCGCGACGCTGTGTGACAAGTCGTGCAAGGTGCACCGGAAAAAGCAGATTCTGTTGAAAGAAGACGGCTACTGACAAGATGTTCTCCCAGAAAACCAGAGTTCTAGAAACATAAGGTGGCAATATGAGTGAAGAATGAAAGGTATGGCGCACCGACAGAAAGCCAGGCACAGTTTCACACATCCAACCCTGGGCAGCATCTCTGCACACCCAGCTGAGCATTTTATAATAACAACATACACAACGAACCGCATTTTCATAGTGATGGTGAGTCCCGTGTTGTATCTATTCTCTATTATAATGAATACCATATATAGCTCCTACTTCAATCTGAACCGCAGCTAGGCGTTGTGGTTAACGGCATTTTTTAACCAACGCAAAAGGATGAAAAACTGGGTGAGTCTCACTGGGATTGAAGCTTCCAAACGCCACTTTGAAACAAATTAGCAGCAGGCGCTTTGCCCCACTGGGCTAGGGTGGCACGGGCTCATTATAAATCCGCATGATTGCGCTCCACATCCCTCCTCTTGAACAAACGACAAAAACTGTAAAGAAATGAACACACCGTCCGAAAACCCATTACCAGTGCGGATACACTACCAACTTTAGTAGCTATGCTCCTACTTTCCCACGACCCCTTCTCCTAGAATGAATGGCTTAATAATTGAGACCCTCGTAAATCTTAAGTTGTTCTTCGGAGGTACTTCAATCATGGACGTCTATTTGCATTTTGGCCCTTGTAGCTGTTACTACAAGTACCAGAATGCAATGCGGAATCACGGCCGTATGAGCTGTTATGACATGACGCAGGGCACCTCGCGATCCCCGGAAGAGCCAGACCCACAACGGGAAGGGGTGCAAGGGCCATGGCTGCCTTACCTCGAGTGCAGCCTCCTGGCGCCGGGGTCCGGGTGCTCGCTGTGCAGGAGGAGAGCCATAAACTGGAGGAGGAAACACAAAGCAGCTGACAGCCTTCCAGGCACTGGCCAGCCGAGGAGGCAGAATCCAGCCCCAGCAGACAGCCCGGGGAGGGAGGGAGCGTGCCAGGCGCCCAGTTCCTGGTCCCTAGTCTAACTGTTCATGCTATGGCAGCTAGGAAGTGGGGTGTGTAGTACACACAAACTGCAGCAGGCCCCGCCCCGCGCCTGTGACGTCACCACAGCTCACACCGTCAAGGGGGCCGGGCTCCTCCGTCCTCTTTATCTCTCCCCAGAAGGACCTCATCTGTGCCCGTCTGACGTGACCACCGGACGGACGGACACCCACCAGCCCGCCCTCCCATCCTCGTGCTAAAGCTGCCTGCACAACCAGCACCGGTGCCGCAATACTGAGATTTTCAGCAGATTTTATAATGCCCTCAGTGCGCCTGGGAAATACGCACAACTTACAAGGCAGAAAATTAAAAAAAACATTTCTAGCGCTTCCTTCGTTTGTCTAAAGCGCTATGTGTGGCAGTAGTAGGTGGGACCTCCAGAACGATACAGATTGCTACCAGTGCAATCAACATCTGCTCATGATGCCAAGACGCCTGCCTCTGTAGGTATGGCACAGTGCACCAGTGGTGCTGGTTTATATACATCCCGTACCCCAAAGACTAGGCATTTACTTGCGCACTGGGCATCCTCATTCTTCTCATCTCCCAGCCCCCTTTTTGAAAGTTACTACTGCCCGACCTCGCCCGAAGGTATCTCGGCGCTTTACATGAGCAACAGGCACATTGCACACAAGGAAACATTCTTTTCTTGGTGGGTACGGGGGAGATTACGCGATTTGCCCAGAATCACAGGATGATGAGCCTGGTTTCCCCAACTCCAAACTTCGGGCATAGAGGTAGCCACAGTGGTGAAGTCTACCATGCCAAGATTGCTCGTTGTGCCAGCCATATGACTCAGTGTGCGGCATCTCAACTCAGAGTATGGCATGGGTGCTGCTCAGATGGCAAGCAGTGGGCGAACACGGCTAAACGACATGCTCTCTTGTTACAGGACTGCTGCCAAACGTGCCATGGTGTTGCCTAACATGCCGTGGTACGCAAGTGGTACTGCTTGAAGTGGCAGCATTCCACTCACTTTAAAACGGACGCTGCTCGGGGTCCCCTGGTGTATGAGTCAATGTGGCTTGGCCCTGCTCAGTGTGCAAGCTATGCTTATCACTGTGCCACAGTGCCGTGTCTGGACCAGGGATGCTACTCTGAGTACCATGATACTTTATATAGTGTTAAGGATGCTGCACAATCTGTCATCAAGCAGGTCACTCTCCCATGGTGCTGCTCTGTATGCCACTGGTGCTGCTCGGTGTGCAACCTATGCTTATCGAAGTGCCACGTTTGGACCAGGGATGCTCCTCAGTGTACCATAATGCTCTATATAGTTTTAGGGTGCTGCACAATCTGTCATCGAGCAGGTCACTCTCCCATGGTGCTGCTCTGTGTGCCACTGGCCCTGCTCAGTGTGCAAGCTATGCTTATCACTGTGCCACAGTGCCACGCGTGGACCAGGGATGATGCTTAGTGCACAATGATTCTTCATATAATCGTAAGGATGCAGCTCAGTCTGCCATACAGCAGGTCACAAGGAGTGGTAGCGACCCTTGACCCAAGGGTAGGTCGCTCCCCCTGCCGCTGCAGCTCCTCCAGGTTCCTGAGTTCCTGAGACCCACCCCACAGTAAGTACCCCCCACCTCCCAGCCCCTCGTTCTGCCCCGCGCTACTCACCCTCTCTCCTGCTCCTGCTTCTTTTCCTCTTTCCTTCTTCTCTGTTCTTCCTCCTCGCTCCTCGTCTGTATTCTTCTTCTGTACTCCTCTTCTCCCCGTCTTCTCTCCTCTTCTCTTCTTCCTCATCTTCTGCTGTGGTATTCTGCACTCTGTTTCTTCGTTTTTTGTATCTCCCTCTGTGTTCCTCTGTCTTCTTCTGTCTTCCTCTGTCTTCTTCTGTCTTCCTCGGTGTTCTTCTGTCTTCCTCGGTGTTCTTCTGTCTTCCTCGGTGTTCTTCTGTCTCCCTCTGTGTTCTTCTGTATTCTTCTCTGTTCTTCTGTCTTCCTCTGTCTTCCTCTGTCTTCTTCTGTCTTCCTCTGTGTTCTTCTGTATTCTTCTCTGTTCTTCTGTACTCCTCTCTGTTCTTCTGTGTTCTTCTGTGTTCTTCTGTGTGTCTTCTGCTCTTCCGGTCTTCTGCTTTTCCGGTCTTCAGTCCTTCCGGTCTTCTGCTCTTCTGTTCTTCTTTTCTTCTGTTCTTCTTTTCTTCTTGTCTTCTTGTCTTCTGCCTCCTCCGTCCTCTTCTCCCCGCGCCTGCCCTCCTGCTCCTGCCTCATCCCCCTCCCCCACTCGCATCCCCCCCTCTATTTCCCCTATCTAACCCGTTCACTTTCTACCTCCCTCCCTCACTCCTCCTATCTACCTATCTCTCCATCTCTCTATCCCACTATCCAACTCCCTCACTCTCCACCTCCTCCTATCTCTCTATCTTTTCCCTATCTATCGATTTCTCTATCTACCCTTTCTCTCTACCTATTTCTCTATCTCTCCCCCCCTCCCGCCACCCCCTCTATTACGTATCTTCCTATCCCCTCACTCTACCTCTCACCCTCACTCACCTCTACAACCCCCTCCCCTATCTTCACAACCCTACACCTATCTTTCTCCCTAATCTCCTAAACCTCCTAACACTCTCCCCCCTCCACCCTTAAACCCCCCTCCCCCAGCTCTTCTCACTCTACCTGTCCCCCCCCCTCGCGCTTTCCCACCGCGACCTCCTGCACGCCCCCAGCTCCCATTCGCCCCCAGCTGACCCCTCCCCCCCCTCCTACCTCATATGGCGGCCGCTGCGCGACAGTGGTAGCGACCCTTGACCCAAGGGTAGGTCGCTCCCCCTGCCGCTGCAGCTCCTCCAGGTTCCTGAGTTCCTGAGACCCACCCCACAGTAAGTACCCCCCACCTCCCAACCCCTCGTTCTGCCCCGCGCTACTCACCCTCTCTCCTGCTCCTGCTTCTTTTCCTCTTTCCTTCTTCTCTGTTCTTCCTCCTCGCTCCTCGTCTGTATTCTTCTTCTGTACTCCTCTTCTCCCCGTCTTCTCTCCTCTTCTCTTCTTCCTCATCTTCTGCTGTGGTATTCTGCACTCTGTTTCTTCGTTTTTTGTATCTCCCTCCGTGTTCTTCTGTGTTCTTCTGTGTTCTTCTGTGTTCTTCTGTGTTCCTCTGTCTTCTTCTGTCTTCTTCTGTCTTCTTCTGTCTTCTTCTGTCTTCCTCTGTCTTCTTCTGTCTTCCTCTGTGTTTTTCTGTCTTCCTCGGTGTTCTTCTGTCTCCCTCTGTGTTCTTCTGTATTCTTCTCTGTTCTTCTGTCTTCCTCTGTCTTCTCCTGTCTTCCTTTGTGTTCTTCTGTATTCTTCTCTGTTCTTCTGTACTCCTCTCTGTTCTTCTGTGTTCTTCTGTGTGTCTTCTGCTCTTCCGGTCTTCTGCTCTTCCGGTCTTCAGTCCTTCCGGTCTTCTGCTCTTCTGTTCTTCTTTTCTTCTGTTCTTCTTTTCTTCTTGTCTTCTGCCTTCGGCTCTTCTGCCTCCTCCGTCCTCTTCTCCCCGCGCCTGCCCTCCTGCTCCTGCCTCATCCCCCTCCCCCACTCGCATCCCCCCCTCTATCTCCCCTATCTAACCCGTTCACTTTCTACCTCCCTCACTCCTCCTATCTACCTATCTCTCCATATCTCTATCCCACTATCCAACTCCCTCACTCTCCACCTCCTCCTATCTTCCTATCTCTCTATCTTTTTCCCTATCTATCGATTTCTCTATCTACCTTTTCTCTCTACCTATTTCTCTATCTCTCCCCCCCTCCCACCCCCCCCTCTATTACCTATCTTCCTATCCCCTCACTCTACCTCTCACCCACCTCTACAACCCCCCTCCCCTATCTTCACAACCCTACACCTATCTTTCTCCCTAATGTCCTAAACCTCCTAACACTCTCCCCCTCCACCCTTAAACCCCCCTCCCCCAGCTCTTCTCACTCTACCTGTCCCCCCCCCTCGCGCTTTCCCGCCGCAACCTCCTGCACGCCCCGCCCCCCAGCTCCCATTCACCCCCAGCTGACCCCTCCCCCCCCTCCTACCTCATATGGCGGCCGCTGCGCGACTGCGCCGCTGGCCCGTCTGCGCCCGTCCGCGCCTGGCCCGCGCCCAGCGCCATGACCCCTTGTCCCCAGCGCTCCCAAGCCCCGATGATCCGCTATGACCCCACCACCCTCCATGCCCTCAACCCAGGACGCTCCAACACCTGCTTCCAAGCTCACCCCAAACGCACCCATGGACCCTTCGCCTGCAACTCCTGCAAACGCATCTTCCACCACGCAACAACTACGACCACAAGCCCACGCGCCATCAACCACCTCAAGTGCATCCTAGTCAACGCTCGCTCCGTTCACAAACACGCCGTTGAACTCTGGGACCTCCTAGACTCCACAGCACCGGACGTCGCCTTCATCACGGAGACCTGGATGAACGCCTCCTCTGCTCCAGACATCGCCACCGCCATCCCCGAAGGCTACAAGATCTCCAGGAAAGACCGCACCAACCAAGTAGGAGGAGGTATCGCCATCGTCTTCAAAGACTCCATCAGCGTCACCACCTCCACTGAAGACTCCCCTCTTGCCGCTGAACACCTGCATTTTCAGATTCGCACCGACCCGAAGACCACCCTCAGAGGATCCCTCGTCTACCGTCCTCCCGGACCTCGCGCCCCTTTCAGCGACACCATCGCCGACTTCATCTCCCCGCACGCCCTCGCCTCACCGGACTACATCCTCCTAGGCGACCTCAACTTCCATCTGGAACAAAACAACGACCCCAACACCCTGCTCGACAACCTCGCCAACCTCGGCCTCAAACAACTGGTGAACACTGCCACCCACATCGCCGGACACACACTCGACCCTATCTTCTCCGCCAGCAAACACGTCTTCTTCAGCCACGCCTCCGCCCTTCATTGGACCGACCACAGCTGCGTCCACTTCACATTCCGACGCGAGACCCGCCACCTCCGCACTCAACCCATCCCTCGCCGACAGTGGAACAAGATCCCTGAAGAGCAACTCTTCGCCGCACTCGCCGCCAACCAACCCACCCTCACCACCGACCCCAACGTCGCAGCCCTCAACCTCACAAACTGGATCTCCAACTGCGCAGACAACCTTGCTCCCCTCAAACGCTCGCAGCGACAGAACAACACCAAGAAACCCCTCTGGTTCTCTGACACCCTCAAAGAATCAAAGAAAACTTGTCGCGCACTTGAGAAAGCCTGGCGCAAGGACCGCACCGCTGACAACATGACCGCCCTCAAGAACGCTACCCGCAAACACCACCACCTGATCCGCACTGCCAAAAGGAATTTTTTCACCGACAGACTGGACAAAAACAGCCACAACAGCAGAGAACTCTTCAGCATCGTCAAGGAGTTCTCCAACCCCAGCGCCAACGCCGTCACGCCCTCACAGGATCTATGCGAATCCCTCGCCACTTTCTTCCATCGCAAGATCAGCGACCTCCACGACAGCTTCGGACACCAGACCCAACCTAACACCACCGAACCCACATCCCCGACCATCACCCTCAACAACTGGACCCACATCAGCACGGAAGAAACCAAATCCATCATGAACTCTATCCACTCCGGCGCCCCTTCGGACCCCTGCCCGCACTTCATCTTTAACAAAGCCGACAACATCATCGCCCCGCACCTCCAGACCGTCATCAACTCTTCTTTTTCTTCTGCTACCTTCCCCGAATGCTGGAAACACGCCGAAGTCAACGCCCTACTAAAGAAACCTACGGCTGACCCGAGCGACCTGAAAAACTTCCGCCCCATCTCCCTTCTGCCTTTTCCAGCCAAAGTAATAGAGAAGACCGTCAACAAACAGCTGACCACCTTCCTGGAAGACAACAACCTGCTCGAGCCCTCACAGACCGGATTCCGAACCAACCACAGCACTGAAACCGCCCTCATCTCAGTCACAGACGACATCAGAACCCTGATGGACAACGGTGAAACAGTCGCCCTCATTCTTCTCGACCTCTCGGCTGCCTTTGACACCGTCTGTCACCGCACCCTAATCACCCGCCTCCGCTCCACCGGGATCCAAGACCAGGCCCTGGACTGGATCGCCTCCTTCCTCGTAAACCGCTCCCAAAGAGTCTACCTCCCTCCGTTTCGCTCAGAACCCACTGAGATCATCTGCGGCGTACCTCAAGGCTCATCACTCAGCCCGACACTCTTCAATGTCTACATGAGCCCCCTCGCTAACATCGTACGCAAGCATGACATCATCATCACCTCCTACGCCGACGACACCCAACTTATACTCTTCCTCACCAAGGACCCCGCCAGCGCCAAGACCAACCTACAAGAGGGTATGAAGGACGTCGCAGATTGGATGAGGCTCAGCCGCCTAAAGCTGAACTCTGAAAAAACTGAAGTCCTCATCCTCGGCAACACCCCGTCCGCCTGGGACGACTCCTGGTGGCCCACGGCCCTCGGCACCGCACCGACCCCCGCAGACCACGCCCGCAACCTCGGCTTCATCTTGGACCCCCTTCTCACCATGACCAAGCAAGTCAACGCCGTGTCCTCCGCCTGCTTCCTCACCCTCCGCATGCTCCGCAAGATCTTCCGCTGGATCCCCGCCGACACCAGAAAAACCGTGACCCACGCCCTCGTCACGAGCCGCCTGGATTACGGCAACACCCTCTACGCTGGGACCACCGCCAAACTCCAAAATCGCCTGCAACGCATTCAAAACGCCTCAGCCCGCCTCATCCTCGACGTACCCCGCAACAGCCACATCTCCGCACACCTGAGACACCTGCATTGGCTCCCAGTCAGCAAAAGGATCACCTTCCGACTTCTCACCCACGCACACAAAGCCCTCCACGACAAGGGACCGGAATACCTCAACAGACGCTTCAACTTCTACGTCCCCACCCGCCCCCTCCGCTCCTCTGGCCTCGCACTCGCCGCCGTCCCTCGCATCCGACGCTCCACGGCGGGTGGGAGATCTTTCTCCTTCCTGGCGGCCAAGACCTGGAACTCCCTCCCCACCAGCCTCAGGACCACCCAGGACCACTCCGCTTTCCGGAGACTCCTAAAGACCTGGCTGTTCGAGCAGCGATAACCACCCCCCTTTGTCCCTAGCGCCTTGAGACCCGCACGGGTGAGTAGTGCGCTTTATAAATGCTAATGATTTGATTTGATTTGATGGTGCTGCTCTGTATGCCACTGGTGCTGCTCGGTGTGCAACCTATGCTTATCGAAGTGCCACGTTTGGACCAGGGATGCTCCTCAGTGTACCATAATGCTCTATATAATTTTAGGGTGCTGCACAATCTGCCATGGAGCAGGCCACTCTCCCTTGGTGCTGCTCTCTATGACACCTGTCCTGCTCAGTGTGCAATGTAAGCTTATCAAAGTGCTACAGTACCGCGCCTGGGCCACGGATGCTGCTCATAGCACCATGATGTTTCATATACTCTTAACGATTTAGCTCAGTCTGCCATCCTGCAGGTCACACTCCGATGGTGCTGCTCTGTATGCCACTGGTGCTACTCAGTGTGTAATGTATGCTTATCACTGTGCCATGTCTGGGCCAGTGATGCAGCTCAGAGCACCATGATGTTTCATATACTCTTAAGGATGCTGCTCAATCTGCCATGGAGCATGTCACTGGGCCATGGTGTACTCTGTATGCAACTGGTGCTGCACATTGTGCAAGCTATATGCATATCAATGTGACACGTCCGGACCAGAGATGCTGCCCAGCGTACCATGATGCTTCATTTAGTCTTAAGGATGCTGCTCAATCTTCTGTGGAGCAGGTCACTATTCCATGGTGCTGATCTGTATGCCACTAGGGCTGCTCAGTATGCAAGCTATCATTACCATTGTGCCACAGGGCCACATCTGGACCAGGAAAGATGCTCAGTGTACTGTGATGCTTCATATAGTCTAAAGGATGCTGCTCAGTCTCCCATGGAGCAGATCACTGTGCCGTGGTGCTGCTCTCTATGACACTGGTCCTGCTCAGTGTGCAAGGTATGCTTATCGCAGTACCACATCTGGACCAGGGATGCTGCTCAGTGTACTATGATGCTTCATAATGCCTTAAGGATGCTGCTCAATCTATCAAGAAGGGCACTCTCCCATTGTGCTGCTCTGTATGACACTGGTCCTCCTCAGTGTGCAATGTATGCTTTTTACTGTGCCACAGTGCCACGTCTGGATCAGGGATGATGCTCAGTGCACTTTGATGATTCATGTAGTATTTAGGATGCTGCTCAGTCTGCCATGGAGCAGGTAACTGTACCATGGTGCTGCTCTGTATGCCACTGGTGCTGCTCAGTGTTCAAGCTATACTTATCAATGTGCTACAGTGCCACATCTGGACCAGGGATGCTGCTCAGAATACCACAATGGTTCAAACAGTCTTAAGGATGCTGCTTAGACTGCCATGGAGCAGGTCGCTCTGCCACTGTGCTGCTTAGAGTGCAAGCTATGCTTATCAATGCGCCACATCTGGACCAGGGATGCTGCTCAGATTACCACGATACTTCATATAGTCTTAAGGATGCTGCACAATCTGCCTTGGAGCAGATCACTCTGCCATGGTGCTGCTCTGTATGCAACAGGTGCATCTCAGTGTGCAAGCTATGCCTATCAATGTGCCACGTCTGGACCAGGGATGCTGCTCAGTGCACTATGATACTTCATATAGTCTTAAGGATGCTGCTCAATCTTCTGTGAATCAGGTCATTCTCCCGTGGTGCTGGTCTGTATGCCACTTGTGCTGCTCAGGGTGCCACTAAATGTATAACAAGTGCTTCTTTAAGGAACATATTTTCAAATCAATGTCATAGTGTCAGTGGTATTCAGGAATGCTGCTCCATATGCAAGGATGCCCCTCTCTGTGTCATAGATGCTCCATGTTCCAGGGATATGAGTCAGTGTGCCATGTTGCTGCTGGGTGTACCACAGGTTTTGGTCCATGTACCTGAGTGTCGCTCATGTTTGGGAGATGATAGTCAGTGTACCAGTGTGTCACTCAAAGTGCTACTGGTGTAGCTCCAAGTGCCAGTGCTGCCAATCACTGTGCAGCATTATCACTCATGTTCCAGTGATGCTTTTCAAAATAAGAAGGTGCCACTCACGTTCGAAGGATGCTGCCCAATGTGCGAAGATGTCACTCATGTCCCATTGCTGGTGCTCGGTGTACAATATTTCAAATGAACCGTGTGCTTCTTAATGCGCCAGCATTCCCCTCAGTGCGCTGTTGTGGGGTCATTTTAGCGTTTTGCTTGGGTACACTTATTTTAGCTTCAGGCCTGCAGCCTGTGCCCTTTTACCTAGGTCATTTCATTTATTCCTTTTTATTATTTAAGCATGGCTTCATTTTAGTGGTGATGTTTTATTATTTTTACCATCTGTCTTTCCATGCAGGCATTGTTATTAGTTCCTTTGCACAAAATTTCATCTTGTGCATCTGCCAATGTACATGATAGTTTACCAAGTATCGCCTGTCCAAGAGTACAAAGTCAACCTAATACAGAAAGACACTTTATCACATCAAGCCAGTTCTTAGAAAACAATACATTTTATTTAAAAAAAAAAAAAAAAAACACCACATTGGCAAAATAAGGTTAGAGGGGACATTCCAGCCCTCCATCTTATGCTGTACCATATTGTTGCAGCTCTGCTGAATTTGGCCTATTTGCTCCAGTCACTTGGGAGGACTTCCAGCAGACCACAGGCAAAAACCCTTGCTTGATTATTCAGGTATGGAGTCAGGGTTTCCTTCCCGTTACTAGTACGGGAAGAGAAGGGCTATCACTGCTATTTTCTCACGTAGATGCTAGAAGTATAGGTAGGAATTTTAGATTCACTAGTGTACCAGGATGCTGGGAAGTATCATCTGTTTCACGCTCATGGTCACAATAATAACTGTACTGTGTTTTATTTTCCTAATAATCACAGCTCCTGCTTTTTTACGTAGAATGTAGTTGTTTCAATAAAACATATTGAAACGTGTTCTGCATTTCTTTGTATGTTTGGCAGTATGAGACTTATCTAACTGAGTGAAAGGGGTAAAATCTGTTCTACCACAACTTCCTTGAGGAGTCCGAGTATCATGGGTCAAGCTGCCACTAATCACCTTTACTATCTAAGTTTGGGTGAGATGCTGCTAGCTAGCCGAAAGTGTTAGGCCAGCAGCTTCCAGACAGTGTGGGATCAACTCAGTCACCCACACACGGTGGCGCTGCTGCCCAAAACCATCAGTCTTACCCCCATGATAAAAGTCCTATGACAGTGCCAAGGATGGTGCCTAATGTGGCAGAGGGAAGGGCCAGTGTGCCAGAGATGCCACTCGGTGTCCCTAAGGGAGCTACTGAATGCCCCATTGTTAATGTTGATATGGTGTCTTTAGGTGCTTTTCAATGTGCGTTGGGCTGCTCACTGTGCCAGGGAACCAGAGGTGCTGTTCACTATACCATTTTAGATCTGCGATGGTGCCCCCACACGTGCATGGGGAGTTGAAGAATATGTTAGAAATTCCCTTAAATGTGTCATCTAAGTGGGTGACCCTCAGAGTGCCAAAGCTGCTGTCCAAAGGTCCTGGGTTGCTAGGCAGTGTGACAAGAGTGTAGCTTGCGTGCCAATGCATGCACCATAAGCCAGTGTGCTGCTCAAGTGCTAAGTGTGCTCTTTCTTACCAAAAGTTAGAAGTGCAGCCTAATTTTCATGGTTGCAGCTTAGTTTGCCATGCTTGTCAAGGGACCTTCTCACTGTGCCAAGAGAGCTTCTCAATATGTCAAGTTTGTCGATTGAGTGAAATGGGTATTACATAACATGCCAAGGGTGTGTCTCCATATTCCAGCAGTGCTACCCATGTGTCAGGCATGATGCCTATGTGCCATAGATATTTCTCCTGGTATGCCTGTTATGCAGTGTGCCAACAGTGCTGCTCATGTGACACAAGTGGCATTCATGTGCAGTGTACTAATATTGCTTCTCAGTTTGCCAGGCGTGCCATTCATATGCAGTGTGGCAGAAGTGCCGCTCAATCTTTGATGGGTCGTACTCATGTGCCAGGAGTGCTAACGTGCAAAATGCCAAAAGTGCTGCACATGTGCTAGGAGTTCCACTCACGTAAATGTGCCAACAGTGCTGCATATGAGCCAGTGTGACACTTGTGAGTGTGCTAAGAGTACTGATCATGAGCTAGAGTGACACAGATGTGAGTGTGTCAATAGTGCTGTTCTTAAGTTAGTGTGACACTGACGTGGATGTGCCAACTGTGCTACTTATATGACAAGAGTGCCACTCATATTTAATGTGCTGCTCACGAGTCAGTGTGACACACACATGAATGTGCCAAGAGAGCTGCTCATAAGCTAGTGTGGCACTGATGTGTGTGCCAAGAGTACTGCTCATGAGCTAGTGTGACACTGATGTGAATGTGACAACGGTGCTGCTCATAAGCTAACGTGACACTCACATAAATGTGCAAAGAGTGCTGCTCATAAGCTTGTGTGACAATGATGTGAGTGTGCCAAGAGTGCTGCTAATCAGCTAGTGTGACACTCATTTGAGTGTGTCAAGAGTACTGCTCTGAGCTAGTGTGACACTGATTTATATGTGCCTCTAGTGCTTACATGCAAGGGGTGCTGCTTAATGATCTGAAGGTTCAGCTTACTGGCCAGAACTGCCACTCATGTGCTAGAAGTTTGGCTAAGTGCCTGGAATGAAGTTCAGTGTGCCAAAGACGCTGCCTAAATATGCCAAGATTCCAGCTTTGGGACCTTCACTCACCTGCATAGCTCACTCACCACTGCAGCTCAGCATTGGTGACCTGAGGGTTGGGGCCATCTGCATCCTTCTGCTGTGACTGTGTGGGCAGAGAGATGGGGGAGTCCATTGAGCTTTGTTTATATAATCAACACTGTACACTGGGTTTCCACCAGGCATACTGTAAATGATGAGACAGCAATGCTAAAAAGTTATAAAAGGTTCTTCATCACTTTCTTCCTGAAAGCCTGGTGATGTGGCTCAGAGTGGATGGTGGCTAGTAGTGTGTGAAATTTGTGTAATTTGCTTTTGTGTAATTACTCAAAATTCTGCAAAATCACATGAATTGCGCAACAAACATTTAGCAATATATTTTAGTGCAAAATGCATCCTCTCGTCCATTTTGGATACAATTACGCATTTTGTGATAAAATAAATAATGCAAAAAAACAAAAAAAACAGGTGCCGCAACTAACAGCCACTCGTGATCTGGTCGTTTGTGTTTTCCCATGCTTCGCATTAAAATGTTGCTGCATGCAGCAGAATTATGCCACATGCCACATGGCGTAATGGTGTAATTTCAGAAATTTTGCATAGCAAGCATAATGCAGAGTTTGGAAATTACTTGAGATTATGACGGTGTAATGACAATTTCACCAAGGCCTAATTGTAGCTTGGAGTACGTTCCACAACTTGGGCCCATGATTTATGCAGAGGCATCTTTGACATGTCCTGTCCGTACTTTCCTACAGATCATACTTGGAGGGAAATTGCTCTCACAAAACCAGAAATGACTGGTATTTATGCTCCTCTTGTAATGAGTGCAAAGTAATAAATAAACAGGAGTGCCAGGTCCATGCCAGTTTTTCTGAATAGCCACATAAGATGTATTCATGCACAACTGGGGGGAATTAAAAAAATAGATTTTTTGGGGTGATCTCAGCACATGTATATTTCCACCTATGCCTGGGTGTAAATTTCCATCTAGATGAAACTCACAAACAGCAGGCAGCGATGTACGCCTAGTTGTAGGGATACATGTTGCTACTCCTTACGTGATTGACTCAAAAGTGACTGTAAAAATACTAGTCATAAATTTACAGTCATGTTAAGTATAAATCGGCCAAATCTAGCCCTACATAGTTTAGGAGATCTCCTTCCATGCTACGTACAACTACAAATTGAAAAGAGTAGAGACCAGGCATCATCCGAGGAAAGTAACACACACCTGACACACCTCTCAAGTACAACCCATATCCTGGATTCTGCCTTCTCCCCTTGTGCTACAAGGCATCATGGAACTATACATCAGGTGGTTGTGTTGAGTGTCATTGCATGTGTGCATGTGCATTGCATGTTTTGGTACATGCAGTGTGTTATGACCTGTTCTGAGTTTCTGCACAATGGTGTTACATGTGACATGAGTAGCGTTTAAAAAAAATATATATATATTTAATTTTTATTATCAATAGTGTATATTGTTAACTGTCCAAGTATGTGCATCTGTTATGTTTAAAATTGTTGAATAGGGATCTGCAATGTCTAAAGTTATATGACAATTTGTAAATGTAATTTTACTTCTTGTATTTGTTTAACTTATTTCCAACGTACCTTTCAATGTGATTTGGATGGATGTCTGCATGTGTAAAATTATTTGAAAAATGTATTTCTTTTTGTTTTTATGGTTTTGGACTTTGTGCTCGCATTGTTTTTCCTGCCTCCATTGGTTTCACTGTGGTTCTGTTGCCTGCATGAGAGTGGTGATGGGTAGTGAGTGACCTACTCAAAGGCATCACAGGAGTATGTTTGAACCTCTTTAGGCTGTTGTACTGATGGGGTAGAGGTGGGCGCACCTTTAATGACTTGCAACTGACTTACCCTTTTCTACAGGGGTGTTGAATTTAATAAAATATCTACTTGTTCATGGGACAAGTTGCTTCATAGATCTACATGTCCTGTAAAAAAATCCACTTGTCCTGTTGTACCTTGTAGTTTGGCAACAAATTATGGAAGCAATTTCATTATATAATCAATCTGATTATAGCCTTTCTGATTATGCCAAGGCTCATAATATAGTAGGGTATGAATACCAGAAATTCTCATCTATTGCCACCTTCCTGAAGATCTACATACTGGGGCTGGAGGTAGTGGTAACCAATAGTTAAGTCTGTGCAAACCTTTGAGTCTGTGCAAACCTACTAACTTGCATGTTTTATAGGTTTTTACCAGCTCGTCTCTAATCTTTTCCCATAATGAAAAAGGTTGGAAATTTACTCCTGACAAGGGCAGAAGTATAATTTCTTTCAGGGTTGGGAAAAAAGTGATTGGAGGGAAAGTGAATTTGTAAACTCTCAAAGATTTTCACATGAGCAAATCTATACATGCTTATTTGGTCGTGTTAAAATACAGTTCACAAATATTTTCTAGGAGTGCGATTTCCTGACCTACTTCTATAAACTCTTGTGAATTCATTCAAAATGTACATCTGCACTAATGCAATGACATGGTGCACTTTTGTGAGTTTCTTTAAAAATTGTGCCCCTAATTAGGTCCGTATTATCCAAGACATTTTGTTTTTATTAAAATTCTATCTTTCTATTTATCTATTGACTTGGCTTCACTTGAAGTGGGAGCATTCTGTTCTTTCCCAAGGAGTACATCAACACACAAAGTAGTTTTATTCAGTGTCAGGAACCTTGTGGAAATGTGTGCTTTTTGAAAACAAAAACACATTTTTAATGTTGCCAATGTTTGTTATAATGGTGAGTGCCGGGCAGCTTTCACAACCATAACGTTGTGCAAAACAAGACATGCATGGACTAAACTGCCAGTGCCTGTTTATTTTCATGTTTCCTATAACCCTGTTGAAAATGTTACTCTGATTTTCCAACTACGAATATATTTTTTTAAAAATTCTAGCATGCATCAACACATTTTACTAGATGATGCATCAAAAAATGGTTCCTAAAATTTCACCTTAGTTTAGCAAAACATTTTTTTCCCTAGTTGCATTTTTTTGTGAGCAATTGATTTTGAAAGCAAAGAATCATCAATCTTGCTTTCAAGAGTCTGCAAATATTTGCAGCTAATCACAGAGCATTATGGGAGCATTATATGTAGCCTCCTATTGTTAAACTTTGCAAATGGGTGTATACATTTTTATACTAGAACCACTGTCAGTAGTGCAGTCCGAGGCTTACAACATTTCCTTGGAGCGCTCAACCCAATAATAAAGGCTTTGCAATAATGAACCATAAATGCAAGTTTGAACAGCATCAACATATAAACACAAATATTACTATTACTGCACACAGTGCCCTTCCCTAATGCATAATGTGGTACTGTAAACTGGCAGCCAAAGGGTTTGTGGTGTAGGAGGTTGGGCCTACTTGTCCTAAGGACAAAATAAACATGGAAATTTGTTGCCCTTTACCCCAAACAGGATGACCTAGGTGTCGGGCTATATGAATTCCACATCCCTGTTTGTAGATGTGTTTTTGCATGCCCCTCCTTGTGCCTGTCCATAATAGTCCCTTTCCTCTTCCCACTTCTCGTATATAGTCCTAATTTTGCAACCACTTCTCTTTGCCACACCACATTAACACACAGAATGTAGAACTATCTATGCATAGTTCTTGGTACTCTTGTCAAAGAACTCTGCACATAAGCGATAGGGCCAGCGTACATAGATCTGTGACTGCACCTTTGGGAATTGCATTTATGAGTAAGTGAAGTAGGACTACAACATTACCACTACACATACTCATAACCACCTTTCGGAATTTTCCAGATGAAGATAAATGGGATACGTCTATCCAACCATACATGGAATAATAGTTCAAAATAGTACACTGGCTCTCTGGTAGAGGATTATTAGCAAAGCCAATCTCCTGAATCTGTGTGCATGGCATAACTGAAGATGCTGGGGAGGTAAACATAATATGGCCAAAATAGAGAATGCCCAGGCAGCCCATTTAAAAAAGAACAGGCATTGGCATTGCCAATAGGTCTGTCTTATAAATTACACTGCCTCTTCAGTCATTGATGGGTTTAGGCACTCAGTAAGTCATCATAGTTGAACCTCTCACGAATCCTTGCACTCATGCATACATTCATCCACCCACTGACCCATACTTGACTCCACCCACTTTCACAACCACAATAAAAATCATGCAAACTCAACAACATATTCATGGTGATTATATTCTTTTAATAACAAATAAAATTATACATAGCAGCAAATGGCAATCTTGCAATGGTATTGTGCATAGTGTATCATTGATTTAAAGTTCCAGCATGTCTGCCAGGTTTAGAACGAACATGTTGGTCATCTTGGAATGGTAGAACAATGATACACTATGGGCAATTTAATTCCCTGATGACCACTTTTTTAAAGGCAGTGGCCACGCAAGGTGCGGCTAGTAAGCAAGCTATCTGTTAGCACTGTCTGGGGAGCTATAGTCTGCTCTAAAAATGAAAATAAAAAATGAATAAGGGTAGAGATGAAAGAGAAACTTTAAACAGGAGGTATTGTAAAGCAAAGGACTAGCCCACCAGCCCTAGCACTGAAGTGCATTCATTTTAGACCGATGTTCACATATCATCAGATACATTTTGTTAAGAGCATTGGCATCTCTAGAAGTGAATTTTAAGAGTGCACTTTTGGGCCACAGATGAAACTGACATCATATATGATATAGATTTAGATAAATACATAGCTATGTAAAGATATGGATTTTTTTCACTGAAAAAACAAAAAGATTAAAGTTACCATATAGTTAGGGATGGTAATAAGATTTTAGCTCATGTAAAAAGAATATAGTTAGGTGTTGAAATAACATACAAACTAACGTTAAAATACAAAAAAAACTTAAATTCACCCAGAGTTTACTGACCAAACGTTAACTTGCTTCCTGCCATGCACTGCTTATCACCTCATATATTACATCACTCATAACATGTTAATTGACGTGATTGATGACATCACTGATGACATTTCACATTAAATCATTGATGACATCACTGGTAACACCATAGCTATGTACTGCATAGTTATATGGTACACGGTTTACAAATCACTGGGACAGATTTTCCCTTTCCAACGCTGTCCCTCCCTAGTGGATCCCTGCCTGGGGTCACTCTGAGCACATGATAACCAAGTAGGTATCCATCTCACCAGGCACCAGGAACATATTTATGCAGAGGGACAGTCTATTTGGGCAAAGGCCTGTGCACCCCAATCCCTGGGACAAACCAGGCCTTATATGGGGTGTTTACCCCCAATGTGCCCTCCCCAGGGGCAGAAAGCCCACTAAGCACCAAGAAATTAGGCCCTTCGCTGTGTTTTTTGTGGGTGAGTAGCTGCATGGGGTTGTGCTCATTCCAGCCCATGGTCAAATCAATCTTTCTGTCCCACTGGTGGCCAGATAAGGGGGGTGTTTATCCCCATTTTGTCCTCCCAGGGGACAGAAAGCCCACTAGGCAATTAAAAACGTTACTGTTTTTTTAGGAGGGAGAGAGACCCCCTTGGCATGGGCCTGTGCTTCACCCTATCCTAAGCAAATAAGGCTTTCTGCCCACATACTCCCCAGGGAATGCAAAGAGGGTGTTTACCCACAATCTGGCCCTATCCAGTAGGCAAAAAGCTCACTTGGCACTAGGGAAGCTATTACTTTAGTATTTTGGGTAGCGTGGTCAGAAGCCCGCTCAGTATAGGCCTGTATTTCCCCCAAACCCCAGTCACAAGAGTCTTTCTGCCGCCTGAGGGGTGAATAGGGAGTGTTTACCCAATTCTTCCTCACCAGCACTTGGGGTCCAAAAAGTCCACTAGATGACCAGGGAATATTTTAGATTTATTATTTTAGGGAACAGTGCCTTCCGCCTCACATGAGCTTGTGCTCCACCTCCCACCACTTGGCATACGATTATTTCTGCACCTCTATGGGCTATAAACGTTTTTTTACCCCCCCTCCCATAAAAGCTCGCTAGAGACCAGGAAAATATGGTCAGAAAAAAAAGGGTAGGGGTCGCACCCAATCATGCATCAGGCTGCTCTCAAATTAGATTGGGCCAAACATAGTTTCAGTCCCCTCCCCCTTGATTGGGGGACCACCACAATTTTACCCTCTTTGGTGGGGCAAAAAGCAGACTTCATATCAAAGATACATTTTTTGTTTTAGGGCCACCGTGGCGTTAGGGTTATGCCCCACCCCAAAAACCACTACAATCTTTTTGACCACCTGGGACACAGAGCATACACAGGCAAAGTTCAAGGTTTTCAGGGAATTGTGGGTAAGAAAACTTTGTGGGATCCCTGGGTGTCTAGTTTTAAAAAAATGTCTGACTTTGTGGCGTCTGAGCCCTGGCTCAAATACCATAGCTACCCCATGGCCAAAAAAGGTCATTTTCTGACAGGAAATGTTGTTGTCTCCATGTTACACTTTGGGGTCTTTTGTTTCGCAAACGTTAGACCAAGCCAGGCAAATGGTGTAGTGTGTTTATCAGGACACGTGTAGGAACTCCACATGGTAGGAATTTTGTGGATCCCCACACATTGCAGAAGTTTCTATGACTGAAATATTAGGGAAATGCATGATTTAGGTAAAGGTGAGGTTTGTAGGACATTGTAGGTAAGGACACTTTCAACCACCACGCAAGATATACCACCCTGAATTCCCACAGGTGTCTAGTTTTCAGAAATGTTTAGGTTTGGTAGATTTCCCTCAATGGCGGCCGAGCCAGAGCCCAAATACCACAGCTAACCCAATTGCCAAAAATAATAATTTTTGTTTACAGGAAATGTCAATATCTCCACAGTGTATTTTTGGATCTTTTATGTCACAGGCTCTAGGCTTATTTTAGCTTATCTTATGATTGCAGCTATTGTCACCTAAAATGTATAAAAAAACAGTACAGTAAGGAAACACCCTCTGGGGCCAAGTCTATGACTGCACATAATGCAAAAATGTGAGGCTCACCAGGGGCTGGTTTTATAATTGCACTTTTATGATTGGAAAACTTATAAAAAAATACAGAAACATGTATTGCTCACTTTAAATGGTTTATTGATTTAACAATGTTAACAATGAATATTGATCACACTGAATAAGCATTAGTAACATTAATAAGTCCATTTACACATTATTATTTTTGGTGATTGCATTTAAGTGAAATACAAAATGATGATTTTAACATGAGGTGTGCTACTCTTGACACTTGACAAAGCCAATAGACTTAGTTGATATGTTTGCATGACCTCTTTAGGGGTCAGTAGTCACTATGCGATGCCATCTATGGTATTTTCCATCTGCCAATGTACATATTTGTAAATTACTGCATAGCATTTAGTAGTGTGTGTGTGTAATAAAAATACTTCTTCTTTTTCTAAAGAAAGTACTGACTGGACAATAATTTATTGAGTGTTATTATTGCATGCCAGTGAATAGTGATTACTAGCCCAGACCACCTCCCCTGAGTACGCCATGGATTGTTCTGCCTCGGTATGCTGAGAGAGTCAAGAGCTACAGTGGAGTGCTTGGTTCCCAGTAAGTGGAACTGTGGACCTATTACTTGTGAAGGCTGTTGGACTTTTGCCCTTTTGCAGGGTCATCCCCAATCTTTTTGCCTCCTATTTTTTCTGACCTGTTGTTGTTGGCGTTTGAACTCTGAGCACTTTACCACTGCTGACCAGTGCTAAAGTGCATATGCTCTCTGTGTAAATTGTATGGTTTATTGGTTTATCCATGATTGGCATATTTGATAACTAGTAAGTCCCTAGTAAAGTGCACTAGAGGTGCCCAGGACCTGTAAATCAAATGCTACTAGTGGGCCTGCAGCACTGGTAGTGCCACCCACATTAGTAGCTCTGTAATGCTGTCTCTGACATGCCACTACAGTGTGTGTGTGCAGTTTTAACTGTAAATTCGACTTGGCAAGTGCACCCACTTGCCAGGCCTAAACCTTCCCTTTTCTTACATGTAAAGCACCCCTAAGGTAGGCCCTAGGTATCCCCAATGGCAGGGTGCAGTGTATGTTAAGGTAGGACATATAGTAATGTGTTTTATATGTCCTGACAGTGAAATATTGCTAAATTCATTTTTCACTGTTGCAAGGCCTGTCCCTCTCACAGGTTACCATGGGCGTACCTTTAAATATGATTAAAGTGTAGATTCCCTTTGGGAGCGGATAGACATGTGGAGTTTGGGGTCTCTGAGCTCACAATTTAAAAATACTTCTTTTAGTAAAGTTGATTTTAAGATTGTGTGTTTGAAAATGCCACTTTTAGAAAGTGGCATTTTCTTGCTTAAACCATTTCTGTGACTCTGCCTGTTTGTGGATTCCCTGTCTGGGTCAGTTTGACAGTTGGGCTGTTTGCACCTCTCTCTAGACAGTTTTCCTGATGAGCCATCTGTGCTAGGAGGCAGGGAGGAGTGGTCACTTACACCTGAAAGGGCTGTACCTGCCCTCACACAATGCAATCTCCAACCCCCTGGTGAGTGTCTCCGGCCTGGCCTGGGCAAGGCAGGATTTCACAATCAAGAGAGACTTTGCTTTGAAGTAGGCCTACTTCAAAGGAGAAAATGGGTATAAGAAGGGCACTTAAAACCACAGACTTTAGAACACTTCTGGAAACCAAGAGGAACCTCTGCCTGGAGAAGAGCTGAAGAGCCGAGGAAGAAGAGCTGCCCTGCCTGTGACTGGGCTTTGTGGAGCTATCCTGCAGTTGCTGCTTCTGCTAGAGTAAGAGGGCAAAGACTGGACTTTGTGTGCCTTCCATCTTGTGAAGATCTCCAAGGGCTTGATTTAGAGCTTGCCTCTTGTTTGAAGTCTCAGGGATAGCAAAGACTTCTCTCTGCCAGCACCTGGAGTCTCTGGAGAGACTCCTACTCTGCCCTTTGGTGCCCATCCAGTTCCTGGGACCCTGAAAGGAGAAGCTGTCAGCCTAAGAGGAAGAAATCCACACACAGAATGCCATGCGGGGAAAAGATCTACGCAATTCTGATCTGCGGCTGGGAAATCGATGAGCCGCCGGCTTCGCAGCTGAAAATTGACACTCGCCTGTAATGCGACTGAAGAATCGACGCACGGAGCTGGAGATACGACGCACAGCATGCCAAACCGGAGGTTGGTGACATCGCAACCCGCGCTGCATGGTTTTCGGATCATTGTGCGGCTGGATTTCCGACACAAACACCGCTGGGCGTGTAAAAACAACGCAAGGCCTGCCCGGTCTCGAGAGTGCTGACTGGATCGACACATCGCTGTTCTGCGGAGAGAAGAAACAACGCGCCCGACCTGACGAAAGGAGAAACGACGGAAGGTCACGCTCATGAGTGAAATTGATGCATCGCAAGCCCTTTGTGACGCACACTAGCCCAGACGTGGTTATTTTTGACGCACCCAAGGTACATTTTCATGCTAACAGTGTTAGTGTGTGTTTAAAATTCCATGAAGACTCTTTTTGCTTTTTAATTGATAACTTGACTTGTGTATTAAGTATTTTTGTTGTTTTGGTCTTGTTTTGTTTAGATTAATATTTCCTATTTTTCTAAACTTTTGTTGTGTCATTTTGTAGTGTTTTCATTAAGTTACTGTGTGTGTTGGTACAAATACTTTACACCTAGCACTGTGAAGTTAAGCCTACTGCTCGTGCCAAGCTACCAACGGGGTAAGCAAGGGTTAGCTGAGGGTGATTCTCTTTTACCCTGACTAGAGTGAGGGTCCTTGCTTGGACAGGGGGTAACCTGACTGCCAACCAAAGACCCCATTTCTAACACAGGCCATATAACTAATACCCAATTTCTTACAGTCAACATTTGCTGTGCTGTCAAGCCAGATCTAAAAAGAAGATTTAATAAAGTTCAAATCCTACAAATTAAAAAAAAGCCCATCTGGGATTTAATGGTACCTCCCAAAGACAATCTAAATGTATTCACCAAATAATAACCCCAGATGATCCAGATAGCCCAAAATACCTATTTGTAACCCTGCCATCATTTTATAAAAGAATTCTCTTCAGTTGCAAATGGATTTACCTCTATAGATTTCGCTGCCAGGAGTGTGCAGTTATCTGTATTGGTAAATCCTGCGCATGGGGTGGAAAGTGTACATTACAAGTAAATGTTTTCCTTGTACGTTTGTGAACATCCATAAACATGTGCCTTTTGTGCATTTGCAAAACCTGATATGACCCCTTCTTGCACTGGAAATGGTCAGAAATGTACTCTAGAGAAGACCTGGAGTAACTCTGTGTTGTAACCTCGTTCTCCATCCACAGGCATTTACCATTCTTTGCACTCTTCTTTCTTCCCCCCTTCTTTCCTGTAAATGGTTCCCACTGGCTTCTACTGTCAGAATTGAACATTCTACTCTTACTGGATTTGTGATGATGAAGGAGGCTATCTCAAAGTGATTTGTGTGGTGATCTTTATTACACCTATCTAAAGAGTTAGACTACAACATTTTTGCAATGACTTGAGCCGGGTGGGGCTGGTGCTGCCATCACCCCCAGGTAGTTTCCAGTCAAATTTACATCATCGTGGAGTTGTGAGAGATATTGTTTGCACCATATACCTGACTGACCATCAGCAGCCATCTTTGGTTTTCATTCAGTTGTGGGGCATCTTTGTTTCTAAATCTCATTTGGATGCAAGAGGTTTAGCGAAAGTGCCGAAGTGTAGTGAAGTGATCTGAAGGTGCCTAAGTTAAGCCCATGCCAAACCTATAACAAACAAAGCCACCCCCCACTGTCAATACAAACCTCTCAGGGAGGAATTAGATGGGCCTTTAGAGTCAGGAGTCATATAACCGATTGAGAGTTCACAGTGGGTAGCTCCAGTGGTGATTTCCACTAAGTCTTCAGGAGAAGAGATAAGGGTATGTGTGGATCTCAGAGATTTGAACACTAATATTTGGGTGGGTAGATACCTGTTCCCTCGCATAAATTAGATCATCAAGTTGACAATAGATGCCAGTTGTTTTAGTGTCCTAGATCTCTCATCAATTTACCACCAAGTGGAAGCTGCAACCCTCTTCAAGACACCTCACTTTGTTTGTGACCCCTTTAGGAGTGTTCCGATATATACGCATGCCATTTGGACTAGCCTCCATGGCAGCAGCTCTCCAGAGAATTACGCAAAATGTTTTGGTGGGGTTGAACACGTTTTGCTTCCAAGATGACGTACTGATTTATGGCACAAATGAGGAGGAACACAACAAAACCCTAAGAGAAGTTTTAGAGAGACTCAAAAAAAGCAGAACTTACTATCGAGAAAGAGAATGCTGTGTTAGCATTTCCTGCTGGTTGTTAGTACTAGAGGTTTACAGTTTCAAAATTCAATATATACCTGATCCACAGAATGTGGTTGCCAACTACCTGTCACAGCACAATCACAACAGAAGAAGAATTGCTAGAGACAGAAGTAGTGTTAGCATCATACAAATAAGGGGTGAAGGAAAGGGGGCGGACAGAAAAAATGGAGGAAGATAAAGAAATGGAAGGACTCATTAGACAAATATAGGAAGGATGGTCCAAAGTGTGCCAGCATCTTCCTAGTGAACTAGTGAACTTTTGGGAAGTTAGGTGGGAACTAAGCATCATTAACTCTGTAGTGTGTCATGGAGGCAGGATCATTCCTCCTGAAGTCATGAGACAAAGGATTAGTAATCTGGCCCATGAGGGTCAGTTAAGCCAGAATCTCCCAAGGAGTAAATTAAGTTCTGAGTATTGGCAGAACCGCCATGGATGCTATGGTGGAAGAAACAGTGAAGCATTGTATGAGTTGCAGTAACAGTGGTAAAGCAATCTAGTTAAGGAAACCTCAATTTTCTCCTGTGAGTGTACCAGACAAGCTCTGGATTAAGGTGGCTTTAGACATTATATGTCCACTCAATCTTAATACACTGCATGAAAAATGTATTATTGTTCTTGTTGATTACCATTCACATTGGGTAAGTGCCAAATGTGTATATCAAGTGAATAGGTCAAGTATTATCACCTTCTTGAGAGACCCTTTTTATATGGAGGGTACCCCAGAGGTAATAATTACCCCCAACATGGTGCAGTGTACTTCTGACCAAATGAATAAGTTCCTGGATGAATGGACATCTCAAGACTGCTCTTTACTGCATGCGTGCACATGAGACTGTGGAAAGGATGAACAGGATAGTACAAGAATGTTTGCAATGAACCAAGACGTTGGGTGTGCCTGCTGAAAAAGTTTTGGAAGAAACTCTTTGGATGTATTGTACCACACTGAATAGTGTGACAGGACTATCTCCTTTTGTATATCTTGAAGGGAGGGTTCCATGCACTAAAATCACAGCCTCTTGGGTAAACAGAGCAAGATCAGCTGTATTGAACTATTCTGGCATTGCAGAGAACATATCTAACCAGCAAGCTACGTTCAAGGAAATGTACAACAGAATGAAGGGTGTATTGAAATCATTTTTCCTTAAAGGAGATTGGGTTCAAGTTGAATTACAAAAAGGAAAGAAAATTTATGGTAGTAGGTTGTCTTCACGGTTGGCAGGAACGTGGTGACACTGGAGAATGGCAGGAGTGGGGAATGGATACAGTTTGTCAAGTGTGATCCCCAAAACTACTCAGTAAGAGAACCTATTCCAAACATGGTGGAAGAGGATGAACGTTTTGGGCACACTGTGAGACAACGTGTAACTCCGGCGTGGCAGAAGGATTATATGATGGGGTGAATATACATACTACATCAGTGCATTTTTGGAATGGCTGCACTCAAGCAATGTATATGTTACAGTGAATGTCTCATAAATTTGTTATCTATTTTTCAATAACAGTTTGGGCATGTTATGTTACACTCTACCGGTAGTGCTCTTAGGTCTCTTTCAGTTATACTCATATATATATGAGTACATATCCCTTGCACCCATCGTTGTTATTTCATATGGTTATATTGTCTTCTTTTGGCTTCCCTCCTTTGTTGACTTTTGTTACTATGCCAGGAGGTGTATTGTAATCTGGGTTTCCATCCACAGGCATTTACCATTCTTTGCTCTCTCCTTTCTTTTCCCCCTCCTTTTTTTCCTGTAAATGGTTTCCCCCTCTGAGTCAGCTGTCAGAATAGAACATTCTACTCTCACTGGATTTGTGAACTCAAAATGATTTGTGGGGAGATCTTTATTGACATCTACCTGAAGATTTAGACTACAACACTCTTCCGTGATGGGAAGTTGAATGGATCACCCTCAGATTTGGTGTGGGTGTAGGGGAAAGGCTTTTTGTCTGGTAGGCAGAAACAGAAAAGAAGTGTGTTTTTGCACAGAGGGCTCAATAACGTTTGTGCTTAAATCAGAAGGATGGAGATTTTTTTACGGGGGAATAGGAGCTGGTGGAAGATGTAACTTGTCATTCCAATTAGTACAGCATGAATCCTGCACCTGCCACAGGATTTCAGGGGTACTACTGGTAATGCTTGTAAACTCAAAGGAACAACAACCATCAAACATGTTCATATAGAAATGTAAGTTTCTGTGTGTACTTTTACATTTTTGTGAGACTTGGGCTCTTTGGTGCCTGATTTAGAGTTTCACAGAGAGGGTACTCCACTAAAAATGTGACAGATTTCCCTTCTGCTGTAATTTGAATGCAATATATCCCATGGCAGTTATAACAAAGCAGACGGGATATCCATCCATCATCAAACTCTAAATCTGGCCCTTAGTTTCACCATGTGGGAAAAGGCAGGATTCTTTGAGGGCCGCATACTTCAAGATTATTTGGTGATTAATCTTGGAGTTCAGTTTTTGTTTTTAACAGATTTATAAATCCTGGTCCATTTTTTCAGAACAGCCAGTGTAAATCTTAGATTTCACATATCATTTTTGCAATTTTTTCTTTTATTTTCTACGGCCAGGTGGCCACGGACTGGCATGCTTTTTTTAACATTTGTATCTTTTTTCCTATTTCTGTTAATTTTTACTTCCTGGTTCTTTTTCTTACTAGGAAGCCCCTTTAGATTTCCTACTTACCCTTACCTATCCTTTTCCATTTTTATTTTAAAGATAGCCTTTGCCTTAAGTTATAATGTTCCCTTGGTCTTATCTGAAGGCAAATGGACTGAGAAAAACACATCATAAATACCAGGACCAAGCACGAGGTTCAGATCTGTTGAAGAAGCATCTAGGGTGTATGAATGAATCACGTGGACTTGGTCGCTAAAACCTACAGACATACAGAGAACCAGAGGGTTTAACCCCTTAAAGCCACAATCCCAAGTTGGCTGTTTTGTTGGCCGCTCGTGTTTGAATTCATCTTGAGGTTTCACACAGTCCCTGGGCAATTCATTTTACTACCCAGACCCTACATCTGGTGTATCCAATGCAGGCCCTGGAGGGTAGGATGTAGAGTTTAACGGTAACTGCCTATCGTTAAAATTTGTATGTAAATGGATCTTCTCTGGCTATTCTGAAAATCTGGCATAGATCTGGCCTTCCAGAACCTACATTGGACAACCTTGGTTATAATGTTATTGTAGGCCATATGTGCTAAGCACTAAAGTTATTTTCAACTCTTGAGTCTATGAACAGTGTTGTTAAATGGTGCATGCTCACCAGCCCCAGGTCCACAGTCTGTGGTCTTCACAGTTACATACAGACACACAATCTCAGCCTTCCTTTTGCTACCCCTCTGCAGTCAGCAGTCCTAGTTGCTACACTTGGTACTGGTTGAGCTTTATTCACCTACTTAGAGTGTTCCAGAGTCTTACAAAGTTTTGATAAACTTCTGAAACTTCTCCAGACCCACTGAATTAGTCACAGACTCAACTCCTAAAAAAGTGATAGAGTATATATTCAAAAGCCTGGCAAACATGCTGTCACCCAAACAGGAATGCAGAAGCTCTGTCTAGTGTTCCATGATGGAGGCATGAGTCATTGGAATCTTCACTAGCTCACAGAGTTTGTTGGAGGACTAAAAGTGGTTCTGATACTCAATCCACGTAATGAAAGGTGGATTAGTAGAGGTTGTCTGTCAACTGGGAGAGTAGCCAGGGGCTGAGTAGGTGAGAGCAGGCATGTGGTGAGGTTGGGCTTGAGAATAGGAAGTCTTGATGGGCCCACATGAAGACTAATTGAAAAGTCAGGTCTGCAGCTCCTTGCAGAATTCAAGAAGTGAGGAGGAGGTGTTGATGTGTTGGGGGAGGTCATTTCAGGATTTAGCAGTTCAATAGGAGAATGATGACTTCCTGTTCTGCTTCTGTAGATGTGGGGTGGGTGGGTGTGTGTGTGTGCGTGTGTGTGTGTGCGAGTGAGATTGATGCTGAGCAAAGTTATCTGTTGGGTTGGAAGTGAAGTCAGTGATTGAGGTATGTGGGTCCAATGTTGTATAGTGAGTTGAATGTGTGTGTGGGAAGTTTGAACTGGCAGCGCTTTTGGATAGGGAGACTGAAGATCTCTGAGGAAAGGAGTGGTGTGGTTTGGAATCGGCGTGGGAGCATTTTGGATGGTTTGAAGTCTGTGAAGAAGATGGGTTGGATGCCGGCATAGAGTGCATTGCCATTGTCCAATGAGCTTGTGATTAGGGCCTGGGTGATGGTACATCTGGTGTTCAGTGGGAGCTGCTTGAAGATTTTACCTAACATGCGGAGGATGTGGATGTGGAAGCATGAGGAGGTGGCGGTGTTGACCTGGGACTATATGGTGAGGTTGGTGTCCAGGATGAGACCAAGGTTGCTAGCATGGTCGGTTGGGTGTGAGTCTGAGTTTTGGGGGAGGGTCACAAGATTGAGTCCCAGGGTGAGCTCTTATTCCCATAGATCAGCACTTCAGTTTTTGGATGCTGAGCTTGAGGCAGTTTTCTTTTATCCAGTTGGTCGTGCTTGTCATGTATTGTTTGAAATTTGTTTTGGTGGTGAGGGTATCATCGGAGAGGGAAAAAACAAGCGAGGTGTCATTAGTGTAAGGGATGATGATGATGTTTAGCCAAAGGAGTCATGTACATGTTGAAAAGTATGGGGCTGTGTGATGATCCCTGTGGGACTCTGCGGATGATGTCTTTGGGTTCTGATCTGAATAGCGTGAGCCTAACTCGTGTTCTTCTGGAGAGGAAGGAAGCTATCCATTTGAGTGCTGGTTCTTGTATCCCCACTGTTTATAGTCTGGTGATGAGTCTGTGGTGGGAGATGGCACCAAAAGTGGCGCAGAGTTCGAGGAGAATGAGGACAGTGGTCTATCCACAATCGAGGATGGTGTGCATCTCGTCTGTGGCAGCGATGAGGGATGTTTAGGTACTGTTGCTGTTTTGGAATCCTAATTGCTAGTTGTTCATGAGTTTGTGGAGTTCTAGGTGGGCAGAGAGTTGTCTGTTGATGGTCTTTTGGATGACTTTGGCTGGGAAGGGAAGCAGCAAGATAGGTCAGTAGTTGTTGAATACTTCAGGGTTGGCTGGGTTGTTTTTTGAGGCGGGCGGTGACTTTGGCATGTTTTTAGCTATTTGGTAAGGTGGATGTCTTGAGGAAGGTGTTTATGATGTAAGTGAGTGCAGCACTGACCGTGGCTCTTCCCAGGTTGTATATAGAGTGAGGGCAGGGGTCTGTGGGCACCCCTGAGTGGACTGTCTTTATTATTGCTGCAGGGTCCTTAATAGATAGAGGGTTCCACGCTATTAGTTAGCAGTCTTTGGTTGATGAGCTTAGCAGGCTGGGAATGTTGATGAAGGTGGCTGGAGTTTGAAGTTGCTGTATATCTTGTTGATTTTTCATGGAAGAAGTTGAAGAGATTGTTGCAGAGTTCTTGTGGAGGCGTAATGGTGCTGGTTGAGTTGGTGAATTCCTTGACAATGGTGAAAAGTTCTTTGCAGTTGTTGAAGATAAATTCAATTCTCAAGGTCAAGGCCTATTTCTTGGTCACTTTCACTTGATGGTGACAGTGTCTAAGTGCAGCCTTGTAGGTGTTTCTTGTGGTGGTTCTCTTTTTCCTTTTGAGTTGTTTGCAAACTCTATTAGACTCTCTGAAGTCCGCGTTGTACCAGCTAGCTTGTTTGTTGGATCTTTTGGGTTTGGTGTTTCTCAGGGGTGCCAGAATATTGGCGCAGGTGATGATCCAGCAGTTGTTTGTGGTGCTGATGAGGTCATTGGTGGGGTCTGGGTAATTTAGTTGGAGGGCATTGAGCCATTTCATTTTTTTAACTTTCTTCCAGTAGCGGCCGAAGGTGTTGCTAGACTCCATAGGGGTGGTTGATGGCCCTGTTAAATGGAAGTGAAAGATGGAGTGGTCCGTCCATGTGAGTGGAGTGATGTGGCTGACTTTAACCTTGTCGCTGTAGGAGAATATGGGGTCCAGGGTGCGTCCGGTGCTGTGGGAGGGCCTTGTTCGAGCTGGGTGATGCCGATGTTCTGTAGACTTTTGAGCAAGTCTGTGGAGTAGAAGTCTGTGGGCTTGTCAAGATGAAACTTGAGATAGTCTAGGAGCATTATGTCTTTGGTGTCCATGGCGAGGGTCTTGTGAGGTCAGTGAAGAGTTTGCTGAAGTGGGAACGAAGTCCTGGGGGCCGGCAGATGAGGTTGCCTTTGATAGTTGTTTTATTGTCTGTCTGAAGCTTGAAGTGCATGTGCTCCATAAAAGTGGCTTGTGGATCAGTGTAAGAGGTCCACTTGATGGTGTCTCTGTGGATGATGGCACGTCCTCCTCCTAGTTTATGGGGTGAGTCCTTGTGCAGGATTTTGTATCCAGTAGAGATGGCTGTGGCAATGCCTGGCACTGAAGTGGCGTTGAGCCAGGTTTCGGTGAGGAACAGCTAGTCCGGTGTGTTGGAGTTGATGAGATCTCAAATCTCGCTGGAATGCTTGCTGAG